>NC_044322.1:112135412-112743224 GCF_007399415.2 Gopherus evgoodei | reverse complement strand
AGCATGTACTTCATTATGTCAACACCTTCAATCTTAGATGCTCGAATTTTGATAGTAAAAATTTCTGAGAGTTTTGAAAGAGACTTCTGTGGTATTTCTATGCTGCAAGTGAAGGTGTCATTGTACCATGGGTAGGCTATCTTTAAACTAACCAGAAAGGGTAACAATAGTACTGAAAATGTGGTGTCACGGGCTCCAGCGCAGGATAGCAACACAAGTACACTTGGGCAGCTAGCCCAAATACAAGTCCATGCCACCACTTCTTCACGATTGTTGTTACCAATGATTAAAGCTAGTACAGTATACCTACCTATGTTGCAATAACAGCTGTAGTTGCAGTGGCAACATACCTTTAGAAATGGATTGGTGTATGTAAAGGGATTCACTCAATTCAGGAGCATCTCCTTGTGGCTTTGGCGTGGCATAGCAGCTGACTCCCTGTGTGGTGACCGCTGCCCATTGTCACTTTAGTGGTCTCTCTTCAAGCAACTTGGCCCTTCAACCAGGTTACATTTTAGCCCGCCCCTTCCTGTGTAAAAGTCCAGTGACAATATAGCAGATCTTCCATCTGTCGCTGGTCTCTGTTCTTACACCCCTTACCTCAGGAGATTTCACTTCACCTTCCTTGATACCTGGTAGGGGAACCCAGACCCATCCTCTACATAACCTGTAGCTGGCAACCAAGGTCTACTCCCTCAGACTCCTTCCTGCCTCCCTAGACTACTTCCTACATCTTCTATTCCCCAGACAGTGCTTGCAGACTCTTTCCCTGCAGCCCTTTTCTGCTTCCAACTTAACTGGCTTAATAATTATCACCCAGGCCTGCTCCTATAGGACTTCATTATCAGTTATACCTGGCTTTCTCGTTCTCTCAGGTACTGCCAGTATGTTAATTTGCCTCACAGGCCTACCTAAATCCTTCGGGGCCTATGTGGGGTGCACACCGCGATCAGGGTAGTTGTGCAGATATATGGCAAATGGGAGGCAAAAGGATTAAAACCAATAATCTGCATGATATTAATAATTTATCTTCATTATTGTAATAGACAGACAAGCAAAAATGTTCCATAAAACAGAGCGGGCTAATTAGGCAATGTGTCTTCATTACTGTTCAGACCAGGAACAGCGGCAAAATTAAGGCTTCTAGTCCAGCATGAAATAAACACTCTCAGAGCACTGGGGAAACATGGACTTCAACCTGCCCTAATTGTTCACTGGGCAAAATGTCTTCAGAAAACAGTAAGTTGGCAAAAAATATTTTTACCTTATTATAACTTAAATAACGCTGTAACTTACTTAATCTTTATAACTTCATATTTCTGTTTGAAGTGTTTTAAAATATTTTACATCATTCTTAGCACAATTTAGCAATTAATAGAAATAAACTTAAAATGTAGTAAATGTTCACTTGATCATGTTATGCCAAATGAAATAACTTTTTGCATTTCTTTTTCCAATAGTCATTTGGTACCCTTCTTTTAAAATCTAATTTTTTTTCTAGTCGTATGTGTTGCATGCGTTATGTAGGCTTGTACAGAGACTGGATGAGGCTCACCTGAGAAGTCAGAGGTGCATAAGACAATACCAGAGCTTTTGAAGACTGTCTGTAGTTGAAGCAAGTTAACAGTTTGAATAATATCTAATTAATAGCTGAAATTCCTTAAAATAAACACTCTTCTATTCTGCTTCTTCACAGGGCAGGAATCTAAATTCTTTCTATGACCAAAGGGAATACATTGGACGAAGTGTTTATTATTGGAAAAAAGTTTTGCCTATGCTGGAAATCATCAAAAAGAAGAAAAGTATTCCTGAACCTATTGATCCTTTGTTCAAACACTTCCATAGTGCAGATATTCAGGTACTAACATAACTAGTTGGATTAGATTGAGGGACTGGAAGCAACCTGAAACCTACTGTGTTGCAGAGCTGTGTAAATAACTGTTGTTGTTGAGGGAGGGAGAGAGTTGATTTACGGGCAGTTCTGAAATCTTGTTTTGTGTCAATCCAAAACACAATTTTTTGTGAACTAAAGTTGGAAGAGACTTCATTTTAGGTCAACCAAAATGTTTAGTTTTGATTTTGGGCACTGTTAACTTTTTAAATAAAAGCAAATGAAATTTTGGGCTAGATTCACAAAACCCCAGAGGAAGTAGTACTGAGGACTGCATTTAGCCTAATGGTTAGGGTACTCACCTGGGATCTGGGAGACCTAGATTTGAATTACCTCTGCAGAGTAGGGGATGGAACCCGGGTGTTCATCCTCCTTGGCAAGTGCCCTAACCATCAGGCCATAGTGTCTTTCTGGCTTAGAGGATATTGATTTATACTAAGAAAAACAGCTCCAACAGGGATCTGGGTCTCCCACATCCTGGGTGAGTGCCCTAACCCCTGTGCTGTTGAATAAAAGGGCTTTTGTGACTCTAGCTTGACACTTTCAAAACTATGTTTGCAATGTAGCTGTAGCTAGATTGGTCCCAGGATATTAGAGAGGGTGGGTCAGGTAATATATTTTATTGGACCAAGTTCTGTTGGTGAGAGAGACAAGCTTCCAAGGTCACTTGTCTCTCATACCAGCAGAACTTGGTCCAATAAAAGATATTATCTCCCCCACTTCCAAAGCTGTTTTTTGACTGAAACAATTAGCTGAAATAGACATGAATTTACAAAATGTTTCCCTCAACTTGAATCTGCATTTTTCAGCTTAAAAAAAGTTTTGGTTGAAAAACTTGACCCAGCTTTACTCTAGTGCTTCAAATAAGTGCAAAGTTCTGATTTCTGGTAGGGTTTTGTACATTTCAATGACTTGGTTACTGCCTTAATTTCTTAGCAGCTATAATAACCTTGGCAGAAATTTTTCCTAACATCTGGTTTAAGCTTGATCGTCTAATGTCAAGCTAATGCTCACTGTCTTGCGTACATAAACTGTGCTATTAGAGTACCATCCTTTCTTTATTTTTGAAAAATTACAGATTTTTATGTCTTTATACTGTGTCCTCTCTTGTGATAAGTATAATAATTTGATCCTACGTATTGCATGAGTAGGACCCTACCAAATTCACCCCCATGAAAAATGTGGCATCGAGGAGACCCAGTATTTCTCAAATTTGGGGTCCTGACCCAAAAGGGAGTTGTGTGGGGTGTCACAAGGTTATTTTAGGGGGAATTGCGGTATTGCCAGATTCACTTCTGCGCTGCCTTCAGAGCTGGGTGGCCAGAGAGCGGCGGCTGTTGGTCGGGTGCCCAGCTGTGAAGGTGGCACCTCTGCCAGCAGCTGCGCAGAAGTAAGGGTAGCAGTACCACAACCCTCCCTACAATAACCTGGTAACACCCTCCCGCCCTCCACCCCAACTCCTCTTTTTGTCAGGACTCCTACAATTACAACACTGTGAAATTTCAAGATTTAAATAACTGAAATCATGAAATGTGTGATTTTTTTTAAAATCCTATGACCGTGAAATTGACCAAAATGGACCATGAATTTGATAGGGCCCTATACATAAGGCATAATCTATTATCTTTCTTTGACTTTTTTTGTTTTTATTGGATTCTAGTTTCATCCGTTTTTTACTGAAAAACCCAGAGCTTACAAGTCTAGTCAGTCTTCCAAAGGCTTTGTAAAAAGAAATGATTACATCACTGGTCTTATTAGAGACCTTCAGGCCTTAAGAAAAAGTAGTAGATAGATGTACCTTAAGGATTTATGCTTCTTCCCATCAGTGTAGTATGAGTACTGAAGTCTCATTGTTTGCTCATGTTTATAATTTCTCATTACTCTAGATTTTGTTCCATATAACTCTTAGTAGGCTTTTTCCCTCTTTCTTTCCTTATTTTCTTGACTTCCATTTCTGTACTGTGTTGTGTTGGATGATATAAGGCTCCTAGATACATTGTTGCTTGAATTTATGGCATACAGAGTTCAGCCAACTCTTTGCAAGGAGTAGTCTTGATTCTCCTCTTTTCAGGGCATGTAAGTAACTTCATGTGAGTCTAGTTGTATCAATTACAAGTGTCAGCAATTCAACACTTGGGCCAAATTCTCTGCTAATAAAACTCTCAGTGAGATGTGAAGTCAGTTTGCCAGAGGTTAAGCTTAAAGTTAAAACAGTTTAGGGCATTGACTCCCTTACAGTCAGATATAGAGATGCCATGATATGAGAACCTGATAGAATCTACGTGTGGGAGAAAAACCCTTTTGATTCAGTTTAAGATGTGGCCAAGATCTGTGCAATCAACATTGATTCTGGGATATTTATATTCAAAATTGTCTGCTCAAGTGTCAAGGATTAGTAAATATTTTGTGATGGATGAGTCTATTTGGGGCACATGAAGCATACTTTTGTGGAGGGGGGCGGGTACGCGTACGCACAAAGTAGATAAGGATTTCTCCTAATGGAGATTGGGGAAGGAACTGGAAGGCATCTGATTTTTTTTTTTCTGGGAAAGAAAGATGGGCCAACACTATTTACTATTCTTCTATCTCATTAGGAGCTTTTTTATGACCTGAAAATCAAAAATGAATCCTACAGAAAAGTGGAAACATGTACAAATCAAAGGATGAGCGCAAAAGAATAGCATAAGCATGTAGGGGGAAAAATCAGGCCAAGGCACAAGTAAGTTACACAAGAGACATAAGGCAATAAGAGGTTCTATAAATGAATTAGGACTGAATGAAAGATGAAAGTGTAGGTCTGCCACTTAGCTGTGATGCAGGTCTAATAAGGGATGACATCAAGAGGGCTGAAATGTTTAAGGTATTCTTTGCTTCAATCTTCACTAAAAAAGTTAATTGTGACACAGTTAATATTAACAAGGAGGAAGGAACATATTCCAGAATAGGAAAAAACAAGTTAAAGAATATTTAGGTAAGTTAGGTGTATTCATCAGGCTCTGATGACTTGAAATTAATCCAGAGTATTTAAGGAACTAATTGAAGCAATCTTGGAACAGGTAGTAATTATCTTTGAGAACTCATGGAAGTCCTAGAGGACTGGAGAAGTGCAAACCTAGTACCTATCTTTAAAAGGGAGAATAAAGAGAACCCAGGGAATTATAGACCAATCAACCGAACTTCAGTACCTGGAAAGATTCTGGAACAAATTATTAAACAATCTGTTTGCAATCCCCTAGATGATGATAGGACACTAAGGAATACCCAACATGGGTTTGGCAAGAACAAATCATCCCAAACTAAAATCACTTCTTTGATAGGGTTACTGGTCTAGTGGATAGCAAGGAAGCAGTAGATACGATGCACCTTGATTTTTTTTTAGTAAGGCTTGTGACACCATCCCATATGACATTTTCATAAGAAAACTAGGGAAATGTGATTAGATGAAATTAGTATAAGGTGAGTGCACAACTGGTCGAAAGGTTACTCAGAATAGTATCAATGGTTAACTGACAAACTAAGAGGGTGTGTCTAGTGAGGTCCCAGGGTTCTGTCCTGGTTCTGGCACTAGTCACTGTTTTAATGATTTGGTTACTGGAGTAGAAGAGTATGCTTATAAAACTTGCAATGACACTAAGCTGAGAGGGGGTGCTAGCACACTGGAGGACAGGATCAGAATTCAAAAGGTCTTGGGCAAATTGGAGAATTGGTCTGGCTTCAACAAGATGAAATTCAATAAAGATAAGTGCAAAGTGCTTCCATTAAAAAGGAAAAATGAAATGCCCAAATACAAAATTGGGAATTACTGGCTAGGCAGTATAACTGCTGGAAAGAAGCTGGAGGTTATAGTGGGTCACAAATTAAATATGGGCCAGCAATGTGATACACTTGCATAAAAAGCTAATATTGTTCTGAGTTGTATTAACACTAGTCTTGTATGTAAGAGATGGGAGGTAATCATCCTGCTCTGTGTGGCACTGGAGGGGCCTCAGCTGGAATAGTATGCCCAGGTCTGAGTGCCATGCTTTAGGAAAAGTCATGGACAAATTGGAGAGTCTGAAGGATGGCGACGAAAATTATAAAGATTTAGAAAATCTGAGCGGTAAGGATAGGTTTAAAACAAACAAACAAAAGCTGGTTGTGTTGTCTAAAGAGAGAGACCAGGCAGCAGATGGGAACCTGATAAGTCTTCACATATATTAAGGGCTGTTAAAGAGGACTGATCAATTGTTTTCCATGTCCATTGATGGTAGGACAAGTAATGAGTTTAATCTACAGCAAGGAAGACTAAAGTTAGATTTTAGGGGAAACTTTCTAATTATGAGGATAAACTCTACAGTAGGCTCTCAAGAAAGACTGTGGAATCCTCATCATTGGAAGTTTTTAAGAACAGGTTAGAACAACACTTGTCAAAAATGGTTTGTTTACTTGCTCCTGCCTCAGTGCAAGGGGATCTCAAGGTGTCTTCCAGCCCTATTTTTCTATGATTTCGTTGCCAATGCTGATATTAAACATAAAATTCTGTTCTGACTACCAGGATAGTTTGAGATATGGTTGAGTAGAAAATGAAACTGTTTAGACTTTCATAGACACTACTCTGGTTTTGGCTGAGCTTTTTCTGGAGAAACTGGTGAAGTGGAAGGAACTAACACAGTGAAGATGTTTGTATTTGCATATTCAATTGAAGACTTTTTTGTTTGATTTAGTTGTTTAGGGTCTTATGCAGTACTGTTCAGGGCCCTGGGTAAGTATTTAGATATTGAAGTAACAAATGATATAGAATGTGATGACATCATGTATGGAAACCACTGGAATTGAGAGTACAGTTTTGGAGGAAGGGCTTTGACTAAGATTTAAACTGCTTTGTGTGAATGCACATTTTCATAGACCCCCTACAAAGAAAAAGAGCAGATGAGAATAGAGGACTAACACAAAGATACAAAATCCAATTTAGTCTGTACAAACTGGTTGTTTTTCATGACTTACTACTTCAGAACTTCATATTCGTAATTAAGTTGGGTGACATTTCAACACATCCAGAAAAATGAGCAGAAGGATATATCTTGCAAACTGGCTGAACAACTACTCTGTACTTGATCTCAGTATAATGGCACACTCAAGTATGTGATATAACAGAAGTTGCTTTTCCCTTGGTGTTAGAACAAGATATTTGTCATTTTATCTGAATTTTTTTCAAAATATGTAGCATGTGTAGTAATATAACTTAATGCTCTTCATCCATAGAATTCAGTGTTTTACAAAGGTGATGTAGGCCGGGTGGCCATCCCTCTCTGATAGTCTCTGAGGAAGGCCATGCCTCCTCACTGTCGCGTACCTGTAGAGGTGCTCAAATGGGGGAATTAGCTTCACGTAGTGCTCTGATCCTCCAGCTGGGCAGAACAGTACAGCAGTCTTTGAGCCCCAGGCCTAGTCAGGGCTGGGCAGCAAAGCAATGGGTAAGCTCTAGTCTGCAATCGGCAGAGCAGCTAAGCAGTCTGAGTCCCAGTGGGAGTGAGCACCATAAAGTCTAGGGAGTGAGCACCGAGAGAGCCTGTGGGGCTCAGGTAGGGTTGTGTGAGGAGCACAGGCCTACTGGCCTAAGGAGGGGGAGTACTGCCACCCCAGGGATGGAGTGGCAGGGAGACGTAGGTCTGCCCAACTCGACTACATCCCAGCCCAAGACCTGAACAGTGGCAGAGTGGTCTGCCACTGGATCAGCAGGGAATCCGCCTGCAACACGGTGACTGTATCAGGCCAGCTCCCAGCCAAACTGTTGCCTGCTTTCCTTGGACTACTTCCTACTCTCCCCCTCGGGTGTACTTGCGTCTGTCCTTTGAGGAGCTCTGGCCAGTCGGCAGGCGTCAATCCTAGCAGCTTCTCTGCAGGCTCCAACAGCAGGCGGGATGTGTCTGTCCCTTGTGGTGGCTCCACCACAACTAAGCTGCCTTTTATACTTCCCCTTCCTATCCCACCCGTCTGCTTCTGGTGGGGTAGACGTGGGTCTCCTGGTTTGGCCCACCAGAGGGCATGTTGTGGTCCCTCCCTGTCATTTTCTGAGGCGGGGGGGGGGGTCACACCACCTTGCTACAGGTAGATAAACAGCATTTGCCCTATTTTACAGATAAGGAGACTGAAGCATGCAGTCTGGTCACTTGGGGAGCTAATAATCAAGCCTGAAATAGAGTACAGATCTCTTGGCTACTACTCTAGTTGCTTTTTAACTCTGTACCTCTTTCAGATCACAATGCTTCTCATTTCCGTATGCTTCATACATAGTTTAGCAGAGGCATGCAGAATCTGAATGCTGGAACTCAGTCATTACATCAGTTGAAGAACAATACTGCACCAAGCTTAAGTTTACTCTGTTGTGGGCCATGTTAGCCACATAATAGTGAAAGTCAAAAATTGAGAAATATTAAGTGATGGTTGATCAACATCAATATCCACCTCTGAAAACATGAACGTATGTGAAATCTGACAGAAAGGGAGTGCTGTCAAGCTCTTTAAGCCTGAACTTTAGGCTTTAAAGGGACATCAGCTTGAAATCTAGTCTCCTGCAAAGTTAAAAATAGTTTCAGGTACTACTCATCCCTTAGCCCACTTGTCATTAGTGAATTTACTATTTATATAAAAAATTAAACACAAACTACGTTTAAGGAACATTATTAAGATTACAAAGTTGAAAATTCAGAAGTTAAGAAATGCCAGAGATGCTCTAGGCATCGAAGGTTAGACACCTAAAGTTAATGGACTCTTGACTTTGATTTCTCTTATTTCCCCATCTGTAAAATAGGGATATAGCCCCCTCATCACTGGGATATTGTGAAAATAAATTCTTTAGTGTTTGTGAAGCACTCTCATATTATGGTGGATATGGAAAAGCCCGTGAAGAAATAATTCCATATTGAGTGCAGAGTTTGAGTAGTGTCTAGTAAAGAAGGTATAAGGAAAAAACAATATGGAATAGCTACTGCACTGTTCATGCTGAGCACAGAACAAGGCAGGGATTGTGTTGAAAAAATATTATGTGATCATGAAAATAAAGACAGTGTCATAATGCATATGCTCAAGGGCAGGCTGAACTAAGGTTGCAAAGGCATTTCCTAAATTGAGAGCCTGAATTTGCAACCTTAATGTTCTTTTAATGTAGTGTTGTGTATGTAATTTCCTAGCTTTTAAAAAGGAAAACTGCAAGGGAAATTCTGCTCAGCCCCTGTGGCACAGGACTTCAGCTTGTTCAGAGCAGGTGGAATTGTCAAGAAATGTGGCAGCAAAGTTGCAGTAAGTCTCCATGGAGCACATGCAAACTACTGTTTTTAATGGCTTAAAAAAGCACATCTGACACACAGGCCAGCCCTCTCCCAAATTTCAAGTTCTTGCTCAAAAGCATGGAGGCACTAGAGCTATTGGATGAAAAAGTTGTAAGGAATTCTTTATCATGGGCAAAACAATGTATGTTTCCTAACCTTGTTCTTGGAAATGGCTGGAACATGTGTTGAAATTTATAAGCAACTGAAAACAGGATCTTATGGTTGCCTGACATTCCTCTTAGTTATAGATGGTGCTACCAGCTCCCCCTATAACTTTAATCCCCAGATTCATACAGAAACTGAAATTGAGTAGACTCAGGTTGCTGTCAGCTGCACAAGTAAACAAGCCAAACAATTTTTCTTTCAGTTTCAGTAATCTTAAATGTTAATAGTCCAATAGAAAGCTTAAAAGTTTAGGTATTTTTAAAGTTGATATCTTTTCAAAATGTTACACGTGGGGACAATTCAATTGGATTTCCATTCTTAACTTTTTTCAGGCTAATTTAATGTGACTCAAACATTTTTTGTTGTATTCCTGTGCAGCAGCAAATGTGTTTTAGAAACATTATTGTGACTATCAGATTGCTCTCAAAAATACAAAAAGGACACATTGATATCTGTATTTTTATTTTTTTTTTTAAAGTAGGGGGAAATAAACTTCCAGTAGGAATGCTTTTTTTTAAAAGCACTTCCAAGAGCCTGAGGTTAAATGTACTTTGTATCAAGCAGTTGCCTAGAGGATGTAAGCTTTACTTTTAGTTTTTGAAAAAGCTTCTCTTTGTAGGTTTCCCAGGTGGCAGAATACGAAGAGGAGGCATATATAGCATTTGCTATGTTGGATGCAGTTGATGGAAAAACCGAGGATGCTTTGCTAGCACTTGAAGCTATTAAAAATGTCGTTTCATATTGGAATCTTGCCATAGTAGGTGTAACTCTTTTATTTTAATTTTTATGTTCTTAATACTGCATGGTAAAAATTACTACTTTTGTTGGATAGATTTTCCAGAGAAAGGCTGAAGAAATTGAGAATGATGCACTCTCACCACAAGAACAAGAAGAGTGCAAAAGTCACCTGCAAAAGAGCAGAGACTATCTGTTAAAGATCATTGATGAAAGTTTTACAGACACTTCAGTAATTGAGAAGGTATGTAATTTGGTTTGCTCTATAGTTTATTACTGATGGAATCCTTTGCATCAGCAGGAAATCTGTGTTTTAAATTATCCTTTCAAAATTTGATAGAGCATTAACATTTTCTTCGGTGAAGTGTTTTGCTTTACAAACCAAATTCAGTACTTAAGAATGAACTATGCATTCAGAAGGTCTCTGCATAGTTTGTTCCTAAAATGGAGGTGGCAACAGTTCTTTTCTATTTTGGAAATACTTCGTTATGCACATTTTTTAAAAAGCTTTATTTTAAAATTGTGAATCAATACTGTAGTCAAGATCCTTTTATTTTAGTTCAATTTAAGAAACTTTTATTTTTGGACAAACATTAGGCTGCGGTTAGAGTGGAGATGAAATATTTGACTGCATTTAACTCTGTATCTTTGACTTAATCCTAATCAGTCAATGCTTACAAGGTGGGGCTGCTGAATCAGGAAAAGACACATTTATATACTACTCCTGGTTAGATGAATCTTTCTACTGAAGTTCATGCAGAATTAGGGTGAAATTTTAATAGTAAAAAGTGCAATGTCATGCATTTAGGGATTAATTACAAGAATTTTGGTTATAAATTGGGGACACATCAGCTGGAAGTAACAGAGGAGGAGAAGGACCTCGGAGTATTGGTTGATCACAGGATGACTGTGAGTTGCCAATGTGATATGACTGTTAAAAAAGCTAATGCGGTTTTAGCATGCATCAGGTGAGGTATTTCCAGCAAAGATAAGGAGATGTTAGTACTGTTATACAAGGCACTAGTGAGACCTCATCTGGAATATTGTGTGCAGTTGTGGTCTCCCATATTTAAGAAGGATGAATTCAAACTGGAACAGGTACAGAGAAGGTCTACTAGGATGATCCGAGGAATGGAAAATCTGTCTTATGAAAGGAGACTCCAAAGAGCTTGGCTTGTTTAGCCTAACCAAAAGAAGGTTGAGGCGGGATATGATTGCTCTTTATAAATATATCAGAGGAATAAATATTAGGGAGGGAGAGGAATTATTTAAGCTTGGTACCAATGTGGGCACAAGAACAAATGGATATAAACTGGACACTAGGAAGTTTAGACTTGAAATTTAAACAAAGGTTTCTAACCATTGGGGGAGTGAAATTCTGGAACAGTCTTCCAAGGGGAGTAGTGGGGGCAAAAGACATATCTGGCTTCAAGACTAAGCGTGATAAATTTATGGAGGGGGATGGTACGATGGGATAGCTTAATTTTGGCAATTAATTTAGCAGTTGATCTTTGTTTATCAGCAGGTAGATATGCTCAGTGGTCTGTGATGGGATGTTAGATGGGGTGGGATCTGAGTTATTACAGAGAATTCTTTCCCGGGTGCTGGCTGGTGAGTCTTGCCCACATCCTCAGAGTTTAACTGATCGCCATATTTGGGGTCAGGAAGGAATTTTCCTCCAGGGAAGATTGGCAGAGGCCCTGGAGGTATTTCACCTTCCTCTGCGGCATGGGGCATGGGTCACTTGCTGGATGATTCTCTGCAGCTTGAGGTCTTCAAACCACGATTTGAGGACTTCAGTAACTCAGACATAGGTTGGGGGTTTGTTACAGGAGTGGGTGGGTGAGAATCTGTGGCCTGCATTGTTCAGGAGGTCAGACTAGATGGTCATAATGGTCCCTTCTGACCTTAAAGTCTGAGTCTATAATTATATCATTTAATATTTTTGTCCTATGTATAGTGATGACATACATGCAGAGTAGTCATTGAGTTTTGGAACAGACAATAAATCATATGTCATGTAAACAATAGTAGTTGACAGTGTCTAAAGTTGTGGGAAACTGACAAAGATTAGCATATTAAAAGCTAAAAAGTTCAGGTTTTGCATTAGTAAAAATATTTGGATCTATTTGTTCAGATAGAGGAATAGTCATCTTGATATGTGGTATTTTTACATGAAAGTCTATTTGCTAATAGTGCTTTATTACTCCAGTTGCACTTGAACTCAAAGTGAGTATATCCCTAAACCTCTTTGTGCACTGCAATTCTCTCCCAGTTACCAGTGTCAATAGAAACTGTTAAGGAGATGCTGGATACAGTAATTCAAGAGCTTGGGGATTATGGCGAAGAAGAAAGTCCTGTCTTCAAGAATGGCCTATCCCGAACTGTAGATTCAGAATTTAAACACTCCACTCCATCACCAACAAAATTTTCTTTATCACCAAGTAAAAGCTACAAGGTATATCAAATAACACACACAATTCTTCTGAAATGTATTGTTTTTAATTAATGTGATAAGAGTCAATCATTGTTCTTTCAGTTCTCTCCCAAAACGCCCCCTCGTTGGGCAGAGGATCAGAAATCTTTACTTCAGATGATCTGTCAGCAAGTAGAAGCCATTAAGGTAAATAAATCCTAATTGAGTTTTTGTATCAACAGATGTGTAGTGAAGAGCACTTCAACATTGGATTTGGTACTAAAGTTAACATTAGATTACAAAGCTCAGACTGTTAAAAATTTAAGTTAAACTTCTAGTGTGTGATGAAATTTCCAGTTATATAAATGGAATTAAAGTGGTTAAATCTCTGCATAATTTGAAGAGTATGGGGGCAAGTGTCAGTGTATAGAAATTTGATTTCAGAAGCTGTGAAATTAGTGCGTAAGCAGATAAAGGCATCCTTCTGTGGGACCATACACTGAGCATGTGAATTCTTCTTCTCGTACCTCTGAAGCCATTAATGATAAGAGAAAGATGGCTTTAGTTGGATGGTTATAGAGGCAAGACAAAAGCACTATGTAAGGTATTAGTTTCAAGTGTACTTAACATTGAATTGGGTAACTAGTACTGACATCTAAAAATGGATTTAATTTGTTCGACCTATTCTGTGCCAGATTGGTTCTTTTACCAGTTTATTTTATCTTGCACTTAAGCAGTAAAGTTATGGAAGTCCAAAAATAAAACAAGAAATTCATTTTTGTTGTTTGTTTGAAATATAGTTAGGTCAGTGATAATTTAATCACCATTTTCTCCATATTTTAATTTTCCTAACAACCTCACTGCTGCTGACTCGATGCAAAATTCTTATTCACTATTTCCTGTGTTAGCCTTGTAAAATTACACTTGCCAGGCAAGCAATTGTTTCTGCCTTTTTAAAGGGCCTTTGTTATAATAGGACAGTCTTTCAGATTGTCTCACTATCTTTTTGTTGCCCTCTCTAGTGCTTCTAATGGTCCCAGAGAATGTGAAATGATTATGTAGTGTATATAATAAACCTCTTCCTCCAAATATTAAAGTACATTCCACTGGACTAAAGCACCGGGTCTAGTCCTTTGCACACTTCTGGAACATTCCCAAATCTGAAACTTGCCAGACAGCTACATAGAGTACTTTCTTTACTTTCATTAAACATTGTCCTTGATCTGGCTGCGAGAACAGATGCCAGATTTGGTAGGGCAGTGTTAGTCATTGTTTGGCTAAAGTGGGATCCACACGGATGACAACATCGTTACTATAAGGCAAATAAAAGTTATTCTGCAACATTAGTAAATTTTCTCTGTTAGCATATTATTGGCTCCCTATCTTTGCATCGCTTCAAGATTAAAAGAAAGTAACTCAGCCAGTATATAACTAAAAATGTTTCAGTGTACCTGAGCATCCTTTACCAATATTTGCTAAAAAATCAAGGGCAAGGGCAGCTATCCAAGTAAAAGCTTATCCTTTGGCTCCTCTCTAAGGACAACGTTACACGAAAAATTTGTCTCTAGCTGTTCTTGTTTCAGAACTGTTCTTTTTAGTCTACTAATGTGTGTGACTGGAGGATTTAGGTATTTTATGTAATGTTGAATATGGCACTTTGGATGTGTTCAGTTCATTTTTTGCTAGTACTTGACTTTTTTTTTTTAAATGTACATAATAGGTTTTGTGTACTGGCTCTGCAGTAGACTATATTAATTCATACAAAGTGACCTCTTCGGTGTTAATTGCTGCATATGATAAACAAAAACAGCTAGACTAATCTCTTCCTTCAAAACTGAGGCTTAGGTGGCAAGGGTATCCAGATAAAAATCAGAGTTTGTTAAACACCAAAGTAAAACTGAGAATTTTTAAAGCTTTGCATAGATAGTACTTACATCAAAGTAAACATCTGCTTTAATATGCAACAATACCTGTCTTTAATTTTAATGTAACACTATATAAATACTCTCTCCTGATAGAATGAGATGCATGAAATGAAGCTCAATAATTCCAATTCAAACTTGTCTCATCGGTGGCCTGCTGAAGGCTATGGCACAGATACAATGTCAGATGGCTATCAGGGAACACAGAACTTTCATGGAGCTCCACTAACAGGTAAACTGGTGTTGAGGGTTTAATAAGTTACTGTATCTTGTTTTCAGAAGACCTTGGTCAGCTTTTAAAATTACTATAAATTAGGCATTTAAGGTTTAAACACTGCAAAGGAGTTGAAAAATACCTTTCTGTTGAAAAGTATTACCTGCCTTTTGAAGATGGTTCTCCTTTTTTTTTTTTTTTTTTTTTTTAAATTGGAGATATACCAATCTCCTAGAACTGGAAGGGACCTTGAAAGGTCATTGAGTCCAGCCCCCTGCTTTCACTAGCAGGACCAATTTTTGCCCCAGATCCCTAAGTGGCCCCCTCAAGGATTGAACTCACAACCCTGGGTTTAGCAGGTCAATGCTCAAACCACTGAGCTATCCCTCCCCCCATTTTGGGTAATGGCAAAATAGAATTACACTCTTGTGTGTTCTCTCTTAGTTGCTACCACTGGCCCATCAGTCTACTACAGTCAGTCGCCTGCATATAACTCTCAGTATCTTCTCAGAACAGCTGCAACCAATGTAACGCCAACAAAGGTGAGGAGAGGTCTGTTAATTTACTGCTTTGAACTATAGTCTTTAACAATTTTCAGCTACTGTACGTGAAACAGATTGTTCCAATGAAGGCTTTTAGGGATAACTTTGTGTGATAATCATACTTGTGTGGATTATGCTCAGTGCCCAAATGTGGATGACATACTGAGTCAGTCCTCTCAGATTCTAGTGGTGTGGGAGGGGAGAGAACCATTTACATTCATATTTGAAGTATACATGCTCACTATAAGTTATCTTCTGTTGAGAAAATCTTTAACAATACCTAAGATCTGTTTCTCTGTAGGATGAGAAGAAGTTTTGGGAGTAGTAGAAAGGAATAGAGAAAAACAAGCAGTATCTTCTCAAGCAGCTAGGTGTTTCTATAAAAAGCTGTTCTGCTTCACTTAATATTAAGGTCTATACATCTTTTTTTTTTTTAAGATAAGAACAAAAACATCATCAAACTTTTCAGGGCAGGGATTGTCTTATGTTTGGATGGGCACTACCATCCAACAAATAGAAAATAATAATCTTTCTGTTTTTAGGCTCCTGTCTATGGCATGAACAGGCTTACACCTCAACAACATATATATGCTTATCAACAGCCAATGCATACACCACCACTGCAGAACACCTCTGCCTGCATATTTCCCCAAGAAATGTATGGTGGTCCTTTGCGTTTTGATTCTCCTGCTACTGGAATTCTGTCTCCACGTGGTGGTGATGAGTATTACAATTACAGTGTTCCACAAGCAAGCACAAATCCACCATTGCCTGAGCCAGGCTATTTCACAAAACCTTCAATTGGTCCTCTGGTTCCAAAGTCTGCAGAATCAAAGGCGACAGAATTTGGGAAATCTACCTTTGGGCAGCCTGTACCAACAGAAGGAACAAAATCCTCTTTCACAACACCTGCACAATCAGCTCAACCAACCACTTTTAAATTTAATTCTAATTTCAAATCTAATGATGGAGACTTTACATTTTCATCACCTCAGATTGTAACCCAGTACCCGAGTGCAGCTTTTAATAGCAGTGAAAGCCTCTTGGGTCTTCTGACATCAGATAAACCTTTACAAGATGATAGATACATGGGGCAAAAAACAGTTCATGATCATACACCAGGCCAAAGAAATGCTTTCAGTTTTGGTAACAAAAATATTTCGGGCATTTCGTTTACAGAAAACTTGGGACAAAACCAACCTAAAACCTCAGCTTTTGGCAAGGGTGACATGTTCAATTTCCAAGATCCTGGAAAACCAGTGTTTGGAACCCCAAGTTCAGATCTGGCCAATAGAAGTCATGAAACTGATGGAGGAAGCATCCATGATGCCGATGATGATGATGATGGTCCACACTTTGAGCCTGTAGTGCCACTCCCTGACAAGGTTGAAGTCAAGACAGGTGAGGAAGATGAAGAGGAATTCTTTTGCAACAGAGCAAAGCTGTTCCGTTTTGACACAGAATTGAAAGAATGGAAAGAAAGGGGCATTGGAAATGTGAAAATATTGAGACATAAAATATCTGGGAAGATTCGGCTCCTTATGAGGCGGGAGCAAATACTGAAAATCTGTGCAAATCACTATATAAATACAGATATGAAATTGCAACTAAATGCAGGTTCAGACAAGTCATTTGTATGGCATGCTTTAGATTATGCAGATGAGTTTCCAAAACCTGAGCAGCTTGCCATTAGATTCAAAACACTAGAGGAAGCAATGCTTTTCAAGCAAAAGTTTGAAGAGGTGCAGAATATTTTGAGAGCCTCAGGATCAAATGTTGATACACCAGCCGTTCAGAGTGTTGGGACTATAAGAGAAATAGCAAATCAGGATAGCAAGGAGCCTTGCAAAACTACTCCTGGAGCCCTGAATTTTGGATTTCGCTTTAAGAAAGAGGAGATGTGGCAGTGTAATGTGTGCTTAGTGAAAAACAGTTTAACTGCTTCCCAGTGTAGTGCTTGCCAGGCTCCAATCCAAAATACAAACAGTTCTGTAAAGGGACCTGATGGCAAAAGCAGTTTTACAGTTACATCAGCTGCATCTGCACCAATATCCTTTTCCTTTGGCAGGGAAATCCCATCCACATGTGCTACTAGTGGATTTGGGGAACAGTTTATGTTGAAGAAAGATCAGTGGGCTTGTAATGTGTGTCTGGTTCGAAATGAAGCTACTGATAAGAACTGCTCAGCATGCCAAAGTCCGAATCCAAGAAACAAGGAAATGCATGCTGTACCATTACCTGACACTTTTGAAGCTTTCAAACCCCACACTGATGCCACACATGATAAATTTGGATCAGTTTTTGCTAAAAACGGAGGCCACTGGGATTGCAGTGTATGCTTAGTAAGAAACGAGCCCACTGCATCTAAATGTGTTGCCTGCCAGAATCCAAATAGAACTAACGTGCCAGTATTTGGTCAGCAAGCTTCATTTAAAATTGGCCAAGGAGATGTTCCGAATACTACACAAAATGATTTTGGAGCTGCGTTCTCTAAAAAAGGAGATCAGTGGGATTGCAGTGTGTGCCTAGTCAGAAATGAAGCAAGAGCTATAAATTGTGTTGCTTGTCAGAATCCCAGTTCACCAAGTCAGCCTGATGTGTCTACATCTACTATTCAAGCATCTGCTACTCCTGGAGTTGATTCTACCACTGATGCCAGTAAACCCCAGAAAAGTGGATTTGAGGGACTCTTCACTAGAAAGGAAGGGCAATGGGATTGCAAAGTTTGCTTGGTACGAAATGAGCCTGCTTCATCTAAATGTGTTGCCTGCCAGAATCCAAATAGAACTAACATGCCAGTATTTGATCAGCAAGCTTCATTTAAAATTGGCCAAGGAGATGTTCTGAAGACTACACAAAATGATTTTGGAGCTGCATTCTCTAAAAAAGGAGATCAGTGGGATTGCAGTGTGTGCCTAGTCAGAAATGAAGCAAGAGCTATAAATTGTGTTGCTTGTCAGAATCCCAATTCACCAAGTCAGCCTGATGTGTCTAAATCTACTATTCAAGCATCTGCTGCTCCCGGATTTGGTTCTACCACTGATGCCAGTAAACCCCAGAAAAGTGGATTTGAGGGACTCTTCACTAGAAAGGAAGGGCAATGGGATTGCAACGTTTGCTTGGTACGAAATGAAGGTTCTTCAGTAACCTGTGCAGCTTGTCAAGCACCAAATCCATGTAATAAGCCTGTTGCTGATGCCCCATCAACTCTTACATTTGGCCTTAAAAGCAAATTATCTGAACCTGCTGGAGGACAACTGGGAACAGGTTTTAAGTGTGACTTTTCTGAAAAAGATTTTAAATTTGGTCATACAGAACAAGGAAAAGCACCTTCTTCCTTCACCTTTCAGATTCCTTCAGATACTGAAGTAAAATCTGCAAAAGAAGGATTTAGCTTTTCAATGCCTATGCCCGCAGGTGGATTTAAATTTGGCATACAGGAGCCTAGTAAAAATATCACAAAGGATGAGCCACCCAAAGAAAGTTCCAATGATTTCTTAAACAGTGGTAATGAAAAAGAGAAAAGGGAGAATTCCTCAAAGGGTGTAACTGGTATCCAGTCTCATAACGTCTCTAACAAACTGAACAGTGATTTAGTTTTTGGCCAGAATAGCAGCACTTTCACTTTTGCTGACCTTGCAAAAAATACTTCTGGAGAAGAATTTCAGTTTGGTAAGAAAGATCCAAATTTCAAGGGTTTTTCAGGTGCAGGTGAAAAGTTATTTTCCTCACAGAGTTCTAAACTGGCTCACAAGCCTAATACTTCTGTTGATCTTGAGAAGGAGGATGATGCATATAAGACAGAGGACAATGATGATATCCATTTTGAACCTGTAGTCCAGATGCCTGAAAAAGTGGAACTAGTGACAGGGGAAGAGGATGAGACAGTGCTCTATTCACAAAGAATAAAACTATTTAGGTTTGATCCAGAAACAAGCCAGTGGAAAGAACGTGGTGTTGGAAACTTGAAAATTCTTAAAAATGAAGTTAATGGGAAACTAAGAATGCTAATGCGACGTGAACAGGTACTGAAAGTATGTGCAAACCATTGGATAACAACTACTATGAATTTGAAATCTCTGTCTGGTTCAGACAAAGCATGGATGTGGTTAGCCAGCGATTTTTCTGATGGAGATGCAAAGTTGGAGCAGCTGGCAGCTAAATTCAAGACGACAGAGCAGGCTGAGGAATTCAAACAGAAGTTTGAAGAGTGTCAGAGGCTGCTGTTGGATATTCCGCTGCAGACCCCACATAAACTTGTGGATACTGGTAGAACAGCTCAACTCATACAGAAAGCAGAAGAAATGAAAAGTGGGTTGAAAGATCTCAAAACCTTCTTGACAGATGATAAAACTAAATTGACAGAAGAAGAGAATAAAAACTCAACCTCAGCCAGTAGTACCTCTGATTTAATTATAAAGCCACATGCTGAAAGCACTGGGCCTACTCTGGAGTGGGATAACTATGATTTACGTGAAGAAGCACTGGATGATAGTGTAAATAGCTCTGTGTATGCCTCACCTCTGGCAAGTAGCCCTGTGAGAAAAAACCTATTTAGATTTGGGGAGTCTACAACAGGATTTAATTTTAGTTTCAAATCTGCCTTGAGTCCATCAAAATCTCCTGCCAAACAGAATCAGAGCAGGTTGTCTGTGGGAACAGATGAAGAGTCTGATCTTACTCAAGAAGAAGAAAGAGATGGACAATACTTTGAACCTGTGGTACCTTTACCTGACCTTGTAGATGTGGCAAGTGGTGAAGAAAATGAGCAAGTTGTCTTCAGTCATAGAGCTAAACTTTTCAGGTACGATAAAGATGCCAGTCAATGGAAAGAAAGAGGTATTGGGGATATAAAGATCTTACAGAATTATGACAACAGACAAGTTCGTATCGTAATGAGAAGAGACCAGGTATTAAAACTCTGTGCTAATCATAGAATAACACCAGACATGAACGTGCAACAGATGAAAGGAACTGAAAGAGCCTGGGTCTGGGCTGCATGTGACTTTGCAGATGGGGAAAGAAAGGTAGAGCTCTTAGCTGTGCGATTTAAACTACAAGATGTTGCAGAGTCATTTAAGCAAATTTTTGATGAAGCAAAACATGCCCAAGAAAAAGACACCTTGATTACACCTCTTTCTTCACGTGCCAGTACACCAAGAGAGTCTCCATGTGGCAGAATTGCTGTAGCTGTACTGGAGGAAACCACCAGGGAGAGAACTGATCTGAACCAGGATGGCGATACCTCTGATATGACACTGGAGGTTTCAGAGATGTCAAGCACTTCTGAAACACCAACAAAAACGGTGGTTTCTCCTCCAAAGTTTGTATTTGGTTCAGAATCGGTCAAGAGTATTTTCAGTAATGAAAAATCAAAGCCATTCACATTTGGAAATACTTCAGCTACAGGATCTCTATTCGGTTTCAGCTTTAACTCTCCTTCAAAAAGCAAAAGTGAAGAGGATAGTTCAGTGTCTCAAAACATAATGCAGAGAGAACTAGAGCTCACAGTAACTGAGCCTCAGGAAAGCTACACTGCCAATCAGAAGCCTACAGACAACAAGGAAGAAAATTACTTGGTTACATCAGCAGCAGGATCATCTACTTACACATTTAAAACACTAGAAAAAGGTAAGCATTGCCCGAATTAGCAACTGTTTATGCTAAGTAGAAGTTTTACTTTCTTTGAGAAGATTATTGAAAAATTTGTCATGGAAAGCAGTTAGTGGCTTTTTGTTGCAATTCAATGAAAATACTGTATCTTGTGTCCTAGTAGTAAAAGTAAACTATTCTCTTCAGTAGTTGCAAACTTCATGTTTCTTGCAAATAACTCTTTAGCTTAAAACCTTATGGTTTTGTTCTTTGCTTACAATTGTTCTTTTTGTGCATAGTGAGGGCGCAGAGGATGTCTGAACTACTGTGATATGTCAGCATTACTCTGCCCATATCTCAGAAATCAGACGAGCTAGTAATTGGGCCAAAATTTTCAAATGTGGTTGCCTAAAGTTTGGAACCGGAATCCGTAAGTTGTACTTGTACCTAAATAGATAGTCTTGTCAGCACTTCTGAAATTATGGCTTTTATTTTGGTACTTGAATACAGATGCAGGGACCTGTTTTTAGACAATCATGTTTGAAAACTTTAGCTTCCATTTCTTTATGGAGAGGCACAGTGGTTTAGCTGAAACCTGCCATAACGCAAGAACATGAGTGCTGCTGATGTATTTTTATGAGATGGTATTAGTAGAATGGTGTAAACTAGATTTTTGTCTTACTGATTTTTTCTAATCAGATTCCTAAATTTTTCAGCAGCAAAGTGAAATATTTAAGTCAGGAAAATTGTATGGTATATGAAATTTAACTCCAGTCTCTCATGTGATCAAAGTGCAGCCCACAGCCAGTCATTTCAGAGGTCTGGCTTGAAGAGGCTGCACAAATCCTGGTATTGGTCTGTTGTCTTAGCAGACAGAGAATGAATTATGTAACTTAGTGATTTATTTGTATCTTCTGCTGGGAAAACACGTGGGCTTCACCTTTAAATAGCCACCTACAACTTTACAATAGAAACTGAATATTTCATTGTGTTATATAGATAGTAACATTTTAGCATATTAGGGCCCTATCAAATTAATGGTCCATTTTGGTCAATTTCACAGTCATCCATTTTTAAAAATAATTAATTTCATGATTTCAGCTATTTAAATCTGAAATTTCAGTGTTCTAATTGCAGGGCTACTGACCCAAACAAGTTGTGAGGTGGTTGCAAGATTATTGTCGGGGGTTGTAGTACTGCTACTCTTACTTCTGCGCTGCTGGTGGTAGTGGTGCTGCCTTCAGAGCTGGGCAGCTGAAGAGCAGCGGCTGCTGGTCGGGAGCCCAGCTCTGAAGGCAGATCCGCCGCCAGCAGCAGAACAAAAGTAAGGGCAGCACGGTATGGTATTGCCACCCTTACTTCTGTGCTGCTGCTGGCAGGGTGCTATCTTCAGAGCTGGGCACCTGGCCAACAGCCACCATTCTCTGGCTGCCCGGCTCTGAAGGCAGCACAGAAGTAAGGGTGGCAATACTGTGACACCCTCCACCCCCCAAAAAAAACAACCTTGCAATCCCCCTGCAACTTCATTTTGGGTCAGGACCCCCAATTTGAGAAACGCTGGTCTCCCCTGTTAAATCTGTAAAGTATAGGTAAAAGCACATAAGACCAGATTTCACGGTCCATGATGAGTTTTTCATGGCCATGAATTTGGTAGGGCCCTACGTATTATGATTGTATTGGCATTTAAAAGGTGGGCGGGGGGGGATGCAGTCAAATCAATTTTGTTAAATAGAAATACTTTGACTAAAGTGCAGTCAAAATTGGACAGTGCAGAATTTTAGACTAACAGTGGATTTAAAAATTATGAAAAGTATGCTGATCTATGTAGTAAAGTATCCTGGTAGGAAAAACTAGATAGCTGGTGCTTGTTTACATGCATTGGATAGATTGATAAATAGATGCAGCAGGCAATGCAAATATTCATTAGCTGATTGTGATCTCTAGATATTGGAGACATACACTTGAGAACATAGATATGTTTGTGCCCATCTAAAAGTCCAAATAAACACTTACACCTACATAATTTATTTTCTAGGATTTAATTTTAGTCTTTTTAAATCTAATCCAATGGCCTTTTGGACCAGCACACCTTCCTTCCAGCCTGATAGTAAAGGTATTTAAACACTGCACTGAATGTGTGATGAAATCACTCGTTAGCTGGTACTGACAATTGCCCAATTGTGGCAAAGCAGTTGGCTATATAATGGTATGAAAATTTAAACAAATTTAATATGCATGCTGAAGAGCAGTAGTTAGAATTAGTGTGTCTTTGACTTTGTACCTGCCATAGCAAAAGAATGTCTCCCTACCCTCTGTTAGTTTCGGTCTTTTTTAATTCACACAACTGGTGGTCTTGGAGTGCTCAACTTGGTAGACTTTTTTGGCTTTTGTATTGCTTCAGATTTACCATAGAGACTCCAGATCTGCTTGCTAAAATCTTCCTTAGGAAGATGAGGAGAGGTATGAGAAATTACACTGAGTATGCTCAGGATGTTGGAATTTCTTATGAAGAGGGTTTCAAACTGGCTCAGTTCCATTCCCAGTGTCTAACCAGTAAGAACTATATGTCCTTAAAAATAAGCATCTGTGAAATGGGAGGCAGAGACAGCTGTCCGGAACTCTTGAGTTTTTCCAGCTAGTGTCTGAATTGAATCCACCTGTCTGCTATTGGAAGCGTTCAAAAGTTTGCTCACTGCTCCCCTAATTGTTTACTTTTGGCCCTTTTCATTATTAAGTCATAATTTGAGATTGGGAGGCCAGTGCTCTCTACTCACCCAGTGTGTGGCTGCATAAGGAGTTGCTCTGCACCTAACTTATTTTTAAAAATAGACTTTTGTTGGATGACTGACTACTTGCTGAATAAACCAGGCTGGTGAGAACTTTTGGAACCTTTATTTTTATTTTTTTCCTTTTAAAATAGTAATATAACTATTGAATTTTTTTTTTAATTGGACACACAATGTCTCATACTTTAGTGCTGCAACAGTCCTCAGTACGAAACATATATAACCAGATCTTAAAACAAACACATGGTATAATCTAAATACATGCAGTTCTACCTAGATTAAGAATAACTTGGTCAAATGTTGTCTCCATAAAACAAATACTTCTCATTGTTCTAACAATATTAGTTCCTAGAGTATCAAAAAAGTGTTTTCCATCAGTATAATCTGAAAAGGTATATTACATGCTTCCACCAATAGTAATTCTTTCTTTATTAAAAGCAGGGCTGGGTCCAGCTTTTTTGCCGCTCCAAGCAGCGAAGCATGGGGGGAAAGCCCTGATCTGGGGGGGAGCCCCGATCTGCGGCCGTTCGGCAGCAGCTCAGCCGCTCCGCTTCATTCTTCGGCGGCAATTCGGCAGCCGGGAATGAGGGACCTGCCGCTAAATTGCCGCCGAAGACCCGGACGTGCCACCCCTTTCCATTGGCCGCCCCAAGTACCTGCTGCCTTTGCTGGTGCCTGGAGCCCGGCCCAGATTAAAAGAACCATATTGCTATTTCTAATTTTAATCAGATTCTAAATTTAAAACCCTCAGTTCATCTCATTTGTTGTTTGTTGAAATAAAGTAAATATCCTTGATTCTTTCCTCCGGCTAAATTTGTTCTTTATTATCTTAGTCGTCTTCCTTTACAGAGGAAAAAGTGATGAATATATAGTGTAGTTGATATTTTTAAATGTTGAGTACCCATAACTTGATATGATTTGTTTGTAAAAAGAGGAAAAACTAAAATAGGAAACACTTTCTGATCTCACATTCACAGGATTAAGTTGCACAAAATATTCCCTGATCTTAAAATGAAGCTTGTACCTCAAAATTTACTTTAGTGATGCTACATTAAGGTGCATTGTTACATGGAAAACAAAGAACCCATATATTTTTTTGGAAGTTTCAAACTGTTCTTAACTTCCACAGGTAGAGACTATAACATTCTACAAGATCTAGTTCAATAGGTTCTTCTGCATTACAGACCTTGGAAATACGGTGTGAATTTTATTCTCTTTAAAAAATTGATACTAAAAAAATATCAGAATCCACATTTGACTACAGCTGAGCCTTTGAATGTACTGATCTGATGGGGGTGGGAGGGAATTAATAGAGGACACCTCTAAAATCTGCCTTTCAAATCCAACCCATTAAAAATGTAGTCAAGGATTACGGATAGTGATATTTCTTTTTAGAAACAAGTTAGAAACTCTAGCTCTTTCCTTCCAGCCTTGGCAAAAGCAGCCCTCTAGAAAAATGTAACTATTAGCAGAACATAGTAGTTCTAACCCCCCTGCCAAATTTATCACCCTTAGAGCAAAGCAAGGATGTTTGTTAATATAAGCCATCTGGAAACCAACCTCTGAGTCTTTCAGTAACATGACCTAATGATATCAAAGTATTTACAAAGAAAACTCAGTTAATCTTCAGGTCTACAAAATCTTCAATATCAGTGAACAAAAAATCAGTTCACAGCTATTAAACACTAGCAGCCCAGACTCAGATACTTCGTTCTACCTAGTCTTGACATCAGTAAGTTAAAAGAAAAGCAAAATGCTAGGACAGCAATGGAGAGCTGCTTTGGATAAGTAATGCCTCTTTTCTAATGTTATGGAATGAACACTATTGATGGATCATAATTACTTTCCTTGTATCTGCTCAGTCTGCAGAATCTAATTTTGGTTTTGTGGTAGTTAAACAGTGGTGTATAAAATTTCTCATATTTGTTATATAGCTGTGTTGGAAATGTTATAAATAGCTCAGCCACGTCTATTCATATAATTAATCGGAAAATCAGATTTTGGAATGTTAATAGCAAAACATGAAACAAGGACAAATTGACTCTTCTAAAGCAACTAAATCTGGCTATATTTTAGGTCAGTTATCTGCAATACCTGTTTTGTACCTTTTCTTCTGAACCATGCATTTTGTGAAGTGGGCATTGGATTACTAGGATGTTGCAATGATGCCAAACAAATATTGGACTCATTCTTGGATGATTTTGGCCACCACCTTGCTTAATCTGAACAGACTTTTCTGTTTAGTACACTACGGTGTACCTTGAACGTATTTCATATTTGCTTTATTGCATGGAAGTAATGTATGTTTTCTGCATGTCTGATTTAATGATGGTTTACTGGAAGCTTTGTGTTCATGAAAGATGCTGGATTGGCAACTTCGGAACTAAAATCCTGTAGCTAGCCATCGAATGGGTGCAGTATGGCCAATAGCAGCATGAGCTTTCCCAACTCTACCTCAGCTTTGTTCTTGAGGACACACCTCTAAGGCTATTCATACCAAATTCTCCATTCTCTCTTTTGAGGGTTAATCTCACTATTAATACTACAATAAACCATGTTTTTAACCAGATATGACTGATGAGGGGTTGTGCTGAAACATCCTGAGGTGGGCTTGATCAGAGGAAACTTTCATGTCAAGTATGAAACTTGGTGTAGCTCTGTTTGAGTAGTTGGAGCATGAACAAAAAAGTAGGATTTTTTGGTACTTGGAGCTCTTAACTGCTATGGTTTTAAACCCAGCCTTGATGTTTAATTCTTGAACTAATTACTCTCCCTTTGGGAGTTGGGGGGAGAGAATCTTCAAAAGATGTGCTATGCAAACTGTTCTCCTTTTTAGAATACATAAAGCACATGGAAACTTTACTGTCTAGGACAGGGATCGGCAGCCTTTGGCACATGGCTGGCCAGGGTAAGCCCTCTGACAGGATGGGATAGTTTAACTGCCGTGTCCTCAGGTTTGGCCGATCGTGGCTCCCACTGGCCGCAGTTCTCTGTCCCAGGCCAATGGGGGCTGCGGGAAGCTGTGGCCAGCACATCTGTCAGCCCATGCTGCTTCTTGCAGCCCCTGTTAGTCTGGAGCGGCTAACCATGGCCAGTGGGAGCCACGATCGGCCAAACCTGCGAACACGGCAGGTAAACACACCAGCCCGCCAGGATGCTTACCCTGGCGAGCTGCGTGACAAATGTTGCGGATCCCTGGTCTAGCAGCAGCTACTCTTTAGATTTCATCTGCACTGCTCTTCAGAAGCTGTGTTAAACTAGTGCTAATAGTATAGTGGAAGTAGAGTAAGATCTGGACAAACAGGATAATTCCTTGGATGCCCAAGTCCCAGTGATGAGCAGTGATTGTTGCAGTTCAGGATTGAGGTGTCATCATCTCTGTAGTATCTAAAAGCCTGAAAGGATATAAATGTGATTTTTGAGAACCAGGGAGTGTTTTTTTAATGAGATATTTTGCTGGCTGCCAGATGTTGTGTGGTTTTGGTTTTAAGGTTTAAATAGATTTTTGGAAGTCCAATAGAGCTTGGCTGGCTCAATCTGTTTACTTCTATGAATTTGACATTGTTCTGTTTGTGTGCTGGTGGAGCTTTACTTACTAATTAGATGTTGCTTCAACATACATGTCAAGGGGCCAAAAGCCATGGTTGTGGTGCATTATACAGGCTTAGATGTATTTCCCAATGTGACCCAATTTCTTTTGCGAACAGTAGACCTTAAACTGCATAGGCATGAAAAGAAGAATTGATGAAAAAGGTCATTCTAAAAGTTAAAGGACCAAGAAAAAGAAACTTCCAAACTTCTTTAAAGATGTTAGATGAAATCCTGGCTCTCAAGTCAACATCAGAACTCCCACTTCCTTCAGGCCCAGGTTTTAGCTATTTTTATTTACCTAGGCAAAAGTGTACACAAGCTGGGCTTAAACCCTTTCTTAAGGAATGTATTCACTGTCAACAATC
Source organism: Gopherus evgoodei (assembly GCF_007399415.2). Lineage (NCBI taxonomy): Eukaryota > Metazoa > Chordata > Testudines > Testudinidae > Gopherus > Gopherus evgoodei. The sequence goes on along the minus strand of NC_044322.1, from coordinate 112,715,698 downwards.
TTGATTCAAGTTTGTCTGTGTTGTAGCATGGTAGCAGATTTTTCTGATTCTTAACGCAATAAAAGTTGCAACAATGAGTAGCTGACAATCAGCTGCCACATTCTCTTACCCAGTGCTTTCTTAGGTATGTCTTCACTACCCGCCGCATTGGCGGGCAGCGATCGATCCAGCAGGGGTCGATTTTATGTCTAGTCTAGATGCAATAAATGGACCCCCAAGTACTCTCCCGTTGACTCCTGTACTCCAGCTCAGCAAGAAGTGCAGGCAGAGTCAACGGGGGAGCGGCAGCAGTCGACTCACTGTGGTGAAGACCACCACGGTAAGTTGATCTAAGTACGTCGACGTCAGCTACGTTATTCAGCGGTCAATTCCTGCTTTAGGTATCACAAAAAGGAGGTTTGGATAAATAATTTTTTAGCTTCTATGCTAACTTTTACAAATTGCACATTAGATTTTCTTGCTTTATTTAACTTTAGTACCTTGATCCAACTGGAAATACAACACCAATTTTAGAGCCCTCCATTGGTAGAAGCTTTTCATTTAATTGGAAAATAAAAGGTGGTAAATTTGCAATTACTTTGCCAGCAGCCAATTTGAGTAGTTTGGCTCTGGAAGAATCTTCACAAAAAGGCTTGTCTAATATACCTTCTCTTCCTAATGTTCAAACCCCTTCCACCTCCTACCCTCAAGAAAAAACTCATACCACCTAGATGTTATAATGAAGTTTAAAAACAAAGTTTCCAATTATACTGCCAGAACCAATAGGCAGGGCAAAATAAATTAAGTTTTCTACAAGTTGCGTAACTTAGATCAATTCCCCCTTCCCCCGCCCCCAAGTGTAGACCAGGCCTTAGTAAAAGCAGAATGGGCAGCTTTGGTAGTACAAATGTTGGGGAGGGCGTGGAAATAAAATCAAAGGGATGTGCAGAAAAGATGGGAGTGAGCGAAGGTAGATGTGGCAGTCAATCTAGCTGGAGAAAGTAGTTAATTAAAATGGGCTGAAAATCAGTCCTAATTACACTTGTATGCTTGATATGATCCTGTTCTTCCAAACAGAGGAGGGGAGTAAGAATAATTTTAACTTGAAATTTGCATGTATTGGGTGCATAGCCTTCCTTATTACTCCATCAAATCTATCGATGTAGTAGCTAACAAGAAGCCCAATTTTTTAATATAGAAAGTCTAATATGTAAAATATTGAGCTCCTGCTTGAGATTTTTCAGGAATTAAATCCCATTTGGAGAGACTTTTTTAATTCATCTGGCAACAGTTCCTTGTAGACAAATCCAAGTTTCTGTCCGTAAATTTAGGTCTCAATCATACAATTAGATCTGTGTGTATGGAATCTGGTGGGGGCTCTGAATGTGCCTGTGGGCCCACCTGTGCAATTCCGGTTGCAGGATTGTTACTGAGAAAAATCAGTTGGGTAGTTACACTTGCAAATGTGCAAGAGAATAGGAGGTAACAAATTTTGGCATTCAATTTAGTTCAGTCTCTACATTGCATCTTTAAAAGTGAGTTTTAATAAAATTATGCTCCTTTGCTCTAATTCAAAGTACTCAGCATGCCAAAAGTACCTACACTTGACTATTTAAATAACTTTCTAAATTTAAAATGCATGCAGCAGTTGGGTCTGACTTAAGTTGTGTGATGAAAATAAACAGAAGTAAGGACTGTGAAGAGTGAAGCATGCTTTATATAGGCTTGCCAGGTGTCCGCTCGAAAAGGGACTTTGATGGCTCTGGTCAGCACTGCTGTTAAAAAGTCCAGTTGACAGCGCAGGCAGGTTCCCTACCAAGCTCTGTGCAGCTCCCAGGAAGCTGCTGGCATGTTCAACTCCTAGGTATAGGGGTGGCCATGGGGGCTCCGCGCACTGTCCCCGCAGCTCCCATTGGCCTGCGCATGCTTCCATCTAGGAGTCGGAGAGGGAGCTTCTGAAGAGCTGTCCAAGGTAAGTGCCCTGACTTCCCTCCTGCACCCCAGCCCTGAGCCTCCTCTCACACCCGAACTCCCTCCTGGAGCCCACACCCCAACCCACTGCCCCAGCCCTGAGCCCCCTCCCGCACTCGAACTCTCTCCTGGAGCCCACACCCCCTACCACACCTCAACCCCCTGCCCTAATCAGGAGCCTCCTCCTGCACTCTGAACCCCCCATCCCAGAGCCTGAACCCCTAGCTGGAGCTTTTACTCCCTCTGCACTCCAGCCCCCACCCCATAGTCCTTTATGCACTCCAAACCCTTCGGCCCCAGCCTGGAGCCCCATCCTAAACTCCTCATCCAGGCCCAGAGCCCACACCCCCAGCCAGAGCCTGTACCTCCTCCCATACCTCCAGCCCGGAGCCCCCTCCTGCATCCCAACCCCCTAACCCAGCCCAGTGAAAATAAGCTAGTGAGTGAGGGTGGGGGAGAGCGAGGGAGAGAAGGGAATGAAGTGAGTGAGGGTAGGGCCTTGGAGAATAGGATGGGGCAAGGGTGTTCTGTTTTGTGCTGTTAGAAAGTTGGCAACTCTAGCTTTATGCCTAGTGAAAAGCATGGTGAGACACGTAAGTATTTACTAGTGTGTGTTGATGTCGGAAGGACACATTCCTTTCTTCATACTAAATCCCTTTCTCTTAGTGCTCTGTCATAATTTTGATGCTTAGTTTCTTGTGGCTCTATATATTTGCAGCTTACATGTGTTCTCTAACTTTATCTTCAAAATTACTTTAACTGTAGAGGCTATTTTCAGATTTGTTCTCAAGCATGTTCATTTTGATCCTGTTAATCTTTTTGGTTTTGTAACAGTTGAGAGGAAAAAAGAAACTGATGTAGAACTTCCCTCTGATGTACTCATTGTTTATGAGCTAACACCTACCCCCGGACAAAGAGCTCTTGCTGACTCTCTTAAACTACCTTCAACATTCTTCTGCTATAAGAATAAGCCTGGTTACTTAAGTGAAGATGATGATGGTAAGGGGCTGTAAATTTGTTTATCCACTCTGGGTTAACTGTGAAGCAATAGTCGTATGCTTTGGCCTGACCAATAGAAATTTACCTTTTGGGGATGTGGGGAGGGCAGGTCTCTTATGCTCTGAGGAAACATTATACCTGTTCTGAAGACACAGTGCTCCTGTCTCTTGTGGCCAGAGATTGTGTAATGAGATCTTCATGTTACTGTTGTGTAGCTCAACTCAGCCATATATGCCTTACTACAATTAAGTTATCTCTTGGAACGATAAAAGGGGATTCAGTGCAGTATGCTCAGGACCTCATGGGTCTGACACCAGAAGCACCAAGAATGGCCCCTATCTTCCTGAATCACAATTGGCTGGATAGACCATGGAACCACAAATGAAATGTGTTCTGCTCTTCTGTCTGACCTCCCTATTAGGAGGCAATTCTGGGAAAACATGAAATTATGAACACACGCCATTCGTATCCCAAAACTTAAAAAAAAAAAATAAATAAAAAAAAAATGGAAAAGTAACAGAAGGGGTCCCCCAACATCCTCTTAAAGTAAATCGCTTTTTAAAAATAACTAATTTTCTGAAAATCCTAATGTCAAGATGCTAAATGTTTCAATTCATTTATGAACCTGGTTGCTGCTGAGGACTGTGATTGTCTAACTTAACAGAAGTTTGCCCTGAGAAATAAATACTTCATAAAGACTTTGTAGCATATTTATAAATCAACACATTTAAATATCCATTTTCTTTCTGATTCCTTATCCAATTTTGCTAATTAACAGCTGCTTATGTGTAAATTTTTCCTTGTTCATCTCATAATCGTGCTATGAAACTACTTGATATAAAAGTATTTTGGGCATCATGAAACATAAGACTGAATTTGCCCCAAAATCAGAACTGTCTATATTGAAGGCGTTTTTCAACATTTAACTAGATCAACAAATACATACACAGCAAGAAATATTTAGATTATTTTTTTCCTGTTTGGCTGTTCCCTTCTTAAAAATTAGAAGCTAATGTGAATATGCAGCTCATGATTCCATAACCTGATTGACTTGCAAGTCTGAATAGGGTAACTAGAATTGATGGTTACCAGAGGATATTTGGTGTGAAATCACTGACTCTTTTCAATTCTCTGTCTTTAAGATGAAGACTATGAAATGGCTGTTAAGAAACTTAATGGAAAGCTATATCCTGATGATCCCAAAGAGCATAAAACATCAAAAGATCCTGCGCAAGGTAAATAAAAACTTTGAAACAGAATTTTCAGCCACACCCTCTGATTTGAAAGTGTAACTCTAAACTGCTGCTTAACTTAAAACCTCTTAACACTGCTTTTTCATGTCTAAATATTTAGAGTAATCAAATCTGAAAAGCTGACATACTTTGTATTCTATCAGTGTTGCACCTTTTGTGGAGGGTTAGATACACAACATGCACTCCACTTCCAGAAATAATTTAAGATACAAAGTCTAGGAGAACGACTTAAAATTGGGCACAAGTTATAGCAGTTTCTTTAATTATCCTGGTATTGAACTTTTTGTGCACACTATGGTATGTAATTGATATGTATATGTATATTGAGGCAAATTTGTACACAGGAATAACTGGTTGTCAGGACCTACACTGTATTTACTAAATTTATGGCAGGATGGAATACACTGACATACTCAAAATTCCATAATGACTGAAACATTAAAGAAGTTATTCTATTTAGAATTGCATAGGCTTCCTGTTTCAAATAGAGAGAGCTGTTCTCTGGAATGTAATAAAAATGAACATGAAGCCCCGAAGGCTTTAGAACTACACACTATAAATCTGGTGGAGCATTTTTCCTCTAGGTTGTCTTAACTATACTAACTATCAGAAACCAGCAGAAGTTTCTTCCTGTAAATCCCAATAACTTCTCTGCATAAATTTTAAACTTTACAATCTCAGCACTAGTATTTTCATCCTTAGGGTTATAAAGTAAGGAAGGAAAGCGAAGTAAATTCTCCCTAGTCTTCCAGTGACTGTCCACATGGATTCCATTCTTCGTATGTGGCCAGCAGTGTGTATTTGGGCTGCACCTGTGCCTTACATGTCGTCTTGCCCTACCCCAGTGCCAGCCAAGGACATAAAGGTTGAAGCAGGTCCAACTCACCATCCATTCCATAACATCTGTGGAAACGCTGCAGTAGCAACCTTCTTCTCTGCACACTGTGCTAGTGTTACCTAATTGGTTGATTTGGGGTTCGTTAGTATCTGCCTACTGGCAGAAAAGCCCCCCAAAATAATTTTCACTTAAGTTTGTTACAGTAGACACTTCTTCCTCCCCTATACATGGACCTAACACGATGGCAGAAGCTAAATTTGACATTCAAGACCAGTTCTTCATGTGAAGGTGTGACGCCTATTGAGGATGGCAACTCCTGATGTCTATTCAGACTAGAAAGACATATTCCCAAGTGGTCACTCATTCTCCAGGTGCACTCAGAAAGCTAGGGAAGACCATCTGAAGCTCTTCCTCCTTGATAGCTTGATGCAAGCTTTCTTGGAGAGGACACTCTAATAGAGGGTACTAAACCACAATCATCTAGTCCAGAGTTTCTCAGCCTATGGGTCGCATCCCAAAATTGGGTTGCCAGAATTTGTCAATGGGCCATGATGCTGGCTGGGCTCAGCTCCCCGTTCTAGGTGCTGCAATGATGCACTGAGCCATAGTGCTGCTCAAGTTTGACCCAGCCACCCTTCCACCATGACAATGCGGGGCCGGCTGGGCAAAATTTGAGTGAGTCACGCAGTAACCCCATGCATCATGTTGCAGCAACAACTCTCACAAATTTGGTCCGGTGAGCCGCTGAGCTGCAACCATCACTGAGTATTGCAACCTCAGTGGGAGGTGAGCCCAACCTGCCCTTCAGGACAGGAGCCAAGAGGATGTAGTTGGTGTGTCATGTTCTCTAAGGAACCCCCTCCCTGACATCAATTCCCCAGCCCACAGCCAGGTACTCCTCCATCATACTATCAATCCTGATCCCTAGATGTTTTCTCACTGCACCTCTAGGCCATTCTGTCCCCCAGACACCTGTCTATATCTGGCGAGAGCATCTGGAATCTTCACTCTGAGCATCCTGCATGTCGTCCCCCTCCCCAGTGGATCCCTGTGGGTCATGACAGGCCATCAAGGTTTACAGATGGGTCCGGAGCCCTAAAAGGTTGAGACCTATCCATCTAGTCTGTCCTTGATTTCCTGTGGGCTGAGATTCCAACCCTAGCTCTTTGGCCTCATCTAAGAGGCTCCAGTCAACTGCAACCATTCTGGCATTGACATCACTAATAGGCAGAAAGGAGTGCTGCTCTAGTGAGGAACAAGGCACAAATTACCTTCTCTGATGCCTAATAAGCTAATACCAAGAGCCACCAAACTTTTGGCATTTTGAACTGATCTTCCTACAGGCCAAAAACCTGACAAGCCCTCTTCGGGTGCCTCCGTAACAATTTTCAGGAGAGCAGTTTTTATCCACTAAGTCTGTGGACTGCATTTCTCTCCACACCAGGTTTCTCAGTACCCAGTGCCTCAGTTTCTGAAGACTTGTTCCTCCCACTTGAGGTGCCTATCAGAACAATTTTCCTCAATACCAGCTAAGTTGTTACCCAAAGCAATCACGGTACTACCAAGTGACTGATCTGTGGGCCTGGTACCAAGTCATCTCTCCTTGAGGATGGTGATATCCAAGCACATCTCCAGAGTTGTTATTACATCAGATTAAAGAGGTATCCCCAGTACCCACCTCTCTCCTCTTCAAAGGCAGGGCACTCTGGATAGAATGAGCCCTCCATTAGAGGAAGCGTATTCCTTTTTGTCATCATGTAGACACAGCAGCAACTCATCATGCACACTGCCACTCTCCTCTCCTTGGATAGGGATTCTAGAGAAAACACCAGGAGAGGTAGCAGGAAGATACTTGGAACTCCTGGAACTTCCCCCTCACCCTCATGTGTCCCCCCATCTCAGTATTTATATCCCTTCCAACCATGACCCTACTGGACACCCTGGGATGTGCAGCTATACTCCTAGAAAGCCTACATCCTCTACTGTCTCGGGGCTAAATACCCTTACCCAAAGAGAGATTATACGGCATCTTAGTAAAGCCAGCTAGTGCAGACTTAGTTACAGGAGAGGCAAGAGGAGGAAAGTGAGGAAGAATATCAGCTGCCTGCTGAAGAACTGGTCCCTGGTGTGGTGGTCTCATTCTCCCTTGATGAGGCAGTGAATCCCCTTTGCCTGGCTTGGTGGATGACTTCAAAGTGTTCTAAGATATCATTAGGTGCATGGCAAAGATGATCCAGGACATACCGCAGAAAGTTGTAAAAGGAGAAATCACAAACTCCTGGACATCTAAAACCCTTCCACACCCTGCAGGTCCCCATCACTAAATAATGGACAACTGGAACTCACAAAGGACCTGAGGCACAGACCAGCATCTATTTCAGCTGTATCAGAACAAGCTGACAGGACATGCCATCATGTCCCTTCCCATCTCGAGGCTTCCATTTCTCCGCCAAATTTTTACAACCGAAATTTCAGGGATTCAGTCAGAACAGAGAAATCATAGCCTTGAAGTTATTAGCTTCAGTTCCAAAGTTATGTGGCACCTTTCATGAATAGACTTGATCTGTAGGCACAAACAAGTTGTAAATTAATGATCTAAAAGTTAGTGGTACCAAAAGTAAGGGCAAGAAATGTCATTTTTGTAGAAAACTTAATTTATTTTGCCCTGCCTATTGGTTCTGGCAGTATAATTGGAAACTTTGTTTTTAAACTTCATTATAACATCTAGGTGGTATGAGTTTTTTCTTGAGGGTAGGAGGTGGAAGGGGTTTGAACATTAGGAAGAGAAGGTATATTAGACAAGCCTTTTTGTGAAGATTCTTCCAGAGCCAAACTACTCAAATTGGCTGCTGGCAAAGTAATTGCAAATTTACCACCTTTTATTTTCCAATTAAATGAAAAGCTTCTACCAATGGAGGGCTCTAAAATTGGTGTTGTATTTCCAGTTGGATCAAGGTACTAGAGTTAAATAAAGCAAGAAAATCTAATGTGCAATTTGTAAAAGTTAGCATAGAAGCTAAAAAATTATTTATCCAAACCTCCTTTTTGTGATACCTAAAGCAGGAATTGACCGCTGACTCATACTCTGTGTCCTAGAAACTTTTTGCTTCAGAACTCTGCTCTGTTTGCTACTTTTCAGTAACTTCTGATGTGCTGTCTCTCTAGGTATCATGGGAGAAACTGAACCAGAGAATGAGAGAGAGTGTTTTATTGTTTGGGAAAAGAAACCAACTCCTGAAGAAAAGGCTAAAGCAGAGACTCTAAAGCTTCCTTCTACGTTTTTCTGTGGTGTTGGTAGTGATACTGATGAGGACAATGACAATCTGGAAGACTTTCAGACAGAACTTAAAAAAGTTCAAGAAGCCAAAGTAGGAACTAAAATTCAAAGCATGACTTTTCTAATTCATTTTGGTGGCACTAACTATCAACACTGAAATAGCATTATGAATACCGTGTACATTTATTGAAATATTTTAGCTTTTTAAAATCAAATGTCTGGTGTACGCTAAGAAGTAAGAACAAAATAGTTTCCCCTGTACTGAAATAAGCTCAGTAGGGTGCCAATCAAATCTGTGGTAGAAGCATCTGAAATTTTGAGACCATTTATGAAACATTTCCTTTCGATTTCAGTCCCAGTGGGTTAGTATTCCTTAGGTTTCCCTGGAGATTTTTTTTAAAGTAAATAACAAATCTAATCTCAGATAAAATTTTTGAAGCTGTTTGTAGAAACCATTTTTTAAAAAGCTTAAATTGCAGAATTAAAAAATGTATTTGTGCACAATAAGATGCATTTAATATATATGGGATTTCTAAACACACTAGCACTTCATATTTTCAAAGTCCTTTAAAATCACTAATAGTCAAACTCCCTGCAAACTTAGTGTGGTTGACATTTTATAGAACTGAGGATTTCACAGCAAGAACTGTTTGATTTGTCCATGGCTATGAAGCAGGTATCTGGCAGACCTGGAACTAAAACTTGAACCGTATGTCTTCTAGCCTCATGTTCAATCTTCTGTCCAGACTACTCTTTTCCCCATTCTCTGTCCCCAGTACAGTGAAATCATAAGCACTTCATAGCTTTTGAGTGTGCAAGAACTAATTTCAAAGATTCAGAAAAAGTAAATGATCTAACAGTATTTAAAGAAGAATGTGAACATAAGGACACTTTGCCAAGTTAATAGTAGTGTTAAGTGATTTAAATGTTAAGTTCATTACATTAACAAAAAATTCCTTCTAAAATCTTTAGAAGTCTGTAACCTGTTAGCCTGCTTGTTCAAGCACCTTGGGTATTAATTTTTATTAATATTGTTACTTGGTATATTTTGTTAGTGTCAAAGGAAGGGCCCTGGATCCCAAAAACTTTTCCACTTGGGGGAAAAAACACATTTTATAAGCAATGGAGATGTTGGATTGCAATCTGTGTTCCTTGCCCCCTTCCTTCTAATTCCATGAGCATTTATGGCCTTATCTGTTCCCAAAGATGTTGATTATCCACAAACCCCATTGAAGTCAATTGGAGCTAAAGGTGCTTTAGCTTTGAAGATCAGTGTGCTAGCTTTTATATAGTTTTCCACCACTCCCACTTTTCTGCAGTGTTCCTGTTTGGGGGTAGGGGAGGGGAGACTGCATTATCTAATGCTGCTGTTCTGGCAGCTTTCAAAAGAATTTAAGCTGGTGTTTTCTAAATGTTCTGAATACTTGGCTCTTTTAAAGCATTTATTGGAAACACACATTTTCTTTTTTAGGAGTTTTTGGAAAACGAAGTTACCAGTTCAACTGATATAGTCTGTACCAGTGAGGCTGAAGTATCTGTTCCATCAACCACTAGATGTGAAGAACCAGACTCAACCACAGAATCCCCCCCCACATCACAGACTTTGTCAGGAACTGATGACAAACCTGTTGATTTGTCAACTAAAAAAGAAAATGATCCAAATTTAACAGAGTCCATAAACCAAGGTAATGTACTTTTGGGGCTTTAAGTCACATTTCTCTGTAGAAGTGTATGTAACCAAGATGGATTTTAGAAGTGTACTAATTCTGCTTAGCTACTTGAAATCATTGTACTGGTCAAAGGAATAAAGAAAAAATGAACATGTGCATCAAAGGTAATTCTACTATTATGAGAGCCCACGCTACTGCATGCTGCTATTAAATATAGACTAATTGTCCTTTGTGTACAAATTAGGGGGTGTGGAAAAGTTAGTAGTAGTTAAGGCTCTGCAGTTTTGCAAAGAAAGGGTGGCAATTTATCACGTAAATTGTTCTCTGGGGGCCCCAAAGAACCAATATATTATTATTTTATTAGGATATATGTTTAAGGAGCCACTAGTCACTTTGAAGTGTCCCTATACATTGGCATTCATGTGAAAAAGAGGAGGAGATATAAATTTGCTGTAATCCCTGGATTTATAGCTATATTAGCCACTTTCTGGATCTTGGTGTTATGTACAGTTATAAAGTTGAGTATTCAGTGGGGAAAGTCATCCTTGCCATGCTCTTTTCTCTTACACCTTTCTCTCATTGTGATAGGAAGCAGAGCAATCGCATTTGGATTTGACGCTACTTCTGGCTTGTCATTTGCAGATCTGGCTTCAAATTCTGGGGATTTTGCTTTTGGTTCTAAAGGTCAGATTCAAACTTTTGATGATAAACTCACATTGGAATTACTTTTGATGTAACTTTATGTCAAGTATTTATGCGCATTGAATCTCTACTAGTTCATAAGGTACTAAATTGTAAGTGACAATACATGTAAACTAAATGTCTTTTTCTAGAAATGGTATTTATGAAAATTAAGAAACTTTGTGTATAATACCCATGTGTGTGTGTATATTGGAGCGTCTGGAAAGATATCTGAAACTTTAAACTCCTATTCATAACTAGATAAAAACTTCAAATGGGAAAATACAGGAGCAGCTGTATTCGGAGTACAGCCAGCCAGTAAAGGAGATGAAGATGAAGATGGTAGTGATGAAGAAGTTGTACATAGTGATGATATCCACTTCGAACCTATAGTGTCCTTACCAGAGGTAAGATGGTTTTGGTCATCGTTTAGAGACTCTCTTAAAACAAGCATGTCCATGAAACTAACAACACATTTAATTAGTAAAACTGAAAATATTCTAGAACTTTAAGTATCAGAGGGGTAGCCGTGTTAGTCTGGATCTGTAAAAGCAGCAAAGAATCCTGTGGCACCTTATAGACTAACAGACGTTTTGGAGCATGAGCTTTCGTGGGTGAATACCCACTTCTTCAGATGCATGTGGTGGAAATATCCAGGGGCAAGTATATATATGCTAGCAAACAAGCTAGAGATAACAAGGTCAGTTCAATCAGGGAGGATGAGGCCCTGTTTTAGCAGTTGAGGTGTGAAAACCAAGAGAGGAGAAACTGGTTCTGTAGTTGGCAAGCCATTCACAGTCTTTGTTCAATCCTGAGCTGATGGTGTCAAATTTGCAGATGAACTGAAGCTCAGCAGTTTCTCTTTGAAGTCTGGTCCTGAAATGTTTTTGCTGCAGGATGGCCACCTTAAGGTCTGCTATAGTGTGGCCAGGGAGGTTGAAGTGCTCTCCTACAGGTTTTTGTATATTGCCATTCCTAATGTCTGATTTGTGTCCATTTATCCTTTTCCGTGGAGACTGTCCAGTTTGGCCAATGTACATAGCAGAGGGGCATTGCTGGCATATGATGGCGCGTATTACATTGGTGGATGTGCAGGTGAATGAACCAGTGATGGTGTGGCTGATCTGGTTAGGTCCTGTGATGGTGTCGCTGGTGTAGATATGTGGGCAGAGTTGGCATCGAGGTTTGTTGCATGGATTGGTTCCTGAGCTAGAGTTATTATGGTGCGGTGTGCAGTTACTGGTGAGAATATGTTTCAGGGTGGCAGGCCAGTCCTTGCCCACAGACAACCTGCCAACCTGAAACATATTCTCACCAGTAACTGCACACCGCACCATAATAACTCTAGCTCAGGAACCAATCCATGCAACAAACCTCGATGCCAACTCTGCCCACATATCTACACCAGCGACACCATCACAGGACCTAACCAGATCAGCCACACCATCACTGGTTCATTCACCTGCACATCCACCAATGTAATACGCGCCATCATATGCCAGCAATGCCCCTCTGCTATGTACATTGGCCAAACTGGACAGTCTCCACGGAAAAGGATAAATGGACACAAATCAGACATTAGGAATGGCAATATACAAAAACCTGTAGGAGAGCACTTCAACCTCCCTGGCCACACTATAGCAGACCTTAAGGTGGCCATCCTGCAGCAAAAAAACTTCAGGACCAGACTTCAAAGAGAAACTGCTGAACTTCAGTTCATCTGCAAATTTGACACCATCAGCTCAGGATTGAACAAAGACTGTGAATGGCTTGCCAACTACAGAACCAGTTTCTCCTCTCTTGGTTTTCACACCTCAACTGCTAGAACAGGGCCTCATCCTCCCTGATTGAACTGACCTCGTTATCTCTAGCTTGCTTGCTAGCATATATATGCTAGAACTTTAAATTATCCCCACTTTACCAGGCTTTGCATTGCGTTCAACTTAGATGCCAATATCTGCTGCTTCTAAAAAATAATCATTTTTGCTTTTCTGAGGCCCCGGATGGACAAAAATCAATTCTCCACCAGAGGGAAAAAATAGGCTACACAGTATTAGATACTATCAGGGCTAAACATTTTTATGGAGTCTCCCTGGTTTCCAATAGGATGGAACACATGATTCTAATAACCCTGTTAAAATTTCAAGATTGTATGGAAAAGCTGCCTTAGGCATATATTTTTAAAGATTCTGAAATTACTTTAACTACTTTGAATTCTATGCATCTTGACTTATACAAGGGACCTAGAGTTTGTGCGCAAAAATGCACAATACTACCAATAACTCTTTTAAGAGCTCAGATGGTTAAAGATTATTCTGCGAAATATGTGGTGTATTCAGAATAAATGATTGGAATACACTTGTTAAAGTGCTGCTTTGACCTGCAGAACTCGCTTATGGCTTTACCACTTATTTGTGATGCAGCCATCCAAATCTCTTGCCAAGAATAAAACTGTTGTACCACACCATATATTCTGTTCTCTTCCCTCTAAACCTGGGTGAACACTTGCCAGGACCACTGAGCAATAAGGAATTAATAGCACAATCAGAGCAAAATTAATCTGAAGATGTAGCGCACAGTAAGCAAAAGACAGATGTTCAAGACCTGGCAGGACGTAGTAGTCCTATAGTGGAAGGTGGATAGCATAGTAGAGAAAATGTTATATAACTCCATTATTCATATTATCCTAGCAGCAATTTCTTAATCTACATTGAATGCAGTCTGGTAACTGGTGATGTTTAAACCATATTAGAAATGTTAATGAGGTGTCTATTTGGGTTGTTTTTAAAATCTTTTCTAAAGACAAACTTGATTGTCTTTTAATTATAGACATGGTGTAACAGTTAATCCATGGTAACATTTCTCTAAAATCCTGCACAGCCTCACTCATCTTTCACCTTGTGTGTCTCCTTTTAATCTCCCTTGTCCCTTCTATTCCCCCTTCTTTTTTTTTAACATGTCCTCCCATAAACAACCTTTCCTCATTCACCATCTCGCTTGTTTGTAATACCTGATCTTCTCAAGCTTTCATTTGTTCCAAAACAGAACTCTAACTGTAGTTTTTAACATTTGTAAAGAGACCAGAAACTTGAAATATGCACAGCCAAACAAAAGCAAATACATATCCTTCATGCACATGTCTAATCCTGCACCTTCTACTTGTTTGTGGTTTAGTTATAGAAAGCAAGTACTTTGAGATCATTCTCTTGTCTGCAGAAAGCATAGCACACTACTAAAAATAACACACAGCGCTATGTTATGCTATATAAAAAATAATGCTACTCCTCCAGCACACTTGTATCCCAGTAAAGCTTATACATTTGGGTGGGACCACTTCCAAAGCATTCAGGTCTACAAACATGTAGAAAAGAACTTCTGTGCCAGAAACTATGCCCCAGAACATGTCAAGGATTCTTAGAGCAAATTCCTCTAGGCAAAACAGTATTTGAGAGATGACTTTATAAAAAGTTAACTTTCTAAACTGTGAAATAAACCTCACTTTTCAATTCCCTATCTCAAAAATGTATTCACCTCACCACAAAGTTGGGAATAATCTCCTCTGGCTACAGGCCTGCCCATGCAGAATTTCAAATAGAAAGTATGTTTTTGGAGGAAGACTTTTTAAATGGGGAGAAGGGTGTAAAATCAGGATAATAGAACGCTATTACCCATTCTCTCTAATGCATGAGTAGATTCCTGGTGACTGTAACTGTCTAGGAAATGCATAAATATGCTATTTTTGCTGCTTTCTAGGTGGAGGTGAAATCTGGAGAAGAGGATGAAGAAATTCTCTTCAAAGAGAGGGCAAAACTCTATCGATGGGACAGAGAAGTCAACCAGTGGAAAGAGCGTGGAGTTGGAGAGATAAAAATTCTCTTCCATACACAGAAGAAATATTACAGAATTTTAATGAGAAGGGACCAAGTTCTCAAAGTGTGTGCAAATCATGTAATCACAAAAACAATGAATTTAAAGCCCTTGAATACATCAAACAATGCATTAGTATGGACTGCCACAGATTATGCTGGTGAGTTTGAAAAGATAGTGTTTTGTGTAGGTTGCTTGAAAAATTTTTCTTTATGTATATATGACAAAACTGTAACTGATGCTGAATAGGCTGTGATCTATTTGGGAATTTAATTTCAGATGGCGAAGCAAAAGTAGAACAATTTGCAGTTCGATTTAAAAGCCAAGAAATGGCTGATTCCTTCAAGAGGAGATTTGAAGAATGCCAACAAAATTTGTCAGAACTTCAGAGAGCACATGTATCCTTGGCAGCAGAACTGTCAAAGGAAACCAACCCTGTAGTATATTTTGAGGTTTCTGCTGATGATGAACCTTTAGGACACATAACCATGGAACTATTTTCAAATATTGTTCCTCGAACTGCGGAAAATTTCAGGGCCCTGTGCACAGGGGAAAAAGGATTTGGATTCAAGAACTCTATATTTCACAGAATAGTTCCTGATTTTGTGTGTCAGGTAAGTGCAAGTTGAAGATTTTTTTTCTTAGAATAAAATCTATTTTTGTTTCTTACAGCTAAGACCATTTGTTACATGGAGTGAGGAGGTTACCAAAGATTTTGATTCAGTGGATAGGCTTTTACTCCCTAGTTTAAGAGTGTACTTCTTGTCTGAAAAGTGGTTGTTTTATTTTAAAAAGTTGTAGGATTCCTTTTATTGTACCTCAATGATTTCCATATCAGATTTGCTCATTTAAAAGTAATTGTTTTTCCTAAATACTAGGTCTTCAAATATAACCTACATCTAAAAGTTAGGCTGTGCTCTTTCTGGCTCAGTGTATTGTCAGTGATAAAGATTCTCTAGGCCAGATGCATCAAGGCAATTGCCACTTGCATGGATCATTTCACTTTTCTCAAACTGATTTGCACACTTTTCTTATCTGTGCAGACTTGATGCACCAACTTCTGCAGACTCAATCTTTGGCAAACAGTGACAGTATACTGAGTACTGTTTTTTATCTGGGTGCCTAGCCAATGTGGTGGTTAGTAATTAGTACAGCTATTTCAGTTCTCAGACTGAGAACCTAAACTGGCGGGTAAAGAGGCTGCCTTTGTATAACACTCAGAATCAAAGAATTCAAGTTATCATCCAATCCTATTGCATTGGAGTATGGTGCTCCGATTTCCCAGTTTAATAAGCATGCTCGAAAGTCTCCATATACTTCATACTTGTCTTTAATGTGTACTTGTTAATTCCATTCTTTACACTGATTTTTATTAGAATTCGTTTCACTTTGGATGTGGTGATCTCAACTGGTGTGCTCCATAATGCTAGTAATGACCCATTTGCTTGTTAATACCCAAACACTGGCCCAGGCTAGCTGTGGACTAGAAAAACTAGTGGCCTGATTCTGAAGGGCATTAGAGTGGCTCATATTAGCTGCAGGGTGCCCTTAGCAGTAAATATTTTTCATTTTTCTTTGCTTGTTAAGAACACATGGCTAACATATGAATGGCTTGTCTACACAGACGTCCAGGAAAGTTAATCCAAATTGACTAAAGTTGTGAGTTTGAAGTGGATTAGTTAAACCATATTAAAACCTAGTGTGAACACCCTCATTCGGAACTGAAGTAGCCTTTAATTTGGCTTAGTTTAATTCACTTTAAACTGAACTAAGGCCACTTGAATTTCAAATGCAGTGTGCACACAGGGATTTAGTGGGGTTAATTCACTTCAGATTCACACCTCTAGTTAATTGGGATTAATTTTCCTGGATGTCCCTGTGACAAGCCCAAAGAACGTCTTACCTGCCCAAGTTTGTAAGGTGCGGACCTCAAATTTGAGTAGATTCAACTAGAAAACAGAAAGGACACCAGTTATTCTCAGAGTAGAGGACTCTCTGTACCTTTTGCAGTTAGGCCACAAATTAGCACATACGAAAATTTTGTCCTTGTTATGAGCACTTTGTATGTTCAGGTTTCTGCTCGCTTGTTATGATGATCACGTATGGCTAAAACTAAGAATGAGATACCATTCTGTCTTATTTTGTCAGTATCCAGACATCTGAGCTCTTAATATTTTTCCAATTCAGTTATTCTTAGAGGAAAACATGCAGGAAGTTTTCTACTTGATAGATATTTATGGGCTAGTAATGAGTTAATTCTATAAATGATTAAAATTTTCAGGGAGGAGATATCACTAGGCATGATGGAACAGGTGGACGGTCCATTTATGGAGATGCATTTGAGGATGAGAACTTTGAAGTGAAACACACTGGTCCTGGATTACTGTCGATGGCAAATCGTGGCCGGGACACCAATAATTCTCAGTTTTTTATCACACTTAAAAAAGCAGAACACCTGGACTTTAAACATGTGGTATTTGGGTTTGTGAAGGATGGCATGGATGTTGTGAAAAAAATGGAATCTTTTGGTTCTCCCAAAGGGTTGATGAACAGAATTGTCATCACAGACTGTGGGCAAATATAATGTCTAAGTAGCGTTTCTACAGTTATGTGCACTAACAGCATAAATCAAAGTTGGGCTGTTGTAGACTTAATTATGTTCAGCTTTTTTAAAATTGATATTTCTGATGTATAAATGTAAAATTACAACTTACAGAAACATACTTTTTTATGTGTTAATTGACTTTGCATGTTGTGAAATAAAGTTAAAACACTGGCATATGTTATCCTGAAATTTGTTTTAAATGTGAAAAATTTAAAATTAAATTCTGGTCTTGTTAAAGCAATTGTCTTTTCTTCACTTTGGTTTGTACAAGGAATATTACATGCATAATCTATTTTCAGTTATTTTGATTTGCTACACTTATGTATTCGTATTTTGAATACAGAATTAGCTGTCATGTTTCCAAACTGAAGTAGTTCTATGTGAGAACTATTTCCTCTTCTTCCCACTGATGTACAGAAAAAATTAAAAAAGCAAAGTGGCAATTCATTCTCCTTACTCTTAAGAGCATTCAGCTGCAAATATAAGTTAACTTCCATCTAGAGAGAAAAATGATATCTTTCCTAAGTTGAAGAAAACGTGTTTTTTCTACCAGATGGTTTGTTTGTGAAACAGCCTTTGGGTACCTGAACCCTGAAGTTACTGAACTATTGTGTGTATACTGTGTTAACATAAGTTCTTGTCAAAATCTGACTGAGAACTTGTGATCTTCCTTTGCTATTAATTAATATGCTTTGAGAGCCACTGTTTGTATCACTGCTTTGTATATGGGAGACTGCAAAAATACTTGTAAGGGCAATTGGATAAATAAAGAATTTGTAAAGCTTATTGGGTGGGAAAAAAAAAGCTGGTAAAAACTTCGGATCTTAAATGAAAAATAACTATATTGTATTTCTGCATCTACTGTTACTGAGTGACCTTTTTGGTCCAAATTCTGCTAGTTTTTTGTTGCTTTTTATGATATCCTGTTTTTTCAGCTGTGGTAAATGTCTGCTAAAATCAGAACTGAGTAACTACATGTACACCAAGGAGAAGATTTTTCACTATATTAAATAGAATTCTGTGAATTTAAAGCATGTCTTATAAATGGCAATATTGTGTTCAGATCCAGTGCAAGCTTAACAGTATTTTGAATGGCAAGGTGAGAAAAGCGATCTTTCACTGGACCAACTTCAGTTGGTGAAAAAGACAAGCTTTCAAGCTGAAGAAGAGCTTTGTGTAAGCTTGAAAACTTGTCTCGCACCAACAGAAGTTGATCTAAGAAAAGGTATTACCTCACTCACCACCTCTTTTTAATATCCTGGGACCAGCATAGTTACAACACTGCATGTATCATTTTCAGTGATCGGCACACGATTCAAAGCCAGGATATCTAAAGGTCCCCCTAGATCAGGGTTTCTCAATATGGGGAATAGGACCGAAAATTAGGTTGCCAGAATTTTTCAAAGGATCATATAGCAGCTCCTGTTGCTTCTGTCCCATAAGGCTGACTGGGCTTGCCTCCCTGCTCCAGGGTCCCAGAACTACTCAGGTTTAGCCCAGCCATCATGATGGGAGTCCATGTAGGCCAAATTTGAGTGGTGGCACTGCAGTCCCATGAGTCAGGTCACAACTTCACTCTCACAAATTCTAGTCATGGATAGGGCCAAACTAAAGCAGTGCTGTAACCTGGGAGGTTGCAATGCCTAGGGCTGACAGCTAAGTCCTGCCAGCCTTCCCTAGCACAGGGACTGCTACTGCAGGGTGAGTGCCAGGCAAGACCTGACCAAAACTATCCAAGAGTCTCCACCCACCAGACTACTGGTTCATAAGAGGTCATAAACATTTACAAATGGGTCCTGATCCCATAAAGGTTGAGAACTACTAATGTAGATCACACATTTGCATTCAAATACTATTTCACTAAAGTACCTCAAAAGATAAAGAGCAGAAACACTTCTGAACAAACTGGTAGGGTCCACATTGAGAGCCCGTGTGCAAACAAGGTGTTGTTCAGGGCTCCTTTTCTGCTGCTCAGTTGGAACACAGTGCCCCAGTTTGGTTAAACTCTGCCCACTCTCAACTACTGGACATTCTTACTCACACCAAGAGAATTAGTACAAGCACCCTGCAACCAACAAAACTGGTTTAGTTATCAGCCCTAGCCAGTTTTTCTTAACCAACCATCTGGTGTTAGAATGCAATCAATAAATTGCAATTAAAAACTGGCAGATGGACCATGCCTACTGACTCAGGCTCATGGTGCACAGGCTGTGGGGCTGTTTAATTGCAGTGTAGACATTCAGACTCATGCTGGAGCCAGGCTCTAGGACTTGCAAGGTGGGAGGGTCTCAGAGTTGTGGCTGCAGCCTGAGCCCAAATGTCTACACTGCAATAAACAATCCCATGACCTTGAGTCAGCTGGCACAGGCCAGCTTTGGGCTTTTAATTGCTGTGTAGCCATCTCCTAGCTGACTCAAGGCTATTTTCTCAAAACCTTTTGTTGCTTGTATTGTCCACATGCAATTGCTCTCTCTCTGTATAATAAAATGAATAGTTTAATTATCAACTTAGTTCACAGCAAGTTTCACAATCTTAAATATCTGAAAAACTCACTTTTGCAAAGCTTTTTTAGTTCTTAAAATGTCAGCTTGGCAAAATCAGCACTCTTACAGTGCATCAAATTGTGGTGCTTTTGCACAAATGTTTCAGATCTCAATCTTGCTTTGTGATGGCTAACAGTAAACTAAGAAGGATATGGCTGCTATGGTATCGTCACTTAAAACATGAGAGCTTAAATAAAGTGGTCTGGCCAAACATTCAATCTATACACATTTATGAAATAACTATTAGTAGCAGGAGTCATGGGCATGGTTTATAACTTGTCAGTAGATTTAGTTTATAAAATAGTATGAGGAAACTGCTGAAACTAAGCATCTTGCCTTGTATTTCACTTTACAAAAATTATGTGGTTAATGGAATAAAAACAAAGCTATTCTGTCTACTAATTGGTTGTATATATGCCACTTACTTCAACTTTGCAGAGTACTGATACAACTCTGCCAAAGGTCTGTTACAGTATGTCTCTCTGCTAGTCAATAGGAGCGTAGGCAAAAAATAAAATCCAATCTGTACTAGTCATGGAAACTATGCTGCAACCCTACTACCAGCAATAATCTTTTAAACACAGTTGTTGCTAGCATACATCTGATCCCAATGGGGCTGGGGCTAGCTCTGTAAAGAATTGAAAATACTTCAGCTAATGCTGTGTTCTTTCAACCCAATTCGTATTATCCTTTTTTGCTTATCTTTGGTTTAGTTAGAATGGAGCAGACTGGAACTGAAAAAGGTATCAATGGCACTATAACCATCCATAAACCCTTTTGCACTCAGTTTGGGTGGAGAATGTCCTAATTTGCATTTAATTCAGTTAGACAGTCTTTCTCAAACTTAGTTAAAGTTTAGTTTTCTGCAAGCTTTAGCCTGTTCCTGCATCCTACATGCTGGTTGTAGTCAAGCATGACAAGTGCGATGACAAGCAATTCAGTAACCTACTACAAGCAATCTATTTGAAGACTTCAGTCTGTTTTGAGGAATTCCTTATCAGTGGGCTCAAAGCTGATCAGCTGAACAACTGGCTGCTATGCCCAGCTTTGAAGCATTAAGCCTGGTAATACAAGGGCAATGAGAAGGTATTTTATGTATATTTTCAAGAGCAGCATTGGCTTGATATAAGTAGCATTCTTTATTTAAGCAAGTTATTACTTTAACAATCGTAATGAGACTTCCAAAGTGCACTGTAACTTTTTTTCATTAGTCTATCACTACTGAAAAGCTGTCAAAACATAGAGTGTAAGTAATTTGGAGAGGTGCAAGAACAGGGGCTCCCTATTGATTGTTTAAAATTCTACAGAACCTGCAACATTCCTCCATAATATGTATATATGAACTCTAGCCATAGATAAAAATCTGAAGCATACAATACAGCAGGGGACCCCACGCGGTGCCCGCAGGTGCCATGGTGCCCGTGGGGGTATCTAAATGTGCCTGCATCCTGGCCAGCAGTCGAGCATCCTCCGAAATGCCGCTGAATTGCAGCATTTCAGCGGTGACACATCTGGATGACGCCACTTGCCGCTGACAAGTGGCATCGAGAGGCATCACTGCAGAAATTTGGCAGCATTTCAGGGGATGCTCGACCGCAGCCACGGTCCTTCGTCTGGCACGTGCCAGACGAAAAGGTTGGGGACCACTGCAATACAGAAATAAGAATGAAGGTGAGCATGTGCGAACAAAACTAACCCTCAGTACTTGCAACTACTGCATACACTCATTGCTGAAAATGATCAACCCCAATTTGCATGTTTGAGGCACTAGAAATGCTGGAGCATGAAACTGAGCTAGCAACTAGAGCGAGGCAGGGAACAGTTTTTCTGCATCAAGATGAACTGTGAACCTTCTGATGTCATTTGCAAAAAGCTTGAGACCCATTCCTATATACCCCGGTGGCCAGGATGCTCACTTGAAAAATGGGAGACCTACATTCCAGTCCCTGCTCCAATTAAAGTGGAACAGCTCCATCTGCAGAAACTGAGAAACCCATTGTAGAACAGCTAATAGTCTGGTGGTTAGGGCATTCACCTAAGATGTGGGCAAATAGCAGAGCAGGGACTTGAAGTTGGGTTTTTCACGTCTGAATCCTGGGCTGTTCTAGGCAGGGTCTCTCATCTTGACAAGGAATGCTATTCTGGACCTGTGAAACCTCTAATCACCGAAGTTTAATCAAAAGTTATATGTTATTGTGAAGAATTTTGGTTTTGATGAATTGGCCTTTTTAACAACGTTTAGTTGAAAAATTCCTGACCACCTCTAATTATTACCCCTAATGTCATGAAACTACAACCAAAGGACTGCACTTCTCAAGTTAGAGCATTCCTGAAATTATTGCCCATGCCATAATTATGGATGGTTCAGTGCACTGGAGGCGATTCATAAATTTGGTTTTGTACAGAATTTAGGGGCAGTGGAAATCAGCCTTAGGAAAATTAGAGAAATTCTCATTTGCCGTGTGAGCAGAGTTTGCCAGATGCACTGTGACTAATAAACTGCATTTATTCTATCTTCTACAAAAATTCTGAATTGGTTAATTTGTATTCATTGTAGATGTATAATCTATGTATAGAATACATATAAAACAGTGCTATTTGTGCATTCATGAGAAGCTTAAAAGTTTCTTGTGCAATTAGCATCTTGATTAAAAAAAACTCCAAATCTTTACTATTTTGTGTAATGAGGCCACTGACACCCTGCTCCAACTCCTCTCTCCTTACCCCCTTTACTAGTGTATGGAGCATGCACGTATCAGGCAAACTGTGGCCTTGAAGTTTTAAGAAAGTGGATACAGCACCTGCACTCTCCCTGCTCAAAGTACCAAACTCAAGGCAGGGAATGCACTGTTTACACTTCCAATTGAAGTCATTTTAATATTAGACATAACTGATGAAAAATGTCTCCATTTTTTAAATTTTTTGGAAGAATTAAAAATGTAGACTGATAAATACATAAATTACTTTAAATGTACCATATCTTAATTTGTAAAAATTCCATTTGTATGTTTTGGTCTTCAAAGAACATGAATCAATAAACCTACCTGCTGTAGCACTGGAATGTCCATAACAGTGTTTCTGTTTGTTTAGTTTTATACTAGCCCCAGGAGTACTCTTTTTCTTGGTCAATTAAGTTGCTTGATTTATGGAACATTTCCTGTGTTGATTTCTAAAACATCTCAGTAGAGATGAGAAGAGACCACTGTAAATACTACCTAGTGAAGTAAGTGAATGACAAGTGCATGACTATGTTCCCATGTATAGGGGAAAAGCAGGCCTTATCCAAAGGACTTCACATTGTTAAAAAAAAAATCATCAGTAGTGGTAAGGCTGCACTAATATAAATGTGCAGTACATTATACCTAGAGTGAAGTGAATAATGGAAAAAAAACACATGCAAATGATCAAATTCAAAAGCAAATGTTGATTTGAATGTGTTTGCCCTCTTCCATGTTTTCTTTTTGTGACTATTCAAAAGTTTAATTTCATTTTGTTGGGAAACTCTTGTCCGTGACGAGAGTTTGGCAGCACAGCCTGAAAAATCGTTGGACTCTGGTTTCATCTGATCATGAGGTTTGTTGCACAGCTGACAGCCTTTCACCAAAATGATTTATCTCTGGCTCTCTACTTTGTCCTAGGTTTCGTGAGCTGGCTAGTCCCAGTGTGACTGATTTGACGGGTCATAGGTCATTACAGTAGATGGTTCTTGGCATTGATCTGGTCACAGAAGTAGTCTGGGAATCAGCAAAGGGATTGGAATAGAAGTAACAGGCTTTTGGCATACCCTTCTGTTGAGCAGGCAGGCTGCCACATTCTGCACAAGTTAGAGCCTCCACATTGCTGCTCCCTGCAAACCCAGATATGGTGCATAACAGTAATCCTGGCTGGAAGTGACAAATCCATGGGTAGGTGTAGGATCCTTATCTGTGAGGAAGGGGTGAAGTTTCTTTGCATGCTAGTGATGGGAGACCCTGACCGGGTAGGCTAAATATTGAGTTGACAATAGTCTTGAGGTTTCGTACTACTTTGATGAACAGTAGGAAATCTCCATGATGGAAGGGGAGGGCAGTGATGTAGTTATTTTTCAAAGCATTTCTGCCTCCCTGAAGTATTACTTGAATCTTGCCCAGGTTGATTTTAAGTTCTTCACCAGGTACTGCTCTCCTTTGATCAGTATCCTGGTTATGTTGGAAAGAAATGACTGGCAACATTGTAGTGCTGCACCATCTACTCCAGCTGCGTCACATAAAACAGGCCATCAGTATAGCGTAGTTGGCTGTGTTGACAGTTGCACAGAAATCAAGAAATATTAACAGAGATGTAGCTTCCATCCATTGCCATGGGGAGGTGATCTCTTAGCCCCACTAAGGTTTGTCTCATGTTGTGTCCCAGAATGAGGTCCACCGGCAAGGCATGGAGGATGCTGGCAGATGTCCCGTGTTACAGTTGTTTGTCACTATTTTGCAAATATTTAGCCTAGGAATGAAAGGTTAGAGATGGATGAGATGTATTCTGCATCAAGTGTTGGCTTCTTGAGGATCAGGTGGATTGTTGCATTTTTCAGGGAGGCTGACCGGTTAATTTCTTTAAAGGAAACCTTGATTTTCCTTTAGCATTAGACATACTGTTTTCCAAGAGCTATAAGACCTACAGATCTATTCTGCAGATGCTGGCTTGAGTATTCATCAGATCTTCTCTCTTTTCATCATCTGTGGGAAGGCCAAATTCTGAGAGGTGTGGGGTGGTTAATGTGATGGGAACACGAGTAAGTTCAACAAGTTCCTCTTGTATGCAGTTGCTCTGTTATGCAAAGTATCAGGTGAGCTCTTCATCCCGCCACTTGGTTCACACACAGATGGGCCTTAATTGTAATCTGAGGGAGTTGCCACACATTAGAGTAGGCTAGATCCTCTTCTGACCAAGAGAACTGAAAGGAATAATACAGTTACTCTCTACACTGTATGCTAGCAGTCTGCAGGCCGCACTAGACTCACAAAGAAGCTGCTGCTTTTCAGCTACGAGCAGTCACAGGTAGCATCAGCACGGATAAGAAACTAAGAAATTAGGGCAGAAAGTAGTGGTGTGATAGCACTCCTGTGCCCTGCCTTCAAATACTTCTTTCTGCTCACAGAGCCCCATGGCAGATGCTAACATTCTAGCAAGGTGCTCCACTTCCTCATGGATGTTCTGATCCAAACTTTGTAGATGCCTGGTTCTAGGTAAGTTCATGGAGGGTAGGTCCATCTCTGGCTATTAGCACAGATGGTCAGATTAAAGGAAACTGAAGATTTGACATCAGTTGGGGAAATCAGTCAGTCTTGATATCATATGATCCCAAAGAATAAATTTGTGTATGAAAAAAGAACAAAAATTTAGAATTAAAAACATGTTGCAATACAAACAGGATGTGCTGTATTTGAAATACTGAGATGTGATTGCTGAAGCTATCAGCAGCGGTTACTATTTTAAATGATTATTGCTATTAAAACATCAATCAAATAGCACAGTACCATCCAACAGCACAGTGTTAAGGAAGGTGAATGATGAAGTGCCAAGAGTAACAGAAATAACATTTTTGTTAAAGTAAGTAATGAACAGGCGGGAAGCTCATTTACAGTGACTAGCAAGGAAAAATCAGGCGATGCGAACAGCAGAGAAGATACATTGGTGGGGCTTTATACAGACTGACCCGGGCTTCTTTTAAACACTGAATTATTATGGGGCGGGGCGGTATAAAGAATTTAACTGACCCAAGTCTCCCTTAGCAGCTCAGGACCTGGCTTCAGACAAGGCGAGGCTGCCTTGGGCGTAAGAGCGCAGCCCTGGGAAGCGGGAGCTGAGATGCCCCGTCCTCCGGAGGGGTGGGGGTGTTGAGAGCCCCTCTCCCCCTCCACTTTGTGCAGCCGCTGCAGGCAGCTCACCCCGCCCCGGGAACTCTTCCCCGCCGTCTGGCGGCGCCTCAGCCCCGGCTCCTACCTCCGGCCCTGACGGCTCCGCTCTTTCCCCTGGAGCCAGCTGGTTGCCTGGGCCAGCAGGGGGCGCGCTGCCCCCCGCCCCTCCACTACGGGCAGGGGCGTCAGCAGGCGTCACCGAACTGGCGCCATCGGTCAGCGCATGCTCAGTGCCGCTACGGCGGCCAACTGCCGAGCGGTTTAGCGCGAGGAGGCTCATGGCGAGCCCGGCTCTGAGCGGCTCCGTGGAGCGTCTGAAGCGGCGCTACCTGCGCGGGGGGGCGAGGCCCGTGGGGGTGAGAGGCGCTGAGGTGGCCAGGGGAGAAGGGGATGGGGCAGGAGTTGGGGGGGGGTCTCCTTGGGGAGAGTCTCTCTATTAACCCCTGATATACCAGCCTCGGCGGTGGGCAGGGTGACCAGACAGCAAGTGGGAAAAATCGGGACGGGGGGGAGGGGGAATAGGAGCCTGTATAAGAAAAAAGACCCCAAAATGGGGACATCTGGTCACCCAGTCTGTGGGGCATGAGGAGGGGTCCTGCCCCCGGCCTGTAGCATTGGGCAAGCTCCCTGGTGCCCCCTGTGGGGAGGGGTGTTACCCCAAAGGTCTCGGCATTGCACCCAGCGGGAGCGGCCTCCCTTTCTTACTGCTGAGCATTAGTTACTTGGGAAAGCCCCACGTCTCGAGTCTTTCTCTGGGGGCCATTTACATGAAGGGATTTAATCCTGTGGAGGTTTTGTGTAACCCTCCTTTTAGGTGTTTGTCACGTGTTGCGTCTCACCTTCAGGCTTTGGCGTGATTGAGTGATGTGGCATTGGAAACTGCACCCCCTTGTGTTCTTTCCCTCTTCCTAGGCAGCCGGTTAAAACAATGGCCTGTGAGGATGTGTGTGAAGCACCAGAATCTGCTCACCACTTTGGGCAATGAGTGAGCCCTAATGTCTGTGGGACATGGGGCGTATCCTATATTAGTCTATTTTAGGGTACTCTGTAGCACCCATCATCATATTACCTAAAGACTTACTAAATAAATATTCAAACCTGTGTGACAATAAAATGGGAAATGACTGCTACTTGGCTGACTTGTGACACAACAACATAAGTGGGTTTTGGGGTGGGATTTGAAGGAAGATCAGTTCAGGCAGGTCATTTCATGCATTAGGACAGTGTTGAAGAAAGTAGAATATTGTGGTGGCTGGGTGAGGGGTGAAAAGTGGTAGGAAAAACATGGATAAGGATGAGAGAGTAGAATAATGAAGGGCCTAGAAAATTAGAACAATAAGAACTTGATATTATGGATACAGCCCTGTAAATTAATATCTGCGGATACAAATTGGTATCCACGGAGCTGCAGAGCTCTATTGGGAATCACAGCAGTGAAAGCAGCAGCCTGGTGGGCCGCTGCTCCCAGGAGCCAGTGCCCTGCACTGGCAGCTCCTCTAGCATTGCTATATCACCCCAACCCCGCCCACCAGGCTTTCCGGCAACTGTCCTTGATTGTGCTAGTGCAATGTTTCTAAAACTGGGGTCACCGCTTGTGTAGGGAAAGCCCTAGGTGGGACGGGCCAGTTTGTTTACCTGCCCCATCCACAGGTCTGACTGATCGCGGCTCCCACTGGCCACGGTTCACTGCTCCAGGCCAAAGGGAGCCCTGGAAGTGGCATGGGCCGAGGGACTTACTGGGCACCGCTTCCAGCAGCCCCCATTGGCCTGCAGTGGTGAACCGCAGCCGATGGGAGCCGCGATCAGCCAAACCTGCCAACGGGGCAGGTAAACAAACCGGCCTGGCCGGCAGAGGCTTTCCCTACACAAGTGGTGACCCCAGTTTGAGAAACACTGTGCTAGTACTGTGGGCTCAGCAGGGGGCAGTATGGCCATGCTGGAGGAGCTGCCGGCACGGGGCACTGACTCCTGAGAGTGGTGTCCCACCAGGCAGCTGCTTTTGTCTCCACGGTTCCCAGTAGAGCCCTGCAGTTCTGTGGATTCCAGTTTATATCAGCTGATATTTGCATACTTGAATATAAATTTTGTATCCACACAGGGCTCTAATTATGGAATAGGTGAGATGGAGGGATTGAAAGAGATGGAAAATGTGGGCTAGAGTAATGGGCAGTAATAGATGATTCTAGCAGGTGCAGTTTGTACTGGTTGAGGATGAAGTGGAAAGATATGGTTGTCTGGCCGGAGAGGAGGAAATTGCAGTAATCAAGAGAAGAGATCTGGTTATATGGACAGAAAGAAAGGTCAGATATTAGAAATGATGTGTAAGAAACTGACAATTTGGAGAGAACCTGGGAGCAAGAGAGCAGGAAGAGTTGAAAATGTCTGTGAAGTTAGAAGTCTAATTGATGGAAAGGATTGTGATGTTATCAATAGTTGACAATAAAGAGGCCGTGAAGAGGATTGCTGTTGAGCTAGGGCCATATTATAGAAGTGAGGAGAGCTGTTAGTGATCCCTGTATTAAGAATACTTAACGCTTTCCATTCTTGGGACCTTTTCTTTGAGGAGCTCACACACCTTTACTGTTTGCCAAAAGCCTTTGATATTTGACCGAGAGAACACCTTCAGGCTACCCATTTACCTTTTCTTTGTCCCATGAAATTCAGTTCAGCTTTTGCCAAGATATGAACTATTAAAAATTGCCACATGCCTTCTCTCACTTGCATGCCCCAGGAAAAACATTGGCAGTGTCCCCAAGTAATTGAACACACGTACATTCTAAGTCCAAGATAATACCAAAGCAGCAATAGCAAGCTGTACTAGCTAGGAGCAGCCAGAGTGGATGGGGCAGGTGGAGAAGAGGGCACTACAGACTAAAGACAAATGGATGTCCCCAGTGGCCCATTCTGCCCCCTTGGAGCATCAGGCTGGGTTTCTCCAACCCATAAATCCACCTGGATCCATCTCCCCAGTCTCCTGGTGATGTAGTTCTGTAGCTCAGGTAGTACCAATCCATGCTGCAACGCAGAAGGTTCAGAGTTCAACCTCTGTTGAAGATGCCAGTTGGAAAGTGGGGAAATGTTACAGTTGCACATAATATAATTTGTTTTACTTTTTTTCCTTAAAAATAACACACGGAGTTACATGCAAAAATTACCTTAAAAGAACATTATTGAAGTTGGGAAATGCTGTATTTACTGTTGTCTGTGAAACCTCGGTTCTGCCCCTTTTGATTAAGATTAATATTCTGTCACAGGTATTTTTAGTAAAAGTCAAGGACAGGTTGTGGGCAATAAACAAAAATTCATGGAAGCTTGTTCCTGACTTTTACTGAAAATACCCTGGAGCAGGGCAGGGGTAGACAAACAGAGCACTGCTAGGGCTTGCAGCTGCTCCAGCCCCAGAGGGGCTGACCCAAGCCCAGCCACTGCTCCAGTAGGATGGGGGCTGCTTCTCTGACAGCCCCGGAGCTAGCAGCTGCTTCAGCCCTGCCCCAGTAGTCCCGGAAAGTAACAGAATCTGTGACCTCTGTAGCAGAATTGTATCTGTAGTTATGATACAGTCTTTGATTACACGATCATGTACTATTTTTTTTCCACAAGAGCACAGACTGGATGCACAGTCTGGCAGAATGAGGGTTGCAGGCGCCACCTTAAGATCTGGCCTCTCCTACATTCAAGTGCTTTAATTTGCAACTAATGATACTTTAAGTTTTTTAAAGTGTATAATTACAGGTTGATGGCAAGACATAAGGTAGGAAATGCTGGAGTGACAGGCTGAAATGTAGGACTGGATGGAGCTATTTCTATGGCTACCTAATCTACTGACGCCTATTTACTTGAATGGCCCTTATCACTGAGGTATTTGAGGGTCTCAGGTTTTGAAAAATAGAAATAATGCTAGCAATCTTTCATTTTTAGCTTATGGGAAAATAGCTTGATTAGTTTATAGTTTGTTTTTTTGTTGCCCTCTTTCGTATTCACCCAGGAAAGCTCATGCTCCAAAATGTCTGTTAGTCTATAAGGTGCCACAGGACTCTTTGCTGCTTTTACAGATCCAGACTAATACGGCTACCCCTCTGATACTTTTTTTATTTGTTCGCTTATGTTTGTGTAAGGTTTCACTTACATTTTTGTTTAGGAAAAATCATGCTCTGCTCAAAGCAAATGTCTTTTAACAGCAATTCCTTAGTAGAGGCACTATAAACAGTAAACAAATACATTGTAATATACATTATAATGGAATTAAAAATAGTAGGGACTTTTTTTCTGTTTTCTCTTAGGATTGTCTTTCAGGTTCATTGCAGACCAAATGTAAAAAAGGAAACTCCTTGACAAATACAGGTAATACAACAAAAAGGTTGTTTTGGATATCTTTGTTAAAAGGGACATCAGTTCAAATTCACTATTATTTAAATTTATCTTAAGAATTCCTGCGCTTGGGGAGAGTAGTTTTATATTCTCTCCAAGTGTATTTTAAGTAGGAAGACATTGGTTTGTGAAACTCGGGCACGAGTGTGGATTCTAAAGGAGTACTCTAGGAAATCTCCTTGCATTACAGATGCGGGTAGGTTGGCAGGAGAGACATAAGCATTAGCAATTTATCTTCCCTGTGAGAAGGAGGGCTGCTGGTAAGGAAGATATGGGTGAAAAGGAGTATTGCTCCCAGAGTGACTAAAAAGAAAGCTCCACTAGCTGGGCATTAAAGTGAAAACTAGTACCAATAACCTTTTGGGGGACAGGGGAGATGACTGTAATGGCCCAGTACTGGAATAGAGTGTTAGGCTGTGTCTACACTGCCACTTTCAGCACTAAAACTTTTGTCATTCAGGGGTGTGAAAAAACACCCCCTTGAGTAACAAGTTTTAGCGCTGAAAAGCTCCAGTGCTACACCGCTTGTGTAAAGCTACACCTCTTGTTTGGGGTGTTTGTTTTTTTTTTAATCACCGGGAGAGTTCTCCCCTGGCAATAAAGCGTGACTGCGCTGCCCACGTCACAGTGCTGCTGCAGCCACGCTGTAACATGGCTAGTGGAGATGTACGCTTACTTTCATCCATAGAATGAAAGTCAGCTACATACACACCCCATTCATGGTATGTAGGGTTCTAGTATATGTATGACAATCTTATTATATATGTTTGAGAAGGTGAGGATTGGGTATTATTGGGATGTGGCAGAGAGAAGCATTTGGTTATCATTGGCACATATATGAGAACTGGCTGCCATCAGTTGGATTGTGTGGGATGGAGTAAGTGTCTTGTTGAGAGAGGGTTGGTTTGTGGGAAATTGTTTGAGGTGGGTGGTATTGGGTAGCTCTCTATGTGGCAATATGTTGCTTTTAAAGCCTTGTACACAGGGCTGTCCTTAGCTGCTCAGAGTGCCCGGTGGTCAAGGAGCCTCCGTGTGGCAGCTTCCCCACGTGGGTGCAGGAGGGACTGCAGGGATTAGGAGCTGGGTTACAATGGGGCACCGACGGGCAATGAGGGGACACCCATGGGGGCTGGGGTGCCAAAATGCAAATTCCTCTAGGGCACCAGTTTCCCTAAGGTTGGCCTTGCATGTACAGTACATGCAGATGCCTAGGATTGCTGACTGGAGGGGAAACAGTTGAACATTGCATGACGCAAATTATAAAAAATAAAATTAAAACAGGAAACTTAAAATCTTTTTTTAAGTTTTAGGTTATATAATTTAAGACATTTATATACATTCACTTTTTAAATGTACAGATATGAACTTAATGGTTACCATGCAGGTGGGGTTCCAGAGAAATGCATGTAGCCATGCTAATGCTCATGAAAAGCAAGTAACAGGCTGTGGCCATGGCTACACTGGCGCTTTACAGCGCTGCAACTTTCTTGCTCAGGGGTGTGAAAAAAACACCCCCCTGAGCACTGCAAGATACAGTGCTGTAAAGCATCAGTGTAAACAGTGCTGCAGCGCTGGGAGCGCGGCTCCCAGCGCTGCAAGCTAAACCCCATGGGGACGTGGAGTACGTGCACCGCTGGGAGAGCTCTCTCCCAGCGCTGGCGCTGCGACTATGCTCACACTTCAAAGCGCTGCCGTGGCAGCGCTTTGAACTTTTGAGTGTAGTCATACCCTTAGTTGTTCAAACTTCAAATTTGCACAGCAATTAGCATATGAATGCAAATTATAAAACTTCAGGAAGACAGATGTGACTTGAAAACAAAGTTGAGGTTTCTAAAACGTTTTTAGTAACAGAACTAAGCTTTTAAAAAGATTCTCAAAAATGTAATAAGTTGAATGTTCTTTAAAATTGACTTAATGGTTTTAGAAACAAGGTGGATGAGGTAATATTCTTTTATCGGAACAACTTTGTTGGTAAGAGAGACAAGCTTTTGAGCTTACATAGAACTTTTCTTCAGGTTTAATTTTGTTAGGACTTTTTTAGGACTTAATTTTTTTAGACATCTATAAAACTTTTCAGTTTTAAATTGTTATTAAAATCCAATTTAGCTAGTATTTTGTATTTCTCTAATTTTAATTTCTAACTTGTCAGAGCTTGTTCTAATATGTGATGATTCTGGGTTTTGTTCTCTTAAGCAATAACCCTTACAGTGTACAAAATACATTAATGAAATCATTCTGGATTTTTTTTTAATGTGTGTTTTTCAACTGCAAAATGAAATATTTAATATTTGAATTATTTTGTAGGTAACTTGGACAGTTCATCAGATAATACAATTATGCCTCTGTCCATACATTTTTCACAATCAAGAAGTACCCACAATGGAAGAAAGCACTATAGCAAACCTCTTAGTGACTTGTTCAAGAGTTTCAAAAACTTGGATTGGTAAGAGCTGAACCCTCATTCCCTCATCTGTCCTTAGACCTCTTTTGCTTCCTCCCATCACCCCAAAATCCAAACAAATAAACAAATAGCTGATGGATTTCTTCATCAAGTAGTTGAAGAACCAATGAGGGGATACCATTTTAGATTTGGTTTTGGTGAGTAGTGAGGACCTCATAGAAGAAATGGTTTTAGGGGACAACCTTGGTTCGAGTGATCACGAGCTAATTCAGTTCAAACTAGATGGAAGGATAAACAAAAATAGATCTGGGACTAGGGTTTTTGACTTCAAAAGGGCTAACTTTAAAGAATTAAGGAAATTAGTTAGGGAAGTGGATTGGACTGAAGAACTTGTGGATCTAAATGCGGAGGAGGTCTGGAATTACTTTAAGTCGCAGCTGCAGAAACTATCAGAAGCCTGCATCCCAAGAAAGGGGGAAAAAAAACATAGGCAGGAGTTGTAGACCAAGCTGGATGAGCAAGCATCTCAGAGAGGTGATTAAGAATAAGCAGAAAGCCTACAAGGAGTGGAAGAAGGGTGGGATTAGCAAGGAAAGCTACCTTAGTGGGGCCAGAACACGTAGGGATAACGTGAGAAAGGCTAAAAGCCAAGTAGAGTTGAACCTTGCAAAGGAAATTTAAACCAATAGTAAAAGGTTCTATAGCCATATAAATAAGAAGAAAACAAAGAAAGAAGAAGTGGGACCACTAAACACTGAGGATGGAAAGGAGGTTAAGGATAACCTAGGCATGGCCCAATATCTAAATAAGTACTTTGCCTCAGTCTTTAATAAGGCTAATGAGGAGCTTAGGGGTAATGGAAGGATGACAAACGGGAATGAGGATATGGAGGTGGATATTACCACATCTGAGGTAGAAGCCAAACTTGAACAGCTTAATGGGACAAAATCGGAGGGCCCAGACAATCTTCATCCAAGAATATTAAAGGAACTGGCGCATGAAATTGCAAGCCTGTTAGCGAGAATTTTTAATAAATCGGTAAACTCAGGGGTTGTACCGTACGACTGGAGAATTGCTAACATAGTTCCTATCTTTAAGAAAGGGAGAAAGAGTGATCCGAGTAACTATAGGCTTGTTAGTTTGACATGTGTAGTATGTAAGGTCTTGGAAAAAATTTTGAAGGAGAAAGTAGCTAAGGACATTGAGGTCAATGGTAATTGGGACAAATTACAACATGGTTTTACTAAAGGTAGATCGTGCCAAACCAACCTGATCTTCTTTGAGAAGGTGACAGATTATTTAGACAAAGGAAATGCGGTAGACCTAATCTACCTCGATTTCAGTAAGGCATTTGACATGGTTCCACATGCGGAATTATTAGTCAAATTGGAAAATATGGGGATCAATATGAAAATTGAAAGGTGGATAAGGAACTGGTTAAAGGGGAGACTACAACGGGTCGTACTGAAAGGTGAACTGGCAGACTGGAAGGAGGTTACTAGTGGAGTTCCTCAAGGATCAGTTTTGGGACCAATCTTATTTAACCTTTTTATTACTGACCTTGGCACAAAAAGCGGGAATGTGCTAATAAAGTTTGCAGATGACACAAAGCTGGGGGGTATTGCTAACACAGAGAAGGACCGGGATATCATACAGGAAGATCTCGATGACCTTGTAAACGGGAGTAATAGTAATAGGATGAAATTTAGTAGTGTAAAGTGCAAGGTCATGCACTTAGGGATTTATAATAAGAATTTTAGTTATAAACTAAGGACACATCAGTTGGAAGTCACAGAGGAGGAGAAGGACCTTGGGGTATTGGTTGATCACAGGATGACTATGAGCCACCAATGTGATATGGCCGTTAAAAAAGCTAATGCGGTTTTAGGATGCATCAGGCGAGGTATTTCCAGCAAAGATAAGGAGCTGTTAGTACCATTATATAAGGCGCTGGTGAGACCCCACCTGGAATACTGTGTGGAGTTCTGGTCTCCCATGTTTAAGAAGTATGAATTCAACCTGGAACAGGTTCAGAGACGGGCTACTAGGATGATCCGAGGAATGGAAAACCTGTCATAGGAAAGGAGACTCAAAGAGCTTGGCTTGTTTAGTCTAGCCAAAAGAAGGCTGAGGCGGGATATGATTGCTCTTTATAAATATATCAGAGGGATTAATGTTAGGGAGTGAGAGGAATTATTTAAGTTTAGTACCAGTGTAGACACAAGAACAAATGGGTATAAACTGGACACTAGGAAGTTTAGACTTGAAATTAGACGAAGGTTTCTAACCATTAGAGGAGTGAAGTTCTGGAACAGCTTTCCAAGGGGAGTAGTGGGGGCAAAAGACGTTTCTGGCTTTAAGACTAAGCTTGATAAGTTTATGGAAGCGATGGTATGATGGGATAGCCTAATTTTGGCAATTGATCTTTGATTATCAGCAAATAAGTATGCCTAGTGGTCGGTGATGGGATGTTGGATGGGATGGGATCTGAGTTACTGCAGAGAATTCTTTTCTGAGTGCTGGCTGGTGAGTCTTGCCCACATGCTCAGGGTTTAGCTGATCGCCGTATATGGGGTCGGGAAGGAATTTTCCTCCGGGGCAGATTGGCAGAGGCCCTGGAGATTTTTCGCCTTCCTCTGCAGCGTGGGGCATGGGTCACTTGCTGGTGGATTCTCTGCAGCTTAAGGTCTTCAAACCACAATTTGAAGACTTCAATAACTCGGACATAGGTTAGAGGTTTGTTATAGAAGTGGATGGGTAGGGTTCTGTGCCCTGCTTTCTGCAGGGGGTCGGATTAGATGATCACATTGGTCCCTTCTGACCCTAGAGTCTATGAGTTAACTCTTAATACATTATGTAAGATTTTCAGACAGCATAGCTTTCACAGTTTTTGTATACTCATACTTTCGTGGTCAGTAAGGATCAGTTTCTGTCTGACTAATGTAATGTGAATAAGGCTGTCAAGCGATTAAAAAAATTAATCGTGGTGTTAATAATAGGAGTGCTTGTGGCACCTTGGAAACTAGCAAAGTTATTTGAACATAAGCTTTCATGTGCTACAGCCCACTTCATCGGATTCATAGACTGGAACATACAGCAAGAAGATATTTATACATACAGAGAACATGAAAAGGTAGAAGTAGTCATACCAACTGTAAGAGGCGAATTAATTATAGACTCATAGACTTTAAGGTCAGAAGGGACCATTATGATCATCTAGTCTGACCTCCTGCACAATGCAGGCCACAGAATCTCACCCGCCCACTCCTGTAACAAACCCCTAACCTATGTCTGAGTTATTAAAGTCCTCAGATTGTGGTTTGAAGACCTCAAGCTGCAGAGAATCCTCTAGCAAATGACCCATGCCCCATGCTGCAGAGGAAGGCGAAAAACCTCTGCCAATCTGCCCTGGAGGAAAATTCCTTCCTGACCCCAAATATGGCGATCAGTTAAACCCTGAGCATGTGGGCAAGACTCACCAGCCAGCACCCAGGAAAGAATTCTCTGTAGTAACTCAGATCCCACCCCATCTAACATCCCATCACAGAGCACTGTGCATACTTAGCTGCTGATAATCAAAGATCAGTTGCCAAATTAATTGCCAAAATTAGGGTATCCCATCATACCATCCCCTCCATAAACTTATCAAGCTTAGTCTTAAAGCCAGATATGTCTTTTGCCCCCACTACTCCCCTTGGAAGGCTGTTCCAGGACTTCACTCCTCTAATGGTTAGAAACCTTCGTCTAATTTCAAGTCTAAACTTCCTATTGTCCAGTTTATGTCCATTTGTTCTTGTGTCCACATTTGTACTAAGCTTAAATAATTCCTCTCCCTCCCTAATATTTATCCCTCTGATATATTTATAAAGAGCAATCATTTCTCCCCTCAACCTTCTTTTGGTTAGGCTAAACAAGCCAAGCTCTTTGAGTCTCCTTTCATAAGATAGGTTTTCCATTCCTCGGTTCATCCTAGTAGTCCTTCTCTGTACCTGTTCCAGTTTGAATTCATCCTTCTTAAACATGGGAGACCAGAGCTGCACACAGTATTCCAGATGAGGTCTCACCAGTGTCTTGTATAACGGTACTAACACCTCCTTATCTTTGCTGGAAATACCTCGCCTGATGCATCCTAAAACCACATTAGCTTTTTTAATGGCCATATTACATTGGCGGCTCACAGTCATCCTGTGATCAACCAATACTCCGAGGTCCTTCTCCTCCTCTGTGACTTCCAGCTGATGTGTCCTTAGTTTATAACTAAAATTCTTGTTATTAATCCCTAAATGCATGACCTTGTACTTTTCACTATTAAATTTCATCCTATTACTATTACTCCAGTTTACAAGGTCATCGAGATCTTCCTGTATGATATCCCGGTCCTTCTCTGTGTTAGCAATACCTCCCAACTCTGTGTCATCCGCAAACTTTATTAGCACGTTTTCACTTTTTGTGCCAAGGTCAGTAATAAAAAGATTAAATAAGATTGGTTGCAAAACTGATCCCTGAGGAACTCCACTAGTAACCTCCTTCCAGCCTGACAGTTCACCTTTCAGTACAACCCCCGTTGTAGTCTCCCCTTTAACCAGTTCCTTATCCACCTTTCAGTTTTCATATTGATCCCCATCTTTTCCAGTTTAACTAATAATTCCCAATGTGGAACTGTATCAGATGCCTTACTGAAATCAAAGTAAATTAGATCCACTGCGTTTCACGAGCTATCATCAGCAGGAGAAAAAAAACTTTTGAAGTGATAATGGAGATGACCTATAGAAGATGTGAGGATACTTAACTTGGGGAAATAGATTCAATTAGTGTAATGGCCCAACGATTTCCAGTCTCTGTTCAAACCTAAGTTAATTGTATCTAATTTGCATATGAGTTCAAGTTCAGCAGTCTCTCTTTGGAGTCTGTTTTTGAAGTTTTTTTTGTTGTAAAATTTCCACCTTTAAGTCTCTCATTGAGTTGTTAGAGAGGTTGAAGTGTTCTCCCACTCGTTTTTGAATGTTATGATTCCCGATGTCAGATTTGTGTCAATTTATTCTTTTGCATAGAGACTATCCAGTTTGGCCAATGTATATGGCAGAGGGGCATCGCTGGCACATGATGGCATATATCATGGTAGATGTGCAGGTGAACGAGCCCCTGATGGCGTGGCTGGTGTGATTAGGTCCTATAATAATAGAGTAGAATAACATTTTAAAAAAATTTTTTGGATGTTTTCTACTTTTTCAAATATATTGATTTCAATTACAACAAGAATACAAAATACAGTGCTTTATATTTATTTTTATTACAAATATTAGCACTGTACAATTTTTCAGTAAAAAAAAGTATTTTTCAATTCACCTAATACAGGTATTGTAGTACAGTCTCTTTATCATGAAAGTTGAACTTACAAATGTAGAATTATGTACAAAATATAACTGCATTCAAAAATAAAACAATGTTAAACTTTAGAGCCTACAAGTCCACTCAGTCCTACTTCAGCCAATCACTCAGACAAACAAGGTTGGTTACAATTTGTAGGAGATAATGCTGCCAGCTTCTTGTTTACAATGTCATCTGAAAGTGAGAACAGGCATTCGCATGGCACTGTCGTAGCTGGCATCACACGATATTTACGTGCCAGATATACTGCAGATTCATATGTCCCTTGATGCTTCAACCATCATTCCAGAGGACATGTATCATTGCTGATGATGTGTTCTGCTCAATAACAATTTAAAGCAGTGCAGACCAACACATGTTCATTTTCATCATCTGAGTCAGATTCCACCATTAGAAAGTTGGTTTTTTTGGTGGCTTGGGTTCCACATCTGAGTGTTGCTCTTTTAAGACTTCTGAAAGCATGCTCACACCTTGTCCCTCTCAGATTTTTGGACGGCATTTCAGATTCTTAAACCTTGGGTCTAGTGCCATAGCTATTTTTAAAAATCTCACATTGGTACCTTCTTTGCGTTTTGTCAAATATGCAGTTAGTGTTCTTAAAATGTACATGTGCTGGGTCATCATCTGAGACTGCTAAAACATGAAATATATGGCAGAATGTGGATAAAAAAGAGCCAAAGGCATACATTTCTCCCCCAAGGAGTTCAGTCACAAGTGTAATTAGCGCATTTTTTTTTAATGAGCATCGTCAGCATGTTCTCTGGAATGGTGGCCGAAGCGTGAAGGGAATACAAATGTTTAGCATATCTGGCACATAAATACCTTGCAACACCAACTACAAAAGTGCCATGCGAATGCCTGTTCTTACTTTCAGGTGACATTATAAATAAGGAGTAGGCAGCAGTATTTCCCATAAATGTAAACAAACTTGTTTGTTTTGGTGATTGGTTGAACAAGAAGTAGGACTGAGCAGACTTGAAGGCTCTAAAGTTTTACATTGTTTTGTTTCTGAGTGCAGTTATGTAACAAAAAAAAATCTACATTTGTAAATTACACTTTCACGATAAAGAGATTGCACTACAGCACTTGTATGATGTGAATTGAAAAATATTATTTCTTTTGTTTATCATTTTTACAGTGCAAATATTTGTAATAAAAATAGTAGAAAGTGAGCACTATACACTTTGTAGTCTGTGTTGTAATATAAATCAATATATTTGAAAATGTAGAAAAACATCCAAAAATATTTAGTAAATTTCAATTGGTATTCTATTGTTTAGCAATGCAGTTCATCACGATTAAAATTTTTAAACGCAATTAAATTTTGAGTTAATTGCAATTAATTGACAACCTAAATGTGAACACTGATTTTGGGTAGGTAAGTTCATCCACTTACTTGAGATAACTATATGTGTAGGGCTCAGCTAGTGGGATGCAGGGTTTAAGATATATCGGGGACTAAACAAGTGAGGAAAAAGAAAACAGCCAGAGTTGACAAGATAGTCTTAAATCTATTTAAAGAGATACTCTTAATGCCCCAATGCACCAAGCTGAAAGAGAACATATGTCACACCTTTTATTTTCTTCTCTGGATATCCTGTTTGCAAGAAAAAAAAAGTTGTGCTTTGATCTGTTATAAAAGTGGTTTAGTTGTTGCATGCATATAAGGATTTATTTATGAAAATTAGATTGTTTACTTGTTCTATGGGTTTTGCTAAGTCATCAATTTAATTGTTTGACTGTAGTTAATATCTTATTTTATAAGTGCTTTCATTCTGAAGGGGTCTCAAAGTGCTTTTCAAATTACTTAGTGTTGTGTCTTTGCATTCAGTCAAATATAAATATGCCGGAATGAGAAACAGCTGTATTAGTGTGCAAAACTTTACATTACGTACATAACATTTTAGAATGGCACTGCATAATTTCAGATTCATGTCATCCATTTGTATTTTTTAGCTTTGATGATGAGATGGATTCGCTCTATGATTCAAGTCAGCTAGAACTAGAGGAAGAGGTCATGAATGTCTCTGCAACTGATGCAGTTCCAAATACAGTCACATACACATATACAGAAACAGGTAATCAGAAAAATATTAAATTCACCTTCAATTTATCACATAATTTTTGACTTATTTGTATGAAAAATAAAACCTTTATTCATGTTTCAACTGAATCTTTTTCATAATCCAATTAATAAAATTAATTGAGTAAACTATATTTTAGTTTTGAGATGTAATGTTTTAGTTGCGCTTGTCGTAATTGTATTATATATAAATAAGACAAATTCTTTTCTAAAAGATTGGCCTTTTAAAGTCTCCAGCAATGCAGTTCTGATTATTATACATTATGGATTAAGAAATAGAGAAAAAGAAAAAGCCAAGCATTATTAACACAGTATTTTCAGTTTATAAAATGAAGCATTTTCGATGTTAAGACTAGGTGGTCTGATTAAATAACACTGTTCCAAGATATTATTTGACTTCCACATAAAAACATCTCTCATAATGTTCCTTCATGTTCTCCCACCATCACCAAAAGAACCAGTCAGAACACTGAGAAATAGTTATTGCTTAATAGCTATATTGTGCCTTCAGTCTGCGCACAGATCTTCTAGTGATGTCTGTTGTACTTTGGCGTGTAGGCTGAGGATATAATTTATGTATAAAACTGCACCGATCAGAAAACTAATAAGAGACCAAAATGAATCACAGGAAATAGATGATAAAGGCTTTGAACAAATACTCATAGTATCGCAGGAGATACTCAGACTAACTTTTCCCTTTAGTACTTAGTATACTGCTATTTAATGTGTTTCTACTTTTATGTAACAATAACTGGTCATCTAATTTTATTGATCTAAACTACAAGAATAATTTTTATGAAATGTGTTCTTTTCATTTCTTAGATGTCACCCTACCATCCAATTTGGCTGCAAACACAGTAACATTTAGTGACCATGATATCAGTAGTGGTCTGGTTAGGAAGATTGTGAGCAAGCCTGAAACTCAGGTACTGAGTGGTCAAAGATTAATACCATCTCACATCAACCAGATTTATGATGAGCTATATGACATACATCAGAAACTGCAGGTAGGAACTGGAAATGATTTTGGAATATTTAGAGTATTTTTGTTTTTAAAGCTGCTCTTATTATTCTGCAGTATAATGTAAGCCGCTGTATTGCAAGAGGCTTTAACAACTTGTCTAATGAGGCAATGTTGTCTTGTGGATAGAGGAGGGGGCTTGAAATCTTCAGATAAAAGGCAATGTATTACAATAACTAGTATTAACCAAATAAGTGCCTAAAGTCAAGCTTCTAAACGAGAGGTTGGCAACCTTTCAGAAGTAGTGTGCCAAGTCTTTATTCACTCTAATTTAAGGTTTTGCATGCCAGTAATACATTTAAACTTTTTTAGAAGGCCTCTTTCTATAAGTCTATAATATATAACGAAACTGTTGTTGTATGTAAAGTAAATAATGTTTTTAAAATGTTTAAGAAGCGTCATTTAAAATTAAAATGTAGAGTCCCCGCCGCGCCTCCCTCCCCTCTCCCCCCCCGACTGATGGCCAGGACCCAGGCAGTGTGAGTGCCACTGAAAATCAGCTCACGTGCTGCCTTGGGCATGTGTGCCATAGGTTGCCTACCTCTGTTCTAAATCCTGGTTACCTGAGTAGAAGTGGCCTGATTTTCAGAGGCTGAACAGTCCCATCCCCGATGGGAATCAGTTGGATCACTGTGTTTAGGTGCTAAAAGTAGTCTATTTTCAGCATTTTGTCCTACTATACCAAAGTGGTGCTTATACTCAGTAAACCATACATGCAATCTGTTATATACATTTGCATAAAACTGAAAGAATTCCTGACAAAATGACTGTATTTCAATATGTTATAATAATTTCATTTTTATAACTTTTTAAAATTCTTCATTTTTTCTGACACAGCAAGAAAATTCAGCACAGCAGGAGTATGCTCTGCAACTTCAGAAAAGAGAACATTTTTTAGCTGAAAGAGAAGCATTGCTTTTCAAACATGAAGCTGCTTTGACTAAGATAAGAGGTGTGGAAGAGGAAGTTCATGCAAAATTTCAAATTATAAAGGAGGTACAGTAATTTGTATTAGAATTATTTTCTTGGGCAAGCATCGTTATCTGGGGCAAACCATTTCTCTTATTTCTTCAGTCCCTCAATTTTGTCACCTGGATGTCACAATGGAGATAATTCTCATTTTTGTAAAGAGCTTTGAGCTCCTCAGATGAAAGGTTGATATATAAGGGTAAAGTAATATTGCTATGTATTTTGGTTATTAGTAGTTGCTTTCTCAGAAAGATGAGTTTCTCAGAACAGTCTGGTTCAGGGGTTGCCTTTTGCTGTTATAATTTGGAGAACAATATTATCCATTTCTAAAAGAATAATTAAATGTAACCACGTGTGTGACTTTTGTTCTGCATATCAGAAAGAATGGTTGGAGATAATTCGTCTAAAATTTTGTGATACGTTAGGAAATAGTTGGTCGGAACATTTTCAACTAAATGAAATTTTGTTAATATGTTGTTTCATCTAAGCCGAAATATTTTGTGGCGCTATATTGATTTAGATGAAAACTTTGTCATGGGGTGGGGGTCTGGAGTGAGGGGAGAAAGAGGCGCGCACACACTCTGTGGCCTGAGTTAAAGGTAGCAAGATAATATATCTTCAGCCATTTGAGACATGTATTAATTAATCATGAAACAACAGTCTGGAGTGTTTTAATGCTATTTAATGTTAAAATATGACATTTAAAATTAATTTCCTGCAATAATTTTAATATGACTTCTTTTGTTTATAATTATATGCAATATATCTTTTTACTATAAAAATAATTTTGCAGTGTAAGGATGAGAGAAAATAGTAAGGAAAAATAATCTATGTGGTTTAAACTAATTTTTTAAATACACCTCTGCCTCGATATAAAGCTGTCCTTGGGAGCCAAAAAATCTTACCATGTTGTAGGTGAAACCGTGTTATATTGAACTTGCTTTGATTCACCAGAGTGTGCAGCCCTGCCCTCCCGGAGCACTGCTTTACCGCGTTATATCCAAATTCTTGTTATATGGGTGGCGTTATATCGAGGTAGCGGTGTACTTTCCTAAGATTCCTGGACTCCTAAACTTTTTCCTGTCCCCTGAACCGAGATATACTTTCAGCAGCAGTTTAATAAGCTCTTGATCTATCTTTTTGAAATAATTTTTTTTAAAAAGAGCAACAAAACTCTAAAATTCAGCATTTCCACAGCTCTTTTGACTGCTTCTGAAGTGCTGTAGAGCCAAGGAGGAGGAAATATTTTTAAGGATTTAGCATTTCCCTTTTGAAGTCTGGTTTCCTGAGACGTTCTGGCAGGCATATCACAAAACTAAAAGCTCCTAATAAATTTTCTTAGTATAAGTTATATGGTCCAGCCAACTTGTAAAACACAGTAGCTTGGAGAAGTTCATGATTTTCTTTGAAGTTCTACGGTTCCCTGCCAGCATGGCTACTCTACTTAACAGTGTCTTGCAGGCAACTGACTCCTTTTCAGTTAAGAAGGTGAGTTATGTTTTCTGAGACTAGCTCTTTTCTGTTATGATCAGTTGGAATTCTCTTTTTTATACTGTCTCCAGGATTGAACTTCTGAGGGTAGGTGCCAGAGCATTCCAGCTAAAGGCTTTTGGCACTCATGTTTGTTTTCCATGCCTATATGTCACATTCAGAGATTTCAGCTTTTAAAATGATGTATGAGACACATTTTTTCAGCTTGGCTTTATAGGAGCATGAAAGCAGGGCTAGAAAAATTTAGCAGATACTTATTGAAATTTTACCGAACACTTGACTGCTATTTGAAGACTAGTACAAAAGATGGTAATTCTCAGATTAAGGAAAATTTTCCCTTCTCTCTCCTACCCACATTTGTCACAGCTGCTGGGAAAAGAGACACTTTTGGTATTTTCACCAAAGTATTGTCTCCGTTGTCTACTTTGGCATGTCATTTTAAGTATTAAACTTGGCTAGTAGCTGTCTGAGAAATTTGAAGCTTCCCAAGGTCCTCTGTCTGCTGGAAAAAAGGAGCATTCTCTCTCTGCTTCACTTTCATACTCTACAGCCCCTTGGCTGTTGCACTGAGGTGTCTCTGTTACTTTACTACTCCTAAACCTCCATTTTTGAATTCTCTGCTTCAATACATGTCTCTGCTGCTGCTCATAACTGTCAATCAGTAGTAAAGGAAAAATGACATGACCTCTCAGTTTCACTGCTACCCACTTTTCTAATTTATATCGGAATATTAAAACAAAGTATTGCATAAATTTGTAGCAATTCCAATTCATCTTCCCAAGTACAAGAAAAACTTCCTATATCATTAGAAATATTTGCTGCACTGGAGAGGAGAATTTTGATATCTTTCTGGCTAAGGTCCATAGTATTCCCTTACAAATAATTAGTGTAAAAATCAGTTTCTCCTTTTTTCCCCCTCCCATGTTAACTTGTTTTTCCACCTGTTTTATTTATGGATTTGATTCTTTGGAGTCCATGTAAATAAGATGATCTGATGATATGATACATACATTTTATGGTGGATTTAAAAAGAGATACGACCTCACCAAAAAAGGTCAGCAGGCCTGCTATTGCTCACAGCCACATTGTAATTTTATTATTCTTTTTGATGTACAGGAGAGTCCTGATTTTCAAAAGATCATGGGCACAAAGTGCAGTCACACTTGGGCATGCAAAATTGCACACCTGACCCTCTGAAAATTAGACCCTCTGTTTTAACGTACTGATTGCAGAAGTTGTTTCTGGTTGGTATATCATAGTCATATTTTTCTATAGCAACACGAGGCAGAAGTTAAACAGCTGTCAGAAACCTTGAAAGAGAAGACTAAAGAAAGCAAGAGGCTCAAATCATCATTTGACACCTTGAAGGAAATGAATGACTCTTTAAAAAAACAGGCAAGATCCATTTTCATACCTATTGAAGAAAAATTGTAAATATTAGAATCAATTTAAATTATTTTTGGAAAGTTGACCGATTGTATTTGCAGTCCTATTAAACAAGAAATTACTCTTGTTCCTTTCCTACA
Organism: Gopherus evgoodei; assembly: GCF_007399415.2. Taxonomy (NCBI): domain Eukaryota; kingdom Metazoa; phylum Chordata; order Testudines; family Testudinidae; genus Gopherus; species Gopherus evgoodei. Next base: position 112,670,877 of record NC_044322.1, on the reverse strand, counting down.
ACTTAGTTTTTCTTTTAACGGTTGGTGTCTGTTTTTATAATCTCAAATACTGGTAAAGTTTGTATTACTCTTCTAAATAGCCGGCAACAGGTCACTCATAAGAAAAGAAACATTTCGGTATCCTGCCAAGGAAGTTGAGAGAGCCTTAAAAAACTCAGAATGCAGCCCTGATAATAGCATTGGCAAATCTTCGTGTATTCCATAATGTTGTGGAATCTATTTTTTGCTGCTGAATTGTGCTACTGAATTTAAGCTTTAAAATACAATATATAATTGTAAATATAACTTTGAAACTATAAGCTCAGTGTAAATAATAACAGACCCAGAAAGACAACCGGAAACAACTATTCAGAATGGTGTCAAATGTTCTGTTCATCTCACTGAGCTGTTAATTTTCAGGCCTAAAATGTTGTTATAATTGTCATCTCTAAACTATATTTCACTGTGGATCTTCCAACTTAACATGTTTACCCCATAATCTTAAACTACTTCTCATGCTCATCAGGTGCTAAAAACTGTTTCCTTCCCAACTGTCAAATCGTTTGTTTTTCCTTAGAACAGCTTCTGCAATGCGGTTGTATATGTACAAAAATCTGTGGCATATTCAAAATGTAGAGGCAGGATAAAATTAAATAGCCCAAGGGCTACCATACTGATTTATATTGCTCATTTTCAGATTCAGTTAAATCACTTTTGTAAAGTTTAATTGGAAATGGTGCACAATTTTCAGTTTGTTGTACCGGTGCTCTGAAGAAAAATCTAGTGACCTTGCTGCAGAATTTAGGTTCAGTTTATCCTGAAATACAAAATGATAGAGGCAGTGATAGTTACCAAGTGGGAGATTCAATTGGTTATCTCAGATTGGCTTTGCTACGAATGATTTATAGTGAATTATTTCAGCTTATTTTTATTTTTTTATTTGTTGGGGATGGAAAACGAGAAAACATATGCTATTTTACCTTTTCACCTTTTCATGATTGATTATGGAGCATTTTTGTGATGTCCTCCTACTTTATGCCAGTGTGGTGAGAAAAAGTTAAGGCAGTTGACAAATGTTTAGTCAAATTTTTAAAGCTTAAGGCCAGAAGGGATCATCAGATCATCTAGTCTTATCTCCTGTATATCACAGGCCACTAAAGACCCCTAGATACTTCTAGCTAGACCCAACAACCGGAATTAACAAAAGTATTACAGCCCTCAGAAGACTAAACTGTTGTGTGTCTTAGGGCATGGCTACACTTGCAGACGTAAAGCGCTCTGAGTTAAACCAGCCTTCGTAGAGCACAGTAGGGAAAGTGCTGCAGTCTGTGCACACTGACAGCTTCAAGTGCACTGGTGTGGCCACATTTGTGGCACTTGCAGTGGCATTGGGAGCAGTGCATTATGGACAGCTATCCCAGCATGCAAGTGACTGCAACATGCTTTTCAAATGGTAGGGTGGAGTGGAGTATGACAGGGAGTGTGTTGTGTGTATGTGGGGGCGAGGAGTGGGTTTTTGGGGGGCTGAGATGTCAGCATGCTGTCTTGTAAGTTCAGACAGCAGCAGACCCCTCCCTCTGCCCCGGCCTCTCTCTCTCACTCACAGCATTCCACACTAATGATTGCTTTGTCTTGGGGAAGATAAGCAGCTGGTTTTCAGGAACAGAGCTTGAAAGGGCATATCCGCATTCCCGCTGCGATTCAAAACAAAGACAAGAGTGGCCACTTGACTTAAGGGGATTATGGGACGTTTCCAGAGGCTGATCAGAGCGTAGTAATGCAACACTCGCTTTACACTGGCGCGGCAGCACTCCAGTGGAGGTGCAGCAAATGTTAGTCCGCTCACTGAGGCAGAGAACAAGCAGCGCTGTAGCCACGAAGGAGAGTGCTTTACGTGCCTTGCCAGTGTGGATGGGTAGTGAGCTAGTGCGCCCGGGACTCCTTTATTGTGCTGTAACTCGCAAGTGTAGCCAAGCCCTTAAGACAGAGAACAGGAGAGACCAGTGTGAGACCATGCGAGATACACAGACGCAAGCTCTGTGAATCTAAACAGAGTGACTCCCCCTCTCCGTTCCCAGTCCTGGAGAACAGAATTACCGAGTTAATCTCTCTTTCCCTCCCTCACCCAGAGGGTATGCAAAGTCAGGCGAAGAAATCCAACACACACAGATCTCCCTCTGACTTTCCTCCCACCAATTCCCTGGTGAGTACAGACTCAATTTCCCTGAAGTTTCCCAGTAAAGAAAACTTCAACAGGTCTTAAAAAGAAAGCTTTATATAAGAAAGAAAGAAAAATACATACAAATAGTCTCTCTGCATTAAGGTGACAAATACAGGGTCAACTGCTTAAAAGAATATTGAATAAACAGCCTTATTCAAAAAGAATACAAATCAAAGCACTCCAGCAACTATATTCATGTAAATACAAAAGAAACATATAAATTCTATCTGATCTTTTCGTACTTACAACTGGAAACAGAAGATTAGAAAACAGAAATCACCTCTCAAAGCTGAGAGAAAAGCAGGCAGACAGACCAGAACAAAAAAAAACCTCACACACAAAAAACCCTCCCTCCAGAGCTGAAAAAATCCTGTTTCCTGATTGGTCCTCTGGTCAGGTGCTTCAGGTGAAAGAGACATTAACCCTTAGCTATCTGTTTATGACACAAGTGTAGCCAAGCCTTAAGACAGAGAACAGGAGAGACCAGTGTGAGACCATGCCCGAAGTCCCTGCCATGGCTGGGGACTGATTAAATGAGAGAGACCCTGAGGATCCTAGCAAGTGATTTGTGCTCCCTGCTCCAGAGAGAGGCAAAAAACCCCAAACTCCCTGCCAGTCTGGCGTGAGGGGAAAATGCTTTCCATACTCTACATATGGTGATCAGTTAGACTCTGAGCATGTGAGCAAGAACCAACCAGTCAAGTGTCTGAAAGTGAATTCTCAGTTCCTTTTCAGAGCACTGGTGTAAGTTTGTGTATAGTGTACGCTTCATTCCACAATATAGACGCTTGTCCAGAGAGACTGCTCTAGCGAAATTAGTTATGCGGATAGTGCTTTGAAGCTGTAAAGATACCTATAACTGTCACTGTACACACATTAATATAATGCATAGAGCTATGCACGCAGATAATTTCAAATTAATTGTATATGTCTTTTTCAGAAAACCTCACTCTTCTTGAAGGTATGGTTTCTGAATTTGGGTGTGTCTGTAGATAATGTGAGCCCAGTGTTTGGCTTGAAAGTTGAATTCTCAATTCACAGGACATAGCTTATTATACATTACACTGAACAGTTAGCAGAGCTCTTACTAGCTGACTCTCTTTATAAAGAGGTGAATGACCATTGCTTTGTTCAAACAAAGAGCAGATAAATTTGCACTTTAATAAATCAAGCTGCCTATAACTAATGATTTTTGAACAATCTTTATCTGAAGTAAAGAATGAGTTTAAAACTATTTTTGAACCCACAAATATTTGAAACATATTTTCCGATTCTTTTAGTTAAGTGATGTAAGTGAGCAGAACAAGAAGCTGGAAGTTCAAGCAAGAAAAGTACAAGCACGTTTAGAGAATTTACAAGTGAGACTTAGTTTTTCCTTATTACTTCTTCCCTTGTAAGAAACAAGTCAAATCTAATTTATTTAATATATCCTGTTGCAGAGGAAGCATGAATTTTTAACAATACAGAAATCTAAAGATGTTTCTCAAGCAATGCAAGAAATTAAATCTGTGAAGCAGGAAAAAATGGCAGCAGCATCAAAAATTTGTAAGGTAAGGCACAAACGAGGAGGAAAGGAAACTTCTGTCTTAATTAAGAATACATCTCTACCTTGATATAACACAAATTCGGATATAACGTAGTAAAGCAGTGCTCCAGGAGCGCGGGACTGCGCATTCCGGTGGATCAAAGCAAGTCTGTTATAACGCGGTTTCACCTATAACGCGGTAAGATTTTTTTGGCTCCTGAGGACAGCGTTCTACTGACTTAGAGGTGTATTAGATATTGGACTATCTTTCTAGAAGACCCACTTTTCATATGTCTTTAGGAAACTAGTGAAGTAATTTACTCATGTCATTTATTTATGATATGAGTGAACTACTCAGTTATACTAGGAAAGGGGTTAAAGCAGGAGTCGGCAACCTTTCAGAAGTGATGTGCCGAGTCTTCATTTATTCACTCTGATTTAAGGTTTCGCCTGCCAGTAACACATTTTAACCTTTTTAGAAGATCTCTTTCTATAAGTCTATAATATGTAACTAAACCATTGTTGTATGTAAAGTAAATAAGGTTTTTAAAATGTTTAAGAAGCTTCATTTAAAATTAAATTAAAATGCAGAGCTCCCCTCCATCCCCCCAGACCGCTAGCCAGGACCTGGGCAGTGTGAATGCCACTGAAAATCAGCTCGCATGTCGCCTTTGGCACTCGTGCCATAGGTTGCCTACCCCTGGGTTAAAGTGTTCAGGGAATAAGAACAATGGGATTGCATTGGGGAAAATTGAGTGTGTTTAACTGGAAAAAGAATAACATTTAAATGTGTCACTAAAAAGAAGTGCACTTCTTATCATCCTGATCACTTTGCTTTTATGTTGCATCTCATCAACCCTCTTTTAATCTGTCCATCTTTTTGAATTGCATGTCTGTTTCTTCCACTGTTTGGAAAGTTCTTAGCACATTTTGGTTACTCCACAATGTAAATAATATCTCTGTGTACAGCTTTCTATAGTTAATTGAAAAGAAAAACTGGTAAGTGATGTCAGATATAGGAAGATTAACTTGTGAGCCATAGGTAATTATGCTCTTAGTGCTTATAGTAGAAAAAGCCTCTAGTGAGGGAAAAACTGAGTAAATGCTGACATGTTTCATACATGATTGCAATATGGTCACCTTCCTTCCTTCTGTCTTGAAGCATTCTCTTTTGCTTTTGTAAATAATATTTCTTATCGCAGTTTTGTCCTATTTAATAGTGTGCCATCTGTCAGTTTTCCACTATTATATCCCTTATGGTAATTATGAAATCTAGCAATGAAATTATTTGGAATATTGCTTGAAATATTATACACAACTTTCTCTTTGCTTTAAGGCAGCGGTTCCCAACGTGGTGCCCGTGGACACCATGGCGCCCTCCGGGGCATTTATGTGTACCTGCCTAGTGCCCAGCAGGGGAGAGAAGCTGCGTCCCCGTGCCGGCTGGGGCAGAGAGCTCCGGAGCTGTAGGCTGAGCGCACCGGTGTTCTCGGTCCCCGGCAGGCGCGGGATTTGCCTAGTGCCCAGCAGGGGAGAGAATCAGGGCCCCTGCACCTGCTGGGGACAGAGTACTCCGGGGCTGTGGGCGCCAGTGTTCTCTGTCCTCGCGGCTTCTCTCCGGCTTCTCTCTTCTCTCTGGATTCATATATTATATAATATTAAATATTTTTTTTTGTATTATTTTATGTACAAATACAAAATAAGCCTTGAAAAATTGTTGGCGCACACCACACTCTTCTGAAAATGTGAATGTGCTACTGGTCACAAAAAGGTTGGGGACCACTGCTTTAAGGGAACTAGATTTTTCCCACTGGGGGCTGATCCTAGAAACTTCCTTGAATGTATCTGCCTTTTTTTCCCCTGACAAGCCTACAAAAATTTAATAGTTAATGTATTGTAAATTCAATAGTTAATGTATTGGAGAAGGCAAACTGGATGTTGGGGGAGGTTTTGTTCTTCTGAAGTCTTGTTCTTAATTCTTTTAACTTATTGATTATTAGAATGAACATTATTCAGTTGTAGTTAATGAGGTAAATTTTAATAGCAGTGGGCTACGTACAAGAAAGTGTTATGAATTGTTTAGTGCATCTAACATTTCCCACATAAAAATTACCACGTGTTGACAATACCTGTGAATTATGCAGTTGTCTTTCACGTTATGACCAAAGTTGTAAAACAGACCCATTCTGTGCATGAAGATGTTTTTCTAATACTTTATGTAAATTTCGTACCTGTTGTGTTTTCTGCCAACCAATAATCACCACAAATAATGGTCTAAACTCCTAATTTTTCTCAGGCATTCATCCATCCTACTCCAAATACATATAATAAAATGTTAAAACTGTTTTCATATTCTGACATACCAATCTGTTTTCTTTGAGAGGCTCTAATACTATTCCATGTGTTTTGGAAAAGCTTTATAATCTTATTTAATGTTATGGTTGTTACAGGGACCACTTAATTCACATGTTTATGAGCTTTTAACTGTTCTTATGGACTGGATCTCAGATCAGTTCCTCAAAGTGAAAATAGAGGAAGAAGGAAGAGACAATCAAACATTAACATACACCCACAAAAATTACACACAAGAAAAGTGTGCAAAGGTAAACAGGTTTGGATTGTTTTTTTTAAACCTTGTGGCCAGTATGTGCCAGTTTTATTTATATATAGTTTGAATACTGTAACAAAACAGAAATAATTGTTCATAGTTAACAGTTCAGTATTCATTCAGACAGTAATATTTAGTGGCGTTTTGACACTTATAGCTCCAAAAATACAGGCACTTTAAAGAAAAATAAGATACTAAGTTCCTGTCCCATTGTAAGCCATCTCTTACTCATGATCACTTCTTTCAGTGAGAGGATTTTTAGACTTCTGTGTTCATTCTTCCCTGCAACGTTGAACATAAGAATGGGCACACTGGGTCAGAGCAATGATCCATCTAGCCTACTATCCCGTCATCTGACAGTGTCTAATGCTGGATGTAGGGTGACCAGATGTCCCAATTTTATAGGGACAGTCCTGATTTTGGGGTCTTTTTTTCTTATATAGGCTCCTATTACCCCTCACCCCCTGTCCCGATTTTTCACACTTGCTGTCTGGTCATCCTAGCCAGATGCTTCAGAGAGAATGAACAGAACAGGACAATTGAGTAATCCATCCCCTTTAGGGCAGAGAGAGTCTTAGGACACCCAAAGCATGGGGTTGTGTCTTGGATCTTCTTGGCTAATATCCATTGATGTACTTATTATCCATGAACTTACCAACTCTTTTTAAAACCCAGTTATAGTTTTGTCCTTCACAACGTCCCCTGGCAACAGGTTGACTGGGTGTTGTGTGAAGAAGTGCTTCCTTTTATTTATTTTAAACCTGCTGCCTATTAATTTCATTGGGTGATCCCTAGTTGTTGGGTTATGTAAAGAGATGAATAACACTTCCTTATTCAATTTCTCCACACCATTCATAATTTTATAGACCTATATCAAATGTCCCTTTAGTAGTCTCTTTTCCAAGATAGAAAAGTCCCGGTCCAGGTCTATGTTACAGACTTATGTCAGTATAACAGCATTGCTCAGGGCTGTGAAAAATCCATACCTCCTGGGCAATGTAGTTATACTGACCTAACCACCCAGGTAGTCAGCGCTATGTTGATGGGAGACTTTCTCCTGTCAACATAGCTACCACCTCTTGGGGGGTGGATTAAATAGGCCAACTGGAGATGTTACTGTGCCAAAGAGAGAGCATCTTCACTACTGCAGCGCTGTATCGGAAGACAAGCCTCCAGTTTTTTTTAATCTTTCCTCATGTGGAAGCCATTCCATAGCCCTAATAATTTTTGTTGCCTTTCTCTGCACCTGTCCAGGTTCTTTCCCCTCATCCTTTTTTCTAAGCAGATCTGCATGCCTAATTTAAAATAATGTGTTAATAAACGTATTGGAAGATTCAGTATGGAGATTTATAAAAGGTGGGGTTATTACTGTATGTTAACCCCCTTATTCCTTATCTTTCCTTTCCAAACAATAGTCTCTGAAGAGAGTCACTGAAGTTCTCAGGAAAACTTATTTCTCTCCCCCTGCCATTTCCACTTGCTGTTTCCACTAAAGTAAGGAAATCTAAATTTTAAAAAATTACTAAAGAAGGAATTCCTTAAAACAAAGCTCATCTTTTAGTGGCCATCCCCAGGAAACAGTGGTGCTGAACTATAGATCTCTTTTGTTTTTTTAAATACTTAAAAGTACTGAGTCTCATCAACTTTATTTTCTGATTTATCCAGATTACATTTTTTGCAATTCAATTTTGCTCCAGGAAGAGTAGCTCTATCTATTAATGAGGCCCACCTTGATCCTGCTAAGATCTTCTGGCAGACCCTGGCCTCCCTACCTCTTATATCAAAGAAGGCTAGTGAGTGCCACCAAGTGTCTTCCTAAGACTTTGATTGTTTTTCATTCATCCACCCCCAGACTATCTCCTGGTAATGGCTAAAAAAGAGGAGGGCTAATGCCTATCCTGGATTTGAGGAAATTAAAAAAGTTAATCAGAAAACTGAATTTCAGGATGGTTTCCCTTTTGTCCATTATCCCTGCCCTCAATCTTGAAGACTGGTAAGCTGCCTTCTGTTTACAGGACTCTTATTTCCAAGGCCCAAGGAATTACTTGAGATTTATGGTTAAAGACTCTCACTGCCAGTACCAAGTGCACCCATTTTGCTTTTCATCAGCCCCAAGGGTCTTTACCAGCCATACGGCCCTTGCTGCTCTCCTCCAGTTCTGGGTTATCCAGATTTTCTTTGCCTGGATGTCTGTCTGGTCTGAGGTTGGGTCAAAGGAGCAAGTAGGAACAACGTTCTTCAGAGCCGGTTGCTGTTTACTTGTTTGCGACTAAGAATAAATGCAGAAAAATAAACTTCAATTCCTGTCAAAAAGGTCATATTTATAGGTGCAATCCCAGCAACTGCTTATCTACCTCAAAACAGGTTTCTGACCATTGTCAACCTTTGCGAGGGCCTCAAGGCCGAAATTGGAACTATGGTACAATCCTGCATGTGATTTACAGATCAAATGGCATCATTCAAATATGTGACTCAGCATTCCAGACTTTACCTCAGATGCTTGTAGCTCTGCCTTTGGTCAGTCTATCTCCCAACAAAGCACTCTTTGGACATGCTGATTTGCATACTTGCATGAATGTTCTTGAGCTGAGGTTCAGAGCCTCTTAGATTACTTGCTGTACCTTTAAGAAAACAAAACACCAAAACCAAAGCAAACAGGGCTTTAAGGGCTTGTCTACATTGGCACTTTACAGCGCTGCGACTTTCTCACTCAGGGGTGTGAAAAAACACACTCCAAGGTGTGAAAAAACACACCCCTGGGTGCTGTGAGTTTCAGCGCTGTAAAGTGCCAGTGTAGACAGTGCACCAGCACTGGCAGCTATTCCCCTCATGGAGGTGGTTTTTTTATAGCGCTGAGAGAGCTCTATACAGCGATTACACAGCCACATTAAAGTGCTGCTGTGGCAGCACATTAACATTGCTAGTGAAGACATGCCCTCAGTTAGAGTTCATCTAGCCTCATCTCTGTTCACCCTCACATTAAAGACTAGAGTAGTGTCCCTGTGGGTGCTCCACTTTAGGTGGCGATACATTCCAGCGCCATCGATCGGAGATTTATGGTAACAGTTCGTGCGGGTCACCTTGCGGTGCTATTGGTTCCTCATGTAGTGCGCACACGACCCAAGCCCTCCAGTTCTTTCTCAACCGTTCTCAGCTTAAGACGGAGCAAAGGGGTAGTGTTAGCACTTCTCCCTAAAACCATTAAGATATAGCTTTTAGATAAGCACTAAGATAAGTTGTTACAGATTGTTTGTGTTAGTGTAAAAAAAAAAATTCTTGTTAGTTTGTTAGACAGTCCCCTCCCTCTCCCTTAAGGGATAGGTACTAGTTAAAATGCCGGGGTCTCCAGGCTTCAAATGAACAATGCTATGCCTGTTTCAGATAAACTTTCTTTATGCATATGTTGCCTGGGTGAGGGGCATATTCCCCAGAAATACTCCCACTGCAGCAACCTGAAAGCCAGAGCCTGATGGGACAGGAATCTTTGGCTTAAAATGATCTTGATGGAGAAGGCTCTCCAGCCTGAGGAGAACAAGCAAACAATCTCTCCGGGCACTCCTCAAGATGGAAAAGGAGACCTGCCCTTTGAAAAACCAAAAAGAGTGCTCAAACATCTTCGCAGAGAGATCTGCAAAAACAGAGGTGGTCTCCTGTGAGGTTGCTACCCCCGATGCCATCTTACTCTCAGGTGAGCACCTATAAAGCTCCAGGCACCACCAAGGTCAGAAAGAAAGAAACAGAGTCAAGGCACCAACACAAACATGCCTCCTCCATGGCACCGAGCTCACCGGTACAGGACTTGGCACCGAGTGTCTCAGGCACCATGTATCCACCGACACTGTCGGCACCAGTAGACACCACCAAGTCAGCACTAGCCAAACAACACCCCGGTGGGCACTGACTCCATCAACGAAAGGGAAAGCACCCTTGGCACTGAATACTCAGAAATCAGCACCAACACAGTCTCTGCTGCACTAGAGAGACTTAGAAATTTCATCAGCACCACATTCACCAATACTCGGTGCCAAGGGGGCCCCCATGGGCTCCAGAGGAGATCAAAGCCCACAAGATATGGCATGGTTCTCCAGTGATGATGAGGCGGAGATGCAGGGACAATACCCCCTATCTTCACATCACTCCTCATGTAAGGCCCACCGACCAAAATGGAGCCACATGGGTCCAACACACTGAATGAACCAACCATGGTGCGGACCCACAAGTATGTACCCTCCTATGGCTTTCCCAATGCAATGGATGCAATGGAGTCAGCATTCTAGACTGCCCATAGCACATAGATGTGAACTGCGCTCTAACCCAGCGTCTCCCACACCACAACCCTCAGAGACACAGGAATGGGGAGAGGATACAGAGTGGGGCATAGACCATGACGCATCTCCTGTGCATAATTCATCTTCCTCCCCAAATGAGGCAGTTATGCGCCCCCCCCACACACACACACCAACCTCGGCGGATGACTTTAAACAATTTCAAGAGCTGTTCAAGAGGGTCGCGCAAAGCCAAGACATCCCACTAGAGGAGGTAAAGACAAATCAGCACAAGCTGGGGGATGGAGACTCATCCTGGATCTGCGGAAGCCCAACAAGATCCCAAAAGCTGGTCACATTGGGTATAATACTCCCAGCACTGCAAAAGGGGGACTAGTTTTCAGTCCTCAATCTGCAAGATGCTTATTTGCGTATCACAATTCATCCTGCTCATAGGAAATTTCTACGATTCACGGTAGGACAAGAACACTTCCAATACAGAGTACTTCCATTCAGCCTGTCTGCAACACCAAGAGTCTTCTCCAAAACGCTGGCAGTGGTAGCAGCACATCTCCGCAAACAGAGAATGATGATTTCCTCCAACCTGGATGATTGCCTCATGAAAGGCCCAACTCTACGAGACACAATGGACGCAGTGCAGTCGACTATCACACTATTCCGGGAGCTGGGTCTACAAATAAACGAATAGAAATCAACCACAAACCCGGTCCAACAACTAGACTTTATTGGGGCACATCTCAGCGCCATAGAAGCCAAGGCATCATTACTCCTTACCAAATTCACAAACCTCACGAACCTTGTCTCAGAGGTACAAGTCAGTCCTCAAGTTCAGGCTTGCACTGTCCAACAATTACTAGGACCCATGGCGGCCATGACGTTTGTGGTATAACATGCAAGACTACATATGCGATGCCTACAAGGTTGGCTAAGCAACGTATACGTACCAACATATACAAGCGGCTCACAGTTCTATCAAATGTCCTGAACTCATTACAATGGTGGACAAGGCCATAAAATGTCTGTATGGGTGTCCCTTTCCAATAGGAGGCCCCAGCAACAGTGATCACCACAGATGCCTCACTAGTAGGTTGGGTGCTCACATATGTCAATATACAATATAGGGTAAATGGTCTGCAGGAGAGACTCAACTGTACGTCAATTTCCTAGAGCTACGAGCAGTCCACAGTGCCTGCAGACATTTCCTACCTCATATATGGAACAAATCCATTCGAATTATGACCGACAGTATCACCTATATGTACTGCATCAACAGGCAAGGAGGAGCTCGCTCACATTCTCTTTGCACAGAAGCCGTGAGACTTTGGAATTGGTGCATACAACATAACATAAACATCACAGCATGTTACCTGCCAGGCTGTCAGAACACGACAGCAGATACGCCCAGCAGGTACTTCTCCCAGGATTACGAATGGGAGATGAATGGAGAGGTCCTGAGTTCAGTTTTCAAAGGGTGGGGCATTCCCACTATCGGTCTGTTAGCATCCCTGATGAATTGCAAATGTGTGATGTTCTGCCACACCCTAAATTCTTACTGAAAGTAACCATCATTTCACATGAACCAATCTATTCACCTGCCGACATTCTACCCTAAGTCTCTTAGTACTCCAACAGAAGCTACCTATGCACTCTAGACTTTAGAAGGGCACTAGTGTTCTACCTTGAAAGAACCAAACCTTTCAGGAAATCCCCTAGACTTTTAATTTCTACTACCAAACTCTCAAAAGGAGATGTTTTATCCCAGAGATTATCCAAATGGATTTCCACATGCATTCAGATGTGCTGCCATATCCGGAATCTAGAATCACCGGAGCACATTAGAGCACATTCTGCTAGGTCCATTTCAATCTCAGTAGCTTTCCTCAATAACGTTCCAATACTAGAGATCTGTAAGGTGACCACCTGGGCATCCGTCCACACATTCGCAAAGCAGTATGCAGTCACACAGGACTCCAGGACTGACACCGTAGTGGGCCTCACAGCACTTACCTCAGTGACTTGAACGAACCTAAAGTCCCCTCACCCCTCAGAGGGGCACTGCTCTACAGTCACCTGAAGTGGGGCACCTACAGGGACACTACTCAAAGGAGGAGGAAAGATTACTCCCTTTGTACAGTAATCGGAGTTCTTTGAGATGTGTGTGCCTGTGAGTGCTCCACTACCTGCCCTCCTCCTCTCTACTTCAGAGTTTGCAGTGACGACTCTGCGGTAGAGAAAGAACTGGAGGGCTCAGGTTGTGCGTGTGCTGCACGCGGCACCAGTGGCACTATGAGACACCTAAACTGCACACGCACAACCCATTTGGACACTGCTACCATAAATCTCTGTTTGATGGCACCAGGACACACCACCACCTAAAGTGGAGCACCCATAGGGACACGCATCCTGAAGAACTCCAGTTACTGCACAACCTTTCCTTTTCTTACATCTGATGTTAGTGATGTTTCTTAAAGGACTTACTTGTGCATACTGTCCTATCAGAATCCCATCTAACGAGACCTCCCTTTGTGCCTAGGACATCTTGCTCATTATTCTACCTTTCTATGAAAACTATATTTGTGGTGGCAGTTACATCTGCCAGGAGAGTTTCTAAGATAATAGGTATTAATATCCATTCACTATTTTTCACAAGGATAAAACTGCTTTAGAAGCACATCCAGAATTCATCTGAAAGTGATTACAGACATTCAGCTGAACCAAACTATTCATTTACCAGTATTTTTTCCAAAGCCTCAAGCTGAGAGAGGGGAGAGACTGCACTGCCTTGATGTGCATAGGGCCATACATTGCTACATCCATAGAACCAAGTCATTTAGAATCTTACCTAGACTCTTTGTGGCCTATGCAGAAAGAGTAAAAGGTCAAGCAATCTTGGCTCAGTGAGTGTCATATTGGATATCTTCATGCATAAAATCCTGTTACGAATTAGCAAATGTAATTGCTGAGTCTACAAGGGACTTCAACAGCTTTTCTAAACAACATATTGACTGTGGGCATCTGTAAGGTGGCTACATCTATACATACTTTCACCAGACACTATGTCATCACTTCTCCAGACTATGCCATCACTCATGTATCATGAGCTGATGTGGACTTTAACAAATCTGTACGTCATTCCCTGTTTGCCTAGTTCTGAAGTCTCACTGCCTTCAGGGCAACTGCTTGTAAATCACCTACAGTGGAATGTACACCTCTACCTGATATAACACTACATGATATAACACGAATTTGGATATAACGCGGTAAAGCAGTGCTCCTGGGGAGGGGCAGGGTTATGTGTTCTGGCGGATCAGAGCAAGTTCCATTTAACGTGGTTTCACCTATAACACGCTAAGATTTTTTGGCTCCCAAGAACAGCGTTATATTGGGGTAGAGATGTACATGTGAACTATCACTTGAAGAAGAAAAAATGGTTACCAGTACTTTGTCTACTGTAACTGTTCTTTGAGATGTGTTGTGCACATATGCATTCCATGAGCCTTCCTTCTTTATTGTAATTTGAAAGTGTCATTGTTTTTCTGCTGCAAAGGAACTGAGAGGAAATCAGGGTGACTCCACCTTTTTATACACTCAACGGCATGCACAAAGACGTCCAAGTACTGCTGGCAAAAGTCTTTGATTCAAGTGCATTGGGTGCACATGCACACATACAGTGGAATGTATATGTGCACAACGTATCTTGACGAACATCATTTACCATAGTGGTCAGTAGCCATTTATTTCCTTTGGAGACAGAGTTAAGGTGTCAGTGCATTTTACAAAGAGAAATCAAACAAACTACACAGAAAATTCATAGGGCATAAATCCTAGCCCTGTGTGAAATTTCACATAGATTGGGCTCATACTTTTTGAGAAAAACAGGAATTTATGCAACATTTTGAGTCCATTTTAGAAGTCAGCCTTTTTAAAAAATAATAATCTGAGTTACATGCTATTAAACTATAATTATGTAATTTTTATGTACTTGCTGTGCGTATGCTAAACGTATTCAATGCACTGGATCTGCCAGATAAGTATTTGCATGTGCAATTCATTACCATCCAGGAATTTAAGTTGTTTACTCAGTGACAGATGCTGTATAAAACTACCACTGTACATTTTTCCAGCTTTTACCTATCGTTGCTGAACAACTCCAGTGGATGCCATTTGTGAACCCTAAACTACATATGCCTGTAATTAAATTTATTTACTGGGCTATAAGGCAGCTAAACTGTGGGACACAGGTAAAACATGTATTCTACTTACAGAATAATTCTTTAATATTTCATGTTCAGAATGCTCATTCTCAGAAGATGCTCAGATACTATTATATAAGATAGATGCTTTTCAATATACTGAGTATAGTTTTAAAAAAAACATCAGCCTTCACAACATTCAAATTCAAATAATTTGCTGCAGATATGAGGCAAAGGGAAAAAAGTTAAGATAGTAATTTAAAACTGTTTTGTTATGTCACAGTTATTTTTATCAATCCTGTATTTAGTTTTATATTATAGATCTGATCCATGCTTTATCTGTCTAGGGACTTATGTAGCCCCTATTGTAATGTCTGAAAACCTCACAAATCTTGAATTTATCTTCACAACATTCTTCTCAGCTAGAGAAGGAAATTCCCATTTTATGGATGTTAAACAAAAGATGCTCCCTAAGTGAAACCTTGTATTGTTTAATCTTGAAGTAAATGTTTTCATCCAGTATGTAATGGAAGTTCTTACAGAACCGTACTGTAGCAGCATAAATGGTGTCATATCTTAAGGTCCAATCCTGCAAAAATTTATGCACATGCCTAACTTGTATACTCTGAGTAGGCCCTTTGAATGCAAAGCTAGGCACGTGTCTAAATCTTTGCAGGACTGGGGACTTAGATTCTAATAAATGAAGCTGAAGTTACAAAGCGGATTGTTTTTACATGAGCATCTGTATTTTTTTTTAATTTGGATCACATTAAAGATGCATTATATTAACAGTGTGAAGAATATATTCTGCCCCCCCTCCCCCCCGTTTTGCCTTTCCAATTCAGTGACATGATCTCCAATAATATACTTTTTCCTTTGCTGATGAAGACTTCTGTAATATGTCAGTGTATTATACATAAATTCTCCTTAATTAATTTTACATAATTGTAATTACTTAATATATTGATTTTCTTTAATATAGAAACACAGTGGGTCTGAGCGAAAAAAAAAAAAAAAAAAAAAAGAATATAAGCTGTTGTAAAGGCTACTGGGGTTTTAAGACTGTCCCCTAGCAAAAGAGTAACAAAGCATTATATACATGAGTGATCATTTCTTTAAACTTTGGAGGCATTTTATTGCAGCACTATACCATAACTAAATGGTTTAGGGTTTCCAAAATCCATCCCGCTTTTGGTTGAGATTTTCAAAGGCTCTTAAAAGAATTGGGTGTTTACCGCTATTGAGTTTCAATGGGACTTGGGCGTCTAATTGCCTTAGGCAACTTTGAAAATCCCCTCCTTTAAGCTTAGCTTTAATTTTGAACATTTTCCATATGGGAATATATGTGATAGCTGTGGATGAAAAGAGAATTCGCTTGTCACTTTTAAATGATATTGTGCTGAAACATTGGGTATAGAATGTCATCCTACAGCCAATATTTTTCTTAAAATTTGTTTTCATTTATAATTTTACTTTTCACCAATACATGATCTTAAACTACATCACTCCTTTTGCATTCATTACCTAATTTACTTCAATCTCACATGGACTGGTTCGTTACAGAAAATTGACATGTGAATGTCTGAGTCTTGAAATTGAGGTCATTTACAATGTTCTTAAAGAAATTAATCTCATATTCAATGCTTCCTTCTCTACTAATTGTATGTTGTCACTCAATGTGGGAGAGTAAGTGCAAGTTGGTAGTTTAGTAATTTAATTTTTTTTAAATTCAAATTGTGTCCTTAAATTGTCTTTATGGGTACATTGCAAATATTGTATTCTGCTAGATTTAACAGAACAGTAACTGCTTTTAGATTGCCATCCCATAGTATCTAGGCAAAACAGGATAATTTAAAGGCAGATTCTGTTATAGTCTGGGTTTACTAGATTTATTTGTGTCTCAGTGTTATTTTAATACTGGCTAAGTTTAATTGTAATATTTTTAATTTACTGCCACCTGTATATGTAACATCCCTCAGAACGTACAGTTCTAGAAATATCGTACTTAAAGCAAAGTCTATTTTAAAGTTGTGTGATTACATTTACTATTATAAAATGGATACAATGTTTACAACAGCATTCAACTATGACATCAACAATGAGGAGGCTTGGTGAAGACATATTCAAAGGCATAGGAACTAAGGGAAACCAACATGGTTCTTCTGAGCAACCTGCTGAAAGTAAACCAAAGATAGCAGCTTTCTTTAAGAGTTCCATTTTACCTTTGAGATTTGTATCAACTTTAATTGTACTCAAAACAGTAACACAAGGTAAGTTCTTAAATGTTTTTATTGCATTTAGTAAATAGCCTTTGTTTGGGCAAAAACCAAATACACAAAGTCCATCAAGTGGATTGTATTATATCTGTGTCTGAAGTACCTTGTAATTGTAAAGTGAGGAATATGTTCTTGAAGTTTTACTTTATTAACAAACAAAGTATGCTGCAGCAAACAGAAGGCTTTCTAAAGTTATAGCCTGAATTATATTAAGATGTTCATATGTAGCGTACGATATAAATTGACATTGTCAAGGTGGATCTACAGCAAAAAGGGAAGTGGAAAATAGACATGTTGGTGATTGTATATTTCACGTTTAGCTATCCAAAAGGATCAAAATGATACAAGAATAAATGAAGTTTTATTCAAAGTTCAATTTCATTTTTTGAGTGATGTTATGGCTGCCTAGGTGATTCAGATAGCTGGGGGGGTATTTATAGCTGAAATAAATAAGCGGTTATTTTTGCACTGCTCTTTAGGGAGACCGCATGTTTCATGTTCAGGCTAGTAGTATTCAAGCATGCTGTGGTAGTCATTTGCATGTTTGAGTGCATGGTGAGCTGCATTGTCCTTGTTGCTGACATATCTATTAAGTAGGCATGATGATTTCGTAGGTGACTTCCCTAACTGGAGGACAAATCATGGTGAGATAGAATTGGGCAGAAGATATGTTCTAAATTGGTGGGTCATTTTCAGCTGTGCTGAAATTGGGGCTGGTATACACCCATACGCCATGCAGCCCTTATCTTACCTGCCTGCTATTTTGCTCTACCCCTATCCTCTTTCCACTGCCAAAGGCCAGTCAGAACCATGCTACCTGAGGCTGGGGCAGGAAAGCATCAGTTCAAGTGATCATCCACATATTCCACATTAAGTACCCTTGCATCACAATCCCCATCTGAGGGCATAAAGGGAAGAGGGCCCTTCCCAGTTTCTTATCTGCATAGTTGCAGAATGGAACCCTTGGCAATGTCTACTTCTCTTTCACACTATGAGAGTTAGCTTAGCTAGTTTAGATTGTTTTAATATTAGTGTTAGAGTAATTGTTTTCTTTTATCTGTTGGTCTATTAAAAAACAAGACTATTATATTTAGCATAGTCAATCAGTAAGTTTTTGATAACCTAGGCGCACATCCACATACAGGAGTACTAGGATCATGGCAGAAGTTAAGTCACTAGGGTTTAAGACCTGTCTTTCATGTGACACTGCGATACCCATCAACGATGGTCACGCTCAATGATCGATATGTCTTGGTGAAGGACACATTCTGGAACATTGTTCCTTGTGTTGCTCTTTCTCCAAGCACAGAGAGAGCAATGAAGGTGAGGCTGAAATTATTCCTGCTGGAGAAGTCAATTCATATCTCCTCAGACTCAAGGAGATCTTCAGAGAATCCTCAGTGTCAGTGCGCCTCTATTTTGATCTCCTTGGTGGTTTCCTTGTAGAGGACTCCTTCATCTGCTGGTACATTAGCATTGACGTCTTTCATGTGCAGTAAGGAGCACCACTGCAAAGATGAGCCTAGGTCTACTTTTCTGGCACTTAGCAAGAGGCGGAAAAGTCACTATGATTTACCATGGGCTCAGTCGGCGAAGGGTCATAAGAGCAAGAAGGCCCATTCCAATACCAATTTCTAAGGCAGCTCACATGATACCTAAATCTAAGGGCAGAGCTGCCTATGTTACCGAATATCGTACAGAGCACCTTAATATCTAGTGCCTCTGCTCTAACTACGTCCTCAAAGTAGCAGTTTTCCACTTCTTAGTATTGACTAACTGTATAGTTCCTGATACATTGGTCCCGGCTACCTTAGCACCAAGGCAACCTCTCAGTAGGCCCAGTATCTGAGTCAACTCTGCTGGAGATACTTAGGAAGGTCAGTACATAGCTCCTTGAAGTACAGCCACCATGCTTGGCCAGAGAGTTATCTCCTATACCAATGTAATCTATATACAGGTTATTACCTGATATGACTGCCTTTCTCCTAGAAGAGGCAACTGTCATAAACAGACAGCTAAGGGTTAATGTTCTTTTACCTGTAAAGGGTTGACAAAGGGAACCAAACACCTGACCAGAGGACGAATCAGAAAACAAGATTTTTCAAATGTCAAGGGAGGGAAGTTTTTGGGTGAGTGTTCTTTGTCTTGGTTCGGTGACCCTCTCGGCTCTGAGAGTGATCTCTCTATCTCCAGGCTTTCTAATCTTCTGTTTCCAAGTTGTAAGTACAAGGATAGTAAGACAATAGGTTTATATTGTTTTGTTTTTTTTTTTGTATTTACATGTGTGTAGTTGCTGGAATGTGTTAAATTGTATTCTTTTTGGATAAGGCTGTTTATTCATTTTTTTTTTAAGCAATTGACCCTGTATATTGTCACCTTGATACAGAGACCATTTTTATGTCTTATTCTTTCTTTTTATATAAAGCTTTCTTTTTAAGACCTGTTTGAGTTTTTTCACTGGTTAAGGCTAAGGAACGAAGGGAGGGGGAAAATCTCTTTGTGTTAGATTTACTAAGCCTGACTTTGCATACTCTCTGGGTGAGGGGAGAGAGAGATTTGATCTCTCGGTACTTGTGTTTCAAGGACTTGAAGCAGGGAATATCCTAGAGTACCCAGGGCGGGGAAATCTGGAAGGAGGTAAAGAGGCGGAAGGGAAGTGGGTTATTTGCCTTTGTGGTGAGACTCAGGGCATCTGAGTCTTGGGGTCCCCCAGGGAAGGTTTTGGGGAGACCAGAGTGAGCCAGACACTGGAATGTTCTGGCTGGTGGCAGCCATATCAGATCCAAGCTGGTAATTAAGTTTGGAGGTTTCATGCTAGCTTCTCATGTTCTGAACTCTAAGGTTCAGATCTGAGTAGGAAAGTTATGAAAGTTATGACAGCAACCCCCTTTTTTTTCCCCTCCTCTACTGCTGAGCACAGCAGAGAATCATCATCTGCTTGCCTTTTATCTTCCCCCCAGGATAGTTCAGTGAGAATCTGAGACAGATTCCAGGGAAGAATTTCAAAGGAGCTAGAAAGAGGTCAGGATCTCAGAGGGGTCACCCAAGTAGGTATCCCCCAGTGTGCCCTCCAGTGCATTAATCCTACCCATATTAATTCGATTTCTAACCATCCTGGACCATCCCCTTCAGATGTTCAACACTGTTTCAGGAAACCTGCCTCCTCCCTGGGCTAGGTCTCCGTTTGGGAACTCTGTTGCTCCAACCACAGCTGCTGAAAAGACCAGAGGACACGAATGTTAAAAAAAAAAAAAAAAAAAAAAAAAAAAAAAAAAATTCTCTAGAGGAAGAACATCAAGTTTGGACTGAATTTTCCTCCTCTTCCCCCAGTGAGGCAATGATCCAACCTACACTGGCCTCTGCAGATGAATTCAGGGTTCTCCAAGACTTAATAAAAGGCATTACGATATTCCCCTTAAGATTATGCTAGAGAAACAACACAAGTTCTTGGACATATATTATGCTTTGCAACACCAGGGAGCTTAACCATGGCAGTAATTGATGCCCTGCTGGAGCTTGTCATTTTCATCTGTCATTTACCTGCTTCTGTCTTAGCCTGGTTCTGAGAAGACTTCAGGTCCCTGCAAAAGGATTGGAATATTTTTTTTACTCACATCCTGCACTGGGCTCTCTACTTGTGCAAGCAGTATACGAGAGAAGACAAAACAGAAAAGTCCTCTGAAATCTGTCCACACTGAAAAGGAACAAAAACATTGAATCTCTTTTGGCTGGAAGGTCTACTCATTCAGAAGTGCAAATGAGGATAGCATATTACAGTGCGCGCTCTCAAGGTAGGATTTCTTAAAATAGGTCAAATCTAGTTTTGTTGATAGCACGAAGCAGAGCTTAAATCTCTTATGTCGGAGAGCCAACTGACAACTTGGACAGCACTACAGACTGTTGAACATGTCTGACTGGTGCAAACAGCGGCCTCTGCAATACCCATGAGAAGGTTGCCATGGCTCCCCAGTCATTCAGTATTTCTAGAGAGGCAAGGTGACAAGTTAGGACCTCCCATTTTGAGGGAATTGACTTCTTTAGTAGGGGAGCTGATAAAGCCATCCATACTTTAAAAGATTCCAGAACTATTCTGTGCTGCTTGGGATTTTGTATCACAACTCAGAAAGGGAAGCAACCATGACACCAAACATGTTTCAAGCTGCACTACTTGACACAAGACTATAGTCATCCAGCAAGGTCTTTGGAGCCAATGAAGATGAGGCAGAGACTTCACCGGAGGTGACCCTCTCTTTTATCTTTGGCTCCCCATAGTAAGGTGTTTCAAATGGGCAGCAGGTTTGACACTAATGTCATTAGTCTGCTTGGACATCTACAGGATCTTTTCTGCTCTATTCTCTCTCTCCCCTCCCCTCCCCCCAGCACCTTTGGCATTACCTCAATCTGGTGGGTTCTTGAGATTGTGACCAATGGGTATCCCATTCACTTTCAGTCCCTATCAGGCTCTAGCTCCAAGCAGTCAGGCTGGTGTTTAAGAGAGATGGTCGAAGTTGGATGCTGGGCCAAGGGCAATGGTAAAACTGGGGTCTAGGGACAGGCTATGGGTCAGAGCTGAGGTCAGAGTCCATAGACAAGCCAAATAAGTATTATAGTTGGAGTCAAGATGCAGGCCAAGGGTTGAAGCCTGATTGTGAGTCCAGGGCTCAGGAGGTGGATGCAGGACTGGAGCAGGTCAGTAACAGAGCTGGAGTAAGGCCAGAGTAGGGCATGGACAAGGATTGGGCAGGCTGGGACAGGAACAGGAACTGGATCAAGGGCAGGTTGGAAGCCTAGGGAGTCTGCTGCGCTGTGAGGCAGGAGGAGGTTTCCAGGCTGGGTCTGTTCAACAGTGCTACTAACTTGCAGCTCTGGTGGGGTCAGTGAAATACCTGTACCTAGGAATCATCTGACCCAATTGCTGCTCAGGGATAGGTTGCTGCAGCGTGCCTGAGGGCTGAGTCTCTGGAGGCTCTGGAGGGATGAGTCATTGCAGGTGAGTTGCTGCAGCACGCTTCATCTAGCGGCACATTTGCCGCACAATTCCTTTCAATCCCCTCTCCCATTTCCCATCCCTTTTCAGAGACCCTCCTCATGAGAGACAACTGAAGCAGGAGATGGAGTCCCTCTGTTGTTCCTGCTTGTATCCTTGGAGTTAAGGCACCAGGGCTTTTGCTCCCACTCCTTAATTCCAAAGAAGAAAGGGGGCTGGAGACCCTTCCTTGATGTTTGATGTCTCAACACTTTCATCCATTGTTTTAAGTTCAAAATGTTAACCCTAGGTTCTTTAATTAGATCCTATGGACTGGTTCATGGCTCTTGACCCACAAGATGTCTATTTTCACATCTCCACTGGAAATACCTGAGATATTTGGTAGGAACATCACACTGGTGGTGCAGAGTCCCAGCCCTTTGGCTTTTGTACAGCTCCAAGTGTTTTCACCCAAGTATCTGTTGGTAGTGAAAACTCACCTAAAAGCAAAAGGAATCTAGATACATTGTTACTTTCGATGTCTGGCTAATGTGAGGAAGATCACCACAACAGGCGACCAATCCGGTACAGACAATCCTGAAACTCTTCATCTTGCTAGGTCTTAGGGTCAACAGAGACAAAATCCATACTGATTTTGAAGCAGAAAATAGAGTTATTAGTAGTAGTGTTCAGACCCCAAAACAGCTTGAGCTTTCCACAGTGAAGGTTTCAGGCAATACTGGACCTCATCAGTCAACTTCAGCCCCACCTGAGAATGCGTCTCAGACTTTTAGGATACATTGTCATGTATGTTTATGTCACACAGCATGACAAACTTCACCTTTGATCCATGCAAAGATGATGGAGATCAGTGTATCAACCCAGCAGACAGTGCATATATTTGGCCTAGTGGATAAGGGAAGCCGTGGACCTGATTTTAGTAAGGCTTTTGACACAGTTTCACATGACATTCTTATAAGCAAACTAGAGAAATGTGGTCTAGCTGTAATTATTGTAAGGTTGGTGCACAAATGATTGAAAAACTATTTAGAGTAGCTATCAATGGTTTTCTATCAAACCGGGAGGACATATCAGTAGAGTTCTGCAGGGATCTGACCCTGGTCAGAATTTACATTGACTGGGATAATGAAGTGGAGCTTATAAAATATGTGGATAACACTATGCTGGAAGAAGATTAGAAATTTAAAATTACCTTGATAAATAGTAGTTTTGGTCTGAAGTCAACAGTAAAGCCAAATACATTTAGGAAGGAAAAATAAAATTCACAAATACAAAATGGGCATGTTTAGTCTTGAGAAAAGAAGACTGAGTGGGTACCTGATAAGTCTGCAGATATGTTAAGGATTGTTTCAAAGAAGACAGTAATCAGTTGCTCTCCATGTCCACTGAAAGTAGGGCAAGAAATAATGGACTTAATCTGCAGCAAGGGAGATTTAGGTTGGATACTAGTAAAAGCTTTCTAACTATAGAGATAGTTAAGCACTGGATGAAGTTACCAAGGAAATTTGTAGAATCTTCATCACTGGAGGTGATTATGATCAGGTTAGATAAACACCTATCAAGGATGGTCTTGACTTACTTGGTCATGACTCAACACAGGTGGTTAGACTAGATGACTTCTCCAGCACTACGTTTCTATGACTCCATGATGATAGCTTTCCTGCAAAAAGTCCTCTCCTTATTAAACTCATGTAGAGACCATTTCATTTGTGCAGCAGAGTTAGAGTTCCCTTTTCCATACCCCTGCCTGTAAAGATTGTGATAACAGATGCCCCTACTCGAGTAGGGATCTCATCTGGATCATTTGACTATTCAGGTGTGATGGTATACACACACACATGTATATTTTAGAGCTCAGAGCCATCCACCTGGCATGCAAGGCTTTCTGTCTACTATAGTGCAGCAGTGCACTATATCAATAGGCAAAGGAGGAACCAAGGTCATCACTGTCTCTGTCAGAAGGCCATCTATAGGAGTGGTGCATTCTACATTGTCACACCAGTAGTCTTACATCCTCCTGGTCTTCAGAACATACTGGGATATAATTTCAGAAGATACTTTTGAAAACCACAAGTGGTCTCTCAAAGACACAGTCGTACACAACATTTTCTTCAAATGGGAGTTCCCAAATTTAGACCTACTCACAGCAAACTACAACGAGTATCAGACATTCTGCTCCAGGAGGAGCACAAGCTCAGCTCACTAATAGACATCTTCCTCATCCTTTGGACAATGTGTTTGATGTTCATGTTTCCATTGATCCTCATGATTCCTAGTATCGCGAGGAAACTGAAGCACGATACAGATCAAATGAGCATGGTAGCCCCTGCATGGGCATGGCAATTCTGGTTTTCAGAACTTCTAAACCTACCAACATAGCCATCTTACCCATTTTGCCTGACACAGTCTCTCAGAACAGTGGTCAGCTTCTCTATCTGGTCCAAAATCTTTACACTTGACGACCTGAGTGTGGGCTGGATGACATCCACAGAGGTTCAGAACATTCTACTCTAGTTAAGGAAACCTTCAACTAGACTGACTTATAGAGCTAAATGGAAGAGCTTTTCTATTTGGGCATCTCAGTACCCAATTTCTCTCTGATAGTACCAATTTAATCAATACTGGACTTTTTGTTAGCCCTAAGGCAATCTGGGTTTTCCATCAACATAAGAGTCCATCTAGCAGCAATATGTGAATTAAACTCTTATTCCCACCAAACAGTAATACATTTCCTGAAGGGTCTCATTTTTTCCCCCCAGTTCAGAAGTCCACCTCCCTCTTGGAACCTAAGTATAGTATAAGCAGTGTCGACAGGTTCCGCTTTGGAGACCTTAGCATCTTGTTTCCTTTGCCACCTGTCCATGAAAATTCCTTTCCTGATGGCCGTTTTGTCAGCTAGGAGGGTAGAAGAGATTCATGGCTCTCGTGTCTGATACCCTCTAGCATTTCAGAAGTACAGGGTTACCCTTAGACTTTCCCCTAAATTCCTGCCTAAGGTGATATCAGAATTCAATTTATTTAGATAGAACAAAATCGTTCAGGAGCACACCTACTGTATTCATGACTTTTGTTTATGTGGTCAGGAACCAACCTGTATCCACTCAGAGGCTATCCGGGTGGGTTTCTGACCGCACAAGAACTTATGAGTTAGCTAGAAGAGATCTTCCTAGCCACAAGAGAGCTTATTCTACTAGAGCTCTGGCAGCTTAGAGCACAGCTCCAATGAACACTCGTAGCCAACAAAAATCCAGTATCGTGTGCATGGGTTGCATGAGCACTAGGAGTGGAATCTCTGTGGACCACACATCTTAAAGAACCAATTACTATAGGTTAAGTAACTATACTTTTAAGCAGCTACCTTGTTAGCAGGGGAAGCAGCACCATTGTTGAAAGAGAGCAGGAGGAGGAGCCATTGCCAGAGTCCTTTTCCTCCAAGTGGGAAGGGGGAGGCCAGAGGTGTTGCCAGGCATATGTCATTAGGAGGAAGTATTGAGAGTGGTTGCTGCTTTCCTGTAGCTGCTCTGGAGCACCATAATGCCCTATGTGACCAGGAAGAAGGAGCCACTGCTCATGGAAGGGAAGATCTTGGCCGGGATCAACATAGCCCTTGCAAGAGCAAGCAAAGGATAATCTACCCCTGAGCAGGACACATACCCCATGTTGTGATAACTGGGCCTACAAATTTATCCTGTTCCACCCACCACTCCTCTGTAGGGTCCTTAAAGAAAGAGACTTACGGAGAAAAATGGACTATCAGAGGGAGCTTCACCATCATGGCTGCCACCTCCACCATTTCCTGGGACCACAGACCTTCTTTGTCCTAATCCTGAGAGATGTCCTGACCAGACTGGGCCAGAGAGTGGGACTCAGATGACATTGGCACCTCTGCTGACTCCAGCTGAATCCCAAACACCATGGGATGTGAGACTTTGTGACCTCCCCATTCCTCGTGCATCCTTTTCCTTCCCTACCTTATTTCTTATCTTTCCTATCCCTCGGTTTTTCCTTCTCTTTACTAGGAGTCTCTGGTTTAGCCAGTCAAGACTGTATTCATTACTACAGCTCTGTAAGCCTGTGACCAGAAGGAGGTAGCTAAAAGCACTGCCCTAAACACCCCAATGCTGGTTGGTCTCGGAGTGGCTAATAAGACTGTGCTGTGCATGTGTTTTTGCAGGAGTGAGATTCTAAGTGAGAGTCAATATCAGAGACAAAAGCTGAATTTCAATCTCTGCTGTTCTTTTCTCCCCACTTTTTGCATGTGGCTTCACTCCAGCCCATCTCAACTAACTTACTTTCTTTTCCCCAAAAAAGACAGTTATTACCATCTTTGATACCATCTAAGAGACTGTCAAATGAGGATTTTTCCTCCTAAAAATTATCTTCAGCTAAGGGGAACAAGGGATGTTGTTATAATGAAAACCTTATTTAATATTTTACATTTAAAATGCTTTAATTGTTTTTCTTCTTTTTCTGTATCTTTAATAAAATGTTAAAAGGATTTTTAATGGTGTGTTTGCCATGATACTAAGCAAGCTGAGATCTCTGTACACCAAACCTTGTTTAACACTGCTTAATGTTGGACAATAACTGGGTTATGTTAACACTTTTGGCCCATATATTCCATCTAAATTAATACACCTTCCTTCCTCCTGCCCTTCCACACAAAGGGATCTGAGCCTCTCAGTGTATCCAGTATTGGGGCAAGAGAGAGAGACACCCAGTTCAGTGAATTTGAGGTCCCCATGGGGGCATTCATCCCTAGATGGGAAAGTATGTCATGTTTCTGCTATTGACATTCCTTTGCAGGTTTTCACCACGGAGGTAATTTAATTTACTGTTAAATTGCTAATTGGTTAAATTTATCCTTGTTCTGTTCCATCTATGCATTGAGGTGGTGCTCATCATTATCTGAGCATCTGGAGAAAAGGATTAGTCGATAGAGCTTGAGAGAGTTCAGCCACCTATTCTTTGACTCTTGATTTTAAATGAGGATTGTGCTAATAAAACCCATTCTTTGTTTTGTAGAATGTTTCCAAATTTTAAAACAGCTGTTATAGAGAATAGAGGGACAGGGGGACTGTGTATTTTGGAGAACTGGTAATGCGCTATAGAGATTTTCACGTTTCGGCTGCCAATATAAATCCATCTGCAATGTCAACTTCTGTTCACCATCTACCCTGAGATCTATTGGGTGGCTATTCAGTGGCTTCCATGAAATGTGTTAGTGATTTCAGGCCAGTTCCCAGTAGGTAGATGTCCACATCACAAGACTACTACTACTTTTATCATTGGCAGCCTGACCAGGGAAGCTAAGGATTAAATAACTCTGGAGATTGAACTGTGCTTTCATATTTACAGATGTGATCTCTCCAGACTAGTTAGGAAGCACATTAGTGTGACATTATGTTGAAGTTTACCCTGTCACTGCTTGTTTGTTTTAAGACTGAAATTCCTGATAAAGGTGAATCTTAGATTTGGTTTTTGAAGTTTTTAAAACAGATATAGGTCCTAATAATTAGAAGAATATTATTCTACCAATAGACTAATGTGAAATATATTCTTAAAATGAGAATCACATTGATAAGAGATCCGTCCTGATATTAAAAAACAAACAAACCCCAACATGAAAAGTCGCCATACCAAGACTCATTAATCAAGCTAAACAGCTAAAGCCAGTACTTGCAATGGTAAAACTTTTTAGCTTCTCATTATTTATTTTTACTGTTAGTTTATATGCTATGGTTAAGTATGATCTGCAATAATAAAAGCACATTCGTGAAATTACAACGTACGAATTTTGATCACACATTGAAAGTAAAGCACTGATTTTCTTCTATTCATAGTGCAAGAGTTTCAGTAAGATTACTTGTTTCTTCTAAAGTGTCGTAAATCCAGGAGGTGGCACTGTAACTAAACTTTTCTTACTACAGAATGGCTCCATTATATTAAATTATTTCCTACTGTAATTGAGTAGTGTGTTTTTATTTCTAAATAGGAATTTGAAATAGGGAGATCTGAAATATAGGACCTGTGGTTATTTAAGATACTGAGATGAGTTTATTATTTAACCCTGAGTCTCAAGTCCCTGTATATTTTAATATACTGTAGAAGTAATCAGCATATAAACTGAAAGATTAAACTTCTCCTCCGAACAAATCATCGTGAAAGTAAATGAAAATGGAGTAGTTGCGATCTTTGTCTTTATCCAGTACTCTTCTCCTTCATCTCTGAGCACATTAGTAGATATCTCCCAAATGTTGAGGAACACGTAGTCTCAAGCTAAGCAGGTTTATTCATTATACCACACTTCAAAGGAAAAAGCCCTTTAATGCAGGGGTCGGCAGCCTTTCAGAAGTGCTGTGCCGAGTCTTCATTTATTCACTCTAATTTAAGGTTTTGCGTGCCAGTAATACATTTTAACGTTTTTAGAAGGTCTCTTTCTAAAAGTCTATAATATATAACTAACCTATTGTATGTAAAGTAAATAAGGTTTTTAAAATGTTTAAGAAGCTTCATTTAAAATAAAATTAAAATGCAGAGCCCCCCTGGACCCGGGCCAGGACCTGGGGAGTGTGAGTGCCACTGAAAATCAGCTCGCTTGCCACAGGTTGCCTGCCCCGGTCTAATGTATCTACAGCCGTAATTTAGCAAGATACAAAAGCATGTGACTAACTTGAAGCACATGAGTAGTCCCTTTGAAGTCAATGGACTATTTTGTGCATTAAAGTTACATGTGCATAAGTACTGTCCTAAATAAAGGCCCTGATAGGTATGAGAGAAGTTCAGGTTGTCCATTTAATTACTGCTGGAACTAGAATACAATACAAGAACAAAAGTTACAATTGTGTCACTTTCTGACTATTTTTATCTTCAACATTCATGTTATTTTTAGGAAATTGGCGCAGTATGTCTTAAATATTTTATGTATCATACATGTAAAATCTGAAGAAAAGTAAACAATAGATTTGTACATAAGCAGGCTTTAAAGTTATCCTATCCTTGTCCTTCCCTTTCATAGTTTAATTTGTATAAAAAAATTAAAGTTGAATGTTAAACTAGTTAAAATTTGTGTTTATTGGCGTTTATGTAGCACTTGCTGAGAAACTTGTAGGAGAAGAGGAAACAAAGTAGGGGAGCTAGACTAACTGAGAATTCAAAACCAGTGCAACATGTTTCTATGTTTCAAAGCCATAAAGCAAACTGTTACACCTTGAAGTCTTTAGTGATGTGAAAAAAAAATATTCTTAGCAATAGGGATTGAGATTTCACTGATTGTGTAGATCTATTTCTTATTAATATTGGGAATAATATGATATTGAAAATAAAATTGAATTTCTGCATTCATCATTCATGCAGTATAGAAATAAGCCTTTCTGTTCATTTTAACCTGATTATAAAGCTTTATTGAGTGCAGGAGAGGGTTCACTTCATCTCTTGAGCACAATACTTAAATCTGACCTTTATAAGTCATACTTTTAAAAAAATGTGGCCCACCCCCAACTTCCCTGTTCCCTACTTTAAACCAGGGCACAGTAAATCGTCTATTTTAATATTTCCTATATTTCTAATTAAGGTCTACCCATTTAAACCTTAATATCTTGATCCGTTTAATCTTCAGATTTTGCTACATTTTTTTATAGCTATTAATTTCAGAGTAGCTATTTATACTAAGCTTTATAGATTAGTCATTAGAACTCTGATTATAAAATTGTTTGCATTTTAATGTCTCTTTCAGCTGATTATCTGGCTCAGGCATTTGATTCCCTTTGCGTGGACTTGAAGACAGATGAAGGAAAGACCTTGTTTTTAGAGTACCAATCTGTGCCTGTTATATTAAGTCACTTAAGAATATCCAGTAGAGGTCTGCTTTCCAATGCCATTGATGGTTTACTTCAGATGACAATGGAATCTGGTAACTTTGCTTAATTTTAAACAATAAAAATATAGCATTATAAAATGAAAAACAAATGCAATGAAACTTAAATCCCAAGTGAAAAACAATCCGTACTTCCTTTCTGATGTAATATGTAGTAGCAAGTAATACTTATCTTTTTGTCATCTAAATACAGCAGTTGTGAAGCTGTTCCCTAGCTGCATGAGTTAGCTGTTTCTCATTCTTTATGTATAAGTAAATTATTTTGGGATTTTTTTTATTTCTTAAATATATGCAGCATATTGTTAGATCTGTTTTCTGATTTATCCCTGTTACATTTTGCAACTCATTCTAAGGTTTTTCCATTGCTCTTGTAGGTGATGGGCGCATTTATAGTTTCTCAGAAGTCAGTCTGTGCTAGAACAGACATTGGATGCAAGTCCTTCTGCCATCAGGTGGAGACATGAAAATAGCCAGGCTCTTGTATGAACTTTCTTTATAATTTGAGTGAGTAGCTGATGCTGCTCAGTTTTTCCAATTCTTATAAGAAAAAGTGACTTTTCTAGATGGCTAGGTGACGTTTTGGTTTGTTTTTGTTTTACTGTTGCTGGATGACCTAGCCCTTAAAGGGAGGGTGGGGGGGCTCAGCCTTACCTGTGCCACTTTTAAACTGCATCCCCAAGTGACTGGTGTTGAGGATAGCGATCAGGTGATCCCCGATGCTCAGATAAGAGGCACTGCTTCCCTATATGAAAGAGGTTACTCAGAGGATGAGAAACCTGCAGGAAGGCTTCTGCAGGAAACCAAGGGCTAGAGAGGACCTGGAGAAGAGGCCTTCTGTGCCAGGCATGTGTGGGACCAGGGCAGAACCCTTAAGTGGAAGAGGCTTTAGGAAGCACCAAACAGCAGGACCTGGGTTTTGGAAAAGAACTGTTGAAGAGACTAAGGAAATGTATGGTTGGGGAAAGTCTGGTTTTAATATAAGTTGACATTGAACTGTGATATTATTTTAATAAAACAGACCTCAAGAAAGGATGTTACTCAACAAACGAGAGCTTGTGTGCAGTTGTTGGTGGGTTCAGGAAGGGGAAACTGAGTCAGAGGATGGGTCAGATGCTGTATCAGGGGATCCCTGATACATAAACCTTTTTGTTTTGTAAAAATTTCTGGGTTTTTGGACCAAGAGGGGAATGCCCCTGTGTTAGAAATATTGAAGGTAGTCAGCTGGGCATTTTTACATACTTATTTTGGTTTCTCCAAGAACTTAAATTTCAAACCAAACTCCCCATTGTGTCTTTGTTTGTGCTGGTGGAAATGGGACTGTTTGCTCTGCCTTAAAAAAGATACTCTTAAAAATATTACTGGTGGAAGGCTGAACAGCATCAAATAGCCTAATGAGATGAATGTCACATGTGTTCGCCTGATTTTAACTCTGCCCCTCTCTCTTCAACTCACCTATCCTCCTTCACACGCCCCTGTGCTTCTAGTGTTGCAGTGTTACTTCCGAAGCTACGGTGTCTGCTGCACCAGTATAGCTGGCAGCTAATGTTGATTCAGCAGACCTCGCCATTACTCGTAAAGAAAGACCACAAGCTCCGTTCAGTGGCAAAGGCTTGGTCAGGTTTATTGTCTTCAAAGCATGGTACTAGGGCCCCTCATACCAAGCAGGTTCACTATCATATGTATGTCTGTGACAAGGTATCAGCTTAATCAACATAATATTGTTTGCTCGGTGTCATAAACAGATAGCTAAGGGTTAACGTCTCTTTCACCTGGAAATAAGTATCTGAAGCACCTGACCAGAGGACCAATCAGGAAACAGGATTTTTTCAACTCTGGGTGAGGGAAGTTTGTGTATGAGTCCTTTGTTCTTGTCTTCTGCCTGTATGCTCTCTCGGATGAGAAGTGATTTCTGTTTCCTGCTTTCTAATCTTCTGTTTCCAAGTTGTGAGTACAAATATAGTAAGACCGTAAGGTTTCTATTGTTTATTTGTATATAGTGGATATAGTGGCTGAAGTGCTTTGAATTGTATTCTTTTTTAATAAGACTGTTTATTCATATTTCTTTTAAGCAATTGACCCTGTATTTGTCACCTTAATACAGAGAGACCATTTGTATGTATTTTTCTTTCTTTTTTATATAAAGCTTTATTTTAAGACCTGTTGAAGTTTTTCTTTAGTGAGGGACTCCAGGGAATTGAGTCTGCAGCTCACCAGGGAATTGGTGGGAGGAAGAAGTCAGGGGGAGATCTGTGTCTGTTAGATTTACTAGCCTGACTTTGCATTCCCTCTGGGTGAAGAGGGAAGTGCTTTTGTTTCCAGGACTGGAATTAGAGAGGGTGGACTCCCTCTGCTTAGATTCACGGAGGTTGCTTCTGTGTATCTCTCCAGGAGCACTTGGAGGGGGGGAAAGGAAAAAATTTATTTCCCTTTGTTGTGAGACTCAAGGGATTTGGGTCTTGGGGTCCCCAGGGAAGGTTTTTGGGGGGACCAGAGTGCCCCAAAACACTCTAATTTTTTGGGTGGTGGCAGCAGTACCAGGTCCAAGCTGGTAACTAAGCTTGGAGGTTTTCATGCTAACCCCCATATTTTGGACGCTAAGGTCCAAATCTGGGACTAGGTTTTGATATGGTGGCAGGGGTGGGATAGAATCCAGAAGCCAGTAGGAATATTATATTTTTCTTTTCTCTGCTAGGGGCTTTTTAGCAGAGAGAAACAGTTTGGTTTTAAAAGGGAACCAGAGAGAATTTTTTTTTCTCTGCTCTCTCTGACAGCTGTGGCTTGCATATTAAGCAAACAACCATTAAGAGACTGTTAAGGGTCTTTTATCACACAATAGCACTCCCATTAGGAGGCAAATACCAGCACTATATACATGCAAATAAAGTGGTTTTTCTGGTTTACTTTACATTGAAAAAATTAGCTAGAGAAAGAAAGGGAAAAAGGCACTGTTGCTAGGCAGACCCCAGGAGGCAACAGAGCCTGCAGTTCAGACAATAAACACCGGAGGACACCCCAACACAAGAAAACAAGATGTCATGAAAACCAAAGGCAGTACAGCTCGAGGCAATGGAAAAAACAGATAGAACTGCTCAGAACACAGATGGCCAGAGATGAGGCAACTCACAAACAAGAGATGGAAAGGCTACAAAAACAAGAAGAAGCCAAAAATGCAGCCCACCACAGAAAACTACAAGAAGAAGAAGTGGCCCACAAAATAAAACAAGCAGAAGAAGGGGTAGCCTACCGCCGAGAAATGGAAAAACAACAAAAAGAAATGGAAGAGAAGGAAAAACAGAGAAAACATGAACTGGACTTAGCGCAAGCTGGGCTGCATGCACCAGCCAATCTTAACAACCCTTCGCCAATTATGGTTCCACATCACAGAAAATTTCCCACCTACAAGGCAGGTGATGACACCGAGGCCTTCTTGGAAAATTTTGAAAGAGCCTGTTTTGGGTACAGCATCCCTGAAGACCACTACATGGTAAAATTGAGGCCACAGCTCAGTGGACCTTTAGCAGAGGTGGCAGCTAAAATGCCTAAGCAGCAAATGAACGACTATAAACTTTTTCAAACCAAGGCCAGATACAAAATGGGGATAACCCCGGATCATGCCCGTCCGCGTTTCAGAACCCAAAAGTGGAAACCAGATGTGTCATTTGCCAAACACGCCTACTACGTTGGGAAAAATTATGAGGCCTGGATATCAGGACACAATGTTAAAACCTTGGAAAAACTGCACCTCCTCATACAAATGGAGCAGTTCTTGAATGGTGTTCCTGAGGACATAACACGGTACATACAAGATGGAAAACCCAAAAATCTCGCTGAGGCCGGGGAGATTGGAGCCAAATGGATGGAAGTGGCAGAAAGCAAAAAAGCTACTGTCAAGGGGAACGAATACCCCAGGGAGCACAGCGACCATAAACCCTACAACCGAGGACAGCCAAAGACCCCACATACAACCCAAGTAAAGGCACAGACGCCCTAATCTTCCACCTCACCAGTCTCCAGTAACTCACCTCGACCCAGTGACCCATCAGATGGAAGATGCTTTAAGTGTAATGAACTGGAACATATCAATGCCAACTGTCCAAAGAACGCCATCCGAGTGCAGTTCATTACACCACCATCACACAAAAGATCCCCAGGCCCAGATGCCTCTCAAATACCCTTGGAGCGAAGGGAAAATTTGAGAGTGGGTGCAAAGAAGGTTACTGCGTGGAGAGACACGGGGGCACAAGTGTCAGCTATCCACCAATACTTCGTAGACCCCAAATTCATCAACCCAAAGGCCGAAGTGACAATTTACCCCTTCATGTCACAAGCTGTAGACTTGCCTACAGCTGAACTGCCTGTCCAGTACAAAGGCTGGTCAGGAATGTGGACTTTTGCAGTCTATGACAATTATCCTATCCCCATGCTACTGGGGGAAGACTTGGCCAACCAGGTGAAGCGGGCCAAGAGAGTGGGAATGGTTACATGTAGCCAAACCAGGCAAGCTTTCAGACCCATTCCTGTTCCTGAGCCGTCCACAGAGGCCCCGTCTGTGTTACCAGAGACCCAGACAGAGGTAGTGGACCTGGATTCTATGCCAACCACTGAAACAGCCACCGCACCTCCAGTCCCAGGCCCAGAACTGGAACAGCAACCAGCACCAGCAAGTGCAACCACATCTTCAAACTCAACGCCAGAGAGCACCAGCGAGCCAGAACTGGCAGAAGCAACAGACAGCCATACCCAAAAGGCTCAGCCAGAGCCTGAAATACCCTCAGGTGCACCAGCGGAGAGCGGTTCACCAGCAACAGAAACAACCTCATCACCTACATCTCTTCCAGAGGGACCAAGCCCAAGTCCACAGTCTGAGGAAGACCTGGTGACCCCAGCCTCAAGGGAACAGTTCCAGACTGAGCAGGAAGCAGATGACAGCCTTCAGAAAGTTTGGGCGGCGGCACGGAGCACCCCACCGCCTCTCAGCTCTTCTAATCGATCCCGGTTTGTTATAGACCAAGGACTTTTATACAAGGAGATTCTTTCTGGTGGACATCGGGAAGAATGGCAGCTGCAAAAACAGTTGGTAGTTCCAACTAAGTACCGGGGGAAGCTCTTAAGCTTAGTCCATGATCATCCCAGTGGCCATGCTGGGGTGAACAGAACCAAGGGCCGGTTGGGGAAGTCCTTCCACTGGGAGGGGTGGGCAAGGATGTTGCCAAGTATGTCCGGTCTTGCGAGGTATGCCAACGAGTGGGAAAACCCCAAGACCAGATCAAGGCCCCTCTCCAGCCACTCCCCATAATTGAGGTCCCATTTCAGCGAGTATCTGTGGATATTCTGGGTCCTTTCCCAAAAAAGACGCCCAGAGGAAAGCAGTACGTACTGACTTCCGTGGACTTTGCTACCCGATGGCCGGAAGCAGTAGCTCTAGGCAACACCAGGGCTAACACTGTGTGCCTGGCCCTAACAGACATTTTTGCCAGGGTAGGTTGGCCCTCCGACATCCTTACTGATTCAGCATCTAATTTCCTGGCAGGGACCATGAAAGAACTGTGGGAAATGCATGGGGTGAAGCACTTGGTTGCTACCCCGTACCACCATCAAACCAATGGCCTGGTGGAAAGGTTTAATGGAACTTTGGAGGCCATGATACGTAAATTCATCAACGAATACTCCAATAATTGGGACCTAGTGTTGCAGCAGTTGCTGTTTGCCTACAGGGCTGTACCACATCCCAGTTTAGGGTTTTCACCGTTTGAACTTGTGTATGGTCACGAGGTTAAGGGGCCATTACAGTTGGTGAAGCAGCAATGGGAGGGGTTTACGCCTTCTCCAGGAACTAACATTCTGGACTTTGTAAGCAACCTACAAAGCACCCTCCAACACTCCTTAGCCCTTGCTAAAGAGAACCTAAAGGATGCTCAGGAAGAGCAGAAGGCCTGGTATGACAGACATGCCAGAAAACGTTCCTTCAAAGTAGGAGACCAGGTTATGGTCTTGAAGGCGCAACAGGCCCATAAGATGGAAGCATCATGGGAAGGGCCATTCACGGTCCAGGAGTGCCTGGGAACTGTAAACTACCTCATAGCATTTCCTAATTCCTCACTAAAGCCTAGAGTGTACCATGTTAATTCTCTCAAGCCTTTCTATTCCAGAGACTTACAGGTTTGTCAGTTTACAGTCCAGGGAGATGATGCTGAGTGGCCTGACGGTGTCTACTACGAAGAGAAAAAAGACGGTGGCGTGGAAGAGGTAAACCTCTCAACCACCCTGGAACGTCTGCAGCGGCGACAAATCAAGGAGCTGTGCACTAGCTTCGCCCCATTGTTCTCAGCCACCCCAGGACGGACTGAACGGGCATACCACTCCATTGACACTGGTAATGCTCACCCCACTAGAACCCCACCCTACCGGGTGTCTCCTCATGCCCAAGCTGCTATAAAACAGGAGATCCAAAACATGCTACAGATGGGTATAATCTGCTCATCTACCAGTGCATGGGCATCTCCAGTGGTTCTGGTACCCAAACCAGATGGGGAAATACGCTTTTGCGTGGACTACCGTAAGCTAAATGCGGTAACTTGTCCGGACAACTATCCAATGCCCCGCACCGATGAGCTATTGGAAAAGTTGGGATGGACCCAGTTCATCTCTGCAATAGACTTAACCAAGGGGTACTGGCATGTACCGCTAGATGAACCTGCCAAGGAGAGGTCAGCATTCGTCACCCATGCGGGGGTGTATGAATTTAATGTCCTTCCTTTCGGCCTTCGAAATGCACCCGCCACCTTCCAAAGGCTGGTAAATGGTCTACTAGCAGGACTGGGAGAATAAGCAGTTGCCTACCTCGATAATGTGGCCATTTTTTCAGACTCCTGGCCCGAACACCTGGAAAAGGTCTTTGAGTGCATCAGGCAGGCCAGACTAACTGTTAAGGCCAAAAAGTGTCAAATAGGCCAAAACAGAGTGACTTACCTGGGGCACCAGGTGAGTCGAGGAACCATAAACCCCCTACAGGCCAAGGTGGATGCTATTCAAAAGTGGCCTATCCCAAGGTCAAAGAAACAGGTCCAATCCTTCTTAGGCTTGGCCGGGTACTATAGGCGATTTGTACCACACTACAGCCAAATCGCTGCCCCACTGACCGACCTGACCAAAAAGACCCAGCCAAATGCAGTTAAGTGGACTGATGAGTGTCAAAAGACCTTTACCCAGCTTAAGGCGACGCTCATGTCTGACCCTGTGCTCAGGGCCCCGGACTTTGACAAGCCATTCCTAGTAACCACGAATGCATCTGAGCGTGGTATAGGAGCAGTTCTCATGCAGGAAGCAACGAATCACAACTTCCGTCCTGTCGTGTTTCTCAGCAAGAAACTGTCTAAGAGGAAAAGTCGCTGGTCAGTCAGTAAAAAGGAATGCCATGCCATTGTGTACGCCCTGGAAAAGCTGCGCCCATATGTGTGGGGACGGCGGTTCCAGCTACAAACTGACCATGCTGCACTAAAGTGGCTTCATACTGCCAATGGGAACAACAAAAAACTTCTTCGTTGGAGTTTAGCTCTCCAAGATTTTGTTTTTGAAATTCAGCACATCTCAGGAGCTTGTAACAAAGTAGCTGATGCACTCTCCCGTAAGAGTTTCCCAAAATCCAGTAGTTAAAAAGTGTTCTTAAAATATAAAAGTTTGTTAGTTATATACTTAGTGGTATATGTAAAGGTGCATGTGTTGTATTAATCTGTTTAGTTTAAAGTTCTAGGAGAAAATCGTCGCCAGTGAGCTTCCCCACTGTCTGCAATTTGGGGGGCGTGTCATAAACAGATAGCTAAGGGTTAATGTCTCTTTCACCTGGAAATAAGTATCTGAAGCACCTGACCAGAGGACCAATCAGGAAACAGGATTTTTTCAACTCTGGGTGAAGGGAAGTTTGTGTGTGAGTCCTTTGTTCTTGTCTTCTGCCTGTATGCTCTCTTGGATGAGAAGTGATTTCTGTTTCCTGCTTTCTAATCTTCTGTTTCCAAGTTGTGAGTACAAATATAGTAAGACAGTAAGGTTTCTATTGTTTATTTGTATATAGTGGATATAGTGGCTGAAGTGCTTTGAATTGTATTCTTTTTTAATAAGACTGTTTATTCATATTTCTTTTAAGCAATTGACCCTGTATTTGTCACCTTAATACAGAGAGACCATTTGTATGTATTTTTCTTTCTTTTTTATATAAAGCTTTATTTTAAGACCTGTTGAAGTTTTTCTTTAGTGAGGGACTCCAGGGAATTGAGTCTGCAGCTCACCAGGGAATTGGTGGGAGGAAGAAGTCGGGGGAGATCTGTGTGTGTTAGATTTACTAGCCTGACTTTGCATTCCCTCTGGGTGAAGAGGGAAGTGCTTTTGTTTCCAGGACTGGAATTAGAGAGGGTGGACTCCCTCTGCTTAGATTCACGGAGGTTGCTTCTGTGTATCTCTCCAGGAGCACCTGGAGGGGGGAAAGGAAAAAATTTATTTCCCTTTGTTGTGAGACTCAAGGGATTTGGGTCTTGGGGTCCCCAGGGAAGGTTTTTGGGGGGACCAGAGTGCCCCAAAACACTCTAATTTTTTGGGTGGTGGCAGCAGTACCAGGTCCAAGCTGGTAACTAAGCTTGGAGGTTTTCATGCTAACCCCCATATTTTGGACGCTAAGGTCCAAATCTGGGACTAGGTTTTGACACTCGGCCAATACAAAATTGCCCCTCCTTTGACATTTTCTTTTATACATTGGTACAAACAAGTTACTTATTACACTCCAGACGTTGTTAGCTACTATCCTTGTACCTTGTATCTGATAGTTTGAACAAAACATCCTCATCCATTATTTTGTCATTCCCTCCTTATCTCACAAGGAATCTGTGACTTCCTGTATCATCCTCTTAGCAATGTACTTACTTGATTAGCTGATACCTAGCCTTGCTGTTCTGACAAGGCCTACTTTGACTCACAGCCTTGGTTCATACTTTTAACCATGCCTAGGGCTCCAGCAAGGCCTACACCCTTTACTAAATTATTTTCCCCAACACTAATAGTTGTGGATACTCGGTGAAGTAGTTATTGGTTGTGTTGGGAGAGGATAGTTTGATAAGGAGTTGTATTCAGAAGAATGGTTAAAGATTGATAGCTGGTAGTGTTTGTGGGGGAAGAGTTAAGGTTCTTCTGTGAGTGAATGCACATTTCAGGTATGTATGTGCCCAGTGTACCAGAGCCAGAGATATTTCCCTTAATGATATTTGTCATGGCAGCGCATGAACCTTTTGCTGTCTCATGCTGTTGCATGATGATATAAAGGACCATCCTCAGCCTCCCTCAGTTTCTTCTTACTGCTCATGACTGGTAGTCAGAGCATGTTGCTTTGCTCTGCAAGTGTTCTCCCTTTCAGAAAATTTGTTTTTTCTTGTATGTAGTTAGTGTACTTGTCTATAGTTAATTAGAATTTTGGAGTAAGTTTCATTTGTTATTTTACTTAATTTTTATTTAGAGTGTTGATTTCCACCTGTTCTGGGAAAAGGATCTAGAAGTTACAGTGAATCACAAATTGAATCAGAGTCAACAATGTGATGCAGTTGGAAAAAAGGTTAATGTCAATCTAGGATATATTAACACAAAAGTAAGACACAGGAGGTAACTGTCTAACTCACTCAGCACTGGAGAGGCCTCAGCTGGAGTGCTATGTCCAATTCTGAGCACTACCCTTTAGAAAAGATATGAGCAAATTGGAGAGTCCAGAGGAGAGCGACAAAAGTGGTAAAAGGTTTGGAAAACCTAACCAATGAGGAAAGGTTAAAAAAATTGGACATGTTTAGTCTTGAGAAAAGAAAACCGGGGGGAACTGATACGTCTTTATATATGTTAAGGGCTGTTATAAAGAGGAAAGTGATCAATTGTTCTCCATTGAACTCCACTGAATTTAGGACAAGTAGTAACGGGGGCTTAATCTACAGCAAGGGAGGTTTAAGTTAGATATGAGGAAAAACTTTCTAATGATAAGGGTAGTTAAGCTCTGGAATAGGCTTCAAAAGGAGGATGTGGAGTGCCCGTCTTTGGAGATTTTTAAGAACAGGTTAGACAAAACACCTGTCTAACCTGTGTTACTTTCATGGGTCAAGCCTTGAGTCTTCCATGGGAGGTCCAGCAGACTATTCAGAATTCCCCCTGGGAAGGTTCAACCCTGTTCTCTCAGCAGACTGATGAGAAATTTCAGTGTCTCAAAAGACTTGAAGACTACATTGAAAACACTGGGATTTTACACTCTATTCTGTAAAAAAAAAAAAAAAAAATTCTTCCCTCAGTCGTGCCAACGATACCTGCATTTCATGCTTAGGCAGTCTGAGCACTCTAGAAAAAAAGAGGGAAAATGCTAGCAAAGTTTGATAGGTCCACCCTGTAAACTGATGGCTACCTGCTCTTGACTCCATCAACTCATGAAAGTAGCATTTTTTGGTAGCCATTACCTTTGCAAGAAAGAGAGGCAGAATTATGAGCATTGGTAGCTTATGCTCCCTAGACAATCTTTTATAAGGACAAAGTACTTACATCCGCATCAAATTTTTTTGACTAAAGTAGTGTTGGAATTCTGCCTCAATCAAGTGATATACTTATCCACTTTTTTCCTAAGCCCCATTCTCATAAGGAAGAAGAGACTTCATACCGTGGATGTTAGAAGAGCAGTAACTTTTTATTTGAACAGAACTAGATTGTTTAGGTCATCCTCCCAGCCGTTCATGGCAATTGCAGACAGGATGCAAGGCATTCTTGTCTTGATTCGGAGAATCTTGTCCTGGATTTCCTCCTAAATGTATCTGTGCCATGACATTTTTAATGTAACCCCTCTGGGTAGAGTAGTAGGGCACACCACAAGATCTCAAGGAGCGTCCTTAAGCTTCTGCCTTAAGTACCTATAACAGGTGTATGTAGAGCAACAGTTTGGTTGTCAGTGCATACTTTTACAACTTATGCTATACCTCAGCATTCCAGAGATGATGCCAAGTTCGGATGAGTAGACCTTCAGTCACTCTTCGGGTAGATAAGAAAATCCATCCCCAGAGTGCTTGCGAGTCACCTGAAGTGGAGTGGACGTGCAATCACTCAGAGAAGAAAAAACAGTTTCTGACCTTCGAGATGTTGCACTTGTCCGTTTCATGACCCCCCTCTCCTTCCCCTTTATAGAAGAATGATCCTGGTATTTTCTCATGGTGGCTGCCCTAATTCTTCAGAAGGGGCCTCATCAAAGACTTCTTCCAGAAGTACTTCCCCTACTTTACCCATTGATGGATGCAGGAGTTCATTGTTGCGAGAGCTGCCTTTTGGGAGGCTAAGAGCTTCTGAGCTTTCTCAGATTCAGAAGC
The DNA here is from genome assembly GCF_007399415.2 of Gopherus evgoodei. Taxonomy (NCBI): domain Eukaryota; kingdom Metazoa; phylum Chordata; order Testudines; family Testudinidae; genus Gopherus; species Gopherus evgoodei. The sequence goes on along the minus strand of NC_044322.1, from coordinate 112,629,563 downwards.
ATAAGAAGTCAGTACCAAGTTAGTCAGAGTCTCAAAGAACACCATTCCTCCTCAGAAAGCTCCTCTGGTACCGATAGTAAAGTGTGCCCTTCAGTTTACTGTTCTCAAATACTAGCTCATGTTGTGTCTCTTGATGTTGACCTGTTGACTCTGGTGTCCTTTCAGGGGCCATCGAGACTAGCTCTTGCTCCAGCAGAGACATTGGGTCAGTCTTCTCTGATCTTGGTGGAACAACCGTGTCTCTCTTTACTGACAACACTAGAAGCTTATGCTGCAGCAGAGACCTTTAGTATCTCTCAATAACATGGTTTATCACCTCTTGTTCAGGGCAAAGATTCCCTCATTTGGCACTGCCGCAGATACTATGTGTCTTAGCTATGGTACATTTCACAGTGGCTCTACTGCTGTCCAACCCTGTACCGCAGTTGACCTCTGCACTAATGCCGATGCTGATTTGTTGTACGGTACCAGCAGTCAGGAAGTCATCCATGCTTTCTTTGATGCTTCGAACCCAGCACTGATCCAGATCCCAGTCTCCAAAGAAAACCCCCAGTACCACACTGATGTTGGGCTTCGGACTACTCCAGGTCTTTCTTGGAGTCTAAAGATGGCTTGCTGATTACATGTTACAGACACAGTGGGCATCCTCTAGATCATTCTTTCAGTTCTGCAAGTGATCTTAGACAGGGGCAGAGCACAGAACTGGGAGACTTGGACCTGGCATTCCTGGGGTACCAGTACCATTCTGACCCCCTCAGTGGTCATATTGGATGCCATGAGGGACACCTCTAGCTTCCAGGTCACCTTCTCCACCCCCTTGTAAAGTCACAAAAGCCAGGAGGGAAGTCTCTCCCACTGATACCTGGAGACAGGTGATGGGGGTAGTGGTGGTATTGACCGACCTTGGAGATCGGCATCACCAAGGCTACCCCAGCAGTTGGTGGAACAGTACGCTGACTCAGTACTGCAGGATCAGCCTTAGAAAGTCTCTCCAGTGTCCCCTCTTAATGCTTTGTCCTCATCACTGGATGAGGCACTGTTACTGGAGACGTCATCCCTGGTACTGAATGATTTCAAAGTATACCAAAAGATCCTTAGATGGATGGCAGCTTCTCTTGAAAAACAAGTTAAGCTTATAGAAGAGAGCAGCCATAAGGTTATTGATATTCTCCACCTAGCCACAGCAGGAAAGATAGCATTGTTGATGGATATGGGTATCATGCAGCCTATTAAGACTCTGTGCCAGACCCCCTCATACATTCCACCAGTGACCAAACTCATTGAACAGAAATATCAAGTTCTGTCTGGGGGAGGATTGAACATTTTTATACATGTCCCATGCTAGGGTCACAGGTAGGGGCACTGTGAATGAGAGAGGTCTCCAGGGACAGTATAAAGCCACCTCCAAAGGAAAACATGCAGAAAAACTGTATCTGTTTAGGAGCAAGAGTTTTTTCACAGCAGGATGACAACTTCACAGCTAAATATCAGGTCTTACTGTACAGATACAACTATATCAACTGGTGGGCAATCTCTTAGTTTACAGACAAACTTCTGGGGAGCTCTAGAGAGCAATTCTGAGCCTTGGTTATAGACCACCAATTGGTTGCTTGTTCAGCACTGCAGACTTCACTGGATGTGGCAGATTTGGCAGCCAGATCCATGGTGACAGCTGTCACCATGAATTGTTCTTGGCTGCTGGCCTCTGGAGGTACAGTACAACAAACAAATGAAGACCTCACTTTTGAAGTATCTGATTTATTTTCATACAGGATAGATAAAGCACTTTACACCTCACAGGATTCTAGAGCTGTTTTGAAATTCTTAGGGCTCTCTGTGCACCATCTACAAGAAGGACCAAATATCATGCTTAGCCACAACCAAGCGGTAGTACTACTTTTTCTGACAGTCAGACCAGTCTAAGAGGAGGCAAAGATTACAAAGATGGAGGCTTTGAGCTCCTACTTCTTTGTTTTCATCAAATAGACATACCCAGGCCTCAGAACAGCTGGCTTGACTGCTATATGGAGAACAGTGTACTCAGCAACCTGAATTCTATTGCCCTTTTCCCTCCTGGACAGGTTATCCCACTTCCTACATATATGGCAGGCTATTAATTTGGACAAGTTGGTGCTAAGCATGGTGGAATCTGATTATACCCTGCAATTTCTTTCTATCTCACCTTCCCTGACCCTCTTTAGGGAACCTTCTCCGAGGTCTGGCATAAGACTATAAGTTCAGACTCTACATACTTTGGGAGCTGTGGAAGAAGTTCCCCAGCCTCATCAAGGGAAGAGGGTTCTGTTCTCAATATTGCCTAAGACCCAAGGCCAGATGAGGTCTTAAACTCATTCCAGACCTTCGGAATTTAAACAAATACATCAAGAAGTTAAAGTTCAGTATAGTATCTGTCACTGCTGTTATTCCTACCCTGGCTCCAGGAGACTGTTATGCTACCCTCGACTTGCAGGGATGTCTGTTTCCATATGGCGATCCATTGCTAAAGTTTGTGATAGGTCAAGATTACTACCAATTCACTGTTCTGCCCTTTGGTCCATTATTGGCACAAGGCGTTTTTACCAACTGTAAGTCTGTGGTAGTGGTGCACCTTCAGCACAAGGATGTCTAGGTGTATTCTTACCTGGATGATTGGTTGATTTGAGGTCATTTAAACAGGTAGAAATTGTTATACATTGAATTCTCCAATTGTTCTGTTTTTTAGGCCTGAAAATAAGCAAGGAAAGGTTGATATTAACTCCCGTACAGAGGGTGGGGTCATTGGAGTTATTCTGGATTCCACCATCTCCAGAGGTCTTCTACAACTTCCCAGGTTCCATGCTTCAGGATCTTTATTTGTGTCCCTCAAGAATTACTGCAAGGAATCTCCTTAGACTTCTGAGTCATATGTACATATGTGACCCTCATCTGCCTCATGCCAGACAGCACCTCAGAGCAATGCAGGCTGGGCTCAGTGCAGTTCAGTGACCAATTTGTGCAGTTCACCATCTGCACAAACAATAAGCATCCTGATCAAGGTGCTGTCCTCACTGGACTGGTGGATGCACTAGGAAGTCCTGTTTGCTCCCCTTACTCCATCCATTACTCTAGTAAGGATACGTCAACCATGCGGTGGGGAGAGTATCTAGATTGCTTCCAAGCCCAGGGGCTTTGGTCCCCCCAAAAAGCAAGGTTACACATAATTGTCCTTGAGCAGCGAGTGATTTTTGCTGCATGCCAACAGTTTTCTGTCTCATGTTTGGGACAAGACTCTCTAGGTATTCGTTGACAACATCACAGCGGTGTTTTATGACAACAAACAAGGGAGTACCAGGTCAAACTGACTGTGCCAAAAGGTTTTCAAGTTATGAAATTTCTGCATTCAGAACTCCTAGCTCTCAGGACATCACACTAACCAGAGTTCAGAACGCACTGGCTGATGATTTGATCCAATCTTTCACCCAAACCACAAATGGTCTCTCAACTCAGACATCCTGTCTGTGGTGTCTCCTACAGAGTTTTTTCCCCCAAAGATGGACCTGTTTGCAACCTAACAGACAGGAAATGTCCCCAGTTTTGCTCCAGGGGAGGTCACAGCCATTTTAGTTCAATTCTGCAATTGAACAAATCATGCTCTAAAAGGACACCAATATATTTGCTGTGATTATTTTACCGAAGGCCTTTCTGGATCATTTATATGGTCTTGAATGGCATCTATGCATTCTCATAATTGCATTTAGAGATACATTTGCAATATGATGTGGCAGCATAAAACTCCAGTTGAGTTTTAGGTTGAACATGTAAGGACATTTTGTCATAGGACATGGGGAGGTAATAGGTCCTTTCTGTATGATTGTGGTTTGATTGCATTTGAAGTATTGTGTTTCGTTCTGGGCAGCTTATTACCTGAAAGGTATTGACACATTTGGAGGGAGCGAAGAAAAGAGCAACAAAAATGGATGGAGATTATAAAGATGGATTTACATAGAAGAATTAAGAGAGAAATACATATACCTTGCATATGCAGTGGTGTTGTAGCTGTGTCAGTCCCAGGATATTACAGAGAGGTGGGTGATGTCATATCTTTTACTAGACCAATTTCTTTTGGTCAGAAAGACAAGCTTTTGAGCTACATTGAGAAAGAGCTGTGTGTAGTTCGAAAGGTTGTCTGTCTCATCAACAGAAGTTGGTCCAGTAAAAAATATTACCTCACCCATGTTGTCTGTCTAATATACCTTGCTTAGATGTCTATTTAGGGCATAATAATCTACAAATATTGCAAATAAACCCACAGAAACATTTATTATGCTAATTATATTCTGACATAATTACCAGTAATAAGATGAAAATTAGAAAAAAGAAAAATTTAACCCTTACCTGCTCTCTGGTGTTAGCTGTATTACACTATCTACACTAGAGGTTTGCACAAATAGTTTTAGACAGTGGCATTTGACCATCTTGCTGAAAATTAAAATCATGTTAGACACTGAGTGTGGGAGCCCTATGAAAGCAGTTGTAAACAAGTCTCTAACTGACCTTACTATAGAAAACTTTTTAAAAAATGCAAATAAAGAGAAATAAGTATAAATACAGTGCTTTGTTAAAATATTATGCTTTGACTTTTTTAAATAACTTAAATTTAAATAACTTATAATTTCTAGGTGATTTTTTTTTTCTTCAAGCCATAATGGTTGCTTACAGTGGCAGCTTCAGAAATGAAAATTCTAAGTAGCTTGTCCAGATACTTCACTCCTGCTTTATGAATTTTCAAATGGCTGAACTTAACTAAATGGGTTCAGTTTTCCTTTAACAGACAAACATCAAAAGCAAATCTTTCCTTGTTATACCTTGTGATGAATTGGGCATCAGATTTTGTGATGGCCATAAGAACACTGAAATTGCAGCTGGGGATTGAATGATGGAGGGATGATGCAGGAAAGAGAATTTAGTCTGTAGCTTAAAATAAATAGATATAACCTAAAGAAATTTGTAGCTACCAACATGTGTGCCTCTCATTGCCCTGATCATTTTGTTTCTTTCCTGTTCTTCTGTCTTTCATCTGTTTTTGGCTCTTTTGATTGTTTGCTCTATCATGCAGGAACTACCTTTCTCAGGTTTGGAAACCACCTAGCAAAGTTTGGGCACTACAACAATAAAAATAATAATTAAGCAATACTACATCAGATATATTTTAAATACTGGGTCCAAACAACTGTGGTCATTCATCAATAAGATACAGGAACTTAACTTAGCAAGTTGTTCCTCTCTCTTTTATAAATAAATTACTGCAGGTGACTGTATGCAACAGGGAAACAATTTCATTTCCTCCTAAGTTCTTTGCTGTTCCACAATCATAGTGAGGGACTTCTCCAAACGGTCAGTCATGTTGTCAGTATTCTGTCACTCACTTGCGTTGCTGCCATCTCTTCTCCCTCCTGTTGGTGTGTATGTACATTAGCCACTGATGCTAGTAAAAGTTACATCTCCACATGAAGTGGAGGCAAAACCCTACTGTTTAATTATTCAGCATGAGACTCTCACAAATACACTTTCTATCTGTGTTCATTTTCGAAAATGACATATACCTAAGTTTAGAAAGGAGATTTTTTTTTGTTTCTAAAGACAACAGCTTGTGAGATTCTATGACTGTTGGTGACTGATCACTTTCAGGGGAATCTGATGTAATCTGTCAACAATAATTAATTGCTTATTGTCTTTTGCAGTGTACTTTTGAAACTGAACTACTAATGCAAGTTGGTACAGATTTCTAAGGATGCCTGTGCAGGCTTGCACAGAATATTATAACTTGTACAAAACCTGACATGACAGATATAGACTTCATAATCACCAAAAGTTTACAAGAAAAATTAAATATAATTACTGCAACCACAGACCACCAAAATAGATATTTATCAAATATGTTTTAGAAGCACTTGTTCATCTCCACAATTATTTTTCAGATAAATGTGCATTTAAACGTATTACATTAACATGGGCTTTCTAGCAATATACAGTAGTATCCTTCCAGAAGAAGTTACTAAGAGATTTTGTAAACGTAGTTTATAAAAAAAATTCTCTTAAAATACATAAACTATTTTTGATTGCGCTACTTCCAGCTAATTATATTCTGTGAAACTGAGCAATTATTTCCACTTCGATGGTGGTTCTATTTTATTAAAGTAGTCATTCTTTTCTGTAGTATTTTTATCTTATGCCTTATGTTCTGTGTTATAAACTTTATCAAAATATTAACTTTTTTTCTTTACAATTTAATTTTATTTGAAAAGGAATAACATAGGGAGGTCGTAAGAAGGTTTCCCTGGCTTTATGTCCTGTGAGCAGAGAGCCAGTTAAGTAGGATACTTGTGTGTGTCTGCAGAGGTGTCTCAAGTTGTGGATCAGTTACTTTTTGTTTGTAAGCAGTTTGGAGCAAGGAACGTCTTTCTGTACGGCACCTAGCACAATAGGGCTGTGATCTGTAACTAGGGCTTTCTGGTGCTACAGCAATACTACTACTACTACTAATGTTCTTAGAGGTGACTCCCATTATCTTCAAGTCAGTGGGGAGAGCTTGCCACCATCATCTGCCCAAAATGCATTCAATCTGAGCCTGAAGGCATACATCATTCCACGAATGTTTTTATACTCACTTTATTTTTTGTTGCCTGAAGACATATTTATTTAAACAAACTTTGTCTATAAATTAGTTTGTGGGTGCTAGTGGTCTTATTCATCTATATTTGATAATACTTACTATGTTTTCACTAGCTTTCCTGTCTCACTTTCCTGTTACCTGTTCTTAGGAGTAACTCCCGTGGTAAACAAGGTATTCTTCAGCTTCCCATTATTATAAAATGATTCACATCACTTCTTCATTGGTGTAACGTAGTCTGGGAGGACTGCTGTCCTTATCATAACTTGGAAATGTCTACTCATTTCTTGCGTGCCTGGGACACTATAAGAATTTCAATTGGTCTTGCTTCAATTGCTGCCCAGTAACTAACACAGTCTGTTAAGTATTTTTGCTCAAGAGAAAAGTTACTACCTTTCTAGGTCAAAATTCCTAGAAGTGGCTTATGTGACAAGAGTACAGTAGTTGAACTGAAATCCTCTGGGAGATTAGTTCTTTCAGTATGCTAGGTGAAAATTGTTTTCACGTTGGAACCTGAGTTCCCTTTGTCAGATTGTGTTGGGTGTTGAATTGTGTGCTGGAATGATATTCCTTTTCTGAACTATATATTTTCCTCCAGGAGGTTGTTTTTCTAGATCTTTATGAAACTGGCTTTCTGCTGTCTTGTTGTCTGGTATAGTAAAGTCTTCAGATGCTTCACAAGTGTATGTTCCAGAACCCGAATTTCCTTTTTTTAATTTGCCTTGTATTATAAACCATATTATCATCATATAGAGGAATATACGTTCTTGCCTTTGTTCATCACCTATTCAAAATTCCCCTCTAGCCCTCCCATCTCCTGTTGTGGATGGGAATTTTGGATGACTCCATGATTCTTCTGGGATGTGAATCTGTCTCATACAGTATTTTTTTCCCCTGTGTGATTGGAGAATCTGAGAGTTTGTCTGCTCTTTAGTAGAAACCCAGCCCTATTCCTCTGCTCCACATTTTGCCTGTTTTATTCTTCTGTTATGTCTTGTCACAAACCTGGATTGTGAGCTCTCTGAGGCAGGGGAAATTTGTGCAATGTCTCAATCACAAGGGCCCTGATTATTGCCTGGGGACCCTAAGCACGACCATAACATAATAATGGTAACTTTAGAGAGAGAGAGAATTACCCACTTGTACTTTTGCTTCTCTGAAGATACCTTTTATTTCTACTCACCTTTTCACTGTCCTTTCAACTGTTGATTTTTTCTGATGATCTCATCCTATCATAAATATTTGTACACATATTACTTTTGCAATTTAGGAACTTCTCTGTGTCATGCTCATCAAGGGAATTAAAAATGTCTGACCTAAAGGGGTGTCTTAAAGAGCAAAAATTCATTGACAGCTAAAGGACCTCAGAAAAACACTGGAGTCATCTGTTTGTGTACTCAGGAAGGCAATATTGCATTGCTTTGCATAGAGGTTACTTTTAGAAGGGTATCTTCACAATCATATGGGCTAGAAACTATATATAAATGAAAGCTTAAATTCCGCAGAAATTGATGAGTTAGACCTTCATGCTGACAAGAGAAAGATTCCCACTTGTCACTGCCAAGTAGATTTTTTTCAGCCACTGTTCTAAATGGTGTTAGGTTGCTTGAGTTGTGCTTTCTGGGATTACAGTTTATACTGGGTTCAGTAAAGCTCCTAAAATAAATTACAACCTTGTATTCACTCCGAGGCTATCTATTATGACTAATAAAAATATATCTGTCCTTGTTTTTTTAAACAAAGATGCATCCATCTTCACTAAATTGATAGCAGCACCTTGACATTTCATTTATAAAGTGCTTTACTCAACACACTTGCAAAGGATTTCAAAAGAAATACACTTTCTTCTTTGAGTGCTTGCACACGTCGATTCCATTCTAGGTGTTCGCGTGCCCACATGCAGAGTTATTGGAGACTTACCTTGGCAGTATCTGTAGGGTCGGCTGTGGTGCCCCCTTGAGTGCCACGCTCGTGTCAGTATATCAGGCACCGCTAGTTAGGCTGGAGCATTAGCACTGCGCTGGACAAGCCCCAGTCAGCACCAGGCTCGGTGCAGGACGTGCTGGTGGGCACTGTGGGGAAGGAGCAAGTGCCCATCCCAAGACCCCCCAAGAGCCCCCTTCCCCTGTGGGAGAAAATGCCCCAGGCCCTCTCTCCTGGTGGTTCAGTCATCCTCCTCCTCTCCAGACAAGGGGATGGTAGTGCCCTCCCGGGTTAGTCCACTGGATGACTTCAGGGAGCATCAAGCACTGATCTGACATGTGGCCACCAACTTGGGCTTCGAGGCAGAGGAAATGGCGGAACAATCGGACACATTGTTCAATGTGCTCTCCACGTCCATGCCAGCACGTGTTGCATTCTCAGTGCATGAGGGGGCCCTAAACATTTACAAAGCCATCTGGCAAACCCCATTCTCCATTCGCCCACTTCCGAGCGGGCTGAAAAGAAGTATTTTGTCCGCGCCAAGGGGCTCGAATACTTATACATCTACCTGCCCCAGGGTCATTGGTCTTGTTGGTGGCCAACGAAAAGGACAAATGGACCAACTAGTTCCACCCCCAGGAATAAGGAGGCCAAGAGACTGGACCTTTTTGGAAGGAAAATTTATTCCACAGCCAGTCTCCAGTTCAGGGTGGTGAACCACTGGGCTCGTTTGGGGCATTATAACTTTAACCTCTGGGATGCCCTCCTTAAGTTTAAGGACTCTATGCTCCAGGAGGCAGCCCAAGAGTTAAGATCTGTGGTGGAGGAAGGTACCGTGGTGGCTTGGTGCTTCCTCCAGATGGCCTGGGATGCTGCCGATTCGACGGCCGGGGTGGTTGCCTCAGCGGTGGCCATGAGCTGCAGCTCCTGGCTTCAGACTGCCAGCCTATCCCAGGAGATGCAGTCCTCCATACAGGATCTCCCATTCGATGGCGTCGAGCTGTTCTAGACGGATGCAAGGCTGAACAGTGTAAAAGACACTCGGGCCACCCTTTGCTCCTGGGGATGCATACACCTCAGTCTGCGAGGAAGCCATTCTGGCCGCTCCCAAACCAAAGGCCTTGGCAGCCTCAGCAGGGACCTGCGAGGAGAAGGGACGCTGGGTTTAATTGCTGCCACCCTTCATCCTCCCAGTTGCCTATGCAACCTGCCCAGTGAAACACCGTGGAGGCCAGAAGTGCTCATTTTTAGTGTGCATTCGAGCAACGCACTAGTCACCTCCCCAGATCTGCCCCACCTTTTCCTCAGCCATCTCCATCCCTACTGTTCAGCCTGGTTGAGAGTCACCTCAGACCATTGGGTGCTAGAAATTGTGTAATTGGGCTATACCTCCAGTTTTCGGACACCCCTTCCCCATCCCTCTTCGGTGACCCTTCTCACAAGCAACTCCTCATTCAGAAGGTAAACCGTCTACAATTGGGGGTGGTGGAGGAGGTTCCTCCGGAAATGAGCGGGGAAGGTTTCTTCTACTGCTATTTCCTGATTCCGAAGGCAAAAGAGGGGCCTACATCCCATTCTAGACCTGCAGTGACTCAACAAGTACCTCAAAAAGTTGAAGTTTCGCATGGTATCCCTGGTCTCCATCATTCCCTCTCTGGATCCAGGAGACTGGTACGCTGCTCTCGACTTGAAAGATGTTTATTTCCATTTCTCTATTTTCCAAAGACACAGATGGTTCCTCTTTTATGGTAGGCCAGTGCCATTTCCAGTTCATGGTGCTCCTCTTTAGCCTCTCCTCAGCCTTGCAGGCCTTTACAAAATGATGGCCCAAGTAGCCACTTACCTGAGACATTGGGGGGTCCAAGTCTATCCTTATCTCAATGATTGACTCATCAAAGGCACATTGTGGGATCACGTGCAGAGCAGCCTCAATTTGTTGTGGTCCACATGCCACAATCTGGCCTGTTTGTGAATGAACAGAAGTCAATCCTCATACCAGTGCAACAAATGGAGTTTATTGGGGAAGTTCTCGTTTCCACATGGTCTAGGGCATTCCTTCCAGAATCCCGTTTCCAAGCCATGTCGAATGTAATCTCCCGTGTGAGGGATCACTCGCTCACCACCTCCTGCACTTGCCTAAGGCTGGTAGGCCACGTGGCTGCTTGTACTTATGTGGGCTGACATGCCCGGCTCAACCTCCAGTCTCTGCAAACATGGTTGGCATCGGTCTACATCCCCAACAGGCATGTCCCAGACCTAGTAGTCAAGGTGCCGGACCACATCTGGGCATCACTGTCATGGTAGCTGGACTGTGCATCGGTGTTGCAGGGAGTCCCCTTCGTGGCCCCGGCTCTGTTGCTGACTCTGGTGTCCAATGCCTCGGACCTAGGCTGGGGAGTCCGCCTGGGCAAGTTCAATACACAGGGCTGCTGCTCGGGGGTTGACCGCTCCCTCCACATAAATGTCCGGGAGCTCAGGGCAGTCTGCTTGGCGAGCTAGGTGTTTCAGTCCCAGTTGCAAGGCAAAGTGGTTCAAGTCCTCATGGACAACGCCTCCACAATGTTTTATATCAACAAGCAGGGCAGAGCCCAGGTTGTCAGCCCTTTGCCAGGAAGCTCTCAGTCTATGGGACTTCTGCATGCAGCATGCCATTCATGTTGTGGCAGCACACATCCCCGGAACCAGAAATGTATTGGTGGATCACCTCAGCAGAACCTTCTCATCTCGCCCTGAGTGGTATCTCTACCCCGATGTAGTCAACCAGATCTTCCAGAGGTGGGGGTTTCCCCAGGTTTACTTGTTCGTGACTCACCAGAACAGGAAGTGCCACCAGTTCTCATTTCAGGGGATCAACAGGGGCTCCCAGTCGAACGCCTTTCTGAGTCCCTGGTCAAGGGCTCTGATGTACGCTTTCTCGCCAGTGCCGTTGCTTCATAGAGTTCTCAGGAAGATCAGGCAGGACAAGGCCAAGATCATCCTAATAGCCCCGTCTTTGCTATGCCAGCACTGGTTCAGCACACTCATGGATCTGTCAATGGCACCCCTGATGCCACTGCCCCTCTGGCCAGATCTCCTATCGCAGAACCATGGCTGGCTATGCACCCAAAACTGGCAGCATTGCACCTAACAGTTTGGTTGCTTCATGGTTTACTGCCGAGGAATGGGAATGTTCAGCCTGAGTTCAACAGGTCCTACTGGGAAGTAGGAAGCCCTACACGAGACCAACCTATGTGAACAAATGGAAATATTTTGCATGCTGAGCCTTGGTCCATGAGGTTAGGCCTTAGCAGGCCTTGCTGCAGCTGATCCTGGACTACCTTCAAGCATCTCAAGCGCCAAGGTTTGTCTCTTTCCTCAATTAAGGTCCACCTGGCCTCTATATCAGCCTTTCACTCTCCATTCCAGGGCTGGTCGATTTTCATGCAGGGAGGAATAGCTTAGTGGTTTGAGCATTGGCCATCTAAACCTAGGGTTGTGAGTTCAATATTTGAGGGGGCCATTTAGGGATCTGGGGCAAAAATCTGTCTGGGGATTGGTCCTGCTTTGACCAGGGGGTTGGACTACATGACCTTCTGAGGTCCCTTCCAACCCTGATCTCTATGGTTCTATTCTATGATGGTCCAATTCTTGAAAGGCCTGGAGCAGCTTGGTGTCCTGTTCCCTTCTTCTGCGTTCCTGCAAGGTGGCATTCCTGGTAGCAATAACTTCTACCCGAAGCGTCTCTGAAATTAGGCCGCTTACATCAGAGCTACCCTATACGGTGTTCTTCAAGGACAAGGTCCAATTGTGAGCACATCCAGCTTTTGTGTTTCACTGTTTCACACAAGCCAACACATATTTCTGCCAGTCTTCTTACCAAAGGTTCATAAGTCTGAGGAGGAATGTGGGCTGCCCTCTCTGGTTGTCAGGAGGGCACAAGCCTTTTACATGGAGAGGACCAAGTCATTTCACAAATCATAAAGTCATAGAATATCAGGGTTGGAAGGGACCTCAGGAGGTCATCTAGTCCAACCTCGTGCTCAAAACAGGACCAATCCCCAAAGTCAACGCAGTTCATCGCGGTGGAAGATAGGATGAAAGTACATTCAGTTTCTGCCCAGAGAATTTCTTCCTGGATCAGAGCCTGCATCTGTTTCTGCTATGATCAGGCGAAGGTGCCTCCACTGGTGGTTGTAACTGCCCACTTGACTAAAGCTCAAAGCCTCAGCAGTGGCCTTCCTGGCCCATGTGCCGATTTCTGACCTCTGCAGGGATAACATCTGGTCATCTATGCATACGTTCATGTCTCACTATGCGTTTACACAGCAAGCCTGAGATGATGCTGGCTTCGGTAGAGCAGTGTTGCAAACCACACGTCTGTGAACTCCGAGCCCACCTCCAGGGATTCTGCTTGTGAATCACCTAGAGTGAAATCAACATGAGCAAGCACTCAGAAGAAAAAATGGTTACCTATCTGTCGTAACTTGTTGTTTGAGATGAGTTGCTCATGTCCATTCCATTACCCACCCTCCTACCCCTCTGTCGGAGTTCCTGGCAAGAAGGAACTGAGAGGGCGTAGGGCCGATGGCACCTGATGTAGTGATGCCAGAGCTCAGCACTCAAGGAGACATCACAGCCAACCCTACAGATACCACTAAGGCAAAAGTCTCCGACAACTGTGCACATAGGCGCACACATACCTAGAATGGAATGGACATGAGCACCACCTCTCAAAGAACAACAGTTATGAAAGGTAGGTAACCATTTTTTCTCTACTTCATTGCCGTAAGCTGTAGTTTGCATATTTTGCTAAGTTGCCTTAAGTAGGACTTACAAATGAGTTTAAGACAAGGAAAAAAAATAAATTAAGAAACATCTTTCTTCCCAATTCCATGTCCCTTTGCTAGATATGACTAACCCATGCTATCAGTTAGAAAATATAGTGTATATGTAAGAAAGTCAAACATCATTTTGTTAGCTTTCTGTATCCTTTCTGTGAATCGTATTGAAATATCAGATTGCTTTGAAACAGTGAATAACATGCATCCGAGGAAGTGGGTATTCACCCACGAAAGCTCATGCTCCAAAACGTCTGTTAGTCTATAAGGTGCCACAGGATTCTTTGCTGCTTTTAGTGAATAACTGTTGTCCTTTATTTCTTAAATTAAAAACTAAGTTTTCAGTGTGTTTGTCTCGTCATATAAGCAAAATTTGTTGAAGCAATTCTAAAATGTGAAATTTGTTGATATTTTCTGATTGTTGCTGTTGCATAACTGGGTGGATTGATTGAAATCACTTGTTTTAATCATAGTTTAAATCAGGAAGCAGGAAACCTTGACTTAAATAATTGGTTTTAGTCTGGTTTTGCATTTGTACTTTTTAGTTATTGTCCTAAAGAAAAGTTCTTTCTCATTGGCTGTTATAACCATTGGAACATGTTGATTTGCAACCAAATACAGCCTTTACACTCAATTTGGTATTTCCTTTTGCTAACTGGAAGAATATACTGTATATATACATATGTATTTAAACAATTATATAGTTTAACCTACATGTATTTGAATTCTCAATTTTAACATATTTTATGTTAGAAAGTGGTGATTGGTAAACCTTTGATATTTTTTTTTATCCCGGGTTTGTGCCAAGCTGCATTTGGATGGAAATTGGAATTAAAAGTGTACAAAAGCAACATTTTACATTTGTTTTTTATTAATTGCATAAAGTTACCTTATATATGCAAGAATCATAAGAAAGAAAACAAGTTTATCAGAGCATATTTTGCATTTAAAATGTATTAAACAAAGGAAGTATTTCCTGGAGTTAGTGAATTGACAGAATTTGAAAGTATTTGGGTGCATAAGGGCTTGTCTACATGGTGGGGTGGGCAAGGTGTTCTACGGTGGATGCGTGGGAGATAGGATGATTTCTAAAGCGCAGTAACATGTTGCACATAAGAAACAACACTATGTTAAAGCTCACTAGGGAACCTTTAGCGTGCATCAGCCGGGTCTACATTGACCAATTAATGCACAACGTGTTAGTGCACTTTAGAAGCCAAACCTCTGTAGAGCATCTTACCCCACCATATAGCCCTAAAAATGCAGAGCAGAAACTGCAGTACTTACATTTGGAAAAATCTAAATACCAATATTTGCTCCCTTCTAAAGACTGAAGGGGAAAAAAGCTACTTAATGTAGTTTACAACATTGTGATAATTTATAAACCTTGAGTTGATCTAAAAAGTTAGCTATTTACCCCAGTTGTACCATTTAAAAATAGGCACCCTTTGTCTCATTGTAATTTGAGGAGGGCTTATTGATGCTGCTGTATTTTTTTTTAATTTAAATTATTTTAATGAACTAAAGTAGGCTTAGGCCTTAATGTAAATTGACATAATTTCAAATGTAATTTGAAATAGGTTTATTTTAAAAAAGAAAAATATATTTAATGTAAATAAAAATTGATTTAAATAAAACTAATCTGAGTTTTTAATTTTTAAAAAAACATCATCTACCTTTGGGTGGAACAAATGCACATTCGTGCCCATTTCACAAGATGGGGACTTAGCAATATGATGCATGTATTTGTATTTGCAGTCTCTTTGCCCTGTCAGGCCAAAAAAATGAATTGTTCACCCTTGGTGTCCTTATTAGTTTTTTGAACTCTTAAACACAGAATTTGATGGTTTGTAATTATAAACTAATTTGTTAGGTACGAAAATGTGGTGATAAAATGTGGATCGATTTCATTGTGTATATATGAGCAATAAGATTGTGGAGAAGAGAACAAAAGTGAATAGAAACGCAACATGACTTGACCAAAAGCTTTAGGTATGCAGGATTAAGGGAGTTATATTAATATTTATATGGATCAATCTTTCTTTTTTTTTTTTTTGCTCACAGTTTTTATTGCACCTGTCTCAAAGCTGACTACTACTAAACAAACATTTTGGTAATGACAGATTACTTAGTTTCACATTAGCTTCTATAAGTATTTCAGTATCATCTGCTGACATGTACTTTTGCAGCTTCTTAAAGCAATACTGCTTGGTGAACCACCTTTGGCACTGCTTAGTGCTTCTGCCTGCTGATGACATGATGTGCACAGCTGATATGTGAGTTTCTGACAGATGTGTCAAAGATGCAGAATTATCGCTTGAGTTAAAAGTAGCCCTCCCTCCTGCCATTTTTTTATTGTTCAGAAAGAAAAATGCTTTTACTGTGTTTACTAGCTTGTTTTATATTCGTATTATTGGTGATGTCAGCACAACATTGTAACTCAGGTTCTGTAGTTTCTGATTCTGCTAGAGTTTTATGTCAAAAGTGCAGTAGAAGCCAGAAAGTTACGTAGTTTGTCTTGTTACATTGCAAGTATAAAGTGCACTTCATCTTTTATTAACTATAGTATTGGATTTTTTCTACCAAATGAATTGATGAGAACATTACATTACTGCTTTACAGGTTTTTTGCAGCCTTTCCTAGAAGCCTGCGGCAATGAGTCCTTTTTCCGTACTTGTTCTGTGTTGCTTCGAAATCCTAAACTCGATCTACTGATAGTGGAAAAACTCAGCATTATATTGCAAAAACTCTCCAGAATCAAGTAAATATTTTTTATTTTGTAGTCTTAGTTATCAAAAATTGCTTTTTTGTTTTCCTCCTCATAAGTTTTCTGACTCCATTTTCTCTCCTTGACCCTCAGGTTTGCTGAGTTATTTTATAACATAGTTTTTCTGGGCTGAAATTTACAAAAGGGACTATGTGACATAGGAATCTATATCCTATATTCAAAAGTGATTTAGGCACTTAGAATCTTAAGTCTTATCCACTTACTGAGACAGTTAAGTTTCTAAGTGCCCAGAAGTCATTTCTGAAAAGGGAATTTAGACTTTTAAATTTGACCCTTTCTAAGGATCTCTCTCTGTGCTTGTTGCTTTATAAATTTATTGCAACAGAAATTCTCCCGTGCCTAATGATATCACATCTTGTACTGAATTATGCCAGTGCATTACATGATTTGATTACTTCTCTTATAAAACAACAGAGAGCTAAATTAAAGTCTTTTATTCACATTAGGTACTGAACACTTTTTTCCCTAGAAAATTATGGATATATAGATTAGTTTTTATCTTCTTGAGGATAAAAAACAAACAAACAAACACTATAGCTCTAGGTGGGGAAAACAAGATAAATTTCTAAGTTGAAAGAAAAAAACAAACTATTTTTCATTGGAGATAAGTTAGAATTTAATAAATTGTGATTTTTTTTCAAGCAAAATTGCTTAAAATTTGTAGACTGAAAACAATCTCACATCCCTATCAGCTGTTGGATCTTCCAGTGTTGGATCTGTCTGCAGTATTTTTAAATATTGTTTCTTTCTGTCTGTATTTCCAGAGCTGTCTCTCTCCCCCTGCATTCCTCCCTCCACTTGGTCTGCTACCCAATCCCACTTTCACAGCTTTGAAAACTTGCTTCATCTCTTCCTTAAGGTTTCCTTGGGCTACATTTAAAAGCCATTTATCTGTGGGGAAGGATACTTCTGCATGGGGTCATGTTTATTTTTGTCACCATGCAGCAAAACCATAGCAGCTTAGAGAGACACCATTACCACTGACAATGTAAAAAATCACATTCATGAAATATAAAATACAACACAAATTTTGGTTCCATAAAAAAAGTCAGTCTCTCCAGAATAGTGACTTTGAAATTCTCTTCCCATACTTGAAAGTAATCCAATGAATTTTTGTCACTGACTAATTTTATATGAAAATCTTTTGCAGAAGTAATAAGAAGATGTTTGAATTGTTTACTATTCATCTAATGATCCAAGAGCTGCAGAGGACAACACATCCAAATCATGCTTTTCTCTGTATTAACCTCAATTCAATTCTTTTCAATTTGGGCTTAACAAGGACCAACTCTCTTATCTCCAGTCTAAGCACAAGTCACTAAAGAACTGTATTTTATTATGGTTTATGTTCTGTATAATTTGTACAAACAAGATTATATTTATTTATAAAAACTAGCAGACTAGCTAACAAGAACATCAATAGCTCATTTATAACTGCATGGGTTAGAATTTATGTTACCCTCCTTTATAATCAGTGTATTCATTCAAAGAGAAGGTGGGAAATTGCACAATCTTCAAGAGGCCTTTGTTTTTAAATTTAGCTGAAATATACTACAGGGTTAGTGCTGTGCTGTTCTAGAAAACCGTCATGTTCAACACAACTGGCACCTGCTTGCTAGGCACACCACTAGTACCTACTTTCCTCACAAAGTTGTGAAATATGAGTTAACCTTAAAAATATTAAAAATTTAAAATCTTCAATGTTTTACCAATATTTATTATTGTTTTTTTGTTTGTACAGGTGGCACATAACATGGAAACAGTCTTTTTGCAAATGTATTTCAGGAAAATGCTTGTTTTAATGTACTGAAGTCAAATTTTGATTAAATTGAACTTAGTGTATATTAGGTGTATTTTGAATGAGAAATTTTCTCTGGTCTGTGATATCCAGTATTTACAGGAATCCTATTCACCGTTTTCTCTTTACTTATATGTATTTGCTGTACATCGCTGTACTTTATTAAGTCATGATACTGGTTTTGTATTTTTTTATGGATTTCTCTGATATCTCTGAAAATATAAAGTATTTCTTAAAATTTTTGGAATAATATTACTTCAGTTAAAAGCCATAATCTTTTAATAAAACAAATCCATTTTCTATTTTATTAATTTCCAAAAGGGATGTAGTCCGGTCTCCTGCTTATGCACACACTTTTCCATATGTACTTTTCAAACACTAACAGCCAATTAATTTTGTCATTGATATGAATAGGTATTGGTACTCAAAAAAATGCATATGTATACAAAATGAGTAACTTGACCCAACAAGTCTTTCATTTCTAATGTTTGATTATGCCATTCTGTGAAATTTCAAGCTATATTCTTTGCAGCTCCTTGTAATTATATAATTGAAGCTGTGATTATAATTTAAGAACCTGCTTTATAATAAATCTGTGTTTGATTAACTCTGTGGCCAGTCCATGTGAAACTTCTTACAAGATTAGTTCTTTGAGTGATTGCTCAGGTGTATTCCACTATAGGTGTGCGTGCTCGCCACATGCACCGGTGCTGGAAGTTTTTCCCTTAGCAGTATCCGTAGTGGGGGAGCCCCGCTGGGACCCCTGGAGTGGCACTGACATATCGCGCTATAAAGGGGCTGCATGCTCCTCCCACCCTTAGTTTCTTCTTGCCGCCAGTGAAGGTAGTTGGAACTTGCTCCAGCCTTGGCTGCAGCGTTATAGCCTTAGTTGTATCCAGTTTCCCTGAAAACTTCTTTGCTGAACTTTCTCTCGCGAAGGCCTGGCTTGGGGCATGCCCCGTGGCCCAGGCTTCGAGTCGTGCAACTCCTGTCGCAATCCGTGCCTAGAGGTGATCCACACAGTCAGTGTCTTCGCTGCCTGGGCGAGGCTCACATTAGTGAGAAGTGTAAATTTGCCACTCCTTCAAGCCGCGTACAAAGAAGGAGCGTGAGATCCGACTCCGGGCTCTCCTCATGGAGTCGGCATTGGCCTCGGCATTGGCACGTCGAGCTGACCACGCCCGGTACCTTATCTTCGGCATGCAGTGAAGTGCCTCTGGTGCACCATCCTGATTCTGCGCCCGGTACTGTGTCCTCAGTGTGCAGCGAGGCGCTGTCGATGAGTCGGTACCGCTCCCCTGCAAACAAGGGAAGACTCAGCGGCACCGAGAGGAGGAGAGTGGTGAGGCCAGACCCAAGTTGGGCAGCCCATGATCCACATTGGGACATAGACCTCCGACTCGCGCTGAGCGGAGTAGTCCAGTCCCGTCCGTGTGAGCCACGCCCGAAGTACACATGCCTTCAATGCCAGAGGCAGCTCAGGCCATGCATGATATCCTGGTGCTTCTGGTACCGGGTGCACCTCCTCAGTCGGGCCCTCGGTCCCGAGGGAAGCCGCCCTTGGGCGCCCATCAGCCCTCCCCGGAGGTGTCGGAGGTCAAGGTACCTTCCCAGGTCAAGGTGCCGAGTAGAGCCCCACGACGCACATCGACTCCGCGTCCTGGCTCTTCTGTGAGTGGATCCCACTCCTCTGGTCTTGGACGCCATCAAGGAGGTTACAAGAGATGGCACCGTTCCTCCTCCAACCAGTCCGAGAGGAACAAGTCTCGCAGCCGTCGGCACTGATGCTCGTACTCAAGCGCCCACCATCACAGAAGCCATGTTCAGAGTGCATCCTGAAAGCCCCCGGCACCGAGGTACCGTGGTCAAAGCACCGCAGGGAGTCCAGAGACACCTCTTCAGACATTTACCTCTCAACTTCCTCCAGGTCAAAGTCTCGGGGCAGGAACAGTCACGATAGAGACTGCTCCAGTCATTCCTACGGCACCGTGCTTTCCTCCAGGACTTCAGCATTGGCGTGCAGCCCTCTCTCCCCAGGCCAATACCGCACCACATAAGCAACCAGCCCTGCCGGCACCCAATGCCTCTCATTTCCAAGCTGTTCCCTGGCAAGGACAATGGTGTCACTGGGCACTGTGGCCTCAGGCTCCTGCGCACCCGAGACCTTGCTCTGTGACGAGAGCCTCTCAGGGCCGCCCTGCGTTGCCTCCCCGGCACTGGGATCAGACCGTGAGTGCTGAACCCCTGGCATTGACTCTGGCACCGGACCTGGACGTCGAGCCCACGATGCCGTCGGTTGCTGAAGGCACCGCACCATCCACCTCTTCGGCACAGGGTGATTCAATTGCGGTGCTGCCTCCCTCTTCCCAAGAGGACTTTAAGGCGCACCAGGAGCTGCGTAGGAGCGTAGCAGCAAATCTCGAGCTCCGGGCTGAGGAGATGGAGGAGATCTCTGATAATCTTTTTAATATCCTCGCCTCCTTGGTACCAGGGCGTGTGGCGCTCCCATTCCATCAGGGAGTAGCCAACATCACCACTGGCCTCTGGCAGAACCTGGCCTCGTTTGGGCCAATTTTCAAAAAGGCCGAGAGGAAGTACTTCATCCCCAAAAAGGGTCATGAGTACCTATACACCCACTCAGCTTCTAACGCATTGGTGGTAGAGTCGGTCCACCACCATGAGCGGAATGGCCAGCCCGCGCCCACACCAAAAGACAAGGATACTCCTAGACTGGATACCTTTGGGAAGAGGGTTTATTCGTCCGTGAGTTTCCAGCTCAGAGTGGCCAGCCACCAGGCACTGCTGAGCCGGTACGAGTTTAATCTCTGGGGTTCCCTCTCCAAGTTTGAGCCCCTTTTCCGTGACAAAGATGGAAAGGAGTTTCGGGCTCTGATCTACAAGGGTGCGGCCACGGCCAAAGCAGCTCTCCTGGCGGCTTCGGATGCAGTGGACACAGCCGCTCGTACAATGGCTTCCGCACTCTCCATGCTACAGGCGTCGTGGCTCTCACTCTCGGGGTTGTCGGTCGAGTCCAAGTCTATAATGCAGGATCTGCCGTTTCATGGCAAGGCCCTATTTGCAGAACAGACAGACACCCGTCTGCATGGGATGAAGGATTCCCTCACCACCCTTCAGACACTAGGCCTCTACGTCCTGCCCCCTAAGAACGAGCCCAGGCCTCAAACCTCTGCTTCTCTGGCTCAGGACAGATACAAACCCCTGACTAAGTGGCAGAGGGAACAAAGGCGTCAGTCCCAATGCCAATTCCGTTTGGCCCCTTGGCCTGCGACCTCGAAGGCCAGACAGCCGGGAAAGCGGCGTTTTTGACTCGTTGAGGGGGGGGTCACTGGGCTGTTGCCAGTGTAACCCGCATCCAGGTAATAAAGTTGCCTTTTATGAACCGTTTATCAACCTTCCAACTGCCATGGGCCCATATAACATCGGACCAATGGGTCCTCAGCACCATTTCCCACGGGTACAGGCTGCAGTTTGTTTCCACCCCTTCCAACTTCCCCTGTCTGGGCAGCCAGCCGGGGTCCCGGAGCATGTCCTCCTCCTCCGCCAGGAGGTGGAGTGCCTCCTTTCCCTGGGAGTACCTCAGGAATACCAGGGCAGGGGTTTTTACTCCAGGTATTTCCTCATCCCGAAGGCGATGGGCAGGCTTTGGCCCATCCTCGATCTGTTGAATCTCAACCAGTTCCTGGTTCATTGCAAATTCTGCATGGTGTCCCTGGCCTCTGTTAGTCCATCTCTAGACCAAAGGGATTGGTTTACGGCGCTGGACCTCCAAGATACGTACTTTCACATCCACTTTTTCGAGAGTCACAGGCGTTCCATCTGTTTCATCGTGGGTCAGGACCATTTCCAGTTTACGGGCCTCCCCTTTGGCCTCTCTACTGCCCCTAGGGTATTTACAAAGTGTATGGTGGTGGTGGCTGCCCACCTCAGGAGAAAAGGGCTGCAAATCTTCCCCTACCTCGATGACTGGTTGCTCAAGGGCCAGTCTCGGTCTCTGGTGCAGCAGCACATGAGCTTCCTGCTAAACACCTGCGCAGCTCTAGGCCTACTGGTAAACGAGGAGAAATCCACGTTAATCCCGATTCAGTGCATAAGCTTTATAGGGACGCTGCTGGATTCCCAAGTGGCCATACCCTTCCTCCCACGGGACAGATTCGAGATTCTCAAGGCTCTCATCACCTTGGTCACGGCCTTTCCACTAACCACGGCACGGGTGTGCCTGCAAATCCTTGACCACATGGCAACATGCAGCTATGTGGTGCAGACATGCCAGGCTTCGGATGAGGCCCCTTCAGCTCTGGCTGGCCTCCCGCTACTCCCAGGCCAGGGACGACGTGGACAAGGTTGTCACGGTGCCGCCCAATGGTGGTCCCTTCCGAGCAACATGCTCCAGGGTATCCCCTTCCGAGAGCCCCCTCCCTCACTAGACCTAGTGTCAGACGCCTCGGACCTGGGCTGGGGACCCCACATGGAGGATGTCAAGACCCAGGGCATGTGGTCACCAGAGGAACTGACCCTGCACGTAAATGTCAAGGAGCTCAGGGCCGTATGCCTGGCGTGCATGGCATTTTACCAGCACATACAGGAGAAGATGGTCAGAGTCCTTACAGACAACATGACTGCCATGTATTACATCAACAAACGGGGGCACACATTCACAGGCCTTATGCCAGGAAGCCCAACTCCTGTAGGAGTTTTGTATAGCCTACAACATACTTCTGCGGGCTTTGTACCTGCCTGGCAAGAGTAACACGCTCGCAGACCACCTGAGCAGAGTGTTCTCCCAGCAACATGAGTGGTCCCTGCACAGAGAGGTAGCCAGGTTGATCTTCCTACAGTGGGGTACTCCTCAGGTAGAGCTGTTCACCACCGCCCAGAATCGACAGTGTCCTCGATTCTGCTCCAGAGTGGGATGGGGTGACGAGGCAATATCGGATGTGTTTCTGCTCCCATGGTTGGGGCCCCTGTTGTATGCCTTCCTGCCCTTCCCCTTAATAGGCAGGGTCCTACAGAAGGCGAAGTCAGACGGGGCGAAGGTTATTCTTATAGCCCCGGATTGGGCCCGTCAGCATTGGTACAGGTCCCTACTGCAACTCTTTGCAGCCCCTCTGTACAGGTTGCCGTTCTACGCGGACTGCTTCTCCCAGGAGGAAGGTCGTCTCCTCCATCCCAACCTAGCTGCGCTCCACCTGACAGCGTGGCTGCTCCATGGTTAAATGAGGAGGAAGGGAGGTGTTCTGAGGATGTGAAGAAGGTCCTGCTGGAAAGTAGGAAACCCTCCACACGTCAGACTTACCTGGCTAAATGGTATAGGTTCTCTATGTGAACGAGAGATAGAGGTTTCTCTCCCTCCGCCGCGTCTATCCAGCTTGTCCTCAACTGCCTCCTGTCCCTTAGGGCCCAAGGGCTGGCGCCTTCCTCGATCAGGGTGCACCTTGCGGCCATTTCAGCCCTCAACCCCCTGGTGCAGGGCCTGTCTGTGTTCTTGCATCACATGACGGCCTGGTTTCTGAAAGGGTTAGATCGAGCATTCCCTTATGCCAGACCCCCGGTCCCGGTCTGGGACCTGAACCTGGTGCTCTCCCGCCTCACAAGGCCTCCCTTTGAGCCTTTAGCCACGTGCTCATGGTCCCAACTGTCGTGGAAGGTGGCATTCCTAGTGGACATCACCTCAGACCGCCAGGTCTTGGAGCTCAGGGCCCTGACTTCTGAACTGTCATATACGGTCTTCCATAAGGACACAGTTCAGCTCCGCCCTCACCCTGCTTTTTTGCCGAAGGTAATCTCGGCTTTTCACATGGTTCAGGATGTTTTTCTCCCGATCCTCTGTCCTAAACCCCATTCCTCCAATGAGGAACGCCGCATGCACATGTTGGACATGCACAGAACGCTGGCCTTTTACCTGGACAGAAGCAGGTCATTTAGGAGGTCTCCCCAGCTTTTTATTGCTTTGGCGGAGCGTGTGAGGGGATGGCCGGTGTCTACCCAGCAGATCTCCCGCTGGATCACCTTGTGCATTCGCACCTGTTCCGACCTGGCAGGGCTTCCCCCGCCTCCTGTTGTGAAGGCGCATTCAACCAGAGCCCAGGCCTCATCGATGGCCTATGTGGCTCATGTCCCTATTCAGGACATCTGTAGGGCTGCTAGATGGTTCTCTGTCCACACCTTTTCGGCGCACTATGCGATCGTCTCCCAAATGAGGGATGACGCCAGTTTTGGTAGGGCGGTGCTCCTCCTGGGTAAGCCTTGAAATTTTACATTTAAATTCCTACCTGCCTCCATCAGGTCACCTATAGTGGAATACCCATGAACAATCACCCGAAGAAGAAAGGACAGTTACCTGTTCCGTAACTGGCATTTTTCGAGATGAGTTGCTCAGGTGTATTCCACGTCCGACCCTCCTTCCCCTCTGTCGGAGTTGTCTGGCAAGAAGGAACAGGGTGGGGCAGCGCGCAGCCCCCTTTATAGCACAATATGTCAGCGCCACTTCAGGGGTCGCAGCAGGGCTCCTCCACTACGGATACTGCTAAGGGAAAAACTTCCGGCACTGGTGCATGTGGCAAGCACGCACACCTATAGTGGAATACATCTGAGCAACACATCTCGAAGAGTGTCAGTTACGGAACAGGTAACTGTCCTTTTTAATGCCCTTTGAGTTTTTGTTTGGTTTCTTACTACAAAATCTTTGAATTAGAGCTCTGACAGACATAAATCCATTGCAGTCTGACCTTTTGTTGACAATGTTTTTTAAGACATCATTCTACACCAAATATAGTAGATGGGAAATCCTGAATGTAGTGCAACATATAATTTAAAAAAAAAGGGGGGGAGGGGAGGGAGATTTCAGATAACTTTTAACTATTATTTATCATAGGTGAAAGTTTGTGCCAATGATTGCTGATGGATTAAATCTCTGAATAAAAACTTCTCCCTCAGCAAATATATTTTTGTCAGATTTTATTTCACAACGGAGAAGATTTTACGTGCCAATTTTCTCTGTTAGCAGCTGCATTTCTGCTCCTCATGATCTGTTCCACCCTGCCCAACATAATCTTCTACCCCTGATTAAGCATTAAAAATGCTAAGAAATTAATGTACAAAAAACTGATTTGTGAAGCTGTTTCAGTTGCTACATACACCTCGTTGTTTCTGCTCTCACAGGGCTGTCAGCCTTCCATCACTCCATTTACTAAGCAACTACTCCCTCCCAATACAAACAAGTACTGCACTAAACATCCATGACTAATAATAGCGGCAGGGGATAGTTTCATAAAGAGGTGTGTGCAGAACAGGGGATTGAGAGGAACTGAATTAAAGTTGCCATGCCTGATCTATGGTGTATTGTAGTTACAGTAATGTTAAGGGGATGTACCTGTAGGTGGAGAAGAGGAGGGCATATGCTACTAAGGGTATGTCTACGTGCAGCTGCCAGTGTGCTTCCCAGCATGGTTAGACAGTCATGCTAGCTCTGTGTTAAAAACAGATGGTTAAGGGTTAACGTCTCTTTTACCTGTAAAGGGTTAAGCTCAGTAAACCTGGCTGACACCTGACCAGTGGACCAATAGGGGGACAAGATACTTCAAATCTTGGTGGAGGGAAGTCTTTGTTTGTGCTTTTTGGTTTTGAGTGTTGTTCGCTCTTGGGACTAAGAGGGCCAGACGTACATCCAGGCTCTCCAAATCTTTCTGAATCAGTCTTTCATGTGACAAGATTGTAAGTAGTAGCCAGGCAAGGGGGAGTAGTCTTATGTTTGTTTTCTCAACTTGTGAATGTTTCTTTTTGCTGGAAGGATTTTTATCTCTGTTTGCTGTAACATTGAATCTAAGGCTGAGGGGGTCCCTCTGGTCTGTATGAATCTGAGTACCCTGTAAAGCATTGTCCATCCTGATTTTACAGATATAATTTTTACTTTTTTCTTTCTTTAATTAAAAGCTTTTTTTTAAAGAATCTGATTGATTTTCCTTGTTTTAAGATCCAAGGGGATTGGGTCTGAACTCACCAGGGATTGGTGGGGGGACAGGAGGGGGATGGTTAATTCCTCGTTTTAAAATCCAGGGAGTTTGGATCTGTGTGAAGCCTCTCAAGGCAACCCAGGGAGGGGAAAGTCTGGGGGGAAAGAAGGGGGGTGGTTAATTTCTCCTTGTTTTAAGGGGTTTGGATCTGTGTTCCCCAAGGAAGGTTTTGGGGGAACAGAAAGTGTGCCAGACACTAAATTCTGGCTGGTGGCAGCGTTAACAGATCTAAGCTAGTAATTAAGCTTAGAAGTGTTCATGCATGTTCCCACTTTTTACTCTAAAGTTCAAAGTGAGGAAGAAACCTTGACACTCTGCTAGAGGTAGTGCTCTGAAAATGGCAGTGTAGCTGGCAGTAGCATGGGCCATGGCTTGGGCTAGGTGGAAGCTCGGACTAGCACATAGCTAGCTCCAAGATGGCTAAGGACATATCTACAATTTGAGCTAGGGTAGTGATTCCCAGCTCAAGGAGATGTATCTGTGCTAACTCTGAATATTAAATCTATGGCCAGATCCATAGGGGTCTTCCAGCTGCTGAGGAGCTCTACTGTATCTTTGTTTAGGTACCCTCCATACTAATCTTTGTCGAGTTTTTATCAAAGGAGGAATTATCATCAACACCGGAAGTGTCCTCAACAACAGCAATAGAGGAGGGAACTGTTTAAGCCTCATACTATCAGCTACATCTTCCTTTGACATGAGGACGGAAGAACTAAACCAGTCCTATCCCCAGACTTTCCCCTCCTTGGGCCCTAAGGGACAGGAGGCAGTCGAGGATGGACAATGCTTTTCAGGGTACTCAGATTCATACAGACCAGAGGGACTCCCCCCACAGCCTTAGATTCAATGTTACAGCATAGATTCAGAGTCCTACCCCATTTGGGGACTGCCTGTCACAATTCCACCAATAATGGCAGTCTATAACATCAAACAGATGGATTCTAGAGATTCTTCTCAGTGGCTCAGTTATCCAGTGCTAAACCCTTCCTCCTTCCAAGCCTCCTACTCCTCCCCAGTCCTCTTCAGGAACCTATTTCATGAGACCATGTTGTGAACAGAGCTGGAGTATACAAGAGGTACCACAGAGTACAGGGGGAAGGGTTTTTATTCAAGATGCTTCCTTATATCCAAAAATGGGTGAGAGCCTTCAATCCATTTTAGATCTTAGGAAGCTTAATGCATTTGACAGGAGGTATCAGTTCGGCATAATCCACCTCCCTCCTTTCTGTACTCAACTTGTGCATGGCTCTCGATCATAAGAACAGGTCACACAAACACGTGTCAGAGATGGTCTAGTTTACTTGGGCCTGCTTAAGCACAGTGGACTAGACTAGATGATCTGTTGAGGTCTCTTCCAGCCTTACATTTGTATGATTCTTGCTCTAAAGGAGGTTTATTTTCACATTTGTCTGATCATCCCATCAGGAATATCAATGTTTTATAGTAGGAAGGGACCACTGCTAGTTCAAGGTCTTCCCTTTCCATTGGCCCAAGGGTTGTTACCAAGTGCCATTCCATAGTGGCTATATATCTCAGGAAGCAAGGGATTTTTCTCTATCTTGACCTAGACAATTGGCTTGTCAAAGTATCAGAGAGAGAAGTTGGATATAATGCAGATTTGCTTCCTTTTTACCAATTTGAAATTGTGAATAAATTGAGTGAAATCACTTAGGCCTGCTCAAAAGATTCTTTTCACAAGGACTGTGCTGGACACTGGTTGGCAGAGCTTTTTTAAATAATATATGGAGCTATACCTATCTCATAGAGCTGGAAGGGACGTTGAAAGTTAAATTGAGTCTAGCTCCCTGCCTTCAGTAGCAGGACGAAGTACTGATTTTGCCCCCGATGGCCCGCTCAAACATTGAACTCATACTCCTGGGTTTAGTAGGCCAATGCGCAAGCCACTGAGCTATCCCTCCTCCCAGAAGAAAGTAATGCAAAGAAAAATGAGATATAGCCCTGCTTCTACAGTCTGGAGCAGAAAATTTCTTCTTCAGACTGATGGGTCTTAGTATGTCAACCATGTTTCGGACACTTCCATTCTAGGCTAGGGGACACATTTTAACAACATTGTGACACTAAGGTGACTGGTCCCCAGCAGAAAGGAAGTTACATATCGCTATACTGGAACTGAGAACCATTCAATGGGTTTTTAAATCATTATTTTCTTGAATCAGTCACAAGGTTGTTCAAGTAGCAACTGACAATACAATAGCAATGTACTATCTGAACAAATGACAAGAGTGCACAGTCCCCTCAGTTGTGCAGGGAAGCAGTCCATCTTTGGGGATGATGTATAAAACAAGAAATTTACCCAGTGATCATTCATGTAGCTGGGGAAAGCAACAGTCTCATGGGTTACTTATGCAAAAAAAAAAATCACGGATACATAAGTGGTCCTTGAAGGCTTCTATGGCAAATGAAATCTTCAAATTGTGGGACTGACTAAAAATAGATCTCTTTGCATTAAAATACAACTTGAAGTGTTGGAAGCTTTATGCAAGGACAGGGGGAGACAAGGAATCTATTTTGGGTGTATTTCTGGTGGACAGGACAGGATCTCCTATATGCATTTCCACCCATCCCTCTCGTTCAGAGCATGATAAAACAGAACAAAACCAAAATAATTTTGATAATACCAGCTTGATCCAGGCAGCAGTGGTATCGGGACCAGATTCATCTATCCAAGGGGCTATGTAGACTTGACCTGTCACAACAGTAAGGGAAAACATATCACCCAGATCCTCAGTTGTTTCTTCTAATGGCATGGACAATAGGACTTTGAGACTCTTAGGCATTCTTGTTCTTCAGAAGTACAAAATGTCTTGATTAATGCAGAGAAAAGATCTGTAGATGTGCATATGAATAGAAAGGGATTTTATTATGGATAATCAGTAATAGAGATCCTTAATATCTAATCTGTTTGTTTAGAGTATTTGCTACATCTTAAAATGTCAGGTCTTGTTATCTGTTAGGGTCCATCTCTCAGCGGTTTCAGCATACCATGTTCCTGGTAATAAATCTGTGTTAGTTCATTACATGGTTAAAAGAGTTTTAAAATGGGATTAATTGATATGCACCAGGTGAGGATTCTGTACCATTTTAGGATTTAAATATAGTATTTACTCATGTGATGCAACTCCCTTTCAAACCTGTGGGGCACTAAGGTTCCATCCTCTAAGCTGCACCAGCCCCAGAGCATTCCAGGAGGGTGAATATGCAGAGTCCATCCAGAAGAGCCTTACTTTTAGGTAACTAACCTTTGTATTGACAAAAATAATGGGATGGGGGGGTTGTTTGCCTTTTAATTTTTGAATCATTAAGTTTCATACATTCAAGCTTTTATTTGCAGCTAAGAGAACTAGCATCTTCCAATTTTTTTTTCTTCTGCAGCTTTCAGAAGAGCACCAAGAATCACAAACATGAGCTAAAATCATGAGACGTAGTAAAATTAGATCTATACTGTGGACCAAATTTGTAGGTGATGTGTATGGTATTTTAGACTCTCACTTCAACCTAATTACTCCTCTCCCAATGTGTTAGGGAATCTAAATTTGTGTAATGTACACAGAGAGGAGTCAGAAAAAAGTATAAATTAAAGTAGGATAGGCATTGCTTTAACTTGTTCATTCTGTTGGCTCTTCTGTATATAAACAAACACTCATTTAGATTCCTTTACACATTGTTAAAGCAGATGTAAGGCAAAAGTTAATCAAATTTTCAGAGGGCTTAATTTACACTACCTTACTCATCACCTATTTGGTCCACTGAGTTAAGAACTAAAGTGAAATTGGACATTGTCTAAATGCCCATAATGAACTGGACTTGATGTAGTTCAGAGTCATAATGAGGTTCTTTTTTTGTAAATTCCCTCATCCTTCCTTACTCTAATGAATCTCCATTAGCTTAATGCTAACCTGTTGAAGCCAATATATTACAGGAGACAAACCCATAGGTTCCTTATGTTACTGCTAATTAAATAAAATACTAATCTAGCTCCATGGGCTACAAGTTGTGTTATAATGTCTTTTCCTCCTTTTCCATTTAGTTGTCCTACATGTTTTAAATGAAGTGCTGGTCCCTATGTGTATTCCACATATGGTTATGCATACGCGCCATGAACCTGCGTCTGGAAATTCTAACAATCAGTGTCCATTGGCCTGCATGTGCGCAGTAGATCTTGTGCTCCCTACAGAGGGCATAAGAGTCAATGTGGGCTAATGTCTCTTCAGTTCCTTCTTACTGCTACATGTCCTGAGTCAGAATCCCTGTGTTCACAGATTTCTCCAGCTTTTTTCCTCTTGATAGAACTGTAAAGAGATGTGTAAATAGTTTTTCTATTTCATAGATTTCATATTAGTATAATTAATATGGATTGTTTTCCCCATACTGGGGACTATGCCCAGAGTTCAACAATTGTGTCTTCTGCCCTTACTCCTTCTCCATGAGTGACAATCACCAATGCTGCCTCTACTGCTTGGAAGAGTCACATATCTCTGCAAAGTGCAGTATTTCACTCGTTTCCACTAAGAACTCATGAAGCTTGTGAGCTTCATCTAAGGAAACACCTTATGTAGAAGGCTGAGGCCCCACTCTGATTTGGGCCAAGGAGACCACCTTGTACATCAACTCCAACATACGAGTGGTGCCTCTCCAAGCACAAACTTCGTAGCTGAGTTTGCAGCTCCTAAGTCCAAGAAGTCTTCCTCAGAGCTTTGCATGCAAGTAGGGTGCAGTCTCATGGTTGAAAGGACAGATTCTAGTCCAGTACTGTTCACAAGAGATGCAATCTCTCCTCAAGACCATTGAGGTTGAATGAACTTTCACATGCAGATACTAAAGGACAACAGCACCACTGAAACCCTCCAGGCTGGAGGGTAAAGCATGTAAGAGGAAAGATCTGCCATGTCTGTTGGTGACTCCAACTCCAAAACACAAGGACCATCATCTACTGATTCCATCTAAGAGTGCAGATCCAGACTTTTCATCTGTATCAACTTGCTTGTCTACCTCTTGAGATGTGTCAGAACTCTTTGGACAGTAGGATATATGGGGACATACAGTCTCCCATACTCTTTAGTCTGGCCCTCCTAAGGAACGTTACTATACCAGAGAATGAAACTACTTCAGTGTCTCATCTCTGACCATTGGTTAGAAGTGTCCCAGAACTGATGGTCCCACCATTGGAAAGGGAGCAGTTTTCAGACTTGGATGAGTCATGTTCTGACCTCTCTGCCACCTCCTCAGAGAGAGCTGAGCACTAACCAGCAGTTAATCAAGGAGATCTGGATGCTACCCCCAGCAAATAGGACTTCTCCAGGGACTTCTGGTACCTAATGACACGGGGTCACCCACAAATGGCTGACTCCTTTTTTATTGGGGTTCAGGGGATCCCTATGGCAGATGCCAAGGACCCATCCAGAAATTTAAACACATCTTCTTGGCACCGACCAGATCCATCAGAGGAGGATGTTGACTCAGATCCTCTGATACTGATGGGAAATCTCATCCTTGTCTTGAGACAAAGCAGTCACTCCTTTTCTCTCCCTGCTGGACAATCAGAGGCAGTACCAGGAGCTATTGTACAGGAGTGCTAGTGACCTCCAGGTAACACTGGAAGAGGTCCAGAACCCACACCACTAGCTTTTAGATTTTGAAACCTGTAGGCCCAAGTAAGGTGGTGCTTCCAGTTAATGAGGCCATCCTGGAGCAGGCTAGCTTGGTCTGGCACACTCCAGTATCCTGTGTCCCCACACCTAAAAGAGTCAAGAGGTGCCATTACATCCTCATCAAGGAAGTTGAATTTCTTTTCCTCCCACCAACAGACTGGTGGTACAGCAGCTAGAGAAAGGGATAGGTTGCAACATGAAAGGACCACCCCAACTGACAAGGGCTCAAGGAGATTGGGGAGAAAGGTCTTTTCATCTACAGGTCTGCAATTCCATACTGCTAACTATCAGGCTTTGTTAGCAAATAACAAACTATTGTAAGGACAAGCTTCCCCTGTGGCCAGAGGCCAATTTCAGTACTTCATAGAGGGGGGCAAGTTAGTGCCAAGAACATACCTTCAGGTGAAAGTGGATGCAGCAGAAATGGTAGCCAGAGGCCTGGCTACTGGTATGGTCATGAGGAGGGATTCCAGATTACAGTATTGGTTTTCCCAGGGAGGTCCAGAATACTGTACAGGACCTTCCCTTTGAAAACTTGAATCTCGTCAACGAGAAAACAGATATCCCTACACTCATTAAATTTACTCAAGATTGACCCTATGCCTCCTGGGGATTTACATTCTGTCTCCAGGTAGAAAACACCAAAGACAAGCCTATAGGCCAAGGCCACCCCCTCCTCAAGTGTTCTACCATCAGCATCCAGCCAAGTCTTTGCAGAAAGACAGAGAGTTCAGAGGCCTTGCTTCTTTGCACCCTCTACCACCATGACCTCTACCTGTTGCCAGCCTCCTGCAAAGGGCTACTTTTGACATCTCAACCTACCACCATTGATGCCACCCATGCTTCCCACATCATATGGGGGGGGGAATCTGACACTTGTCACCCACAATTGGACTTGATCATGACCGACCGTTGGGTCTTGGAAATTATCCATCAAAGGTATTCCATTGAGTTTCTCTCCCTTTTCCCTCACAAACCCCCTTCAGGGACAGCTCTCGTGAGAGAATTCTTCATCAAGAAGTGGGCTCCCTTCTACAACGAGAGGTCATAGAGTGCATTTCACCTCAGTATCAAGGAAGACGGTTCTATTCCCCCTATTTCCTAGTCCCCAAAAAAGCAGATCGTGGAGACCCATTCTGATCTTTGGCAACTATGCATCTTTATTTGAAAGTCGAAATTCAGCATGGTTATGTTAGTATCAGTAATCTCCTCCCTACAGGAGTGGATGTGGTTTGCAGCTTTCAACATGAAGGATGATGCACACTTTCATGTAGACAATCATCCTTCCCACGGAAGGTTCCTGCAGTTTATGATGGGCCAAGAATACTTCCAGTTCACAGTCCTTCTCTTTGGGCTAGAAACAGCACCCAGAGTTTTTACAAAAGTTGTCTCTGTGGCGGCAGCACAAGTGATATGTCAGTGTTTGAGTTATCCATATCTGGATGAATGGGTAGGTCGCTCCTGCCAAGAGGTCAAGTCAACAATAGAGCCTCTGTTCCATCTTTTAGCGCCATGGGTGTCTGCATAAACAAAGAAAAATCCATTTTATCATCCAAACAGATGATGAAGTTTATCAGAGCAACACTGGACTATTTGCACCACAGAAAGATTTCATTTAACAAGCAGTCTGATAGTACAGATTACTTGCAAACCAAGAACTATGATCAGAATGTGCCTCTCACTTTCAGACCATATGGCATTTGCCAGGCTTCATCTACCATGTCCACAGATCTAGCTCTGGTCGATCTACTCAGCAAAGATCACATCAATTCAAGAGTGACTGTTCCTGCCAGAGCCATTGCCTCCCTCGCTTGGTGGTCAAGCTCAGAGAATATGAGTGGGCATTCCCTTCAACACTCCCACCCTTAGTGTCACCATCATAACAGATGCTTCTTTTCTGGGGTGGGGTGCTCACCTGAACAACCACACTGCACAAGGTACTGGGACCCCATGGGAGGCCACCCTGAACATCAATATACTAGAAATGAGAGCAATCTGCCTGGCTTGAAGAGTCTTTGTCTTGCATATACATTCACTCCCTGTCCGAGTGATGTCAGACAACATCACCATGGTCTTTTACATAAACAGGGCAGAGCAAGATCTCTTACCCTTTTCCTGGAAGCAGTCAAGCTTTTGAACTGGTGCATCAAAAACTGCATCATTTTTTAAGCTGCATACCTCTGAGGTGCTCAGAACTTGTTAGCAGACAATCTGAGCAGACACTTCTCTGCAGACCCATGAGTGGGAAATTCACAACTCTTACGTGAGCGAAATATTCACTAAGTGGAGTACACATCAGTGGGATCTCTGCATCGCAGATGAACAGAAAACTTCCCCTGTACTGCTCCAGAGGGAAAAAGTATCCCTTTGCCTCCATCCTAAGTTCCTCCCCAAGGTTATTTCTGAATTCTGTCAACCAGAGAATCCACTTACCTGTCCTTTTTCTGAAACCTTGTGCTTCTGCAGAAAAGACTTAATTCCCTTGATGTCAGACGTGCTCTGATGTTCTTCCTGCAAAGGA
This sequence comes from Gopherus evgoodei, assembly GCF_007399415.2. Classification (NCBI taxonomy): domain Eukaryota; kingdom Metazoa; phylum Chordata; order Testudines; family Testudinidae; genus Gopherus; species Gopherus evgoodei. The sequence goes on along the minus strand of NC_044322.1, from coordinate 112,595,368 downwards.
CCAAACCAATCAGAAAATCACCAAGACACTCTCTCTCCATAGTAGAAAGATCAAAAAGTCAAGTAATATCCCCTCAGAGAATCTTTAAGTGGGTTTCTAGATGCATCAAGTGCTACAGGAGAAGGTATATGTACTAACCTGACAGAGTCAGGGCACAGTCCACAAGGGATAAGCCACCTCTACAGCATTCCTGCAGGACAGTCCAATACTAGACACATGCAGAGTGACCACCTGGAGCTCCACCCACGTTTGTTAGACATTATGCACTAATTCAGGCCTCTGATGTGGATGCAGCAGTGGGAACTGCAGTACTGCAAGCATCTTTGCTGCCAGCTTCCTTGCACCCCTCTCCAGTCTGAGCACTGCTTGCCAATCACCCACATGTGGAATATACATAGAGACCAGCTCTCAAAGGAAAAATTGAGATTAGTTACCTGTAACTGGACGTTCTTTGAGATGTGTGGTCCCTGTCTGATTTTCCCTGCCTGCTCTTTGCCCACTCTACTTTGGATCTTATTGGATTCACGGTAAGAAGGGGAACTGGAGAGGTATCAGTCAGCACTGCCCCTTATGCCCTCAGTCAGACCTACTGTGCATGTGCAGGCCAACGGACACTGCTTGTTAGAATTTCTAGACTCGGAGGCGTGGTGTGCATGCTTATCCACATGTGGAATACAAAGAGGAACCACACATCTTGAAGAACTTTCAGTTACAGTAAATAAGTAACTTCCAGTTACTAATTTTTTTTACTCTTACATATTTCATGTATTTTATGTACTTTTCAAAGCGATACTCTTAACCTGTAGTATGTATGTCTGAAATTTGTGTGTGTATAAAAATGAGAGAGAGATTCATGAGCATACCCTATTGCAGTGAAAGCATGAATCAAGCAATGCAAGAAATTAAATCTGTTAAGGAGGAAGAAATGGCTGAAAATTAAAAAAGGGATAAGGTTAGACATTCATATTGACTAGATTATATTTACACGATGGAAAGAAATCCCTCCTATTTTAGTTATTAGACACTAGACATCTTGATGAGATTCTCCCTGAAAACCCACTTCCTCCACTACATCTACAAGAAATTAGCTACATCTATTTATCTCATGTACAATTTTTAAAAGTGCTTACTTGACTTAGGAGCCAAATCTCATTTTCAAAAGTCACTTTGGAGACTAAGGGTGACAATTTGGAAATCTCACTGAACATGAATTTCAGTTCGATTTTATGAATGTGTGTATGTTTATATTCTTATGGTTGTCTTTTATTGTCTTCCTTCATGTGATGAGGCAGAGTGGCCTCCCACTGATCCAGAGGGGGAGGAGCCAACTGCTAACCTAGGGTGGACAGAGCCTGAGTGGTCTCGCCCCGCCCCCCAGAAGTCAACGGGCGGGACAGGAAGTATAAAAGCCGAACCCAGCAGCTCAGTTGATGGCAAGCGGCTGGAGGAGCCAGATGCCTCCTGCCTGCTCCGGGAGTTGGAGCCTGGCCGCGCCGAAGATTGGCCAGTGTTGCTGCCGTTGCCAATAGACCTGTGCACAGAAGAGTGGCTGGGGCTGTTGCCAGATATCTACCCCAAGGAGTCAGAGGACCCCACAGAGTCAGGTATACCCCAAGGGGAGGGGAGGAAATGTCCCAGGACAGCTGACTCCAGTCAGGCTGCAGCGCATGCCAGAGACTAGGTTAGCATGTTGCAGTCAGAATCCCTGCTGACTCAATGGCGGGGTGGCCCTGAGCTGGGACGCAGTGGAATTGGGTGGGCCTATATCCCCAACACCCAACCCTTGGGGTGGTAGTACTCTCCTCCTACCTGAGACCTATGCTGACAACTGCCCTAACAATAGGCCAGAGCCCCCTCAACAGTTGGTGCCCTGCCCTGCCTAAGGTCCCAGGGATTCCTGGACTGCTATTCCCCTAACTATTTGTTCTGCTCTTCCCAAGGGCTAGAGCCACCGACTATTTATTCCCCTGCTAATTCCCCAATTGTGAGTGGCCTCCTGACACAATGGGGACTCTCTGAAAGCACCCTATTAATTTGCTAATGTCTCCCATCAGCTCTACCACCCTCTGTGACTAAGGGGGTAGTGCATATGAATGCAGCAAGGCCAGGGCATGAGGTCTTAAGCTAGGACTCATGATCAAAAATTGCATATAAGCAGGGGGCTTCTATGTGCATGTTCAAACAGAGAGAGGTCAGAACAAGAAGACTAGACTAGTTGAGAAGGGTGTGTGTGTGTGTGTGAAGAATTCTAGATGCCTTGGAAGATGCTGATTAAGACCCAGAGGACGGGGTCAAGATGGATGAGGAAACAGAGTCTAGGTCTTGTGTGCAGGGGTTTATTTTTCTATAGATCAGTATGTCTCTTGTGCTTTCTGTGACTAAAGGGAGGGAGGGAAGTGTTTCAATATTCATTTGCAGAGTCTGTGTGTTACTTGCTTACACAGTCACAGCCCTTGAAAAGGGAAACTAAATCAGAGGTCCCTGGCTTCTGTGCAACTCTGGGAGTGTGCAGCAGCTACCAGGGAGGCTTGGGCAAGCCGGCACTAGTTTCAGGGCCTAGGTAATTGGACTGCGAGATCTTCACTGCCAAGAAGGGTGTCAGAAATTAAAGCTGCCCCTAACGTATGTAGACAGAACCTAAGCTCTGTCCATCCCCAGCAAGCCAAGAGCACAAGAGACCCAAGGTTTGGGTCCAGTACAGCAACCAGGTGAGCCAGCAGTGAGAGCATATTTAGAGTTGAAACACTAAGTCAATGGGATTTAGGAGCTTAAGTGCTAAATCACTTTTGAAAATGAGACTTAGGTTCCAAAGTCATGTAGGCTCTCAAAGTATGGGTCTTTTTAAAAAAAACAATGGCGTGTACTGTTGTTTTTCCCTGAGGAAAGACATCATTGTTGGAAGGGAGAGGCTAAAGAATGATGCAATTGAAGCAGAGGATTGCTGTGTGCAGATTTAACAATGGAGAGAGAATGATAGGGGAACAAATATGTAACCAGCAAGTCATGTGTTTATCATTCTGATCTCTTTGCTTGTGCTTTGTGCCCGATTTCCCCCACCCTGTGTCTTTTTTGTGAGCTATCAGCTTCTCTAGCAAGTTTCCTGTCTATTTTGTGGCACCTACCAGATTTAGAAGCTGTGAAACTGACCACAGTTGGATTAATTTCACTCTGCTGCTGTTTGGCAAAGCTGTGAGCCACTACAGAGGCCAGGTCAGAAGAGGCACTGCATTTGGTAACTTGGAAAGTTTACTTCACAACAAAGGCTAGAAACTTTGTTTAAAAAAATTGTTACATTTTGCAGAACTTCATGTCTTACTACACCCTGCTCACCATGGAAAGCTTGCCACTTCCCATTAACAAGTGGGCAAATAGATATTTTGTGTTTGAGCTACAAACTTTGATAAAAATATAAACAAAGTAAGTGAACATTTTAAAGAGACATTGCTGCTGTTTGGGATGCATGGGGGCTGTTGCTTTTTCATAAACACAATGGATTCAGGGAAATAAATTGGCTAACAAGTCCTGGCCTGAACAATTGTACCATATACCTACATAGTTTTAACTGTTGCCAGCCAATCAAATGTCTCTCTTTCATAATGGCATGTAATTCATAGTTACCTACCAACTTCACTGTATATGAGTCAGTTTTCTATTTTTAAGTTTTAAATAAATGGATTTAACAATAAATTATAGGGAAAAGATTTTTAAGCAGATAAATTAAACTGAAAGCTAAAAGATATGCCTATAGCAATATTTTTTCCTTAAGAGCATTCATTCACAATAAGCATCAGTGTCTATTATGTATAGTTTAATTTATCACATCAAATTAAAAAAGAGCTGTGAGCAAAATTCATAATTCACAGCTGTGACATTGCATCCTTTAATTATAGACTGAGGTTTTTCTTCCATAGAACTGAAAGGCTTGGGGGATTGATAATCTGATACAGAGCCTTTTAGGTCTAGATAACCCATTCAAATCTGGCCCAGATTGGTAGCTTCCGAAAGATCAATGGTTTATGTCAAATAATTTGGTCTCCTATTTCTTGGCCAGAAGCTGGGCTATGATACTGCAGTAACTGTGGGAGCCATTATTTTCTCAGCAATAGTTTAATGCTCACACATTTCTATAACCTTCTACAATTATTATTAAGAAAGGAGAAGTAGGCCGGCTCATCAGTGTTGTCCTCTTCCCTTTCTGAAATGTATCATATGATCTTTAACTTCCACCTGGACTACTGCCAGGGAAAGAGGTCTTCTCATGTGAAGTATGGTGTCTCTAACGGTGCAACCCAAAACAACTTGGTTTGGTACAGGTCTTCAATCCACAGTTTTGTGCCCAATTATAGGAGTATATTCCTTTTTATGAGGCTGATAGTGTTCCACAGAGGAAACATGGAGAGGAAATACTGTGCACGACTAGGAGGTATGGAATGGCTGCCTCATGACTCATCGGAGAGGTAGCTTTGGACAAAGTTACTTGTTGTTAGACTTGTAGCTCTCTTTGCTGAATGGATGCTCCTGAATTTTGCATTTAGCTTTTCTGAGAAGTTCTGACCCCAATTTCTGTGGGTCAAAATAATCAGGTGTGCATGGGAGAGAACCCATTACTTTAATGAACTATAGAGGTTTTTCAAATTAAGCCATGGTTGATTCATAAGAACATAAGAAGGGCAATACTGGTCAGACCAAAGGTCCATCTAGCCCAGTATCCTGTCTTCTGACTGGCTAATGCCAGGTGAGCCAGAGGGAATGAACAGAACAGGTTATCATCAAGTGATCCATCCCCTGTCGCCCATTCCCAGCTTCTGGCAAACAGAGGCTAGGGACACCATCCCTGCCCATCCTGGCTAATAGCCATTGATGGACCTTCTCTATGAATTTATCTAGTTCTTTTTTGAACCCTGTTATAGTCTTGGCCTTCACAACATCCTCTGGCAAGGAGTTCCACAGATTGACTGTGCGTTGTGTGACAAAATACTTCCTTTTGTTTATTTTAAACTAGCTGCCTATTAATTTCATTTGGTGGCCCCTAGCTCTTGTGTTATGAGAAGGGGTAAATAACACTTCCTTATTTACTTTCTTCACACCAGTCATGATTTTATAGACCTCTATCATACCCTGCCCCATAGTCATCTCTTTTCCAAGCTGAAAAGTCCCAGTCTTATTAATCTCTCCTCATACAGCAGCCATTCCATACCCCTAATCATTTTTGTTGTCCTTTTCTGAACCTTTTCCAATTCCAATATATCTTTTTTGAGGTGGGGCGACCACCTCTGCGTGCAATATTAAAGATGTCGGCATACCATGGATTTATATAGAGGCAGTATGATATTTGCTGTCTTATTATCTATCCCATCTTAATGATTCCCAGCATTCTGTTTGCTTTTTTGACTGCTACTGCACATTGAGTGGATATTTTCAGAGAACTATCCACAGTGACTCCAAGATCTTTCTTGAGTGATAACAGCTAACTTAGACCCCATCATTTTATATGTATAGCTGGGATTATGTTCTCCAATGTGCATTACTTTGCATTTATCAACACTGAATTTCATCTGCCATTTTGTTGCCCAGTCATCCAGTTTTGAGAGGTCCTTTTGTAGCTCTTTGCAGTCTGCCTGGGACTTAACTATCTTGAGTAGTTTTGTATTATCTGCAAATTTTGCCACCTCACTGTTTACCCCTTTTTCCAGACCATTTATGAATATGTTGATTAGGACTGGGCCCAGTACAGACCCTGGGGAGACACCACTATTTATCTCTCTCCATTCTGAAAACTAGCCATTTATTTCTACCCTTTTAACCAGTTACCAATCCATGAGAGGATCTTCCCTCTTATCCCATGGCAGCTTACTTTGCTTTAGAGCCTTTGGTGAGGGATCTTGTCAAAGGCTTTCTGAAAATCTAAGTACACACTGGACCTCCTCAAAGAATTCTAGTAGAGTGGTGAGGCATTATGTCCCTTTACAGAAACAATGTTGACTATTCTCCAACAAATTATGTTACTCTATGTGTCTGACAATTTTGTTCTTTACTATAGTTTCAACCAGTTTGCCCAATACTAAAAGCAGGCTTATCAGCCTGTAGTTGCCAGGGTCACCTCTGGAACCCTTTTTAAAAATTGGCATCACACTAGATATCCTCCAGTCATTTGGTACAGAAGCTGATTTAAATAATTGGTTACAGACTACAGTTAGTAGTCCTGCAATTTCACATTTGAGTTCCTTCAGAACTCTTGGGTGATACCATCTGGTCCTGGTGATTTATTACTGTTTAGATTATCAATTTGTTCCAAAATCTCCTCTAGTGACACCTCAGTCTGGGGCAGTTCCTCAGATTTGTCACCTAAAAAGAATGGCTCAGGTTTGGGACTCTCCCTCACATCCTCACTCGTGAAGACCGATGCAAAAATTCATTTAGTTTCTCCTCATTGGCCTTATCATCCTGGAGTGCTCCTTTGGCATCTTGATCGTCCAGTGCCCCACTGGTTGTTTAGCAGACTTCCTGCTTCTCATGTACTTAAAATGTTTTTTGCTATTAGCCTTTGGCTAGCTATCCTTTAAATTCTTTTTTGGCCTTCCTAATTATATTTTTACACTTCATTTGCCAGAGTTTATGCTCCTTTCTATTTTCCTCACTAGGATTTAACTTCCGCTTTTTAAAGGACGCCTTTTTGCCTCTCACTGCTTACTTTGTTGTTTAGCCACAGTGGCTCTTTTTTGGTTCTCTTACTATGTTTTTTAATTTGGGGAATACAGTTAAGTTGAGCCTCTATTGTGGTGTCTTTAAGATGTTTCCATGCAGCTTGTTGGGATTTTACTTTTGGTGCTGAACCTTTCAATTTCTGTTTAACTAACCTCCTCATTTTTGTGCAGTTCCCCTTTCTGAAATTAAATGCTACAGTGTTGGGCTGCTGTGGTGTTTTCCCTGCCACAGAGATGTTAAATTTATTTACATTATGGTCACTATTACCAAGCAGTCCAGCAATATTCACCTCTTGCACCAGATCCTGTGTTCCACTTAGGACTAAATCAAGAATTGCCTCTCTTCTTATGGGTTCCAGGACCAGCTGCTCCAAGAAGCAGTCATTTAAGGTGTCAAGAAACTTTATCTCTGCATCCCATCCTGAGGTGACATGGACCCAGTCAATGTGGTGATTGTTGAAATCTCCCATTATTATTGAGTTTTTTAATTTAATAGCCTCTCTAATCTCCCTGAGCATTTCACAGTCACTATCACCATCCTGGTCAAGTGGTTGGTAATATATCCCTGCTGCTGTATTCTTATTATTCGACCATGGTATTACTATCCATAAAGATTCTATGATACAGTTTAAGATTTTTGCTTCATTTGATTCTACGCTTTCTTTCACATATAGTGCCACTCCCACACCAGCACAACCTGTTCTGTCCTTCCGATATATTTTGTACCCTGGTATTACTGTGTCCCATTGATTAGATTCATTCTGCCAAGTTTCTGTGATGCCATTGCCTATTATATCAATATCCTCATTTAATACGAGACTCTCTAATTCACACCCATCTTATTATTTAGACTTCTAGCATTGGTATATAAGCACTTTAAAAACTTGTCACTTTGTAGCTGTCTCTCATTGCATGATGTAATTGAATGGGACTCTGTTTCATTTGACTGTTTTTGATCAAATGCTACCTGTATTTTATCAGCTTCCATACTCTTCTCCTTACTAGTACATAGAGAATCTCCGTTATTAGATCCTCCCCTAAGAGATGTCTGTATCCGAACCATGTGATCCTCCACACCTGTCAACTTTCCCGCAGCCCTTAGTTTAAAAACTGCTCTATGACCTTTTTAAGGTTAAGTGCCAGCAAGCTGGTTCCATTTTGGCTTAGGTGGAGTGCATCTTTCCTGTATAGGCTCCCCCTTTCCCCAGAGTTTCCCCAGTTCCTAATAAATCTAAACTCCTCCTCCCTATACCGTTGTTTCATCCACACATTGAGACCTGCAGTTCTGCCTGTCTAACTGGCCCTGTGCATTCAGTCCAATGAAAGCTGATTAAATATTTTGGTTCTTTGAGTGATTGACCATGTGCATTCCACTCTTGGTGTGTGCATACCCCAAGCACAATTGTTGGAAATTTTTCACTCACCCATTGGGACAATTCAAGGGTCCTCTGCTGCCATATGCCACTGCATGCAGGTATAAAAGTTGGAGCTTCCCCTGATCCCTGTCAGTTCCTCCTTACTGCCCATGACAGTTATTGGAATCTATTGGTCTTGCTTTAGCAAGATTTGTCAGGATATATTTCTTGTATATAGTTACATAGCTGTATATTTCTTAGTGTTAGTGAAAAGTTTGTTTAGTTACAGTTTTTTCTTGGTTCTCCAATTTTGGGGTTCCGATTGTTGGTACCAAGGAATGCCTTGGTCGCTGGGATTTGAGCCCTGTCTTTCATGGTTGAAGCGGATGCCAATGAGTGACCTGCCCTCTAGCTGTTTTAAGTATTTGGGTGAGTCTCACATTAGGGATCAGTGCCAGATTTGCAAGGACTTCAAACCGAGGACCAAAAAAGATTGAGTGGCCAAGCTGAAGTTTCTTTTGGTGGAGGCTGCTCTGAGATCACCTTCAGAGCCTTGTTGGTTGAAGAGGGAGCCAAGATCTTTGGCATCTGTGAGAAGTGGGCCACCAGTGCTCATGAGTCCCCGCATTGTTCACCCTTGTCAGTGCCCAGGAAGAAACAGAAGGCTTCCAAGGATGTTGCTGGGAGAGGCAGATCTCTCGTCCCTATATCTGCCAAGAAAGGGAACAAAGCATTGAGTAATTTATCAGAACATTCCTCCATTTGCTTTTTGTTTAAGACGGCACTGTTGACAGTGGTGCTGGGGCAGGCACTGTTGAGTCTGGGGCCTGAAGCAGCACCTTCATTGTCAGTGATACTGTCTTTGTCTTGTGCCCTGGTCAGAGTGTCACATTCTGGGGTGCAATCTAGACTCGTGAGGGGTTGTCATCACCTGCCCTGCAACTGTGGGTGCGTCACAATGCTGTGGTGCTATAACTTCTACCTGGGCCACTCACAAACAGCCAAACAGAATACAGGTCATACCGTGAGTGTCTGTGTGTATAGCTGCAACCTGCCAGCTACACACCAGTCACACTTGGCTTCCAGCTGCTTTGGTTACTGCTTTCAGAGTGACCCCAACACACTCTCAGTCTTGAATTTTTCCCAAAATGTGTGTTCTGAGAGAGTGTAAGGGTATGGTGTGAAAGCAGATCCTATTGTAATTAATGAGGATAAACCAATAGGTAAAATTTTCAAAAATACCCCAAGTAACTTAGAAGCCTGATTTCCAGTTTAAAATGTAACTTAGAAGCCTAAGTCCCGCTGACTTTCAAAGATACTTAAGGCAAAAATTTGAAATGTCTAAGTAACTTATGCTCCTAAGTCCCATTCCAAAAAGTGAGTTGGGCAGTTAGAAGCCTAAGTCTCATTCTTTTGAAAATGAGAAAGGCGCTTAGTCACTTTGATGCTTTTAAAAATGGCACACAAACACCACCTTCAGCCCCAGGACATAGTAGCCTCAATACACGGGTTTGGAACTACAGAGAAAAAGGGAGAGAGAAATGAAACAGGAATCTAAAATAAAAAACCCAAAACATTAATTTACATTGTTTAAATATTTTAAATATTGTTTTTAAAGGAATTACTTTTTTAAAACTATAGATATACATAAACATGGTCTTTTTCTAGATACCATTTAATTTTTAAGAAATAATTTTACTGCTCTTTCACTGTTTGTACAGGTGTTTATTGTAGTTGTATTGCCTATATCTCAATTCTGTGACATTTGTTCTCAGTGATACTCTTCTATTAATTAATCTGTATATAGTGGCTTCATAGATAAAATAGTATCTGGCTAGAGTTCATTCACAGGGAAATGTGGGAGCCTTGATCCAGAGTGCGTTTAAAACACAGGCAGTGGCAATATCAATATCTTGCCTTGGGCAATTTCCCTCCCTAAAATATAAGTCAGAGAATGCACTAGAATCTGTCACTCATCCAATGATAGAAATATTTCTAAAAAAACATAGCTGAGCCTTTTGATTGAAAAAATTAGAATATATCTGCTTTCCAGGATGGCCTCTGGTGCTCCCCTCCTCTCTGTTATGGAAAAGTGTTGGCTAATTATCAATGGGTTTGTTGAGTATTTGGGTTTGATTTCTGTCACCCGGTAGAAACAAAATTCTGTCTAAAATGTGGATTAAAAACTATTTATTTTTAAAACCTGGCTAAATGGAATGTCTGGGATACCTGATTTTTCCAGACACACAAGTTTGATAGTAAAAGTGTATTACTTCCTTTGTTCCCCCCCATGTGTGACTTCATGCTTTTTTCACAGCATTCCTTATGTATGGTACACAAAGTGTAGACCAAAACCAAGATATAGATTCAGGCTATTTTTATATATTATATAAATATATACAATATATAATAATTTATATATTTATATAATATATAAAAAGAGCCTGAATTTAGGCTCCCAAATGCCTTTCCTTCCCTACTTCAAATTGTCCATGTATGTTGTGCAGGCAGTCTGTTCCACAGGAATATAAAGTGCCTGCTAGCCTTGAGTGATTGATTTAATTACAGATTTCTGGATCAATAAGCAATTTAAATGAAGACATGACTAATATTAATGTTCAATATCTTTATTTTATTAGTATAGATGTTTATTTGTATTATACAATATAATAAGTTATATGTACAACATTAAACCAAATTATTAGAAATGACGCCTTTAGGCAAGATACACAGAAGCATTCTGTTTTATCCCTGTACATCTTTTGTATCACACAATAAAAAATTCTCTCTATACTAAATAAAATAATGTTAAATAGTCTCTGTGCACATTGGCACATTAATTTCAAGGGCTTAATGTTCCTGAAGGCTCAATAAAGAAACGATCACTGTCTGTCTTTATGGTAAGCACACAAGATGTTAATGTTAAATGGAACAATAAATGTCAGACCAGTCCTATAGTTGTAGGACAACACTGTAGTTATATAGTGGCATAAGAAAAATAGCAACTTTCCTTTTTATTAGGGATGGGCTCAAACTGCAGAATTCAGATCTTGCCTGAAATCCTGCCCCACTGAAGTCAACTGGGGTTTTGTTGTCTGTTTTTTAAATGTGCAAGTATTTTTTTTTAAGGAAGCAGCAAACTTCCTTTAAGGACAGAATTATGATTAAATTTGGCATTTGCAAACTAATTAAGGGAAGCATTTTTATAATTTCCATAGAAAAAGTAGGAAAAGAAGTTTTCAAAGAGAAACTCAAAGGATAATTAAATTAAGTAGCTCCCAGACTACACAAAATAAGTACTGAAAAGATCACCATTTAGCTTCTAATTTGCTGATATTAAACATTCAGCACATAATTATAGCCCCATCATAGATAAGTTCTGTATGCTCACTGGTGGAAAACTGGTTGTTAGTTTCAAGGATATGACTGATATTTTTATAACATATTAGCTCAGTCATTCAATTTGTAATTAAAAAAGTATTGCTTTGTAAGTCATGGAATTTGTTTTCATTTAGTAATAACTCTCACTGAAATCTGTCACCACACCATTGAGCAATGAACTGAACTGTAAATTAACCAGCTGGGTTGTTATCAGCTACTGGCTTCTGGCCTCTGCAATTATAGGTTTAAAAAACCCATTATAGCAAGAAAAATAGAGATTTGTTAACTTTTAAACAAATAAGTTGATAGGTTGCTGCTATAGACAATATCAAAATAAAGCTTCCATGGTTTGTTTAATCCTGTGATCTCTGTGTTCATGTTCATATCATATTTTTACAAGAGCACAGCTTTTCAACCACCACTTGATTTGCTACATTTTCTTCTTTTTCAAGTGTTTTACTGAATCTACCTTTTTTGTTCTTTTAGTCTTCTGCAGTTCTAGAGTATGCACCATTTTTGTTTGGAATGCCTCTGTTTGGAATACAACTTATGAAGCACAGACGTCATTAATACTGAAAAAGCAAAATGTCTTGTAATGCAATAGACAAGGGTTGGTTAAAAATACAGAGAATAGAAAAAATATTGTCCTTTTAACTGAAGAGCAATCACTGCCATCTTTCTTACCAGTATATACAGTCATTTGAAGCACTTGGATCATGTAGACTCCATTAGTAACTTTTTTCATACAGTATAATAAATTAATCTAAGCACTTCTCGATTCAACAAATCTGTAGTATGTATATAAGGAATGAAACTGGTTACAATTACATGTGTTAGAGCTGGTAGAAATATGTAAGCTTTATCTGTATTCCATGGTACTGTATCTAACTGTAGATTTTAAATTATTGAACAGAGCCCAAGGTGACAGAACTATCCTTAGACAGTAATTAAATGGGCTTTCTTCAAAGCCACAGATTGACCTGTACCTATACTTGTAAATTTTGTGGAAAATGGATATTAGTGTCCACTTACTATCAGTAACTGTTTAACAAAAGCCATTCTGTTTAATTAAATATTTCATGTTGAGCTTCTCAGAAGAATTTTTGCCCTTGTTTATTTTGTTGATGATAAATTCAGTTGCAAGTCTTGCCTCACTTTACTCTTTAGAGTCAATGTGAATAGTATATGAGAAAACCACCGATTCTTTTAAGTCTCTGTCCCATGTCTTTGAACCATTGCTCTTGGGATCAATGTTCTTGCACATCCTTTGGAAATGATGCTCACATCAGGATGTAACCACTGGTTCAGGTGAAGGCATCACTTGTGCCCACTCCAAAATATCTGCACACAAAGACTCAACAGCATCTAACCGTTCAATTTGCACTAGTTTGGTTAGAAGTTCTGGGATACTGTAGCCGGCTGTGCTGATGCGGTCGAAGAGTTGCATGCCATCTGTCATACCGCCTATTTCATCCCTCTTTAGGCCAAAGCTCTCAGCAAGGTGGCGCCATGTTTTCACAATAGCTTTTTCTGAGTTGTATGTTGAGCTGAGCATCCTGCTGGTCTTCTCCAGGCAATCAAATGGCAGCTCTGTGGGACTGAGACCTATGAAGTAAAAATTCTTAGAGTCAGAAGTTCTATATACAGATCTTGATGACTATTAGAAGTGTCCCTTGCTCAGTACTATAATATTATTATTAGCATAATCCTAAAATATTAAATAATAAGTACACCCCAAAAAATCATGAGAGTAACACACTGCCTGGTATTCAACTCTTTGGGTCACTCTCACATGAGTATTTTGACATGGGTAGGCCTAAATTAATAGCCCCAAATGACAGTATAAAATTGAAAAAGTCTTGAAAGAGAGAAAAAACTGAAACAGGAGACAGGATAAGAGAAAAGGATAAGAGAAGAATGCATGTGTGAATTTGGGTGGGAAATAATTAAGATAAGAACATAGAACATAAGAACAGCCATATTGGGTCAGACCAATCATCCATCTAGCCCAGTATCCTGTCTTCTGACATGGCCAATGCCAGGGGCTTCAGAGGGAATGAACAGCACCGGTAATCATCAAGTGATCCATTCACAGATCCCAGCAAACAAAGGCTTGGGACACTTCAGAGCATGGTTTTGCATCACTGCCCATCCAGACTAACAGCCATTGATGGACCTATCCTCCATGAACTTATCCAGTTTTTCTTTGAACTCTTTTATAGTCTTGGCCTTCAGAACATCCTCTGGCAAAGAGTTCCACAGGTTGACTGTACGTTGTGTGAAGAAATACTTCCTTTTGTTTGTTTTAAACCTGCTGTCTATTAATTTCATTTAGTGACCCCTAGTTCTTGTGTTATGAGGAGTAAATAACACTTCCTTATTTACTTTCTTCATACCAGTCATGATTTTATAGACCTCAATCATATCCCCCCTTAGACATCTCTTTTCTAAACTGAAAAATCCCAGTCTTATTAATCTCTCATCCTATAGAATTCTTAACTGAGTTGTGTATGGCTTTACTACTGTATCCCTTTCTCAGCTAATCCTGAAGTAGCTATCCCAATATATTGTAGATGTATCCCTAGTGAGCACTTCAATAGATGTAGCTAAGCATGTTTAGTACAAGAGTTTCATTTTGGCTTTGCAAACTGGCCAGCAGCCACCAGTTTTCAAATGGTACAAAATTCAGTTATTTAATGGCACAGAGTGTACTTTGCAGACAATAATCTCCTCCCACGGATGGCTCAGTGTTTGACTCTCCCCTGACTGAGACTCTCTCTGTCTCCGTAACTGGAAGATGGTCTTGCAGGGATGAGATGAGCACAGGTGGTACCATGATGCCTACTGCCTCCATGCATATAAATTCCTGCAAGAGTTTTATTGTTGAAGTACCTCCATAGGAGATCTTCGTCAGTATTAGCACTGATCATGTGGTTGAATGGATGCTCTTTGCTAGACAGTTTCTCCATCATACTAGATGTAGTACAGGAGACAGTATCAGCAACAAATAATTAAGCATCAATTTCTGAACACCTAGAAGATAATAAGGTGATAAGTAACAGCATGGAGTTGTCAAGAACAAATTGTGCCAAACCAATCTAATAGCTTTTTTAGGTAGGATAACAAGCCTTGTGGATGGTAGATGTGATATATCTTGACTGTAGTAAGGTTTTTGATACTGTCTTGCATGAGCGTCTCATAAACAAACTAGGGAAATGCAACCTAGATTGAGCTACTATAAGGTGGGTGCAGAACTGGTTGGAAAACCATTCCCAGAGAGCAGTTATCAGTGGTTCACAGTCAAGCTGGAAGGGCATATCAAGTGGGGTCCTGTAGGGATCAATTCTGGGTCTGGTTCTGTTCAATATCTTCATCAATGATTTAGATAATGACATACAGAATACACTTATAAAGTTTTTGGACGATATCATGCTGGGAGGAATTGATGTGCTTTGCAGGATAGGGTTATAATTCAAAATGATCTGGACAAACTGGAGAAATGGTCTGAAGTAAATAGGATGAACTTCAATAAGGACAAATGCAAAGTACTCCTTTTAGGAAGGAACAATCACTTACACATACAAAATGGGAAATGACTGCCTAGGAAGGAGTACTGCAGAAAGGGATCTGGGGGCATAGTGGATCACAAGCTAAATATGAGACAGCAGTGTAACACTACCAAAAAAAAAAAAAAAGCGAACATCATTCTGGGATGTATTAGCAGGAGTGTTGTAAGCAAGACATGAGAAGTAATTCTTCCACTCTACTCTGTGCTTGACAAGACCTCAGCTGGAGTATTGTGTCCAGTTCTGGGTGCCACGTCTGAGGAAAGATGTGGACAAATTGGAGAAAGTCCAGGGAACAGCAACAAAAGTTATTAAAGATCTAGAAAACCAGACCTTTGAGGGAAGATTGAAAACATTGGATTTGTTTAGTCTGGAGAAGAGAGGCGTGATGAGGGACATAACAGTTTTCAAGTACATAAAAGTTGTTACAAGGAGGAGGGAGAAAGATTGTGCTCCTTAACTTCTGAGACTAGGAGAAGAGGCAATGAGCTTAAATTACAGCAAGGGAGGTTTAGGTTGGACATTAGGAAAAATGTCCCACCTGTCAAGGTAATTAAGCACTGGAACAAATTGCCTTGGGAGATTGTGGAATCTCCGTCATTCCTGAAAGGTGGTTAGACAAACACTTATCAGAATTGGTCTAGTTATTACATAGTCCTGCCACAAGTGCAGGGCACTGGACTAGATGACCTGTCAAGGTCCCTTCCAGTCCTACATTTCTATGATTCTGACTTTTGTATTTACCCCTCTTTAATTGATTTGGAGACTGATAGAGCTTTTTCCATTTCAAATTTAATACCAATGGTCTTGTGGGAGTTGGGATTGCACTGAGCCATAGAACACACAGAAAAAGAGAGAATTAAATAAGATTATGTACTCTTTGATGCAGTGAAATGAATCCATGTCCACTGTGCCTAGGTAACACAGGTAATCAGGTGCTAAATCAAATTAAACCCTTAAAAACTGTCCAACTTGGAAACTTCTGTTTTCAGGATGTGGTGGCAGAGCGGAGTAGGGCTTGAAGAAGTTGAGAGCTGAAATACAAATCTGATCCTTCCCAAATCTTAATTTTAAACTTATCAGAACATATTTTAATCAGTTTATGTTCATCCAATTTACTTAAATAACTAATACAAATTATACAATTTATAATTTACCCCAAATGTGGATTATCTCTTTGTAGACCATTTTTTGACAGTTATGAAGGCAAAAGGAAATACATTCCATAGCCAGTAGTTAAGATCTAATTCTATACAGTCAGTTTATATGTATTGTGACAAAGTTCCTCCTCTACCTTGGTGGGTCCTGCGCTTATTGGCAGATTTGCTCACCTCAGTGATCTTCCTCACAGTCTGGGTCAGCTCCTTCTGTGTCTGATCAGGAGTTGGGAGGTTTGGGGGGAACCCTGGGCCCACCATCTACTCTGGGTTCCAGCCCAGGGCCCTGTGGATTGCAGCTGTCTATAGTACCTCCTATAACAGCTGCATGACAGCTGCAACTCCCTGTGTTACTTCCCCATGGCCTCCTTCAAACACCTTCTTTATTCTCGCCACAGGACCTTCCTCCTGGTGTCTGATAATGCTTGTACTCCTTAGTCCTCCAGCAGCACAGCCTCTCACTCTCAGCTCCTTGTGCCTCTTGCTCCCAGCTCCTCACACGCACTTCCTCTCCTCTGGCTCCCCCATCCCTGACTAGAGTGAGCTCTTTTTTAAACCTAGGTGCCCTGATTAGCCTGCCTTGATTGGCTGCAGGTGATCTAATCAGCCTGTCTGACTGAATTGGTCTAGCAGGTTCCTGATTACTCTAGTGCAGACCCTGCTCTGGTCACTCAGGGAACAGAAAACTACTCATCCAGTGACCAGTATATTTGCCCTCTACCAGACTCCTGTACCCCACTGGTCTGGGTCTGTCACAGTATTTTGTTCACACTCACCTTCAGCAACACCACATACGTTGGCATACACATCAAGTATCTTTTTCCTTCGACTTTGAATCTAAAGGGAGCAGCAACAAAACATATTTTAAAGACTAGTATCTTGTTATTTCTTCAGTCGCATGAGGAGATAATTACTAGGCAAACAGAGGCACCAGACACACAATGCAACCTCTTGATGTGCTCTCTAGAGGCTCCTCTTCGAAGATGCTCAACACACTGCCTTAGCACAGGAGGCCTCCAAGGACCTCTTCTGAAGAGTCATAGATGAGTAGGATAAGTGTAAATGAGTTAAGAGTAAAAATATTTTTCGGCTTTCACTTTCCACTGTCTGAGATCTCACTTTATCTGGATCCCAGTGTCATGTAATTTGGATTAATGAACTTTCTGCTTTAAGTGTTTTAGTATTTAATTTCCCTTTATAGAACCTGCCCAAGGGAGAGAGTAAACTAAATACTATAGCTGGGGGCCCCAAATTGTTAGGTACACAGGACTGGACCAGCTGTGATGAATTAATTCTCTACTTGCAGGAATTGTTGCTGGTTGGCATTAGGGATCCATTATGCCAGTTGGAACATTTTCAATTAAATGTATTTTTTTTTTTGCCAAAATATGCTCTTTTGTCAAAGCTGAAGCAGAGACATCTTGATTTAAGGGTTTCTGGGGTCCAGGGCTCTCTGATCACTTCTGATGAGAGAGACATGAATTGACCTGACCGTTTCAATCTGAAACCAGATGTTTTAACACAGTTCTATTTTGCACAAACATTGAAAAGGTTTTGTTTTTGTTCCAATGCCAAATGAAAACAATTGTAAAACCTTGAAAGTTGTCAGAATACAGAATTGTTGTCTTCCAGCCAGCTCTAGCTAGGAGCAAGCTATTAGAAAAATTCTCTTTATCATGGGACTCAAGCA
Source organism: Gopherus evgoodei (assembly GCF_007399415.2). Lineage (NCBI taxonomy): Eukaryota > Metazoa > Chordata > Testudines > Testudinidae > Gopherus > Gopherus evgoodei. Next base: position 112,577,515 of record NC_044322.1, on the reverse strand, counting down.
CTTGGTTCACAAACTCACCAGTTGTCAAAAATGTATTTAGAAAACACCCTGAGAAAAGCCTGCTTGAGCTTCTGGGTTTCTGGGACGATCTTGTCTGGTTTGTTTTCACTGGCCTATTAAAGCCCAGGAACATCAACCAGTTGGATTTCTATGCCTGTGGTCGTGGACTCCCAGTGGACCGCTGCTCATTTGACCTGTCGTGTAGACACATCAGGTCTGCAGGTATTTTGAACATAATGAGATGGGAAGACAGCTATTGAATGTATTTTACATATTCTTGGTGTTATTTATCTCATAATAAAAACTTGCAAGTTTGGGGTTTTCTAAGTGCAGTAACTGTTGTGCATTTGGAGTAGCCGTTTTATAAATATATCAGGAGCTCACTTTCTTTTTTCATAAGGGATTTTTAGAGTTCCTCTTAAAGCATCTTGGATCCCCCATTTTCTCTCTCCATTCGGGATCCTCCCTTCTGTGCTGATTGTCTCTGGGGCAGAAAGAGACTAACACCTCCCTCCCAAGTTCAGCGAGAGGGATGCCAGAGGCTGTCTTCTTTTCCAAAGGCTGAGGTTGCTGATTCTGCACTGTGCTTAGCCCACAAGCAAATGACTACATTTGTGTTTTGATCTTGGCTCCTCTGTGTGGTAACTCATTGCATAATATTTTTTTAAAACAGGAAGGAACAGTCCAGAGTAAGGCGAAGAGCCGCCAAATCTAGCTTTATATAATTCTCTATATTTTTCTACCTTTCTCTCTAGCTGTCCATATCCTCACTCAACACCCATTGAGCTCTATGATCTATCTTATAAATACTATTTCATCTGCACCCCCCAAGTATTTTATTGCTCTTCCAAGGAATGGAACTTGGTTTGGTCCTAAAATCCGAGGCATGGAAGCTGAGAGTCTCAGCACAAATTGTATTTCCATCAAAGACCTTGTTTTATGCTTGTTAATAGGTCTCAAGTCATCATAACTGTATTCCAGGGAAGAGGTCTAGGATAAGAGATCTATCTATGTTTTAGACAAGATTATAAGCCAAAGAAAAGCTTCTGAGGCTGTATCTACTGTATATACAGTCTTTAGAGCCTTTTCTTATGACATTGCCACTTGGTCTGAGAACCTGTGTACCAGATTTCAACTCAATGTGAAGTATAGCTAGACAATGGTGCCTAGAGTCTGATGATGTGTGCACTAGAAATACCTAAGGACAGATAACAAAAATTCATACATAGGGTTAATGATATTTTTCAGCTGCTTTTAGCTTTGCTTTTAGAAAGTTATGAGGATCTCCCATGGGGCTAAAATGTCCCATGTCTGGTCTCAGTGGCAAAATGAGCTATTTTGGAAAGTTTTGAGCTAAATCATCTCAGCCAACTATGCAAGTGTGAAAAGATACTTTTCAAAGTTTTTTTTTTTTAAGTTTCTTTTTCAGTCTTGGATAACCAAAAATGGTTGATGCTACAAACTTCTATCTTGGCCTGACTGACTTCATTGTGGTTGGTATAGTATTTTTAAAGCTATGAAAGTATAAAACATATCCGTATGAATATGTGCATTTTCTTTTTTAGTATGCTTTAATGTTAACATGGGTTAGAAAGTTTGGTATGTGCTGAAGCACCTTACGTATGTCTTTATATACCCTTAGCTGCCTTTAAATTCACTGTGAGGGAGCCAGCCAGCTGGAAGGAATGTATGCCACAAGTAGAGAAACCAACCAGTGAGATGGCGCAGGTGTAGTTTTTGCAATATTGGCGCCACCTTCAATGTGATTCTTGTATCTTTGAAAAATAAACAGGAAAACTAAGTACAAAAAATAATATTACTGAAACATGAAGGTGTAGAAATGAGCATGTTGTGCTTAAGCACATAAGTCAGGAAATTCAGAAGTTAAGGTTCCCACTATAACACTAGGCTAGCCCATTGTCCATATAGTCATGTTCCTACAGCAACATGAATGGTGCTCTTTTGAACACTGTACATTTTATGGTATAAATTTTAACAAAAAGTCAATAATACAGTAAGGCATGCATTTAAACAGAAAAACCAAGACTCAAATTTTCTTTCTTGATTTGCTGGTTTAAATGCATGCCTTACTGTATTATTGATTTTTTTGTTAAAATTTATATCATAAAATGTACAGTGTTCAAAAGAGTAGAATTAATATTGCTGTAGGAAACTTCCTTTTGAATTTCCTGACTTTTGGGTGCTTAGTTTCTCAGCCATTAACAGTGCATTTTATATGCACACACACAGCATTTTTGGCATGTTGAAGAAATATTATATGCTGTCTTTATAGATGAGATTGTCAGACAATTTCTTATTACCTTGCAAAAATTTCCTGTAGATTAGTTTGATCTGCATTGTGATTCATTGTTTCATTGTGGTGATGATTTGTGCATGTATTTAAAAAAAAAAAAGCTATCAAAATACTTCTCCATTTTCAGTTTTGAAAAAAGCCTTACCCCAGTTGATTTGTTATTTGTAGAAGATTTGTCCCTGGTGAGATGAACTAAAGATAACAAGCACAGGTCTGGGGTCCCTTGTTTATCAACAGCAGCTTCTTCATCACTGTCCATGCTTCGGCTTAAAAGTTGTTCATTCTCAGAAGATGCATCATTTTCACTGAAAAATTATGGGTAAGGTTATGGCAATGCAGCCTTTGATAGTATGAATCCAGTTCTGTCTTTTCTTCTATCTTAGAGGCAATGGAATAATTTTTTTATTTAAAAAATGTCTATCCTGAGGGATCATATAATTAAAGCTTGATCCTGCATTTGAAGATGTATGTGCAACTGTCTCTATTTAAGTTACACAGTCATGAATACCTGTGTGAGAACAAGAAGGAGACCTTATAAAGGGTTTTTTAAAAATATGTTTCTTTACTCAGGGCCAAATTCTAGCTCTTTCTGACTTTACCTTTGTCTACACTCTGAGCTAGGAGTGTGATTCCAAGCTTGCATTCATGTTCTTGTGCTAGCCTGATGACAGCTAGCATGAATATAAATAATAGCGTAGCCGTGGTAGCCTGGGCAGTGGCAGCACGTACCCAGGCTGCCCATGATATTGTGGCATTTATACTCTCTTCTCATTCCCCTATTATGACTATGTGTTGGCAAGCTGGGAATCACCCCCTAGCTTTGTAGTGTAGACGTAGCCTTTGTGGTGTGGTACCAAGCTCCTTGTGTCATCTAACTGGGCTTAGCAGCCAGGGAGAGCTCAGAGAATCCTAAAGGCGAATGGAGCTGTAGCCAATTATTTCATATAATCATTTAATTGTGTTCTGAATTAACCACAGCAATAGAGATGTAATCAATGCGTGATAAATAGATTTAGGCATAGTATAGGAATAAGAAGGGTAGTATTATAAGGGTAGAAGGTTGACAAACATTTATGAGAAACAGTGTGTATTAGGTAGGTAAGCAAAGTGAGGCTGTAATGCAGGCCCTACAGGCTGCGGCTGGTACGATTTTAGGTTAGCTGCATTAGGCCTTAGGCCTAAAAGAAGGGTTGACATAATCCAGTGACCCAGGAATAATCCTGTACCAGTAATGTTACAAGATTACTATAAAGAATGTGACAATGAGTGATGTTTGGGGAAATATGCCGCAATGTACCTTTCAGGACTGCAAGGCACCCAATCGTAACAGCATAAACAATTCTGCAGCAACTGCAGGTTGCCATGGGGCCTTGTTGATGTAAATGCTAATGCAAATAAGGGGAACTAAGAGACTAGCCTTTGAAAAGCGGGGCACCCCAAATTTTATGGGGTTTGGAAGTCCTGATAAGGACAAAGGAGTTGGAACTTTCATGCATATGTATAGGGGTTATGAGTGTGAGTGTAACTCAGCATAAAAGGAGTTCATCAGCATGAACAGGGAGGAAGAATCCATCAAGAGACCCTCCACAAATGACCATTTACTGAGAGATCCACCTAGCTTGGTGGTACCCTTGGAGATGTGAGTATGAGAGCATTTATGCTGGACACCTTTTGGTATTGCTACATGTTCATTTATATATCTGTAACGGTGGCATTGATTATCTGTGTAGTAAGGTTTTTAATACCAGGAAGCTTAATAACTTGTGAATGCTGTTGTGGTCCCTGCTATTGTTCCTTGTGTGCTCTGAGAGCCTCCAGACCAAATGACATTTCTAATGGTGATTCTCGCTCTGCTAATTCTAATACTGTAGCAGCCCTTAGGGAGCACAAAAATTTGACCCAGGTTACTATGGTTTAAGAGACCATAGGCAATATCAACCCATCAATAATGTAAAGGCTACTAACCTGTGTGACTTTGTGCCATCTAGAAGCTGAGCAATAAAGTTAGGGATAAAGTGCTTTTTTGATGTGTGGAGCAGGAAATATGTTCTCCCGTGCTGGCTGATAGGCAACGGGGAGAAGATTAATGAAGAGCACGTACCTGAAAACCACACTTCTGGCACACACTACCAAAATGAAGCTGTCAGGAAAGACAACAGAGCCCCGTAGGGAGATGGGATGAAGGAATGATCAGCCCTCCCCCCAGCTAGCATCTGCCATCCTATTGTAGAAGTTAGAGATTGAAAATACTTAAGTCATCTAGTCTTTCCCCTGCTGCTGCAAGATTGTTAGTACATTTTCAACTCCCAGGTCTAGCTTTAAAAAACTCAAGCAATGGGGCTTCTGGCACTTCCCTTGGCAGAATGTTCCTCATTCTATCAGATCTCTCCATCAGGAAGCTTTTAGCCTATTTTCCCTTTGTCTTAATTGCATCTCCTTTTTTCTTGTTGTATTCCCTTGTGCCAGTCTAAATAATTCCTTTGCCTCAAGTATCTGGAAATAGTTATGGTCCTTTTCCACCTTAACCAAGCTAAAATCATGTTTTTTTTTCACATACCTTTTAACAGTCTTAACTGGAGTTGCTGTCAGTTTTTCAAACTCCTCTTTCTCTGAGAAAATCACAACATTTTCTGCAGATCAAAAAATAAAGATATTCAATTGGCAGAGAGATTGCAAATGTGTGTTTTGCCTCACTAGCTTCGTCAGCTGGCAATCTTACTACAAACTTAAATCTCCCTGAATTCTTCTACACTTTTAATTTCTAGCACAGGATTAAGTGCAATTTTGGTGGTACAGAAACTTTTTTTGCATATTCCTTTACTAAATGGAATTGGAGTTTAAATGCTTACAAAGGGGAATTGCACAGGAAGATGGATTAAGGGAGTTTAAGCCCTGTGTTATCTGGTGTGGAGAAAATGGAAACTATAAAACAGCTCAAACCTTGTACATCTGTCTTCTCTTCTTGCATATTGGCTTGGGCTTCGACTGTTTTTACTGAATGGCTTGTGCAACAGGCTAGAATATAAAGAATGTAACTTATTAATAGTCATTCTCAGCAGTTGTCTGGAGATAGCATTTTGCAACTGGAATTTCTTACACCACACAATTACCTTGACCAGAAGGTTTTGTTTTCACAATGTAAAACATGATGATCAAGACAATGGCAATAGCCATTATGAATATAGTAGACATGGCAATTATTAGAGCAGTAGCCAGATGCCCTTGTCCTGAAAGATCTGCTGGAGACACAAATAAATAGTTTATTGTAAAGGAGCCATTACTGAAAACAAAGAATGTTGATCAGCTTGAGATCTGCACTAAACTTAATCCCTAGTTCACTTCTTTATTTTCTTAAAACTTGATTAATTTATTTGAACTGCAGCTTTGCCGGATGAAACACTGCAGAACTTTGCTCTTACGCTTCAAAAGCCAACCAATATACAGAATTTTACAAATCAGTGTAGTTTGTTCTACAATAGTTCTTAATAATGACAACAAATACAAGACCATGTAGTCCTGCAGAGATGAAAGAAGCTATAATGTCCTCTAATATTAAAAGAAATTATGTATGAAGAGGAAAATATATTATGCTCTTCCAAATATCTTGTGAAATTTTCAATGTTTCAATATGAAGAAATATGAGCTACCAAAATTTGACCTCTTTCATATTTCAGTTTTTATAAATTATATACACAAACTTTCATTAAATTTTGATAATGCTTTGCCTTATGCTTTGCTTATTCTAAAAAAAAAGTTTTGAAAATAAAATATGCGGATGAAATTTCTTTGGTAATTTGCTTTTCTCCCACTGTTATTCTGCTCCTGAAAGAATGAGGTTTGTCATTGTTACTAACAAGTGAAAACAGTACGCTGAAATTTATGTCGGCTATAAATTATAACAGGCTTGTAGGCCCAGTTTTGCCCATGGTTGTACTCACAACTGGCTTCAGTGGGCTCTTTGTGTGCGCACATCTAAAGATAGGATTTGGCTTTTTCTAAGACAGAAAGTGGTGTTCCTCTGTATCATAACATGTGGTATTGCAGTTAATTGTGTGTAACTGTGAACAGCTGTCAGCTCTCAACCCTGAGTGAAAATTGGACATTCTCTTAATTGTAAAATCAGTTATTTAGCTTTCCTTTATAGAACAATGAAACAAGTCAGTAAAACAACCAAATGTGTAATTTCTTTTCATAGACCTACACCAACATACAAAGTGGGTGTATAGCTGGTACTGTTCCATCAGTGTGAACATGTTTAAAATTCTTCTGTTGAAAGATTTATCAAAAGTGCAGGTGAAAACTCTAATGTGTTTAGTTCGATTTGTGTTGGTTTGTATGGATTATAAAACCTGTCTGATGCCATTTTTACAGATGCTTTTCTGGGATGAAACCACTGCTTAAAAATAAATGATAAAACTTTAAAATTATTAAAAATGTGATGGGAAGCCCAAAAAAAGGATCTTAAAACAAGGAAAAATTCAATCATCAGAATAGGAGCTGCTGTTGTCTAGACAATATATCTTTGGGACCGCCCACGAAGAAGGAATTACAGTCGTACGTTTTGAAAAATGGAATAATTGATAAATGATTCTAATTGTTTCTTATCAGAGCAACATCTGGAAGAAAGTACAAGGCTGTTCTAGTTATGAAATCTGAGTATAGGGCTATTGACAAATAAGTCATTCTAGCACCTAGTGTCTTTATGCTAAGGAGATAGGCTCAGTAAATATTGCCAAAATGAACCGTTAGGCTAGGTGCTCATAACAACCAGCTAAAACCTGCAAGCAATCAGCTTTAGTTGGATAATTTTATAAAATAATGTGACATCTGTAACTGGATATCATGTTAGCAGCCTGACAACTGGCTGGAAGCATGAGCAAGGTCTGGACAGTGTCTGCCCAACAATGAAAATATACAGTATAGTCCCTAAAAAATAACACCCAATGGTAATGTACGCATTCAGAAGAGCGTTGTTCCTACCACTAATCCCTCAGGCAAGGCACAAAGAAGCAGACTAAGGTCTAAACTGACCTATGGCAACTGTGGCTGACTGCTTACTTCAGTAGGATTCAAGCCAAAGCAGTTTCTGACAGCCCAACAACAGACAGTAAGCACATCAAAGAATACTATGATCAATGCTACTGAATGCTGAAAAATGAAATAAAACTGAAAGTAAACTGAATTAGCAGAACTGAATAGCGCATAATTCGCATTCACTAGATTATCCTCTGTGGTATGGTACGCTCGATAACCTGACTGGAATTCTCAAACAAGTCTAACATTTATATCTGAATAGAAATAAGTTAATAAAATCAGGATGAAAATGAGGCATCAGCAAAGAATTTTTAAAGAACCAACGTCAAAGAGATTCATTATTCCTCAGATAAACAGTGCCATGAAAAGTAAATGCTCCCTCAGCAGTGAAGTGGGAAAGGGATTCAAAGACACATGATCTTGCGCTCAAGCAAAAATATCGTGTGTGTAATATCAGAGAGAAGAACTGAAAGCCAATAATGATAATAAATAACTTTAAAGTTGACTTCTATGCTATCTCACAATGTCTGGAACTCATTCATGAAATAAATTTATCATAGGGGTAACTGCATCCGTCCTTACTTCAGAAAGAGTATCTGAATATTTTAACATATAGTTTCCATGCTTCAGAAAGACTGTTTGATCATGTTGATGTCATTTTGCTTCAAGGGGTTTTTAATGCCCTCAAAAGAGAGGTAAGAAAAGGGAGAAGTGCAAGCCACAATCTGCAAAAGAATTGTTATACTTGCTTTTCTAACACAGATTTCGCACGTAGCATTGACAGAAGATAAAATAAGGTAGGTAAGATCAGAGATGAAAATCAGAGGCAATAAGCTAGGATCTAAAAAGCTGTGTAAGGTTATAGAAAATGATAAATACTTCAAAGCGTGTGGGAAGCTGAATTAAAAATGAGAATAAAATGTCTGGAAACATCACAAAACCAGACACACAATGGTCAGCTTTGGTAATTTTTTATTAGTTGTTTTTCCCTCCCACTATGTATGCAGTGTTCTTATTTTCATGTATTTTTGACAAACCAAAAATAATATTATAGAACTGTTTGTTTAGTCCACAAAGAGACCGGCCAGATAGTTACATTAAATTTTCACATCTCTGGCCAGTCTCTGCTAGGGCATAATGACATTTCCTTGTTGCTAGAAATAATGAGCTAAATTAATTGCTGGCATAAATCAGTACAACTCAGTTGAAGTCCCTCTCCACTGAAGTAATAATATTGATTGATCCAGGAATAAGAAATCATTGTAAATTATTATTATTTTTAATGATTCTTCAAATGTGGGAAAATAGTGCAAAGCAAATTTTACAGGACGTGTTTTCAGCTCAATAGTATGTTATACCAGCTGATACTGTATTCTGAAGAAATAGCTGCTGAATAAAAGTAGGGAAGCTTTTCTTACCTTTGTGTGCATGCTGAAAAGGTGAGAGTGTGTTTGTGCCAGAGGTACTTGGGAAAATGGCTGAAACACCAGAGGTCATGCCAGCACCTGCAATAGTAACAAAATTGCCATAAATTTCCCTGATTACCTTGTGAAGTTTCAGCCATGTCTTGACCTAGTCAGAGTAAGCAGAGCACTCACTTAGTTTCATTGAATTTCCCATTCATTAAAAAATAATCCACAGAGCCACTTTTATGTTCTGTAATGTCAACAATCCCCAAGTACATTTCTGGCATTTTGAAAAATGTATTTAGTATATATTTTTGCATAGGACTTGAAGGAATTTTCAAAGCCCCACTGACTGGTTTATTAACCTGTATAAAGACAAAATGTTCTATGATATGCACAGGGCCAGATTTGGTCAATAGGTTCCCCTCGCGTGAACTTGGAGCAGAATGTCTGCCAGGAGTGAGTCAAAGTGACGCAAGTCACTCACAACCCCTTTTCCATTATGGAGTCTGGAGCTGGATAGTGCAACCCCCAGTATAGGAAGGTCATCTAGGAGATTCATCAAATGAGTGCCTCTCTCAGGCAGCCTCCATCAGTGAGATTTCTGTAGAGCCTTGATTAGTATTTAAAGCTACATTGTCCCAGTGGAGACTCTAGGGCAGATGGCAAACAGTACTGCAGAATGCCTTCCCCTTGGTGAAACTGCATAGGGAGTATGCATATTTTTTGCAGCCTGGCAGGACAACATGCATCATATGATTCTGCCAGCTAGAATCCATCATCTGGAAAAAACTGTAAATCATCATTGTTACGAGACACAACCCTTAAATCTATTGTAGAAAACAATTAGCAATGACAGAGAGATGGATAACTTAATAGGTTCTCTTCCCTACCAAGTTTCTATGGTTAATTACAAAAAAAAATAGTATTTTTTTTTAAATTCAGCTGTGAGGCAATACATGTGCTATGTTTTCAGAATGAAAAATCAGGTCACAAACTGGGGCAAAATACCAATCCTGCAAGCTTCTTTTGACTCTAGGCAGAGACAGAAACAGTGGGAACTAAGCCTGAAGCTAGGAATACTCTGATTCTTCACATTTACCTTGTGGAGTAAAAGGCAAGTATTAGTGAGTTAATTCCTCTAAATCTAAAGGTTCTGTATGGCTAGTCTGTGTTTGTGGAGGCATGGGGGGTAATATAATCATCAAAGACCTAGTCTGACAAATTCACTCCACAGCTGAAAAATGACTAATGCTATTCTGCTGTTCTGGGAAATGTGGTAAGGAATTTCAGGGTCTTGGCCCATCACTTAAGGTCAACAGGAAATTAAGCTGTCTGGTAGGGTATGAAAAATGTCTAATGGTCTATGAAGTAAAGAAATATACATGATCTTTAAATAAAAAAAATGTTTTTTAGAAAATGAAAAAATATTACCCAATATAAAATGTTACTGTGTGTTTGGAATGATAAACACATACTTTTAACTTGGCACAAAGAATACAGTGCAGATGACTTTAAAAGATTTTCTTTTCCTGTAACAATGGCAAAACACCTTCCAAACCTCATTTGTTGGTATGGAAGAAAATACTATTTATTACACTTTCATTTTTTATATTGAAACAGCACTTATTTCTATCGAATTTTAAATATACTGGTATGTTAACTAAGGCACTTTCAATGCTATGTAGGTAAAATAATTACATCTGTTTAATCTTTAAAATGTGTATATTGGAAGATAGCCCTTCGTCTGCAGAAGCCTTAGCAACCAGACTGATGACTAAGAACCCCGTTCTGTTCATGGGATGCTTGTGAATTACGGTGCATAAATAATAGAACTAAGTCCTATTTAGTCCTTACTTAGGCAAAACTTTCATTGACTCAGTTTCTCATTTGTTTAAATATGAGTTTTGCCTGAAAAAGGACTTTAGGGTTTGACTCATAGGCATTACAGATGGAAAAGACCCACTAGGTCACCTAGAGAGACAAGGTGGGGGAGGTAATATCTTTTATTGAACCAGTGTTTATTAGTGAGAGAGACAAGCTTTCGAGCTTACACAGAGCTCTTCTTCAAGGTTGTCTATCTCATCAACAGACATTGGTCCAATGTTTGTCTGATATCCTGGGACAACAGCTACAACAACACTACATAGTAAGTGATCTAATCTATCTGTCTACCAGTGCAGGATTGGTCCCTTTATGTTGTAGTGCTTTGTCAAGTCTACATTTAAATATCTCAGATGGGGATCTTTTACCATGTTTCTTGGAAAACTATATTCATAGTATGAAATTGCTCCCAAAAAGTAAGTTTTTATTTGTTATTTAGCCTACTTTTTTCTTTTTTTTTAGTTCCCCGCTCCCCTTAATTTCTAAAGCTGCAGAATGACCACCTGTTTATACTGTGACCTCTGGTCACTTCTCTGTGACAGACCTGGTCCAAAGAGAAGTTAGGTCTAAGCAGTTAAAACACCCTTTGCTGTTAGACCATTCTAACTATTAAAATGAAGTTAGTTTCTATATGAAATGGAGATTAAGGATAAACACTCCCTTAATTTCTCTACTGTTGTGCTAGTTCTTTGCACAGAACTGAATTTTACCCTCTGTGATCTTTATCTATTTATTTCTTCATCACAGTTTGATAGTGGCAGACTTAAGTCAATGTTCAGCCTATGGAATGGGCCGGAAACAATTGTGATGCCACACAATTCTTGCAGGCTGCACCAGGTCAACAATAGCTATTCTTACCCAGCAGATTAATTAACCCAGGCAAATAATATGCTGCTTTGTCTGCTTTTAGATAATCCAACAAGCTCTAGCTCGTCCTTCTTTGTTTAGTTGAGTTCAAGCATGTATTTATTCAACTGTTTCGGTTTTGCTTGAGCACGCTTTCAGGCACTCTTATATTGTTAACAGTTTATTATTCCTCCTTGAAAAGGAGCAGCAGTCAGGGTGTAGAACACGATTGCCCAACTAAAAGACCAGGAGATGCTATTAGAGCCATTTCTGCATTTCATACCATTACTTTCCTACTTCAAACTGAGAGAGAGATCCTACCCTGTCCTACATCAGCATGTTGAGGAGTCCTCCGTTCACTCTGAGTCCGGTCTCAGGCTCAGAGTTCAGTTCATGTAGGATCAGAATGCTTGAACAAGAATTTTCTTATGGTGTACCTAGGAATGGGACTGATTGGTTGTTTTTTTTTTTTTGTAGTAAATGTCATAATGAACTCCACCTTGATGCTACAACAGAGTTGTCTTTGAAATATACTTATGTAAGTGTTAGTGATCACATACATTTTAAGCCTGATAGCAAATTTAATAATTTGGCAGATTTTATTATGAGCTAAGATTTTACTTTGGATGTGGTTTTGAAGACTATGCCAAATAATGCACCTGCATTAAAAGGTGAACTGAAAACTGCCAGGTTTTGAAGGTCTTTTGTTAATTATGCTACCAGCTTATGTCAGCTTTCGGTGGATAAAAGGGAAAAAAAACCTTATTAGTTTTCACTCTTTTCCCAACCAACAATACATCAAGACTATGAAAGTCTAGTTTGTACCCAGACCATGTTCTAATTCTGGTTCCAATGCAGATGATGTCACTTACATTATCTCTAAAGATTTAGATATAGTTCAGGCAGTGACATTCAAAGTGCATGTTGCACCACATGTGGAAATCACTCTATTCTGGCCATGAAAAAAAGGCTGAAATCCAGTTGTATGGCAGAACACTTTACATTCTTAGGCACCGGTATGTAATACCTTTGGAATGTAATAAAGACACCCGCTAGCAGTGCTATATCATTAAGGGTTTGTCAGCTTTTCCATTATAAACCTTGTTATTTAGGGAGGTTATAATCTGGCCATCAAAGTTTTCTCTGGACTCAGACTCTGCCTTCAGTCTTATTTTTCAAAAATGTATTAAAAATAATTTTGATTGTTTTGAGAATAATTGCATTTGTTTTCACATCTTAATGTGCTTTTGTAACTCAAAAACAGCTTTCACTTTTTAATCGCTATGTAGCCAGTCATTTGTCCATAATACAGATGAGGTGCTGTGTTTTAAAGTAACTTTTTTGCTTCTTTTCCTTTTAAAGGATAGTAGTTCTGCGCACAGCAGGACTATTACGATTATTTGTACTAGCAAGCCCAATTCACAATAAAGAACACTACTGCACTCATTGGATGGCAGGCACAGGGGGGAGGTTTGTGGACATGTTTCCCAGATAATATTTATGGCTTTTGATAATGTGACATACAAATGGAAAAGCACATTTAGTGAAGTGGTGGATACTGAAATGAACTGTACAAGGAGGAATATCCTGCATGGATTTTAAAAGTTATTATGTGTATTTGAACTGAACGCAGTCTGGTTTTAGATGTCCTCATGGATGTGCAGATTGAAAAGAAAAAAGTTGGCCAATATTTAAAATGTATAATAAGGCACATTCTGAATATCGCCCCTAAAACAGAAACTTGTATGAACATGAATAAAATGTCAATGCCAGTGACCAGTTTTGAAGTTATGTGGGTTTATCTGTTTGTTTTCCTTCTCTTTTCTGTCTCTCACTTCCTTTTCCTTCGCCCCCCTTTCTGTGTTTTGTCTCTCGTATTCCCTCCCCATCTAATTCCTTCTTTTCCTGTATCTAGTGACTACCTTCTTCAAATTTTCTCCTTTTCTCTGTGTGTCTTTCTCTCCTCATTGCTTTTCCTCAGATCTCCACACTATCCGTTCATGCTATATATTTCTTCCTCCAGTTTTCCGTCTCCCTATTTGTTATCCTCTGGCTCCCTACTCCTACCTGCTTCCCTCCTATCTGTTACCCTAATATTTTCTCCCGCTACTTCACTTTTCTTTCCTAAGTTCCACTCACCTTCTCTTCCCTTTTCATCATCATCTTGTCTCCCCTCCCTTGCAAAGATTTCCCCTTGCAATGTCAACCAAGATCTGTGCCTCTATAGGCCAGTCAAGAGGATCCATGCAATATATAGGCTGGGCATGGTGCTACCCAGCAGCAAAGATCAGATGACCCTTTTACTCCTCAGTGTAGCTATTTGGAGTGGTGGTGAGAGAACAGCAGCTCCTGCTGCTGGCCAGTGCAAGGGGACCCTGCTGCTGAGATAGAAGTGTCAGCAGCAGCAAAGCTGGCAGGACACTAAGTTGGTATGTAACTTCTTGGGTGTTCTTGAAGCATACTGCTCTAGGCAAACACCAACAAGATTGCCATAGCTTCTTCACAGTATACATAACACACAGTGTAAAAATTCGTGCATTTACAGTACCTGACAGTGTCACAGCAACTCTGTAAATAGTGTGTATTTAAAATTGTCTTTGTAAAACTATCTGTTAGTGGAATGAATAGCAATGTATACTCATTAGAACGTACTGCCTTCAGAACTGTTAATGTAGGGGCTGTGAGGGGAGCAGAAGTACGATAAAATAGAAAAAATAATGGTAACTCAGAATATGGTTTGGACTGAAATCTAGTCTGGTGAAAGGCATGAAGGTGTGAAATCTGTAACTGGCCCTGAGCAAGGCACCTTGAATCAAGACGACAAGTGTAAATCTAGTCCTATGTATAGAACTAGCTATCTGGTAAACACAGGCCAGAATTTTCAAAGAGTAACTTCATATTTAGGCACCTACATACGTGGTCTGTAAGAGATGCAGTTCCCAAATGGGAGCTGCAGCATCTGTTGAAATTAGTCCATTTATTTTGGTGCCTAATATTAGCCTGTCAAATTTGGAAATGTTGCCTAACCACACACTGAGATTAAATAAAAATCACTAACTAAGAGGAAGAATCTCCCAGGCAATAGAATTTCACCTTAAATTGGAGAAGATTGCTAATAGTAAAAATGGCATTTGTGAGGTGTGCAATAATAGTATCATTTGCAGAAATACTGTCAAAGAGATACTGGGGGCCCAACCTAGTGCTTATTGAAATCCATGTCAGAGTTCCCGTTGTCTTCAGTGGTCATGCGATCAGGCCCATTGTGAAATAATTTAGCTCCCAAATATGAGCCTTTTAAAGCTGTAATAATTTGGCAATATACATCCAAACATTTACATTAGCTCTTGCCAAACTTGTAAGTAGCCGCTGGTGTTAAGACCCACAAAAGTAGAGTGACCAGACAGCAAGTGTGAAAAATCGGGACATGGAGTTGGGGGTAATAGGCACCTATATAAGATAAAGTCTCAAATATTGGGACTGTCCCTATAAAATCAGGACATATGGGCACCCTACACAAAAGGAAACTTTTTGTGCTGTTGTGTTCTCTGCTACCCTTTCAAGTAATGATGTAACTTTTCTCTTGTGTTTTTGATTAGGTGGCTGTGACTGGGTGTCCCTCCTACACAAGCCCAGGAGGAGTGAAGGTAGAAAGCTGGGCCAATTAACTCAGGCTGCACCTGGAGGAGGAGTCAGGGAGCAGGGGTTGATTAAACGAGGCTTAGCTGGGCAGGAAAAAGAGGGGCCTATATAAAGCCCAGGAGCTGAGAGCAGAAAGGGGCTGCAGGGAGGTAGTCTGCAGTCACTCCCTGGGTGAAGGGAGGTGTGTTGGTACTGTAAAGGGTATTCCACAGTTACTCCTTGGGAGGAGGGAGTTGGGAGGCTGGCAAACCCAAAGAGGGGAGAATCCAGAAAGTACGAGAAGGCTTGGGGGAAGGCACCAAGGAATAGGAGTGCTGACCTTGGCTACTGACTGGAGGAACCCTGAACTGGAACCTGGAGTAGAGAGTGGGCCTGGGTTCCCTTACCAGTCACTGGGGACATGGCACAGGCTAGGCTGAGGACAGTGGACTGCCTGGGATGATTTATTCTGGAAAGATTTTGTTATGCCTCCCTGGAAGTGGGAGCCATATTGAGGGGGCAGGCAGGGTCATGAAGGGGAGGCTGCAGTTGCTGGAGCAAGAGGTTTGTAAGGTGAGAGGATGACAGAAGAGACACCACCTGAGGCGGGCACAACATCTGGCAAAGCTAATGGCCAGGACGGCTGGGAAAAGGCACTATGAGTGGTGAGTGCACCCTGTGACAGTGCTCTCTTGAGGGAGCAGAGGTGGTGATTATTCTAGGCCAGGGCTTCTCAAACTGGAGGTCGGGACCCCTCAGGGGGTTGTGAGGTTCTTACATGAAGATTCATGAGCTGTCAGCCTCCACCCCTGTCATAACTTTCCTACTCAGATCTGAACCTTAGAGTTCAGAACATGAGAAGCTAGCATGAAACCTCCAAACTTAATTACCAGCTTGGATCTGATATCGCTGCCACCAGCCAGAAAATTCCAGTGTCTGGCTCACTCTGGTCTCCCCAAAACCTTCCCTGGGGGACTCCAAAACTCAGATGCCCTGAGTCTCACCACAAAGGGAAATAACCCACTTCCCTTCCCCCTCTTTACCTCCTCCCAGATTTCCCCACCCTGGGTACTCTAGGATATTCCCTGCTTCAAGTCCTTGAAACACAAGTACCGAGAGATCAAATCTCTCTCCCCCCTCACCCAGAGGGTATGCAAAGTCAGGCTTAGTAAATCTAACACAAAGAGATTTTCCCCCTCCCTTCGTTTCTTAGCCTTAACCAGTGAAAAAACTCAAACAGATCTTAAAAAGAAAGAAAAAGACATAACAATGGTCTCTGTATCAAGATGACAATATACAGGGTCAATTGCTTAAAAGAAAAAATGAATAAACAGCTTATCCAAAAAGAATACAATTTAAAACATTCCAGCAACTACACACATGTAAATACAAAAAAACAATATAAACCTATTGTCTTACTATCCTTGTACTTACAACTTGGAAACAGAAGATTAGAAAGCCTGGAGATAGACAGATCACTCTCCGAGCTGAGAGGGTCACCGAACCAAGACAAAGAACTCACACCCAAACTTCCGTCCACCCAGTTTTGAAAGTATTTTGTCTCCTGATTGGTCCTCTGGTCAGGTGTTGTTTGTTAACCCTTTCCAGGTGAAAGAGACATTAACCCTTAGCTATCTGTTTATGACAACCCCAAACCCTGCTTTTCCGCCAGCATTTATAATGGTGTTAAACACATTTTTATATACTTTTAATGTGTGTGGGGGGGTGTCGCACTCAGAGGCTTGCTATGTGACAGGGGTCACCAGTGCAAAAGTTTGAGAACCACTGTGAATCTAGGCTATGTGGCCTTGGTTTGGCACTTCATTTGCATGTGTTGTATTTTGATTTTGGATTTTATAACTGTTGTAATTGTTATGTGGCACTTATAATTTATAGGTATCTGCCCTGTGAATTAAACTCTGTATGTGGGGTCTAACATCTCTTTTGCTGTGCAAAATGAAGGGGATAAAAAGAGCTGAAATTCTACTATAATGGTTCCAAAAGTGTGAGATGGAGGAGAATGGTCCCAAAATGACATTAATCTCCTAGTCTTGCTATAAGACCTTGGAAGCCCTTCTACTGAAAGGGGGCAAAGCTGTGGCAGCCCCCTAGAATTTCTCACTGTCACTCATGTGAAAAAACAGTGGCATCATGGCTTCTGAATGAGCTATGAGACTAGGAGCTGGTGTTCCATGGGCAGCATGAAAAGGATGGCCCTATCAAAGGATGACACAAGATCTACACAGTTGGAACAAAGTTTTCCCATGTATCATCAGGCTCCAGGCAATTGAGCAGGCATTCTTTTTTGTTGGCCCTCAAATCTCTCCCTCTGAGGTTTTGTCTAGAATAAGAAATGGGTTGAGGCTAATTAACCTTGACCTAACCAGGGCTGCCCAAAGGGGGGGGGGCAAGTGGGGCAATTTGCTGCGGGCCCCACAGGGGTCCCGCGAGCCCTGGCCCGGCAGTGGTCCGGGTCTTCGGCGGCATTTTGGTGGTGGGGGGCCCTTCTGTTGCTCCGGGTCTTCAGCAGCATTTCAGCGGCGGGGGACACTTCACTGCTGCCGAAGATGTGGAGCGACTGAAGGGCCCCCTGCCACCGTAATGCTGCCAAAGACCTGGACCGCTGCCGGGTGAGTCCAAGCACTGCAGCTCCCCCGCTTTGCCCCAAGCCCCCTGAATCCTCTGGGCGGCCCTGGACCTAACCTCAACTCTTATCTTAATGTTGCCAAACCTCAAGGGAATGAGAGCTGGGCTATACCACCTAGTCAACAACCTAGCATTTCCTCCATTCTGCAAGGTAAGAGGAATTGGGTGCTCTAAGGTCAAAGAAGTGAAGAAAATAAGTTTGTCAGTTTCAGCTAACAAGGCTATTCATCTGTAAGCATCACTGGACACAAGGAAGAAATGGGGGGGCAGGAGGGGATGAGGGAGGGAATGATCAAATATGAAAGGACAGAACTGGCAAGGAAAGAAAATGGTGATATTACAAAGAATGGAGAGTTCAAAAGAAAAAAATATAAAAATGATTTGTATATAGTATTACTAGTACTGTAAGGAGTTTTTCTGTGGTAAGTGTTTTAAGCATTTCAGCTAAAGGCCCAGAATTCAGGGTCTTTAAAACAGAGATATAAAAGTGATCTTCTGATTGGAACATGACATACAAATCCCTTGGCCGTTTAACACATTATTTTGTACAACATAACAATTCTCATCTGTTTGGTTGTTTTAAAGTTCTAAGAATGCAAAAACAACAAAAGGGGTGTTTTCAGAGGTTAGTCTCACTCTGGTAATTAAAAATTACTGTAATATCTCTTATAAAAAATTAAATTGTCAGACCATTAGTCTGTGTGTGTTAGGTTAAAAACCTAGATAGGTTGATTAATACCACTTCTTTCAGCATCTGAGTGGGAATGCGGGAAAGATTAGAAGGAATGATATTTTGACTGATCTGCTGTCATGGTTGCCATAAAAAAAAATCCACATTTTTGGCACAATGCACTTGATTATGGTGTGAATACTGCAAGTGAATGTATTTATTTAGCTGCCCCTGGGATATTCTTTCTTATATGTGTATCTCATTTGCTTTGGGGTCAGGGTCTTGTTTCACAAAGTCCTTGTGACCTCTGGTGGGCTATTTATTATCTGTAACATATAGCTGGGAAGAAAGCACAGCTTACAGCCATAGCTACAGTCCATGGACTTAATGAGATATTGGCCAATTGGCCAATATTCTACAAACTCTAGTCCATATAAGAAGTGTGATTTAGTCAGTCTCCTCATCCCCGTTTCCACAGTATCTCTGTTTTTATCTAATATAGGCCAATAATTTTTCTGTATTTTACCAAGTCTCCTTTACACCTTGGTTATGTTTTGCCAGGTGTTCATTCACCTGGATATAACAAAAGACATGCAACTAATCTGAAGGCAGCATCCATTGTAGACCTTCTGTCTTCATAGGATTTGCAATGTTATTACTTGAATCAAATATTTATCCCTCATTGAGATCTCATCGAGGAAAGCAAATATGAGGTCACTTCCAGCACTTTCTTGACTGCCATCCAGAGCTAATGCTCATTTTGGAAGTTTAGCGGTCCTTGTTCACCTACCATGTCTCAGCCCATCTTCCTAGTGGGTTGTACTGCTTGCTAATCTCTCACAACTACGAATAAGCAGAGGCCACTTGAAGACAGAAGAGAGGTTACTTTTAAGTAGCTCTTCTCTGAGAGTGTCACCTCTACATAGTCACACTCCCCACCTACCTTCCCTGCTTCTTTGGAGTCTCAGGAAAAGAATTCTGACATTGGGGAAGGAACTGCAGCCTGTTGGGCACATTTCCCCTCTTGTTATCCTCAGAATCCTCTATGAGGCTTGGGGGAGGGAGAAATGAGCAGCTCTAACATTCACTGCTGGCAAGAAGATTCCACAGTTCAACACCAGGAGTCTCTAATCCCACAAGAGTGACAAGGCAGAGGTAGCAAAGAGTCCTGTGGCACCTTATAGACTAACAGACGTTTTGGAGCATGAGCTTTCGTGGGTGAATGCTCACAGGCAGAAGTGATGCTCTGGAAGAACAACACTGGTAAGTAACCTCCTTATTACATTACTGATTTATTATTTTATGTGGGGAAAAAACAGAGATAAAATGGGCTGTCAAACTCCCGAAAGTGAAATTTCTAAAAAGTCAATTGTTTTGGCTTTTTCTTCCACTCCCCCTCCCCCTTTTTTCCCTCATTTCATTCTTCTACTTTCCCCAGACCCTTCTTTCTCTAAGGATCAGCAAGTCTTTTGTCCATCGATGTAAATATATACATGTACAGTGTGTGTGTGTGTTTAAAAGCTGAATCTGGAGGGAAGTGCTGGAATTTTCCTACTGTTTGACATATGGCAGCTATTCTGAGAACACAAACCTTTCTGAGAGGAAAAGATGGGAGACAGTTGAGAGGACAAAGGGAAATAAGTAAGATTTAAAATATTCTCGCAATTTCACTGACCCATTTACTGTAGGGTTTTTTACATTATCTTGTTCCTTTCTTCATGTAAACCACAGACTTTTTTGATGTCCTAGAATCATAGAAATGTAGGGGCTGGAAGAGACCTTGAGAAGTCATTAAGTCCAGCCCCCTGTGCTGAGGCAGAACCAAGTAAACCTAGACCATCGCTGACTGTTGTTTGTCCAACTTATTCTTAAAAACCTCCAGTGATGCTGATTCCACAACCTCCCTTGGCAGCCTATTCAAGAGCTTATCTGCCCTCATAGTTAGAAAGTTTTTCCTAATATCTAACAGAAATCTCCCTTGCTTCAGATTAAGCCCATTACTTATTGTCCTACCTTCAGTGGACATGGAGAACAATTGATCACAGTTCTCTTTATAGCAGCCCTTAAATATTTGAAGACTGTTATCAGGTCTTCCTTCTCTCTCCTTTTCTCAAGACTAAACACGCCCAGTTTTTTTTTTAAACCTTTCCTCTGAGCTCAGGTTTTCTAAACAATTTATCATTTTTGTTGTTCCCTTCTGGACTCTCTCCAATTTGTCCATATCTTTCCTAAAGTGCGGTGCTCACAATTGAACACAATACTCCAGCTGAGGCCTTCCCAGTACTGAGTAGAGAGGGACAGTTACGTCCCATGTCTCATATACAGCTCTCCTGTTAATACACCCCAGATTGATATTATCCTTTTTTCCAACTGCATCACATTGTTGACTCATATTCAATTTGTGATCCCCTATAATCCCCTGCTCCTTTTCAGCAGTACTACCACCTACCTGGTTATTCCCCATTTTGTAGTTGTGCATTTAATTTTTTCTTTCCTAAGTAAAGTATTTTGCACTTGTCTTTATTGAATTTCACCCTGTTGAACTCAGACCAGTTCTCCAGTTTGTTATCTGAAGGGAGTGAGAAATGGAGGCACCATTTCTGTTGCCGGCACACAACATGAAACATCAGAAAACAGGAGCCAATCATAGCAGAAGTATCATAGTAGTAAATCAGAATGAAGAAAGTGCATACTCATAGTACAGTATTGTAGTTTTGCAACTTGGACCCACAACCAATCAGAGCAGGAAATTGTATGATTGGAAAAATTATACAGTTATGCATCAATAATTGTATAGTATCCTTGCATGCTGGATGAAACCATTTGATTTCACTGTAATTTATGATAAAGATGTTTTCTTTCCGATCATTCGCTGTTATCGGATGTTATACTGCTTGCCCCTGTGACTGAGCTGTTCAAGAGATCCCACAGGAAAGGGATTTTACATTTTAATTGCAAATTATTATTTATTATAAGCACCAATATCACAACAGTATCTACAGTTCTGTACCTAATAAAACAAATACCCTGGTCTTAATGACAAGAGGGATCCACTGCAAGCAACCTGGATTTAATTTTTTTTTTTCAGAAATTGTTAAATACTTTTCAATGTGTAGTCAAATTATTGGTTTTACTGGAATTGATTGAAGTGATGATATGCACTCTGATTTAGATTGCTATTTTCTCCTACAGCTCATTTGATTGCTTAGTAGATTAATGTGCTTGCCTAAACTACTCCCAAAGATAATGTGTATTCTACCCATTTATTGGCGCCTTCAGAAAATTCAGAACGAGTGTGGTCAGTAAGTCGCGTAATGTACTTTTCTCAAAGAATTAGACACGCTTATATTGTACCTGCCAAATACCCTATAAAAAACAGAAGTTGCTTTTTTGAAGTAGGCAATAGCCATAAGCCCCTCTCATGGCTCCTTGCCAGACGTTCCATATCTTACATGTTTGGCATGATTCAGGCTCCAATTTACAAAATTCTTAAGCGTGTGCTCACACCCATCACAATTCAGGATGTCATGTCTACTAGATCAACCTGATCCCTTCTCCATGGTTTATGTAGAGATGGGACAAACACAATTAGAAGATGGGAGTGCAGCTGCAGTGACCGGTGGTGGTAAGAGGAAATGGCCGGGCCTAGTAGTCACAGGTGTGACCCCACCTCTTGAAACAAAGACCAAAAAGTATTATAAACCTGCAACTTGTTTTGTTTGCTGTGTATCAGTGATCATCTGTTAGTTAATTGCTACATAGCCATCTGTACAATTCAGCAGATATATGACAATCCCAGGCCTTATATCATACAGATCAAATATCGCTATACTTGTGAATTTGATGGACTTTTAAAAAATAGAAGGATGTACGAGCAAGCCTCATCCTTATCTGCTTGTAGGGAAAAAAAACTCTACCCATCCCCTTGGCTGCTGGCTGGGCTGGGGCTCTCCTCTGTTCCTCCCCACATCTCCTCTTTCCTGGATTAGAATTCCAGTGTTGCTTATCTCCCAGTACAGCAACTTCAGAGAAACCTGGAAACTAGCTAGTCTTTAAGACATTGAACGCCAAGAGAGCAGCCAAAGAAGGGTAATTGATCACATATGAGTATTTTTGGAGATGGGGGAGAGGGGAAACATCACATGACAGAATAATAGGACCTAAAATAAAAAGTTCTAATTTCTTTGAACTGTTTGGTTAATTTGCAGCGTGATCTTGCTGGAAGCAGATCTAGCTTTCCTGAGGGACGATTCTGATTTTTGACTGGCATATGCATCAGCACAACACTGAGCTGCATATGAAGCTTCCAGCTGAATCCAAGTCAAAACCGAATGACATACATAGAAACTAAGGAACACTTACATTCCTTGGTGTTAGGAGGTGCTAACAAGCATGAGTAGCAAACCATGCCATAGATGTTCCTGGGTCTGTTTTCCAACATGTAGTAACTGCAATAAAGGGCAAGACAAGGCAAAACAATGTAAGTGCATCCATCAGAGTTGAGTACGGTTGAGCAGAAAGTAATTACCCTAAGATAAAATCACTTTTTAAAACTTTTATAACCATTTTAATAGCAACATTATCATTTCTTACTGCCTGATTTGAGACAGCCTTTCTCATCTTCCCTTCCCTCATAAAGGCAGCTAACCCATCATTAACCATACATGACACGAAGCAGCAACATTGCCTAAAACAACATTATTCTGCCTGCTGAGTTCTTGCTGCAATTTACAGCATGCCCTGAAATGAGACTTTCTGAACAAGGACAGTATTTCTTTTCAAGTAGTAATTTTCCAGACAAGACCACGAGCTGGATTTATTTAGTCTTCTGTATACACAACACAAAAATAATCTCCTTAACTAAGGAGGAAAAAGCCAAATTTGAGCAGGCCACCAATCATGACTAGATCCATCACGATTGAAAGCCAGATTACAATTTATAGTATTTCAAACGGCTCCTTGCTGGGGATGGTTTATGTTTAGATTTAACGTAAGAGTTATGGTCTGCATTAGATCCCTCTTGGCAAAGAAAAGATTTTCATGTTTTAAACTTCCATTTTCCTCAAAGTTTGTCTCGGAACATGGTAGCAGGGCAGTATGTATGTAAGAATCTCATTCATAGATGAGCTGATGAGTAAACAGTCTTAAAATTTTTGTCAATAAATGACATTCCTATGCTTTACATAACTATTTTTAATACATGGGTCTAATAACTACTACTGAACATATATGTTATGTTTCATTATGCATTTGTTCTATATTTTTCACTGTGGTATCTCAGTACCCAATATACACTTGATCCTGCATAAACTCTGAATTCTGCTTTATTCTGTCCATGTATGCACATGTGACTTTTTTCTGAAAACATTCACATTCAGAAATTATTGCGGAAACTATTAATCAAAATCCTAAAATAGCCTGTTGTATTTTTGTTTTTGTTCTTTACTACATCTCTGCTATTATTTTGTACTTACGTACTTGGACTCGCCTGTTGTTATATCTTATCTGCTTTAACCTCTCAATAACGCTCATTCTTTTTTCTTAGCTGATAAACTTATAATTTACTATAGAATTGTCTTTGGTGTAAAATCTGGAGTATGAATTGATCTGGGGGTAAGGGACTGGTCCTTCGGGACTGGGAGAAAACTGATATGGTATGATTTTTGGTTATTGCAACCATTATCACTAAGTCCAGTTTGTGTGGGTGGCAAGATAGGCTGGAGAGTCTAAGGGGACTGTCTGTGACTCCATGGTAAGACTGGTATAGTGATCCAGCAGTTGACATTTGTTGTTGGCTTGTGGAATCTAATTATAGAATATATACCACCAGTTTGGGGTATCTGCCCTGTTTTTTGACAGCGTGGCACTCACAGTGAGCTACTCCAATGTGCCATATACAGTAAAAGCTTTGTTATCTGGCATGTTGAGGGGATGGTGGCAGTGGGGGGGCGGTGCTGGTTAATCAAAAATTCCAGTTACTAAGAGGTAACAATGGAGGGATGGAGTTGAGGCATGGGAGTGCTTTTGGGGTGCTGGATCCAAGTGGCACTCACCCTGGGCGGCTCCCCGCAAGCAGCGACATGTCCCTGCTGCTCCTAGGCAGAGGTGCGGCAAGGCGGCTCTGTGTGCAGCCTCTACCTGCAGGCACCGCCCCCGCAGCTCCCATTAGCCAAAGTTCCCAGCCAATGGGAACTGCAGAACCAGCGCTTGGGGCAGGGCAGGGCAGGGGCAGTGCCAACCAGACTTTTAATGGATATCAGAAATGACAGTTTCTAGAGCTTTCCCGTTGTTAAAGTGCCAGATACTACAGATTTTACTATACATAGAAATAATTACTGGTCTCTCTAAGTATTTTGTGGCCTGCCATCTAATATATAAAATAAGTGATTATAACTACTGTTATACTGAGAGGTACTGGTGACTGCACAGATCACAAACCTCTTTAAGATCGGGTGTGAGCACACTGTTCAATTAACGTAACTATCAAGAAAAGTTAATCACAAGCCCCCTACCAAAGGCAAAAGGAGTTTTGATCCTGCCCAGGAGTTTTGGACCCAGTGGGTGGAAGGGTTTTGCTGAGTACTGTTTGGGTCAGGGCATGTGTGTGTAAGGGAAGACAAAAAATGAGAGAGGCTCATGGCTAGATCAAGAAACCCAAGCAGCAGCCTGCAAGTCTGGTGTGATCTTGGAGAAGCCCAGAGAGAGGTCTAGGTCAGGGGAGCTGGCTGAACAAAGCTTGGGCCTGTAAGCTAAGGCACTGCTCCTGTTGGTGTTGGTCCCTCTTGTGTTTGGAGAAGAGGAATTTGTACATTTATTGTAAATAAACAAGATGGTATCAAAGAAAATACCAGACTACATCATCAATTTTTACTCTCAAAGGGGACATCTTCAGGCCTCAAACTTTGACTAGCTGCATTCAGGTTTAAAAAAAAAAAAGGGGTAACACTCAGTTTATTGTATTATCTTGACATACCGAAGGGTATGTCTAAACTACAATAAAACACCCATGGTTGGCCTGTGTCAGCTGACTTGAGCTCATGGGGCTCGAGCTGTGGGGCTATAAAATGGCAGTATAGCCGTTCAGGATCAGGCTGGAGCGTCGCCTCTGGAAACCGATGGAGTCCCCAACATCTACACTGCAATTTAATAGCCCCACAGCTGGAGCCCCACAAGCCCAAGTCAGCTGACATAGGCCAGCTGTGGGTATTTTATTGCAGTGTAGACATACCTAAGAGCGGGCACAGGCTAGCAGATACTGTTTTTTTAGTAGTTTTGAAAGAGATGCTCATTCCTTTCTTTTTATGCTTCCTGTACCCAGTCTACCTCCCCACCTTTGCCTCAATAGTATTCGTTGGTGGATTGTTAGTGCCGCGTAATGATGCACTGGGAAGCACATAATGAATAAAAGGGAATTATTGCCAAACCACAAGTGAGAATGGCAGGCCAAAGATACTTATTGCTCCATAAAGATAAATATGGAATAATCTAGATCCAGTGTCTTTTAGCCACAATGGTTTAGAAAAGATAAACAGTCTTTCATTCAGCTTATCAAATCAAGCTGAAGAAATATTTCTTGGATTTTTGCCATGAAACAGCATGATGAGTTTACTTTTGTTCTCAAAAATAAATAAATAAATAACATTGGGGAAGGTGCTAGAGGGCATGCAAGTGTTCATCTGTGTTTGAAGAAAGCTCTCCAATCACAAACCTTAATCCATATCTGTCAACTTTAAACAGCAGAATTATTTTTTTGTTACACCTTACTATTCACCAAGTATTTGGACAATGTTGGAAAGTATTTACTAATCAAATTATAGCACTAATTGTGGAAAAGGTGGGTCAAGAGCAAGAGAACTATCATGGATTTGATGGTCTAACTCTTCCACTGTAATACTAATACTTTCCACTTCTCTAACACCTTCCAACCTAGGATTTCAAAGTATTTCACAAGTCTTGATGATTTAAGTCTCACAACATCCCTGTGCATAGATAAGTAGTAGTATTTCCATTTTACACATGGGGAAACTTGGGCACAGACAGCTTGTGAATGACCCAAGGTCACACACCAAAGGCCTGAGTCCTCACTAATATTTATTGTACGGAATACAGTAATGCCTCACTTAACGTCGACCCGGTTAATATTGTTTTGTTGTTACGTTGCTGATCAATTAGAGAACATTTAAAGTAGCACAATTCTCCCTTATAATGTTTGGCAGCTGCCTGCTTTGTCCACTGCTTGCAGAAAGAGCAGCCCATTGGAGCTAGTTGGAACCGGGGTGGGCCTGCAGTTCCCCATCAGCATCCCTAAGTTCCCTGTGTGGCAGCCGCCCAGCAGGCTATCAATTGCTTGGCAGTTCAGCTGTCCCTCTCTCCACTGCCCTGTGCTGCTCCTGCCCTCGGCCTTAGAGCTGCTCCCGGGCAGGGGTGGCATGTTTGTAGAAATTTTGGTGTTGCCCAGAACCCACCCCTGTCCAAACTCCGCCCCCTCAAACTCCACCCCCCCCACCTGCCCAAGGCTCTGGGAGGGCATTTGGGTGAGGGAGGGGTGCAGAAGAATGGTGTGCAGGGGTGAGGGCTGTGCGGTGTGGCTGCAGATGAGGGGTTTGGAGTGTGGGACGGACTCAAGATGAGAGTAGGGTTGTAGGGGGTGAGGGCTCTGTCTGGGGCTGGCAATGGGGCGTTTGGGGTGTGGGAAGGGCTCAGGGCAAGAGTAGTAGTGTGGGGGCTGAGGGCTCTGGCTGGGACTGTGGATAAGGTGTTTGGTGTGCTGGAGGGGCTCAGAGCTCAGGCAGAGGGTCAGGGTGTGTGCGGGGGGTGAAAGCTTTGACTGGGGGTGTGGGCTTTGGAGTGGGGCAGGGCTGGGGATGAGTTTGGGGTGCAAGCAGGCTGCTCCAGGACAGTGGCCAGAGAGGAGGACTCCCCCCAGCCCTTTCCCTGCCAGCAGCAGCAAGCTCTGGGGGAGGAGCCCCCATTTCCTGCCCCCCCCAGCAGCACACTCAGCCCCACCACTGTCACTGCATGTGCTCCTAGGGCCCCGCTCAGGTCCAGGAATCTCCCTCGCCTCCCCCATGGTGGGTGCCGTGGGCTGCTGCATGCACCTCCTCTTCTGCTGTTGCCCCTAACTGTAGCCTCACTGGGGGTGCGGGATGGGGCTGCCTCCTTGCCCAGCATGGGGCAGGAGCGGTGACTGTGGGCAGAGGGGGGGGCCCCTGTGCAACTGGAAAGTCCTGTTGGAAAAGGGAGGAGTTTGAGGGGGAAGGGCAGGCTCAGAGTCAGTCTGCCTGGCAGTGAGATGGGGGCACTAGGATCCTGCAGCAGCAGTTGCTGCAGGGAAGCAGCATGGAGGAGATAAAGACAGAGATGCTCTGCTCTGGGGCACAGGAAAGTGAGCGGGGGGGGCGGGGCCAGCAAGTCAGGGCCATGGGACACTCGGGGGGGGTGGCGTAGGTGGGGCTGGCGGGGTGCCCCAGCACCAAATTTTGGTGAAGCTGGGCCCCTGGGTCTGAAAATTGCTGGTGCCTGAGCACCACGTGGGTATGGAACTCGCTGCCTATGCTCCTGGGACCCTCCTGCTTGCTGTGCAGGGGTCGGGGGGGAGGAAGAGGGGTACTAATGTCAGGGTGTCCCCCTGCCCTCCACTCCTGTACCTCATCTCCACAGGGCGGGGGATGAGGGAGAACAGACAGGGCTCAGGATGGAGGGAGCTCGCTGGCAGCAGCTGTCCTCTCAACTTGCTGACCTACTTAAAAGGGCAATGTACTTAAAGTGGCGTCAGTGTCCTTGAAGGGGCAATGCCCATCTCTCTCACACATATGGTGTGTGTCTGTCCCTTCTTCTCTCTCTCACAGTGTGTGTTTCTTTCTCTCTCTGCCATGATGTCTCCTCCCTCCATTCGTGCTGCCTTGTAGAGTGTGAGGCTACCCAGGGATGAGCTGCCAAAATCTTAGGAACTGGTTCCCTACCAGGTTTTTGGTGGCACGGCTGCAGTGGGTGAAGGACCCGCCACTGAAGACCCGGTAGGGACCCGCCCGGTGAGTACACCTCCCATCCATGTCCTGCCCCGTCTGCCCCCCTCGGAAACCGCAACCCATAACCCCTCCTCGCTCCTTGTCCCCTGACCATTCCTTCCTGAGACCCCCAACCCTAACCGCCCCCCAGAACCCCATCCCCTGCCCAACTCGCCCTCCTCCCTGTCTCCTGACTGCCCCGACCTCATCCACCAACAACCCGACAGACCCCCAGAACTCCCACACGGTGCCTACCCAACCCCCCTTCCCCATCCTCTGACCACCCCCCAAGAGCCTCTCCCCATCCAACCCCCCCCACTTCCTGTCCCTGCCTTATCCAACCCCCTAACCCCGGCCTTTTACCCTCACCAGGGCTGGGCCGGAGCCACGCCGCGCGGCCGGAATCAGGGCTGGAGACCGGAGTCAGGGCCTGGGATGGGGCCCGGGCTGGAGCTGCAATGCATGGCCGCAGTCGGGGCCTAGCCCAAGCCGGAGTAGAGCGGCCGGAGTCGGGCCTGGGGCCTGGCCCGGAGCCAGAGTCGCGGCCTGGGTCGGGGCCCAGCCAGGAGCAGGAGTTGGGGCCTGGGCCGGGGCCCAGCCTGGAGCTGCACCACGCAGCCAGAGTCGGACCAGGCGGTGCCTGGAGCCCTCCTTGCGCCCCATCCCCGCTCCAGCTCACCTGCAGGAAGCCCTGCTTCCAGCGAATCAGCTGATTGGCGGGAAGCAGGGGAGGGGGTGGAGAAGCTGGGGGGAGCTAGATGAGCTGGAGCCAGGGGCAGGGCAGAGAGCTGCCACAGATTGTTAAATTTAAAAGCCCTTTTAGAATTGGGACAACCGGTTCTAAAAGGGCCTCTAAATTTAACAACCGGTTCCCGCGAACTGGTGGGAACCGGCTCCAGCTCACCACTGAGGCTACCTTAACAACATGTTAAGCCTTGAGGGCTCGGCCGAATGCTAGTTCATCATTTAGCAGTAAGGCATTCCCTGGGAAATATACCACCGTCTGACCCCACTGCCTCAACCAAGCTTCTCAACAGGGCCGCCCAGAGGATTCTGGGGGCCCGGGGCCATCGGCGGCAGGCGGCTCCGGTGGACCTCCCGCAGGCGTGCCTGCGGAGGGTCCCCTGGTCCCGCGGCTCCGGTGGAGCATCCGCAGGCATGCCTGCGGGAGGTCCACCAGAGCCATGGGACTGGCAAGCGGCAGGGTGCCCCCCGTGTGGCAAAATTCTAGAGCCGGCCCTGGTCGGTGGCAGGGGGCCCTTCCATTCTGGGACCCGCCGCCGAAGTGCCCTGAAGACCCGTGGCAGGGGCCCTCCGCTGGCGAATTACAGCCGAAGTGGGACCTGCCGCCGAAGTGCAGCCCGCTCTTCGGCGGTAATTCAGTGGTGGGGACCCCTGCTGTGGGTCTTCGGGGCACTTCGGCGGCGGGTCTCGGAACGGAAGGGCCCCCCACCACTGAATTACCGCTGAAGACCGGGTTGTACTTCAGCGGCAGATCCCACTTTGGCGGTAATTCGCTGGCGGGGGTCCTTCCCCCTGGAGCAGAAGGACCCCCCTGCCAGCAAAGACCGGGAGCAGAAGAAGCTCTGGGGCCCGGCCCCATAAGAGTTTTCCGGGCCCCCTGGAGCAAGTGAAGGACCCCGCTCCCCCTGAAAAACTCTCGTGGGGGCCCCTGCGGAGTCCGGGGCCTGGGGCAAATTGCCCCTCTTGACCCCCCCTCTGGGCGGCCCTGCTTCTCAATCATCATGGCTGTGTACGGTATTAAATTGTTTGTTTTAAACTTAGTCTGTGTGTGTATGTGTGTGTGTGTGTGTGTGTATTTTATATATATATAAAAATAATAGTCTTTTGTCTGGTGAAAAAAATGTCCCTGGAACCTAACCTCCCGCCCCATTAATTCTTATGCAGAAATTGGATTAGCTTAACATCATTTTGCTTAAAGTAGCATTTTTCAGGAACGTAACTACAATGTTAAGCGAGAAGTTACTCTACTGGAAATACAGCAGTAAATCTACATAATTCTCTATTGCATTATTTGAGGTAAGTGGTGTGAGGGCTCACTGTAGCAGCAGGCAGAGCTCTGCTATACAGAATAGAGTTTTGTCTAATTATGGACTGAAGGCCACTGATTCCATGAGGTATTTCTGCTAAAGCACTGATGCCAAGATCTATCCCTGGGTCAAGATCACAGAATTTGGCCCACCATCTTGGTAGCTATATGTATTACATTTCTTAACTGCCATTCTACTCTGCAAACTGAGGCTCTGCCCCTTGAGAATTACTCCCCATGTAAAAAAGCCTTTGCCTGGCAGGGAGCTGCCCACATGCCATCCCACCTCGCTGTCCCCATTCAGAAGATAGGCATGAGGAGACATGGCAAGAGTTTCTGTGCTCCAAATAATCTGGTCTGGCAGAACAGCCCTAAATTATAACAGCTTTCCATAGCTACTTAGGAGCAGCCTGGGGGGCTTCTCTCAGTAATGGGGCCCAAGTCTGTAAAAATAGCACAGTGGGGGTTCCGTGTTTATTTTATCTCAGTAATCTCATATCCAATCGCCTCAGTTTCCAATTAAGAAGATATTTTTCTAACTGCTAGCCCTCCAAAATCACTGTGGGATCTGAAAGTCAAATGAGTCCCTTCTTTCTCATGCATCAGCCATTTAGCAATAGAATCCTCTAATCCAAATTCTGTTTCCACTCCCACCTGTGCAAACAGAGTATCTTCCAATCATGCCCCAAGTGACAGCTGTGCAGCCTTATTGTTTACAGATTGAACCCCCAGTTATACCTGTGCAACTCCATTAGTCTTCTGTGAGGTTGCGCAGGTGTGACTGAGGCCATTATTTAACCTTCATACTTTTCCTTACTGTTGGTGATGTATGAGGAGACAGTGAAGCGGGATTTCTTTGAGTTTGCTAGGCTGGCAGTTAGATAAACCCTTCTTTTTACCTGTAAACTGAGGAAAATTTCATATTGAATCACTGATGCAATAAACTCAGGGTCTAACTGAATGTCACATAGGGTTGAGAGAGAATTTCCCCCCAGGTCAGATTTGGGGGAGACTTTGTTTTTTTTCCCACCTTTCTCTGCCACACGGGGCGCAGGTTGCTTGCTGGCATTATCGTTTGCTGGCATAATCTCATTCAATCCCTGCACACAACTTCTATTGATGTCAGTGGGAGTGTCACATATAGACCAAAAGTGTAAATGTGTATAAAAGAAAAATAGTGAATTTTCTTGTAAAATATTTACTTAAATAAAGCCAACTAATATAAAGTTCTAACAAATTGCATGCATATGTATGCAGACATTAAAAGATAATACAGTAGAGACTCAGTTATGAACACCAGAGTTACGAACTGACCAGTCAACCACACACCTTGTTTGTAACCAGAAGTACGCAATCAGGAGGCAGCAGAGATTGAAAAAAAAGAAAAAAAAAAGTAAACACAGTACAGGAATGTGTTAATGTAAGCTATTATAAAAATAAAGGGAAAGCAGCATTTTTCTTCTGCATAGTAAAGTTTCAAAGTGGTATTAAGTCAATGTGCAGTTGTAAACTTTTGAAAGAACCACCATGATCTTCTGTTCAGAGTTATGAACATTTCAGAGTTACGAACAACTTCCTTCCATTAGGTTCTCGTAACTGTGAGGTTCTACTGTGTATCTGAGAGAACATCTCTAATATATTTAATCTGGTGATTGTTCTGTTATGCTCTCTGCTCTCAGTAGAGCTCAAAATGGTAATAAAAAGGTAGCCCTAATGCATGGCATCTGTTCTATCTTCATTTCAAACCAATATGACATTCTCTATGAATTCCTTGTTTTTCATCCCTTCTAGTGCTGCCTTCCCATAATAAGTGACTAGTATCAGCCATGTAATATTATTATTTTTAATCTCGAGAGGGTGTTAATAATAGGTAATATGGTTTTAGTAGCCCTTGAGGGTACATCTACAATGCAAAAAAAAGCCCCAAAAAACCCAAACCCAAAACCTCAGAAGTAGTGAGTCTCAGAGCCTGAGGCTCATGCTATGGGGATAAAAATAGCAGTGTAGACATTAACAAGTGGGCTAAAGCCATGGGTTTGAAACCTGGCATGAAGGTGGTTTCAGAGCCTGGGGTCCACATCCAAGTGGGAATGTCTATTTTTTTTTTTTTAGCCCTATAGTGCAAGCCCAGTCAGTTGACCCAGGCTCTGAGACTTGCTGCCTTCATTTTTTTTTTTTGCATAGTGGACATATCTTGGACAGCTGTACTACAGAACTACTAAATACTGCACATTGCCACACTTGACAGCTGGTCTTTTTCAGAGGCGTCTCATTCTCTGTTTTTAAGGAGGAAACATCGTCTTTTTCTCCCACTCTGTCCCTCAGAAATATTCCTGCAGTCTATTGCATTTCAATGGGATTAAAGGCACACACCTATCAACTACTACAACTACTCAAAATCTTTCAAATACTGACATCTATTATTTTTACCAATACCATAAATTATGACTTATTGACATAGCACTTATAACCAGGTGGGGAGGAAATAGGAGGATGTCAGAAGTGTCAGTGGGGAAAAGACATTCGGGGCACTTTGAAGGACACATCTGTAAAGATTCATGGTTATATCCTTACCCAGGGAGACAAGGCCCACATTCTGCATCATTCTCTGTATCACCAGGTGTCATGACAGTGGCTCGAAAAAATCCCTCACAATCTTTATGACGCCTGCATATCTGGTAACCTCCTTTAGAAAACTTTTCAGATGGGCAAGGAACGCAGCCGTAGTCTTCATCTTTGGTGCCATAGCCACAAGTCTATAACAACAGACAGACGCTGTATGATAGAACTGCACTTGATGCTACCATGTAGGAAAAGAGAACACTCTAGTCTGGCCCTATGGCTTTGTAGTGCTATGGAATACCAAATAGGAGAGCCAAGTCTGTGGTTCAGTCTCTTACTATCTGTACTGATAAGGCTGAAGAATGATGAGGAGACGGCAAGATGTGATTTTTAGGAAGGGAAAGAGGAGAGACTTGTTTTTCTCAAAAGCAGCCCTCTTTAGCCACTTATATTATATTCCTGACACAGGGCCGGTGCAACCCATTAGGCAACCTAGGCAATCACCTAGGGCACTAGCATTTGAGGGGTGGTATTTCGGGTCCTTTGGCAGCGACTGCGGCAGCCGGATCTTCGGCCGTCCCAGCTGTCATCGGCATTTAGCAGAGGGACCTGGGGCGGGGGGCGCAGGGAGGGCCGCCTACAGCAAGTAAGGGGGGACGCGGCACACAGGGGAACCGCTCCCTGCTCCAGCTCACCTCTGCTCCGCCTCCTCCCCTGAGCACGCCGCCTTGATCTGCTTCTCTCCCTCCCAGGCTTGCAGTGCCGAACAGCTGATTGGCGCCGCAAGCCTGGGAGGTGGGAGAAGTGAAGCGGTGACGGTGTGCTCGGGGAGGAGACGGAGCAGAGGTGAGCTGCGGCGGGGAGCTGCCATGGCGGGCCACCTCAGGGCGGAGGGGGGAGCAGCCACAGGGGTGCGCACCTCGTGGCAGCGGAGGGGTGGGGAGCTGCCACAGGGCTCGGGGGGGGGGCACAAGGTGGAAGTTTTGCCTAGGGTGTGAAAAATCCTTGCATCCACCCTGTCCTGAGAGACTCAGAAGTGAGTTTCATTCACTCCTCAACTGGAAAGATGGTGACTATACATTAGGGCAGGGGTAGTCGATAGGTAGACTGGGGGCAAAATCGAGACTGCCAAAAACTTTTGAATGGACCCTGAAATCTTTTTACTTACGTATTATCTTTGAGTTTTGTTTATTTTATCTGGAGACTAGATCTTGACTATACCTTGAGCAAGAAATTTGGACCTTGCCAAAAACAATTGACTACCCTTGCATTAGGCCATTGAAGATTAGGGATTAAAGCAGAAAAATGTGGGTGAAGCATTATTGTTCCAGAAGGAATATCAGAGATCTCTTAATTGATGGGGAGGGAAGAGGCTCTGAGTGCTTCTCTTATGGCAATGTTTGCATGATACTCAGTAACCCCCTAACTCTGATTTCCCAGATGAGCATTCAGTTTAGATTAAATAAAACATCACTGGTGTTCTGAACTAAAACCAACTGGTTATTACAAACATATTTATTCAGGAATAGCAACTGTGCAAAACTTACAATTGGAAAATTAGCTTATTAAAAAGGTTTTCAGTCATTTTTTTAATATGCAAATTATCTGCTATAAATTAAATAGCTATTTGGGAACTGTAATTTAAAATGTTTGCAGAGGCTTCCAAGTTTCTTTAATGCCAAAGTATTTTAGCAGGAAAGCAAAATTAAATTCTCTGTGTGTGGGGTCAGCAAGCATTCCATGGTTTTCCTCACACAAACTCTCCAATGTTAATGTCAGGTTTTTAAATTGCTGATTAGCTGAAATACGGGAACCAAGATTATACTACTGGCAAAACTGTGTGTATATGTGTAATTTTTTTTTACATAAGAACTGTCTCAAAGTATTACTTTTAAGAAACTATTTGTGGGCTGTGGTTTACAGGAGCGTAAAAGAGTAAGACGTCAATACAGAAAAGCATTTAAGCACATGAGTAGTCATACAGGCTTAACAAAGTTAAGCATGTGCTGAAATGCTTCCTGGATTGGGTCTGAGTTTCTTTCCTTTCGCTCTACAATACAAATGTGATAAAATCATGTTAGAAATCATGTCTATCTATAAAAAAATGAATAATACTTTTTAAAGAACCAACAATTCTTTGCACTTGTACAGTATCTTTTATCCATGGATTTCAAGGGGCACTGCAGTCTGCTGAGCATTATAAATTTGGTACGATCAGTAGTAGTTAGCTGAGATCCATAACCACTTCTGTTTAGCAGTGCACAGAGACACTAAGCTGCATTTTCATAACTTATACCCAATGTAAAAACAATCCATTATGAACATTATATTTAATTTCTGTAGGCTATTTTTTCCTATTTCAGCCTTGGGTGTGGCATTTCACAATAAGATTGAGACTCCGAATTTACCATATAAGGCTCTTCTCCTGGCTTGCACTGGGGACAATCATGGCACATTCCAGTGGTCTGGTTATAGTATTCATTTTCGCCGCAGTTAGAATACTCAGCATTAGCAGAGTACACCAGCGACACCTGTCACAAAAGGTTAAACATTTAAAATATTTAATGTAATCAGCCAGTTATCCTATTACAGACATGTTATCCTTGCTAAACAGCCAGGGTTTGGAAGGCTGACGGATTGACTTTTAGTGCAAAACAGCCTTAATGCTATTGCCTGGAAGTGAAGATAGAATGGATTATGGGTGTTTTAAAACACGCATTCTGGTAAAATGGCTGGTGCCCTAAAACTGTGGGGTTGATCCAGTTTACTAGTACATAAGCACAGAGGCCCCAGTTCAGTGAAGCATTTAAGCGCATGCTTAGGTCCTGTTGCAGTCAATGGGACTAAAGTTAAACACATGCTTTATGTTTTGCTGAATGGGCTGCTAAATTGGGACAGGAACCTGTCATTTCAATTGTTTGTCGAAGTGCTATGTTAATTTACTGACGTTAAAAGCAAACACCCGCTCCCTCCACGACAGCTGTCTTTGCAAGTTTGTTGTACCTTAGGCAATTAAATACCTACCACCAGAAAAGGGAAGACATGCCTCCATTTATGTTCACCCAGATGAGTCATATCTTCCTGACCCTTTACCTGAAAAGACATGATCAGTCACTATAACGTGCACATTCAGAAATATTCTCAATGTTTTTCTTTTTGGGTTTGTATTCTGTCCTCTCCCCCATTTTACTCTTCAAAGTAAAGGCTGCTTCATTCACAACTTGGGAGCTGGTTTTGTGAGCTCCTGTGAAGATGAGCAGTTCTAGTCTGCTGTCAAAGTATGAACATTTTATAATTAAAACCAAGCAATGCCTGACATTATATAAAGCTCAAAAGAGACACACCCATGAAAAAAATCTAAATATTACTTTAAAAGTGAAGCCCTTTCCTCTTCTTGAGAGCAGACTGTCATTATGTAACCCATTCGCTTTGTACCGCAGCATTAAACTTTGTTTCTCCCAGGGAGGGGAAGAGAAGCTGTGGGTAGGGGACTTGGATCTTAGCGGGATACTCTGTGACTTTGAACATATGCAGAGAGCAGGGCCAGGTCACTCAGTTAGAAAAGACCCTCAAACTTCCAGAACAGGGTATAGAAGTTACCAGACATGCCTCATAGCTATTCTGAGGCTATAGAGGAAGTTTTCATTGTGGGCAACCCACCTTGAGAGTTCATTTCTTCGTTACCCTCTGAGAGTTGAGCCCACCAAAGAGCAAAACTGTGTGTGCGTGTGTGAGGGGGTGCAGAATATTGTAAATAGAATATTTACAAACAGCCCCATGGACTCTGATCAGTGCAGGACCAAGAATTGGGTCTGTTGTGAAGGCTGGGTCGCAGTCTCTATAGCACTTTGGAGACAGGCTATAGACTTCCGTTTCACTACCAGCTGAAAAAACCAGTCAGCTATTAAGCCAAGGGCTGGGATGCTGCAAGCTGTCCGAGCACTGGCTTGTTTTCTGACAGGGTTCTGAAATGAAAGGGCTGAGATGCTGCCATTTCGCAAGCTCTGAGGGGTCTAAATGACACACACACACTCTATGGGCACGCTATAAATACTGAGAAGTCATGTCTGCAAGACGATCAGAGGAGAATATGTTATGATGTGTGTGCTAAAGAATAGAAAATTGTATGCTGAAGCCTTATACTGGAATGTGAGTAACAGAAACTGAAGGGTGGAAAGTCTATACAAGGAACAGTTGTAGATTTACTGTCTAATAGCTTGTGTTTAAAAGTTATTCATAGTATTCCAAATACTATTACAATATTTCATACTATATACGATGAGTTTTGTGTGCATTAAATGTTTCTTTTTCTCAGAAAATGTATTTTGCTCTGTCTTTGAAATTGACTGAGAATTGTGAACATCTGTTTATGCAGATTTTACATACAATAGCCCTGGGATTTAACTCTGTGTAATGCTTTCTGAAAAGTCCCCAAAAGACACAACTTTGGCCTATGTTTCAGGTAAGCAGGAAGAATGAGAGTGTACAGTTATACAGATTATTGCCTGAGTTTTCTTCACCCCCTGTTACAATTGCATAACGGAGCCTAATTCTACAGTTCTTACTAAGATCTACTGAAGCTGGGGCAGGAGGGCAGATTGTGAGCACCATTACACCTGCAGCTTAACTGACCTTCTAAGGATTCCCCCTTCATAGGAACCAGGAAGAATGCCCTGGGGGCATAGAATTGACCTCAGTGGATACTGCTGAGTGCTCAGCACTTTTGACAAATAAGCCATAGCTTTAGAAGCCTAACTTTAGGTATTAGGTAGAATGACAGTAGTTTAAAAGAATTCATCACAATCTTTGTGACAGCTGCATCTCTGGTAACTTCTTTTAGAAATATTTGCAGATGAAAAATGTTAGGCTCTTTTTAAAAATACTAGCTATAGAGTCTGAACATAATTTTTCATAAGCATTTCTGAAGGGGAGCTAATGCTATTTATTGATTTTTGTAGTGTTTTTTGAAAAAAAAGTAGGAAAGGAGGTACAGATCCTTTCTATAGCACAATGAAGAATATATTTAGTGGTACCGCTGCTACAGGGATTTTACAAACTAAAAATCTCAAATAGTTGAGGAGTGGCTGTAATACTTTGGTTATTGCAGATGCAAACTACCGTTTAAGAAGCTTCAGTTGGCAATTCTCTGCCACTTTCAAAGGCTTTCTTAAGTCTCCAGTGAGAGTTCAATTACTGCATTGTGTCAAATTCTAGCACAAGAGCTATAATATATTAGTGCTCAATTAACTGAGATACCCCTAAAGTTTACAGTTCTAAACACTAAATAGATTAAGTAAAGATTACATTGCTTTACTGTCGAGCAATTAACTCACTATAAGTTCCTTCTAGCAACTGGGCTAGCTGAGGCAGGTAACTGGGTGGGTGGGGAAAAGACTGAATTATAGAGTACTTCAAGTTCTTCAGGATATTACTGTTGATAAAAACAGAAACAAAAGAAAATCAGGGATAAATTATCCTAAATCTAGAAGCTGAGAAGTAGGGAAACTTTTTAAAAAATTTTTTTTTGAGAATATAATCTTATACTCATAATTATGGAAAATAGTCCTGTGATGGTGCTAGTGGTCAAATATGTTTAAATTGGCCAAAAGTTCTAGCTACCAGAGTATGGTTACTCTGGAGGCATTCCAAGATATAGTCTTA
This sequence comes from Gopherus evgoodei, assembly GCF_007399415.2. NCBI lineage: Eukaryota > Metazoa > Chordata > Testudines > Testudinidae > Gopherus > Gopherus evgoodei. The sequence continues at coordinate 112,538,817 of NC_044322.1, read as the reverse complement.
AGACATACTATTATTAAACTGAATCCTAATTATAACTGAGCCTGGGAGACGTACCATGTAAATATTGCAAACCCAGTGTTTTTCTTAAAAATTGGCTCTGAGACTGTTCTTGGCCAAATCTTCACTGAGAGAATTTCAGTGGTAACCAGTTGTACAATAAATAAATAAGTTTCAGTTGCTTTCAGACTACACAGATGTTTACTGGTCTGAAATGCTTATTCGCAGCGATAGCCAGATTTGTTTAGTTCAGATTAAATGTTGTACCCTCTTTGTCTATGTTGTAGTCTGCACACATTTGATATTGATATAAACAAAAATGTCAAGTGTCAAAGTATATGTATTATAAGTATGTGCATGTATATATATGATTATATATATATATACACACATATACTCATTTTTAAATGTGTGTGAGTTTAATATTGTGTTAACATAGTTGTTTAATTTAATTTCCTAGTTTGGATTGTTTTTAAAATAAAGATTTGGAAGAAAGAAAACCCTGAATTAAATTTCACAAATGTGCATTTCCTCCAGGTGCAGAGAGGTGTCTTATAGTATTGTATTGATACCTCTCTGAAGTGTGAATTTCTTTAACTTTAGCATTAATATATGTGTACTTCAAGGAGTGTGCATTTACTATAGGAACAGGTGAGGCATGAAGTCATCTGGGAGGAGACTTGGGAAATGCTTCCCATAAGGACAATTGGGACAGAGATTGGTCTCAATACCCAGAAAGGGAAGTGCCTGAGAACCTCACCATCCAAAGAGAGGAGACATGGAGCAGTTTTGAGGACTAGCTCTCTGATCACAGACTTTAGAACTCTTGGACTTTGGAGGTCCCCGTGCAAAACTTGAGAGCCTAGCATATATGAATGGCATGTGATCACACCTTCATTATCAAAATTTAAGGGAAGAAAATGGGGAGTGTAAAGCTGACCAGGAGATTAGAAGTTTTATATTCAGAAGACACAATCAGGCAGCGTGCAATTCCCAAGTTCGTGCATTCACACACAATGCATCCCTCTTGAGTGGCTCTGTCATGGTATATTTCCCCAATTTGAACCTTAGAGTCCGAAAGTTGGGGTACCAGCATGAATTCCTCTAAGATTAATTACCTGCTTAGATTCTGTAGTGCTGCCACCAACCAGAACTTGGAGTGCCTGGTAAACTCTGGTCCTCCCCAAACCTTCCCAGGGGACCCCCAAGACCCAAACCCCTTGAGTCTTACAACAAAGGAAAATAAACCATTCCCCCTCCCTCCTTTCTTCCTCCCAGATCCTTCCCGCCCTGGGTACACTAGGAGATCACCATGATTCAACCTCCTTGAATCACAACACAGAGAAATCAGGTTTTTTCTCCACCGTCCCTTCTTTCTCCCTGTTAAGTACAGACTCAATTCCCTTGAGCCTCAACAAGGGGAAAAAATCAAACAGGTCTTAAAATGCAAAACTTTTAATAAAAAGAAAGAAAAAAAGTAAAAGTTGTCTCTGTAATTTAGATGGTAAAAGTTACAGGGTCTTTCAGCTTATAGACACTAGAAAGAAGCCTCCCCCCAGCAATATACAATTTAAAATACTTCCAGCAAAATACACATTTGCAAATACAGAAAACAATCGGAAGACTATAACCGCCTTTCCTACTTAATACTCACTATTCTGAATATATAAGAGACTGTAGCAGGGAGATTGGCAAGAAACCTGGTTGCATGTCTAGTCCCTTCCAGGACTCAGAGAGAACAAAGCCAACCCCCCCAAAAAACCAAACAAAGGCTTCTCTCCACTGAGATTTGAAAGTATCTTGTTTTCTGATTGGTCCTTTGGTCAGGTGTTTTTGGTTCCCTGTTTGTTAACCCTTTACAGGTAAAAGAGACATTAACCCTTAACTATCTGTTTATGACAGGCTCACCTTACAACTTAACACAATTGTCTGCTAAATTTGTTCAGTAGATCATTTTTGTACGCTCCCTGCTTTGTTAAATCAAAACCCTGTTTTTTCTCAAGCTAAAAAAAAACACACGATCCCCACTGAGGGCTATGTCTCTGACAAGCTTCAGTTTTGCCTGTAGCCTGGCTTAAAAAAAATGTAGTTAGAATTATTTTTCCCATGGGGAAAAGGGTTCACTCAGCCCAACCCTGGATGACAACTGAGTGCACAATAATCTATTTTGGAGCAGAGACAAAATATGGAAAGCTTCAGCCAAAAAAGATGTGATAACTTTTAGCAAGTTATAAGAAAAGAAAAACTAATTAGTAATCTTGGGTGCAAAAAACCCCCCTCTGGCAGCCAGTCTCAGAGTCCAGGTCAATTGACTTGGGCTTGTGGGGCTCATGCTACAGAGTTAAAAATAGAAATGTAGATGTCCCTATTTGGGCTGGATGACAGGCTCTGAGACCCATTCCCCTTGCCGGGTTTCAGAGCCTAGGCTTCAGCTCAAGTGGGAATACCAACGCTCAGAGGCGACATGTTGATAGTGGGTCGGGGGAGCACAATGTAAAGGTTCTGGCAGTATTTTGAACCCACTCCCCACAAAAAAAGAAATAAAAATATAAATCCTGGCAGAAATCGGGAGGCAGGGGGGCACATGACCCTGCATGTCCCTTTACATGTTGCCTCTGCCAAAACCGCTGTTTTTAGCCCTGTGGCCCATGTCCCATGAGCCTGAGTCAGTGGACCCAGGTTCTGAGACTTGCTGCTGTGCAGTTTATTTTTGCAATGTAAGATGTATCATTTGATTCTATAGCATGAACACATATTGCACTTCAAAATCACTTAAAAACATATTGTACAGAACAATTTTCTGTCCTTTGAGTGTCCTCTGCCTATTCCCATCCCTCGGATACTCTGACACTGTGGTGCAGCTTAGATGGTGGAACTCTGCCTAGCAGAGTCTCTTGTAGCTCATGCCCCCCTCCAACACCTCCCCATATGTTCTGATGGTGAGGCTACAAAAGGGGCTGTGGTGTTCCAGCCACTTCAGTTCTCTCCAACCATGACCAGCAGGCAGGTAGGGACCACTCTGGGCATGACCTGGCTCGGTCTCTTCAGAGCCTTTACTTAGAGAATTTTAGCTTAGGCTTTAGTTTAATTATTGTATGTATTGTATTTTTAGATGGTGTTAGGGCTTGTTTCTATGGAAACTATAGTGAGGCAGAGTGGCCTCTTTCCGGGACACAGGGGGTTACCTCACCTTGTTTGACCCAGGTGTAACCCCACCCTGCCCCCTCACCAGAAGTATGGGGCCAGGGCAGGAAGCATAAGATCAGGGCCCTGCAGCTCAGCTGGAGGCAAGCCATGGAAGGAGCCTGACATCCTTCCCAGGGAGCCAAATTGCCAGCTGAGCTCTCAACCAGCAGTGGCAGATGATGACTCCCCTGAGCCAGCCTGGAGAGAAGGCCATCCGCTGCTCCAGGAGACAGAGAGACCCAGAGCGGAAGTGGAGAGTGAACCACTCGATGTGGGGAGAGGAACTGGGCCTCAGTGGTTATGGAGTAGCTCCACCAGATGCCGGGTAGAAAGTAGCCCAGGAAAGCGAGACATTGACTTGTCTGTGTTGCCGGGGGGACAAGGCAGTGACCTCACACTTCCCCACTGACCCTGTGGCAGGACCACCTGTTGCCTCTAAGGCACTGGTGGAACCCAGTGGAGTAGGGCAGGCCCAGGTCCCCGTACCCTGGGCCCTGCACTTGGGGCTGAATGAGCACTAACCCCTAGGCCAGGAGGTTTGAGCCATGGACTGTTTGCCTGCTCAGCCCTTACCCCTCAGGCCTGATCTCTTGACTATCTCTCTGTTTAGCCCTCAGCCAGGAGGCCTGAGCTATCATTTCCCAGTGGCTCAACTGCGAGCCAGGACACATCAACCCACCTGGCATGAGCACCGATTCCCCACCATTGCCAAAGGGATCGTCCTGGTCCTGAGACCCAAGGAATGTTACAGAGACTTAGTGCATGGGAAGCCAGGGTGTATATCTAAATGCTCTAGCCTATCACACACAATCTGACTGTGTGGAGCCTACTCCCATGGACTAAAAGCTCTGTAGTGGTGCTTTAATCTACTGCCATTTGAAACAGAAAGATCCAGATCATCCACCCAGATCCCAATATAGATTATTGGCCAGATTGGCAAGTTCTTCCATGAGTGAGATGGCCATACTGGCCCTTCCTCCCCAGGATAATACTGAGAGTCACAACAACCTTCTATCAAAAAATCCTTCTCTACCACAGATCCAAAAGAGATTGCAGTTTTCAGATGCAAATATTCAGGATCTGTCTATGTAACACAAGAATAGGGTTCAGTGCCCTAAAGTTGTACCTGACACTGTTTTAGAGGAAGAGGAACCATTGATGGTTGAACAATCTCATGAAATGAATCCTGACTCAGACAACCAGACATCCCCAGATGACAGTGTGGGGATTACAACTGCTCATCCTCTTCAGAGGATGCAGTTCTTTTTTCATGAGTTTACAGATAAGATGACAAAGATTCTCTGGATTTCCTCTGTCTCTATGGAGGAGACTTCACACTCAATATTTGACATCCCAGGAGCATCTTTTAGATGTAGGATTACACTTTCTCTTTTAGATGGACTATCTGACCCAGTAAAAGCAATCTGATCATCACCTTCATCAGTTCAAATAATTTCAAAAAGGCTAATAAAATTTAGCAGCTAATTAGAGAGGTTTGTTTTTGTATGTTCCATACACATCCAGCCCAGATTTCTGATGGTCAAAGCTGAAGTACAGAGATTTAAAGGGGGAAAGTTCATGCAACACTATGTGATAAGGAGAGTAAGAGAATGAATGTGTTAGGAAGAAAATGGACACGCTGGGAAGAAAGGTCTTCTCATCTGCTATATTAGGCATAAGGGTAGCAAATTTCCAGGCACTGATGTCAAGCTACTAATACAATTTCTGGAAAAAATGTAGATATTTATTAAGAATCTTTTGAATGATGAAAATTAGATAATACCCTCATTGCTGAAGGACAAAGTGTTGCATAACATGAATTCAGACCATCCTTTGACTTTTCAGATATTTCTACTAGGGCAGTAGTCCCTGTGATATCTCTAAAACATTATGCATAGTTGAGATCACCAGTACTTCCACCAGAGAAAAGAGCAAAGGTGAAATATCTTCTATTTTAAGGGGGAGACTTGTTCAGTTCTAAAATAGATGTTCTGGATAGAATGAGAAATATTTGATCCCCAGCCAGATGTCTGGGTCGATCTCAGCTTCCAAGAAAGAGATCTGGAATACCTCTGTTTAGATATCAGAGACAGTATCCTCCTTCCACTTCTTTGTACTTCTATCAACCACGTAATTACCAACAATATCAAAATCCTCCTTAACAGTAACATCAACAGAGGAGGAGAAAGAGCTTTAAATTCCATTGTAGGGGGAAACAAACATCAACTTCATCTTCATCAGGCCCACACGGGCATCCTCAGATTTGACGTGAGGACTGTGAGTTTGGAGACTGCCGGTGCCATTTTTGCCACAACTGGCAATCAATAACTTCAGAAAGATGGATTCTAGAGAGAGTACAGAAGGCCTGTCCTCCTTCCTCCCATCCCTTTCCTGTCTGAAAGTGAGCCCAGGAAATATGCCACAGTGAGGAACATCACGAAGAGTGCTCTGCAGGATGCCATCAAGAAGCGAATCGCCAGGACCCCTCCAACCGAGATGTTGCCACCTACCTGAGCGGCTCGCTGGAAGGTGAATTTGGAAGAGACAGGGGAGACTTTGCTTCACTTTGGACTTGTGCCCACAATGATATGGCTGCCAATGCCACTGAACATGGTGCGAGGAACACCAGGAGCTGGGAGTCCTGGTGCCACAGGTGAAGAATACAGATTAAACTATTATAACTGGAGAGGACCCTGAAGGATGCCCTCCACTACCAATACATGAAAAACCTGAAACTGAAGATGGACAAGGGCAAGATATTCAAGGTGACCTGCAAGTGGGACGCCAGCAACCACTTCCTCCCTGGGGGCAGCTTCATCCGATTTGCCAGCTGGAGGTTCATCCACAGGGCCCGGCTCAATTGAGTTCTACTGAAGGAAGTCATCTGCCATGGGAATTGGGACAAGTGATGCAAGAAGTGCGGCTACTCCAATGAGACACTACCCTACATCCTGTGTAACTGCAAGCCCCATTCCAGAGCTTGGCAGCCGTGACACAACACAATCCAAGATCACCTGGCCAGAGCCATCTCGCCACCCGTGGGGAAGGTTGCCATAAACTTTGCCATCCCTTGAACTGACAGCCAACTGCAACCAGACATTGTCATCACCAAGAGGAACAGAAGATCATCATGGTGGATGTCACAGTGCTGTTCGAGAACAGGACCCCAGCTTTCCACGATGCCCAAGCATGAAAGGTAGTCTGGCCAAAACTTTGAAAGCTAAGGATTACCAGGTTCAGACACACACACTGATTGTTGAACCCTTAGGTGCATGGGACCCCAGTAATGAGTGAGTGCTCAGAGAAAGTGGAATCGGTCAATACTAAACTCTGCTGATGCAGAAACTCATGCTGTCAGATACCATCAGGTGGTTGAGAGACATCTACATAGAATACATCACCAGACATTGGCAATACCAGGAGGGATGAGCTGGAGTGCCGATGAGAAGCACAGTCAGGAAAGTAACAAATACTTTCCTCATGGATAGTATTTTCTAAATGGACAACCTACCTAATTCTCAGTTACTGAGGGACAATCTCCACTCATTGGTATATTTTGCTTTCCACAACCAAATCTCTGTACAACTTTTCATGAGTAGTGTGCCCGAGTATTCGGATTCTAATATCTAAACTGTATTGTCAAATCTATTCACCCAAAATTACGTTAGTGCTGATTATGTACTCTATGTTTCATATAACTTTTAAAAACTAACTTTGTATTTGTGGATAATCTAAGCACGATACCCAGATGTACATACACTCTTTTCTCAAATTATGTATTATATAATATTTTTGACATTAGCTTTAATAAAAATTTTAAATCTGAACAAGCAAGTTAATGCTCACTCCACTCATCTATGCAAAGAGGCAATAGCTCTTTGGGACTGGGGTACAGAGCACAAGATATATCTATGCCCAGTGGCACAGCAGCCATGTAGATCAGCAAAAACGCTGCACATATGGTCTTTTGAAGACATCAATGATGAATGAAATCTTCACTCCATGGGGAAGCTGAACATAGACCTATTTGCTCCCAACAGAATGTGAAATGCCAAAAATTCTGTTCAAGAGCAAGGAGAGACTGTCAATCCATTTCAGATGCATTCCTCATAGACTGAGAACAAGTTCTCCCCCCCTACACTCTTCCCCCTTTTCCACTCATTCAAAAGGTATTAAAGATAACATAGGACAGAGCCAAAGTAAACTTAATACCCCTAGCTTGGGCCAGACAGCAAAAATTTCTGGACCTGCTTCCCTTATGACAATGAGCACAAATCTGTTTGTTTTTTTCCTGTTACATCAAAATGGAGCCATAATGGATCAAACTACACACACAAATTTTATTGCCATGTATGATCTGACCTCTTCAGCAGTAAAATAATTCATTGATGGAGCATAGTCGCAAAAGTTCCTTCCCGTGGGAGTTGTGTGGACCAGATGTGACATATTGAATTCTTTATGGGTACCGTACATTGAAGAAATGGAGGTAATAAATGCTAAAAATCTCTCTCCACAGATCTGCTATATTGAAACTATATCTGGAAGTTATGACCTTTCAGCACAAGTAAATCAGTACTTAATTATTACATTGTACATTCAAGAGGAAGCAATATTTTTGGACATCAACCATCTCTAGGAAGGACATAGCAGTTTTTCCTCCGTGAGTAATTACTGAAGGTACAAAATATACGTGATGAGTGAATCTCAAAAAAGTTGGTGAAGATAATAAGGCACTTATGGCTTAATTTTTAAATAGACCTCATCATGGTCTTATGTTTTGTAGGCACGAATAATTGTGCCCTAATTTTTGCACCTACTATAAATCAGATGTGCATATCCTTCCATTTATCCATCTAAGGACTTGATTCCCACAAGATGCTGAGTGCTGTGGCTCAATGGAACTACCCACATACATAAAGTTAAGCATGTTCTTAAGTGCTTTGCTGGATCAGGGACAGAATGCTCGGCATTCAGAATCAAGATCTAAGTATCTATAAAATAAGCACAGTCAGCTACTTCGAGGTCTTCGTGGTAGGCTTTATCCCCACCTTTTAATTGTCGGTGGAAATAATCATAGGCACAATATCATGCCCACAAAAACCAGCAACAATGAAAATCTGGCCAGAGAAATTAACAAATAACTATCCCAAAGTCACACAGGAATGATGTAGCAGAGACCACAGTGGAACTGAGATCTCCTGACTTACAGCCCTGTGCTTTGAGCACAAATGCATCCCTTCTGTTGTGCTAGAAATCTTGTGAGAACAGCACCATATTTTGGTACTCCTATCTGTGGTACTCTCTGGAACCAGGAATGGCTGGGGCACAGAGGAAAAAATGAAGTTACTTTGTTGAAGCTTAATAAAAAACCTTGCAGTGCGGGTTCATCTTGAGTTTGGGGTGAGAGTTCAGATTAGTTCTTATTTTATTCAAATTGGGTTTGCTCAGCCCCTTCAAAAAACACCTTCATGAAACAGTTCTCAAACCTGTTCAGCTTAATGCTAGTGTGGACAGGGCAGATGTGGTCTTTCTGATAAAGTTTTCATATAAATAAAGACAGGATAGAGGTAAACAGAACAAGAGAAAGAGGTTTTGCTTGGTTGATTAACACATTTTTTACAGCTGACATCCATTTTCAGACATGGATGCAGTAATGAACAACTATCAGTGTAAGGCTCTAAGCCCACAATCATTTATGCACAAGTGTAAATTTGTGTTCATGAGTAGTCACACTGATCATAATGGGACTACACACACATGCAGCTAGTCAGGAATTTCCTGACTCATTCATTAGAAAATGTTGATTTCTCTGAACGAAAACTGATGGTGGGAACACATCTGTTTTGCTAAAACTTTCAGTAGGAAAGGTTTTTCAGGTTCAGAATGGAATTTGTGGTCAAAACCAGAGAGTGAAGGATCTGCCCTAGAATAACCTAGTCACTAGGGCCTCCACCTAGGCTACTGGAGACTGAGTTCAAGTCCTGGTCTGAATCAGGCTAAGCAAGAATTGGAACCTTAGGCCCGGTCTACACTGGAGGGGGAATCGATCTAAGATATGCAACTTCAGCTACAAGAATAGCGTAGCTGAAGTTGACGTATCTTAGATCGACTTAGATTGACTTACTTTGTGTCTTCGTGGCACTGGAACGATGGCCGCCACTCCCCCGTCAACTCCACTTCTGCCTCTCACCCTGGTGGAGTTCTGGAGTTGATGGGGAGCGCGTTTGGGGATCGATGTATTGCGTCTAGATGAGACATGATACATCGATCCCCGATAGATCGATCACTACTCGCTGATCTGGCGGGTAGTGTAGACATACTTTTAGTATCCCACATTCCAGGTAAATGCCCTAACCATGGGCCTATTCTGGAGTGGGGAAAGGGGGCGTGTCACTCTCTGGTCTTGTTCAAAAACTTTGAAAAGTCTTGGTTTCATCCCAGTGCAGAACAGGACAATTTTTAGAAATTGCTAACATTGTCTCAGGGAGGGAAACCTGTTTCCCTTTCAGCTCTACTAACATATACAAATGTTTACAGGATCAGGGCCTACATTAGCAAGCTGTTCGTGAGCTAGTTCACCAGCTCTATTGCAGCAGGATCCAGGGAGAAAGGAAAGCTGGTTACAACTTGCTTCCCTTACCCCTTCTGCCATAGAATTATCAGGGTAGGATCTGCTAGCAGTCTGCCCCTGCTCTGGTGCCAGAATCTTTAATGAAGAAGTAATCAGCAGCTACTTCTTCCTCTGGCTACAACAAATGTACTTGGCTGAGATTACTGAGCATTCCTGCTCTTGCCTCCAGGGGCACCAGGATCACAGGAGAGGGCGGGGCACTGGCTGGCTCATGTCCCTTTCCAGAAACAAAATCCTTTTCCTTGCAGACTCCCTCACGCAATGCTAGCCTCTTACTTCCAACTAGTAAGGACTGATCCTTGAGTCCAGCCAAGCTGTGCCTAGCACTATACTTGTAGGATGGAGGGAGGTGGTTCTAAGCACATTTCTATCCCCTTAATACACGGGGCAGCCAGGGGCTTGTTCAGTCTCCCCCCATGAGATAACTTAAAGCAATTTCAGAGCTACTGTAAGTTACTCTGGCTGGAACATGCTCCCCTAGATGCCATTGTGCTAGAGCAGCATGTGCCAGCCATGCCTTGGGCTGCCCTGACACATTTACTATACAACAGGTGGCATAGAGCAAACCACATGAAGGGAATCTCCAGCTGTACTTACAGCTTTCAGGTTACTCTACAATGCCTCAGGAACACCAGGCATCGGGAAGGGAAACTGAGGACTTTGGCCATGGGAGAATCTTATTTTCACTGTAGCTGAAAACTATAATATTTAAAGTGACATACACAAAGACTTGTATTTTCAGTTTCCACATTCTCTGCTGGGTAATGTTCTGAAGTGCTGCTGCTTTTACTGTGTTTGTCTAGTGTTGAAGAACTGTGCTTTAGAAAGTATGGAATGATAGCAGTGGAAGAAGCTGGTCTGAGGCAAGTCACAACTCTGCTGAGAGCACAGCACAAGATCTGTTGTGTTATCACCCAGGTGAGCCAACACAAGTTCTGCCTCTCTACTGCTGGTGACCAATTTCCATTTGTATGGAAATAAATGGTTGATCTGTGAAAACAATGCAAGATTTTAAAACGCAGACTTTTGGAATGTTCCCTTGTCTCAACTGCATATTCAAATAATTTTATTGGTATTAGTACAGGAAGTAAAGAGCAAATGGTGCAGATTTGCAACATCTATGAAGTATTCTCAGCACATCCATTACCTTGTTTTTTTCTCTTATTATTGCTGTTCCTCAGAAACAGAATCAGAAAGGTCACCAGCAGCCAGTAGCTGAGAATGAGGACTCTCATTTGTAGAATTCTACTGTTAGCTGAGAGCTGTAATTGCTGGCTGGAAAAAAAAAATCCCAGACTTCAGAAGCTCTCTTTAATGCCTGAAATATGTAGTACTTTCCATTTTGGGGGAGAAGGGGAGGGAAGCCAGTTAAAGAAATTTAAATAAACCAAAAACAGTAGAGAGAGAATGATATTTCCCTAATATTTCTTTTTAGTGGGCTTTGTGATTTCTAGATGGTAGATAATCATAATAATAGTGTAATGAATCCTGACTGCCGTGGTTAAGGTGGTTTAGCTGACTTTTGAGATTAATAAGCATTTAAGCCCCACTAAACCACTTGGTTGGTTCCTTTCACAGGGCCAATTCTTAAGGTGCCGAGCACCCGCAACTCCCTTAAAAGTCAGGGAGTTGTGGGTTCTCAGCACCCTGCAAGATTTGGTCAGTAATACCCATTTTATAAGATTGTGGGTAATGCACACAGAACCACAAACCACAAAAGCAAAAAATCCAGAGCTGTGTCAAAGGAATACACTCAGAGGAAATTCTATGGTGACCTTTAATAAATCCATTTGCACCTAAGCTTGCTGCATATTTAGTCCTCTTAAATAAGCACCAGGTATTATTATCACAGGGTTGAAAATACCTGCTTAACACTGTCAAATTATTTCAGAAATCAAGTATGTAGCCAGATAATGCCAAAATATCTTGTTTCTTGCTTCTGTGACAAGTTTGTGGCTGTAGTATACATTACAGAGGTGCTGGTCAGAGCTCCATAGTTCAAATTAATTCTGTTTTGCAGAGTGTATGAAAACTATCCAAATGATTGTGTCTCTTATTGACATTATGATACCAACCACTGTGCTGCTGAAGCCTGCTACAGCAGAGCACAGCGGTGTTCTTTTAAGTGCTGACATTCCATTAAGATGCCAACATTTATAGGAGCGGTTGCTGGAGCATGCATTTTTTTATCCATGTACAAATACATTAAGCAACACTGAAGCAGTTACATTCACATCAATCTTTCTGGCAGATGTAATAAATCAAATATGTTAGGCAGAGCCTGCTTGCACTTTGGCTGAATTTTCAGATTTGATGAGCACCTTCTAATCCCGCTGAAGTTAATGTGATCTTCACATGCTCAGCGATTCTGAAAAGCAGGCCACGTGTGGCACATAAAAGAGCCTATTTCAACACCCCTTGAAAGGATGACATCTTTTTTGTATATCTGAGTTAGAACAGGGTTTGTAATTTCTGTGCAAAGAGCTGGCCTGGGGGTTCAGTGGCAGCACAATGGTCTGTCATGCTGGAAATCTAAAATGATATCCCAAGCTGTGTGGGCTAGCAGAATTGGAAATACTACAAAAGGAATGTGCTGAGGTCTTAGCGCAACATAGTCATTTGATCGCGTAAGACAAATCCAGATAGGTGGTGATGCTAAAAGCATGACTGAAGTACTAGTATTAGCAGGCTTCATGGAGAGTCTTCCACAAGATTTCTCACTGATCAGCGCTGCTGATGTAGGAACTTGAGGGAGACAATGGAGGGACTTTATGGGTACCTCTGTGCTGCAGGTGGCAGCATGCCTCCCAACTCAGGAAGACAGACATGCACTTAATCTGCTTGAACCAGCATGCTAAAAATAGTAGTATAGCTGGGAGTAGCACAGGCAGCAGCTCAGGCTAGCTGCCTGAGTACAAACCCACTCAGACCCCCAGGTATGTATTCAGGCAGCTAGTTGGCGCCTGTGCTACTCCTGGCTACACTGCTATCTTTAGGGCACTAGCTTAAGCAGAGATAGCAGGTATCTGTCTACCTGAGCTGGGTAGCACACTCAGAGCTGCTGTGTAGACATACTCGAAGAGTGAAAAGCTTAGTGTTGATCAATAGATACAGGAGCATTTAGTCTTTCTTAGTAACTTTGTTATTTTGATCTATGGGCATCTTGTTGAAGCTGTTGGGCATGCTAGGCACCTTTCATTCAGGCTAAAAGAAGGAACAATTAAATTCCTCTTTGTTTAGTGATAGCTGAAACAATGGATGCTGCCATCCAAAGACTAGATGGAATGACCTCAGGTTAGAGTTGATTTCAGCTGTGAGACTATTTGTGTCTGAGAATCAGAAGCAGCCAGCAAGCAGGCAGAGAAGCAGTGAGCCAAAGAGACAGCCAAAAAAGCACTTGCAGAGAAGGCCAAAAGAGACTTTTGGGCAGAGTTCTAGCTGGAAGAGGCTTGGAATTATGAGCAACAAAACTGCTTCTTTTTGTTTGAGTCCTACTGTGTCAAGATAAACAGGACTTTATGTACATTCTTTGTAAATACCTGATTCCATCATCAATTTCTCCTAACAGAAACACTCTGCAAAACCCCATTGGCTAACTGCTTGGACCCAACAGGGATAGCAATAATCTAATTTAATAAGGGGTGGTCAGGAATTTTTTGATGAACCATTTTTTGGTAGAAAAATGTTGATTCATCAAAATCAAATCTATTTGCAGGAAAGGTCTGGTTTAGATGAATTTCTCAACTTGATTTTTTTTGTAAAAAAAAGTTTTGAAGTAATTGAAATGTCCTATTTTGATATATTCTTAAAGAAAAAAATCTGATCTCCTAGTTCAGAACAACCTCTTATTTTTAAATTTGAGTTAATATAGTACAAAAACCTAAAAATCATCCAAATTGAAACAAAATGTTTAAGTTGAACTGAACCAGTTTTTTTTCCCGTTTGTTGGTTTGCAGAAATTGTCAAGAACTTGACCTTATGTCCCAATTCAGGATAGGAACTTTTTTTTGAAATCTTGAATATTTTCCCCTGAATGGGAAAACTGTTTCCCATCATCTCTAAGTTTAAAGCACACAAATTTCCAAAGAGAAAGCCAGTTCATTGGCAGGGCTATTACCTGTTTCTTCACTGACAGAAGACCACAGCATAATAGTTAGCTTATTTAACATAGAACATGCCCTCTTCCAGCTTCACCACACTCCTGATTGGTTTTGCATTTTCCCTTGCATTCTCTCCTCTTGTTAATTTTAGATGCCTTTTACACTACTGCAGAGTCACCAGTGGGCAGGATGATGGCGCAAACAGGTGTTTACCATATATTGCCATGCATAGGCCTTTGCACTCTTTTACACCTTCATTCCATCCACACACACCCTCTTCCTAACCCCCCCAAAACAAGCCCAAAGGGAATGGGGGTGTGGACATGGTCTGAACAAAGAAAAACAGGTAGTAGGTAATAAATCAGATGTGAAGTGTATAGAATCAGCAAAATGGCACAGTACTCTGGAAGAAGCAATAGTTATTACTGAAGAGAATTAGAGCAGTAATGAAGGTGGAAAGTAAAGATTTCTGCATCCTAGTCTCTTAGCAGTGCTCATTTCTTGTAAGTACCGTTTACATAAAACCACCAGTTGACAAACTTTAATCTCTGGAATGCACTGATAGTGGGACTGCGGCCACTAACTAAATCATATGCTTCCTCCTCTCCACACTATATAGTATGTTTCTGTAGAAAGCATGAAACAGAAAGATACCCAACAAGGGTACCAATCAACACAGCCTTTGGGAACCAATCAAATCTCAAAGAAATCAGGAGGAAAACGAGTCAGTGAGACAGGGAAATGCAAAACTAAAGTTTATTTAAAAGCTAGTTTCTAAAAGCACTTAATATTCTCAGCTAAACTATTATTACTAATTATTATTTAGTATTTGTTTTTGGTAGAAATCATAATGTGCTAGGTACTTTCCAAACAGAAAGGAAGAAGAGATCTTGTAAAGACTAAATGGAACAGTTTCCTGGCTGTTTAGTAATATTGGCTCTATACCACCTGATGTTAGAGATGCTTTACATTTAACTGTGCTTAAAAATTATAATTTGGTTTCCCTTTGGTCCCAATCCTGTGTGATGCTAAGGATTTTCCAGGAACAGCTGAGCACCCTCAGCTCCCAATAACTCCAGTAGAAGTTGATTGCTCTTGGCACCTCGCAAGATCAGGCTCTAGTTAGCATTACACACTTAAGATAAATTGCAGCTCCTTTAATTTCCTAAAATGCATCCAGATATAACAAATAACAATATTCTCCCCCTTACTAATCTGATGCTGTGGTATAATTTTTCACATTTTCTTTATTGCTGCCTCCAATTTCTGTGAGGTAAAATGAAGATAATGAGACTTCTGCACAATACAAGTGCAGACATTCAAAGCAAGCACTGCTAAACTAGATCCAGATTCCACTGGAGGGCAGTAAATTAGCACATATATTAAAATATTCAGTTTGCATTTGAAACAGGCTTTTCTGGAAGAATGTTTAGACATCACATAACAGCTACTGAAGAGAACAGAAACAAATATAATGAACCACTATTGTATGCGTGGTTAAAATACAGAACTTTCCTAGCCATGCAATAGGCATACATTTGACAGTGAAACTATTCCCCAAAGTATTAGGTGGTTTACAGAGAAACCATTTCTTGGCACTGGGATCAATAGATTCTATATTGGCTACAAAGGTGCAGGGAATAATTAAGCATGGAGAAGTTTATTATTATTTTTTTAATTTTTGCCCCCCAACCAGCTCTGAGAAAGTTTAATGTTCCTCTGGAGAGTTGTCAAATGCTATATAATTTATTAGGCAGCCGACGTGGGTGGTTGCTACTTACAGGCATTCCAATGTGAGGAAGACCTGCTCTGCAAAGTAAAGTCAAGCTGCATTTGGAACTAAATAAAAAATGGGAAGCCCAGCAATGAAAGTACATTGACTGCTAGATTTGATAGATACAATACAACCCCTATTATTTCTTTTCAGCTGTGTTGCATTTTTTTCTGAGACAGCAGTGGAGCACATTAGAGGGACAGTGGTTATAACATATAGGCTCTATTCTTCCAGTTCTTCTGCTGGTACAGAGGTGACCTTGAAGCCAAACGGGGGAGAGCTGGATACCCAGAGTTCATGCAAAGTATAGTGATCTCCTGGGGACCCTAAAGCTCAGCTTCATGTACAGCAACTCTGATGATGTGGTTGCAGGTGGGAGCAGTAATGAAGGATTTCTTTTTAGGAGACTATTCCAGGTCTTCCCCACAAACAGGGGTCACTAAGCTGCAGAGCCTATTCTGCCATGAGGCTAAAGTAGGGGTTGCAGGATGGCTCTGCTGCGACTTTGTGGGCAGAGAGAGTGTGCTTCACACCATGCCCCTGCAGAGTTCTCTAGCACTACGCCAGGTTACTTGGACTGGTGTCAAGATTTGGGACTTGATGATTAAACTGAAGAGTGACACACATGTAATGGGAGCTGTACTGTACTGGGACAGGACTGCAGTTACACCCCATCCTGAAGATGACTGCAGAGAGATCAGTATAAAAGCAGGAGGTGTGTATCTGAGGAATCCCCAAGTACAACTGACATGCTGTAGGTGAGACAAAACACAGAGCTTGCACCCCGGGGGAGGAGGAACTGAGGTGTGTATGTGCCCTCCTGATTCTGGGATGGTGAGGCCTGTGGAATAACTGAGGCTCTGTCTACACTAGCACTTTTGTCGGTCAGGGGTGTGAAAAAACCACACCCCACGATTGACATAAGTTACACCGACAGAAACACCAGTGTGGATAGTGGTATATTGGCAGGAGAGTCTCTCCCACCAACATAGCTATAGCCACGCATTGGGGGTTGTTTAATTATGCCAGCGGGAGAGCTCTCTCCCCTCAGCATAGAGCGGCTACACTGGAGACCTTACAGTGGCACAATTGCATTGGAACATCTGTGCCACTGAAAGGTCTCTAGTGTAGACATAGCATTAGACAACTTTATGTAGGGTTGCCTAAGTTATAGCAGCCTGTCCCTAGCTGTCTCTGGGTGGCATTGCTACCCAGAATTGCCACATTGCCCTCTGCTATGCTCCCACCCCCAATATAGTCCCTACAGTGAGGTTTGTGGTGGTGATCTTGTAGGGCAGCCTAAACTGCCTTGTGCAAAGCCTGTACTGGAAGAACCCTCCCCTGGCTGGATTCGGGGCTCTCACAGTCTTTGTACACTGCCACAACAGTGTAATCGGGCTGTAGCAGAGAAGAGACTTAGCAGAGGAGAGGCTTTGCGGAGTTTGGGGACTTAGAAAGTTATGAAGTGCAAGAGTGATATCTGTACCAAAGCGGCATACGAGGGGACTTGACTGTACTGTCCATGTTAATCTGATCTAAAAGTAGAAACGTGCCTAATGATTGCCATTGGCCACTGCTACCAATGTTTTGAAAATCACCCAGTGTCTTCCTTCCCTTGAAAGGTTTAAATGCTTCACCAGTATTTTAAATATACTGCGACCTGCAAAATATTCAGTTTAGTGGAGACTTTGCACCAGTTATTACTATTGCAGGCATATGCTACTTTTTTCTAAAGATACCATATTAAAAGGATTCCTACTCTCAGCTTTTGTGCTTGTAGCAAAGGACAGGTAGGAACTCCCCCCTCTGACAAGGAGTTTTGAGTATTTGAAGGACTGGTAGGTTCATGTAATGCAGGGGTTCTCAAACTGGAGGTTGGGATCACGAACTGTCAGCCTGCACCCCAAACCCGGCTTTGCCTCCAGCATTTATAATGGTGTTAAATATAGTAAAAAGTGTTTTAAATTTATCCGGGGGGGTCGCACTCAGAGGCTTGCTATGTGAAAGGGGTCAGCAGTACAAGTTTGAGAACCACTGATGTAATGCTACAGCTCTTTCTGAAATGCTCCATTTCACTTCCTTTCTGACCATACCCAACCATTCCTGCAGACTTCAGTTAAAATAATGTTTAACTCTGATGCTGCACCCCATATTTTTCATAGTTATATTGTTATGATATGACTATGGTATAACTTTGATGCATTATGTACAAGATGGGTCATGTGAGGTGTCATTGGAAAAGTTATGATTTGCTGACTATGATTATCCTGTTTGTATGCATGTATCATTTTTGTATCTGAAGTTATGAATATTGACTGTGTATCTGTATTTCAAATGTAGTTACACTTGGAGTGATGCCCACTAGGCAAGATGCTTTTGGTCTGGGAAGGGCCTATTTAGGGTAATGAGCCATTAGGGAAAACAATAGGTCATAGGAGAAGCTTTTCTCCCACCTGGTGGGCCTTCCAGAGAACACTCCAGATGCCTGTAAGTAATGGCTGCTCTGACTCAGCAAAGTATGCAAGGGCCTGTGACTAGGCCACATGACTCCGAATGCCATCTTGGGATGTCAATGTTTTCCACAAACTAAGTTTGGGACAAACGGTTCCCAGCATATGCTAAAGTTATTTAAGGCAGGGAGTGACATCATCAGTGGTCCTTCACTCCTCACACAAGAGGAGGAGTGAAGAAACACCTGAGGAACAAACACCTGGAAACACCTGAGGAACAAAGACTGAACTGGGGGAAGAGCTGGACCCAGCTAAAGGGATTTCTAGCCTGTGTATGAAAGACGTAAAGCAAGTTCAGCTTGCCCCTTAAGAATCTGCAGCCTGCTTGTATCATCAGCCATACTTTCAAAATGGCCAACAGATCCCTTCACAAAACTGAGGACAGACACGTTCTGAAGGTTTGTTTAGATTCAGAAAAGATGTCAAGATTAGCTCAGGGCTGGCCCTGCGAAACTGAGGTAATAGATACCTGTATCTGCAGTAGGGATAAGGCAGTAGTTAGAAAGGGGTGACATGCATTAGTCAGCCCCCAGCAAATCTCAACCTCTTTTCCCCTAGACCAGACAAACCCTAAATGACAGAGACAATACTCCTGTTCAGAGAAGCATTGAGACCTTTAACACATTCTGTACTGAGACAATTCACGGAAGCCATCTTGATGCATCCAAATGTCTCAAGACTAGCACCTGTGGATTGATTAACTATTTGGTTACAAGGTCACAAGACTTAATTAAACTGGTGTTCTGAGAACTTGGTTTGTCCCATCAACAAACCTACTGGGAGCAGGGGAAGCAACTGAAAATAATAAAAAGCTAGTGGATAGAGAACTAGACTGGGACTCAGGAGAGCTGGCTTCTATTCCTGGCTCTACTGCTGGCCTGTTGGATGACCTTAAGGAAGCCACTCACTGTACCTCGTCTGTAAAATGGGGAAAATAATATTGAATTTCTTTGTAAAGTGCTTTGAGATGTAAGCAGAGTCAGGATGAGCCCTACCCTGACATCTGGTGGTGAATTATGGGGAGTGTGGAAAGGAATTTTAGGTATTTGCATTGGCACACTCACCCCACCTAGCATAGCCCACGGCAGCCTGGGATGGTTATTTTGACAGCTCTGGGATCCCCAATTTCTTTATTCCTCCTGCCCCAGTAACAAAGTGTTGTCACCCTGATTATGTGAATGAGGAACTACGAGACTGCTTTATGACAGAGATGTCTCAATATAAATTAAGTGACACTTGCTAGACAAGGGACATAGGTTCCAAAACCCAGTGAATTGAGAGAGGTTGGGGACTGGTGTGTGTACCTGATAGTATGGGCCGCTTTTGAGGACCTGGAACACCAATTGCACATCCTCCTCTCTCCACTGTTAAAGAGTAGAGCTAATTTTGATTCCATTAGGAGTCCATCTAAAGGCTGCTGAGCTGAATTCACATTGGGCTAATGGTGCACCAGCACCGGGGCTTCCCTACTAAGAGCTGAAATCACTAAAAGAGCTGAGCTGAGATCACTGAGTGCAGTGTTAACTAGTGGGGGAGCCTGATGACCTATCGCTAAGCGGCTGGCAGAGCGGAGCAGTTTGCAGCATGTTGGAGCAGCCCATGGAACAGTGAGCGGAGTGGAGCAGTTTGCAGGGACAGCTGGAGTGGCTCGCGGGTTGGCTGGAGAAGTGGCACAGCTGGTGTAGTGGAGCTGGTCGTGGTGAAGGCTGCAGCAGAACTCCACAGAGAGGCAGAGCAGTTGGCCTTGGCCCACATAAGGTGCCCTTTACCACCCTGTGTGGGCCCCACCACCCTGTGTGGGCCCCCACCCATTTCCACCCAGGCTGAGTGGGGTAAAACTCTGCAGATAAACTTTTGAACTCTGGGGTTACACTGACCAGACACTTCTGAGTTGTTGGACTTTGGGGTGATTGGACTTAAGACCCTAAGGGGGAAAGGACATTGCCAAACGTACTTGGAGGTGGGGTTTTTTTTGCTTATGGTTTGTGTTATAATCCTGTTTGTGGTATTTCTCCAATGTGATGCTGCATTGTTTCCCTCCTTTATTAAAAGGATTTTGCTACACTCAGACTCCGTGCTTGCGAGAGGGGAAGTATTGCCTCCTAGAGGCGCCTGGGGGGGGGTGGTATGTAAGTGCCAGGTCACTGGATGGGGGCTCAAGCCGGTTATGCATTGTGTTATTGAAATGGAACCCCTGGATACTGAACCTGGCCCTTGTTGCTGCCAACTCAGAAGGGCAGAAAGGTTACAGAGATCTACTGGTGAAAAGTGCTATATGGAGCTTATGCATGTCACCCCTTTCTAACTACTGCCTTATCCCTAGTGCAGATACAGGTACCTATTACCTCAGTATCGCAGGGCCAGCCCTGAGCTAGTCTTGACATCTTTTCCGAATCTAAACAAACCTTCAGAACATGTCTGTCCTCCTCAGTTTTGTGAAGGGATCTGTTGACCATTTTGAAAGTATGGCCTCTGTCAGAATGTATGGTCTGTCTTGTCCTCTCTCTTTCTCCTAGATTCTTAACTTAAACTGCATACTGCAAATGATACAGATTTCTGACAGTCTTCTATAGCTGCCACTTAGCAGCAGAGTGGGCATCTGACAGTGGAGGTTCAGAGGACTTGTCAAACTGAGAAAAAAGGTCCAGGGAAAATTGCCTCCCATGGGCTCATTCTAGTGGTCGAAGTACATATCAGAAAGTGTTTCTGTAGGTTTAGCAAGTCTGCTTTGAAAATTTTGAATAATTTAAAATTAATAAAGTTTGAGGGGGTTAGATATTGTTCATCATAAGTAAAGTTTGTTTTTTCCCACTCCCAGAAATAAGTAGACTTTTCTCTATGTCATTACACACTGACACTGAAATGACCCAGCCACAGGTGGTATTGATCACATTGATGACTGGGATGTTCAGTGGTTATAAATAATCATGTATTGTCACCTCTCAGAGAAACTGTTTGGAAAATTCAAGTCCAAGCATGAAACAAGCAAGACATAAATTTGGGTCTTTCCTGTCAAACATGATGTCCTGTTCTACCAGTTTAGAAGAGATTTTGTTTTTCAGTGTTTTTCTTAGTAATATGAAAGCCTTGGGTATATAAAGGTACCCAAGGATTCAGTGTTTAATATATACAGTCTGACTGCTGGAAATATCTCTCTGACAGGCCTAAATGAGAAGCTAACTTGCTATGAGTTGGCAAAACTTTTAATGCCTGTTTACACAAAGTGGAGTCTTAGGCCTTGTCTACGTTGGCAAGTTTCTGCACAGTAAAGCAGCTTTCTGCGTTGTAACTCCGGAGGTGTACACACGGCCAAGCTACTTAGTACGCAGAAACTGTGCAGTTGCAGTGCTGTAAAATAACCTACCCTGATGAGAAGCACAGAACCTTCTGCACCATGGGTACAGTGCTGCAGTGCCAATGTAGACATCCTGGTCGATTACAGCTGCTGCGATTGGCCTCTAATTAGATGACCTTAAGCAAGCCACTGTCTGTGCCTCATCTGTAAAACGGGGGAAATAATACTGACTTTCTTTGTAAAGTGCTTTGAGATCTACAGATTAAAAGTGTTATATGGAGCTTGTGCTGGGTTCCCCCCAGGGTGCCATCTGGAACTGGAGTCCCACAATGCCTGTTCTCACCTTTCTGGTCATTGGTTTGAACTCTACTGTCCTGCCCTCAGGTGAACAATCATCATCCCTACCCCGTAAATTCCTTTGGAATTTTGAAAGTCCCTTTCCTGTTTGCTCAGTAATGTGTGCAGTGGTCTCACTGCATCTTTCCAGGTGGCCATGCCTGCTCCGCACACCAGATGATCCCCCACTTGGAGCGATGCTGAGCTGCTGGACCTCATCAGCATTTGGGGAGAGGAGGCTGTGCAGTCCCAGCTGCACTCCAGCTGTAGGAATTATGATACCTACAGACAGATTTCAGAACTAATGACAGAACAGGGCCATGACTGGGACACACTGCAGTGCAGAGTCAAAGTGAAGGAGCTGTGGAATGCCTACCATAAGGCATGGGAGGCTAACCGCCGCTCAGATGCTGCGTACACGAGCTGCTGGTTCTACAAAGAACTGGACGCGATACTCTGTGGCAACCCCACCTTCACTGCAAAGGCCACTATGGATATTTCGTTGGCTCACGTGCCAGTCGAGAGTGGACCGAGCCAGGAGGAGGAAATCTTGGCCGAAGATGTGGATGAAGAGGGGTACCCAGAGGCAGAGGATGATGTGGAGGTCAGAAATGCATGCAGCCAGGATTTCTTTTCTATCCTGGAGCAGCCCAGCCAGTCACAGCTGTTGGATCTTGGCGAAGTGCAAACAGGAGAGGAGGCCCCTGGTAAGTGGATTTGATTTGGGGAATTGCTGAAGTGAGTTGTTGGGGGCAGGAGGGTTGCAGAAAGCAGGCTTGTGTCTGTATGATGTATGTACCACCACATGCCTAGTCTGAGCGGCGGAACAAAGTGTTGATTGACTCCCTCACTTCACAAGAATCTGCCTCAGAGATCTCGAGGAAACACTTGTGGAGATACTGGGCAATCCACTACCGCAGTCGACTAAGCATGCTTTCAATATATATACATTGTTCCTTAAATATTATCCATACATACCTCTTACAATGATTATTAGTCTTGACAAGTTATGAGCTTTCTGTAGATACTTTTACATGTTACTTTCTATGGATAAATATCCTGTAAGACGTGTTTGGTGTAGTGATTTGTCACGTCTGAGGTGAGAGTTGTTCACAGAGAACTGCAGACCCTTTCCCAGAAGCCTCTGTGTCACATACGCCTACATAGCATTTTGGAACAAGCCTCCCAACCCACTTTGACAGACTCAGGCTAGTGGGACTGGTGCTAGTGCTCTAAAATGGCTGTGGGATGTGTTTTGAAGTTGTGGATTGGGTTAGAGGCTTGGCTCTGAACCTCCCATTTCCTAGACTACCCTAGGAGACTTTCTTCGGGGACACTACTTTAGAAATATAGTTTGAATACATTGCTTACCTCACGCAGTTAGTGTGGAGACTTTTGCCATTATTTCAGTTCCACCTGTCATAGCTTCTAATGCTTGATGCAAAGGTGAGAAGATCAAATACCACAATATGTCTTATGAATGAGATCTGTGTAGTTGAGAATCTATTCTTTGCGTTGGGGGAATTCTTTTCTTTTGTACTTTAGATATGAATTTGAGGCTAATGTCCTGTGTATGTGTCACTGTCCCTCAGATGTGCACATACTAAAACCCAGTGATTCTGTGTTTGTATTATTGTAGTTCATTCCCTTCCTCAGTCTTTCCTGCCTCAGTTTTTAATTCCACCATTGTTTTGTCTCTTTCTCTCACATATATCATAGATTTTAAGACCAGAAGGGACCATCACAATCATCTAGTCTGACCTCCTGCACATTGCAGGCCATAGAACCTCGCCCTCCCACTCCTGTAGTAGGCTTATAACCTCTGGCTGAGTAACTGAATTCCTCAGATCTTGATTTAGAGTCTTCAAGTTATAAGGAATCCACCATTTACTCTATTTGAAATCAGCAAATGACCCATGCCCCACACTACAGAGGAAGGCAAGCCCCCTTTCCCTCGCCAGTGTCTCTGCCAATCTGACCTGAGGAAAATTCCTTCCCAACACTAAATATGATGATCAAAGACTCTGAGCATGTGGGCAAGACCCACCAGCCAGACATCTGAGAAAGAATTCTCTGTATCACATTGGGAATTAGATTGTCAGCTCTGTGAGGGAAATGACATTATTATTTGTATGTTGCATATGATACATTCTTGGGTATTGCAAAAAATATATATAATAACAATAAATGTCAGTGAGTAATGAATAGCACTGTCATAAACCAGCTAGGGTTTAGACAGATGCTGTGCATGTATTTTCACACAACTCGTGTAACAAACCTGAGTCTTGACTTGAAATGTCCCTGCTATTCCTGTTCTGGGTTTTACTTGAGAAAAGACTACAATCATATCAAGATGTGGTTTAGATTTGTGTGCTGCACTTATGGACACAATAGGCCTCTTTAGTGAAAATGTGTCTCATTCCAGCTTTGGAGGCTATGTAGTGATAACAATGGAAGCTGGGGATGAGTTAAGAAAATAACATAGTAATGGATTTCTGTAGCTGCTTCACTAAAGCAGGTAGTTTTCACCCTATTTTAAAAGGGATGCTATGGATCCAGTACTTACCAGTATTTCTATATTTGTAAACCTGTTATCTTTGCAATACCCTGAGGAAATGTGAGAAAAAGGTATGTGATTGTGCCTATTAAGTTGTCCAAAAGCCCGAGGGGGTAGTACCTTAAATTCCAGATGATTTGGTATTTTTGGCCTTATTCTAGTGATCTTTGGCAAAGGTAATCAAAAAGATCCATTTATGAAATCAAAGGTGATTTGGTTGGTTGGTTTTAATACTGTTTTTGTTCATGAGATGGTTCCAGAAAAAAACATAACAGAGCATTGCTGTTTATTTTGATGATACTATGTACAGATGTATAGTAAAGGATGTGAAAACTCATTTATAGGTGTTTTATTAGGAATGTTGATATTATGTATATTGCAGTTCAAATGCTACTGTTTCCAGCGCCAAATACTGTAAGTCTTGGAAGGTGTTTGTTAGCCCAGGTAATAGAATTCTTAGAAAGATATCTTTAAGTCATAGGCTTATAAGGCCAAACCCAGATCTCTGTTACATACCAGTGTGAATCTGGACTTAATTCCGTTGTCTTGAAGAGGGTTACTCTGAACTTACATTGGTATAACTGAGATCAGAATCTGGCCTTGAACATACTAAGTATTCTAACAACAGTGTAGTCTTTGGTTCTTAAATGTCTTCCATACAGAAGAAGGATGTTTTTAAATACTATGCAGGGTATAAAAGTAAGATAAATATTAGACTGAATACTTTAAAGTGGTTTGGCAGCAGCAAATATTGGAACCATTCACTCTAATACATGCTTATTTTATCATGCTTTGGATATGCCTCCGTGGGATGAGCTCATGTAGAACTGAATAGTGCTTATTTCAATTATCTTGTGGGTGGGTCTGTGTGACAGAGTGCTGACAGCCTGCAACTTACCCAGCACTCTGGTCACTTAGGCACTAACTAGTTCCCTCTGGAAAAGTCCTGATTGAGGGGCAGAGTACTTAATGACCTAATCAGACTGTGGGTTGGTGAGCTAAGAGGCTAATTAGCCCTGCAGCTGAGAAGGTGATTAAAAAGCACAGGAAGGAAGCACAAAGGGAGGAGAGAGAAAGGGCTAGGAAAGTTTAGGGGGAAGCTAACTCTGGCTGCTTGGATTGCTTCTGCTTCCTAGAGAAAGAGCAGAGGATTGAAGGACACTGTAAGCAGATGTGCTGCTGCACTGTGGGGGTGGTAATATTAATAACTCACACAGAGGTGTTAATAAACAAGAGGCATACAAGACTGTCTGTGTGGAGTTGCAGGACAGGAGTGGAGTCTTCCCTGTTACAGTCTGACAAGTTGACATAGCTGTTTCAAATAACTTGGAGGGCCTATAACCATTCATGTGCCCTGATTATTCCCCAGTAGCATAACAGCCCATCTGAGCCATTGTAGCTTCAGTGCAAGTTAAGGCAGACTCAAAGCTGGTCTAGCCTGTGCTAGAGCCAAACCCAGACAGGGGAAGCACAAATCCCCACCCCCTTGATCCTGGCAATGGGCTCAGCATTGCCATGCAGATAAATTCCCACCACGTGGCTTTAAGCAAGTTCTGCCCCTCCCCCACTTTCAACAGAATACACACACATTGGGGACAGTTCCAGTTTATTCTCTACTTGGCATTTGCCTATGTTGTTCCTGTTAGTTAAGTTAACAATAATCTCAGCTTCAGCTTTCTCTTGTGCTTGGGTCTTTTTGTTTTTATTTTTGTTTTTGCCTCTAGGGACACCGTTCTACTCAGGTTCTTATACAGCCCTCATCAAGTGATATGATTCTATCTCTTCTTCTAGTTCCCTGTACTTCAGCACGACACTCTCAATCCTTTTTAAATCTCAGGGTGGAGGTAATGACTGCCTGCCATCACGAGTCAGCAAAATAATTCTGCATTGCTCTGTGAGTTTCTAGTATCTGAACCGGTGTGACATGGTATCTCTCTCCAAGGTAGTAGAAATTGCTGCTCTTACATATCAAACTCCTGCAGAGCACAACCACTAATCCAAAATTCCTTACTTTAAAAAGGATAGCCCCTTCACGAAACTGGGTTTGAGCAGAGAGAAGTCTTGAAAGTTTGTAGCCTTTAAAATTCAAAGGTATTTGGAGCCAAAACTCTCCTTGACTTCAGTGAGGCCAGGATTTTGTCTAATATCTATAGGTGCCAACTCTCTCTCCCATCCAAGCATAGGTGCAGATGTTCTGAGAAAATCCAAGTACTGTAGGAAGTGTTATGGGCACACTTTCCTCTTGGTCAGTATTGAACAAATGCCCCAGCAAGGCGTTGGAAATATTGCACTGCTGCAGGTGCCATCATTTGGATGAGCAGTAAGCTGATATTCATAGATTCATAGACTCTAGGACTGGAAGGGACCTCAAGAGGTCATCGAGTCCAGTCCCCTGCCCTCATGGCAGGACCAAATACTATCTAGACCATCCCTGATAGACATTTATCTAACCTACTCTTAAATATCTCCAGAGATGGAGATTCCACAACCTCCCTAGGCAATTTATTCCAGTGTTTAACTACACTGACAGTTAGGAACTTTTTCCTAATGTCCAACCTAAATCTCCCTTGCTGCAGTTTAAGCCCATTGTTTCTTGTTCTATCATTAAAGGCTAAGGTGAACAAGATTTCTCCCTCCTCCTGATGACACCCTTTTAGATACCTGAAAACTGCTATCATGTCCCCTTTCAGTCTTCTCTTTTCCAAACTAAATAAACCCAATTCTTTCAGCCTTCCTTCATAGGTCATATTCTCAAGACCTTTAATCATTCTTGTTGCTCTTCTCTGGACCCTCTCCAATTTCTCCACATCCTTCTTGAAATGCAGTGCCCAGAACTGGACACAATACTCCAGTTGAGGCCTAACCAGCGCAGAGTAGAGTGGAAGAATGACTTCTCGTGTCTCGTTTATAACACACCTGTTAATGAATCCCAGAATCACGTTTGCTTTTTTTGCAATAGTATCACACTGTTGACTCATATTTAGCTTGTGGTCCACTATGACCCCTAGATCTCTTTCTGCCATACTCCTTCCTAGACAGTCTCTTCCCATTCTGTATGTGTGAAACTGATTGTTCCTTCCTAAGTGGAGCACTTTGCATTTGTCTTTATTGAACTTCATCCGGTTTACCTCAGACCATTTCTCCAATTTGTCCAGATCATTTTGAATTTTGACCCTGTCTTCCAAAGCAGTTGCAATCCCTCCCAGTTTGGTATCATCTGCAAACTTAATAAGTGTACTTTCTATGCCAACATCTAAGTCGTTGATGAAGATATTGAACAGAGCCGGTCCCAAAACAGACCCCTGCGGAACCCCACTTGTTATACCTTTCCAGCAGGATTGGGAGCCATTAATAACTACTCTCTGAGTACGGTTATCCAGCCAGTTATGCACCCACCTTATAGTATCCCCATCTAAATTGTATTTGCCTAGTTTATCGATAAGGATATCATGCAAGACCGTATCAAATGCCTTACTAAAGTCTAAGTATACCACATCCACCACTTCTCCCTTATCCACAAGACTCGTTATCCTATCAAAGAAAGCTATCAGATTGGTTTGACACGATTTGTTCTTTACAAATCCATGCTGGCTATTCCCTATCACTTTACCACGTTCCAAGTGTTTGCAGATGATTTCTTTAATTACTTGCTCTATTATCTTCCCTGGCACAGAAGTTAAACTAACTGGGTTGTTTTTATTTCCCTTTTTATAGATGGGCACTATATTTGCCCTTTTCCAGTCTTCTGGAATCTCTCCCATCTCCCATGACTTTTCAAAGATAATAGCTAGAGGTTCAGATACCTCCTCTATTAACTCCTTGAGTATTCTAGGATGCATTTCATCAGGCCCTGGTGACTTGCAGGCATCTAACTTTTCTAAGTGATTTTTAACTTGCTCTTTTTTTATTTTATCTTCTAAACCTACCCCCTTCCCATAAGCATTCACTACGTTAGGCATTCCGTCAGACTTCTCAGTATAGACCGAAACAAAGGAGTCATTAAGCATCTCTGCCATTTCCAAGTTTCCTGTTACTGTTTCTCCCTCCTCACTGAGTAATGGGCCTACCCTGTTCTTGGTCTTCCTCTTGCTTCTAATGTATTGATAAAAAGTCTTCTTGTTTCCCTTTATTCCCATAGCTAGTTGGAGCTCATTTTGTGCCTTTGCCTTTCTAATCTTGCCCCTGCATTCCTGTGTTGTTTGCCTATATTCATCCTTTGTAATCTGACCTAGTTTCCATTTTTTATATGACGCCTTTTTATTTTGTAGGTCACGCAAGATCTCGTGGTTAAGCCAAGGTGGTCTTTTGCCACATTTTCTGTCTTTCCTACCCATTGGAATAGCTAGTAAACTGCAGTAATTAAAGATCCCATGGCACTGCTTGTGAAAGTCAGTGTCAGTGCTACCAGAGTTCAACTCCAGTAATTACATTCCATCAACTTAAATCCCCTATAGGTTGTGATAAGTATTCTTTTTCCTATGCTTTAAATTGTCATGTAATATTCCTTTCTACTGTTACATATTTTCCACATTTTACCACAGAGGTAGTGGCATTTCAGTGGTGGATGAAATTGTGCTTCTGTGTAATAATTAGTATATCCTTTTGTAAGCACTCTGGAAATCTTTGGGTTCTATATAAATAAGATATAAAAGGAAGGGTAAATGTAACACCAACAGACCCTGGTTGTTGGGATTGAACCTGGAACCTCTGGAGCTAAATGCTACATGTCTTTTAGCTAAGGCTGTAGGGGACTCATTAATCTCTAAGTGGTCTTGGTGCCACTAGAGGGGACAGAACACCACATGCAGGAGATATGTGGGTTAAATGAAAATTAAGGCTAAAAAGATACAGCCACAGGGGGATGGGGGGAAATGGTGGGTGCTGAGCACTTATCAACACTTCCCCTCCCCCCAATGCCTCCTGCCCACTGGCAGGCCCTGCCAATCAGCGCTTCTCTTTCCTTTCCCATGCCTCTCACCTGGTGCAGTCAGCTGTTTTGCAGCATGCAGGAGGCTGGGGGGAAAAGGGGTAGGAGTGAGGACGCAGCGTGCTTGGGGGAGGGGGTGGAATTTGGTGGGATGAGGTGGAGCAGGAGTGGAAAGAGGTGGAGTCGGGGCAGGGCCTGGGACAGAGCTGGGAATTGAGCATCCCCCGGCACAATGGAAAGTCAGTGCCTGTGGGCTTTAATTATATGATTACGTACTATTTCTCAAATAATACAGGATGACATGCTGAACACATGTTCAAACATCACTTTTGCATTCTGCAGCCTTCCCTTTGGTTACATAAAGTTTTTGCATTTAATTTTCGATGCTTTTTTCTAAAGAATAAAAAGAATAAAGAGAGCTCCCCAGTTCTATAGATAGGTACCAGATAGCTGAGAATAACAGGTGTTTTGTCTTTTAGTGAGCTGTGCATTTGAACATGTAACAGGAAACAACTAGTGTCTGTTAGTCCTGCAGACTAAATACACCTTCCTATACTTGTGCATGTGTGTATACTTATAAAGGCATTCCTTTAGCCAGCCCTTTAGTTATTTAATGCCATTGCCAATTGTTACATGACATTTATTTATGCAATTAAAAAGGCCTTTGCCACCTTAAAATCATTTGGAGGCCTATCATTAAATGAAAAACTCACAAAAACACCATTTTGGGGGCCCAAGAAGAGAAGCTAGGAGCTGCTTGGGGGACAGGATTGTTGCCTTTTAACTGATTTTAAAAAGTGTGCACTTTCTGAGCTGCTCACACATGTTCATGAAATAGATCTTTAAAATACACACCTTCCGGCCTATTGAAAAATCTGCTGTGTATACCCAGTGCATGGCTTTCAAATGCTCCTAACTTTATTCAATCAAACTCATTTTTGTTTTCAAACCAAGCAAAGTGCATACCCCTCAATGATTATTTCCATGCCAAGTTTTAACAGTCAAAATTCAGCTGTATTCAGGGAGCCCTTTTTAAATAAATGGGACTAGAATTTTTTAGAATGATGAAAAATAAATGTTTCACTCGCCTACTTAGAAATATCTGAAAGGATTTCATTCACATATTCCACAAATTGGGCAGAGGCCAAGCCCAGAAAATTGCAGTTTCAAATGTGAAAGATTCCCAAAGGAAAATTATGACCATGTGAAAAGAGAGGTGCTGTAGCACTCAGGGGTGCTGGAATTAGGGATACTGGGTGTGCGGCAGAGCCCCACGGGCTTGAAGTAGTTTCCATCATAGACAATGTTTACAGTTTTGTTCAGTGGCTTTCGGCACCTCAACTATAAAAATTGTTCCAACACGCCTGGTAGCACCTTCACTTAAAGCAGCCGATATCATGCAACAATAATAGTATTTTCTGGGTTTGCTATGGAAAGAAAAATCCCTCTGAGTTCTTTCAATGGATTACACTTCTCTTGTGCACAATGAAGATAGAATTCTTTTCTCAGTCTTGGCTACTACGGGGGGTGGGGTCAGATTGGATTTCTTATCTTATTTTGTTTTTGCATGTATAGGGGCAGATACTCGGCTGATGTAAACTGGTGTAGCTTCATTGGAATCAGCTCATCATCTATCCCATACTATCTTCTATTCAAGGATTTGAGCTCAAGTACTTTTCAGACATTAATGAATTTACCAGATGGAGGCAGAGGATTAGATGTTGTGTCGGAGCAGGCTGTAGATAGGTAAATTAATTTAGAACAGTATTTTAGCCTATTTTATATTTAATGAGTGTTTTTAGCCTATGGGAACAACATCCAAGATGTAACACCTCTGCCATAATATATGGTATTATAGGTACTCTAAAAGCCTGCTTTTGTCAGTGCAAAACATCATTAGCCAACCATTATGGCATCTAGGAAAAATCCTGAACAATTCCACATTTCTCCCTGGAGTACAGTATCCCAAATTTGCAAAGGGAACATGTAAGGAGTATTTTTTTTTCATGCTCAATTTGAATAGCTTAGGAGGCCTAAAATCCCCAGTGTAATATATCTTTGAATGATCTCTTCTCTAAAGATACTCATCATAACATATACCCACTCCTGGGTATATAATTCTTTGTGTGAATCACAGGAAATTCCCAGCCTCAAACTTATCAGCTATTGGTTCCAATAGACTTCTCATACCCATCCTTACAATGGATAAAAGGTGCTACCAAATGCTCTGATTGTCAATTCCTTTCTGACCTGTGTTTAAGAAAAGCTCCTGGACTGTTGCAGTCTGGTACTTTAGACTAGTGGTTACCTAGCACTGCTGCAGGCTGGGAAACAACTGGCTAAGCAGCAATTCTGCAGAAAAGGACCTGTGGATTACAGTGGATGAGAAGCTGGATATGAGTCAACAGTGTGTCCTTGTTGCCAAGAAGGTTAACGGCATATTGGGCTGCATTAGCAGGAGCATTGCCAGCAGATTGAGGGAAGTGATTATTCCCCTCTATTCAGGACTGGTGAGGCCACATCTGGAGTATTGTGTCCAGTTTTGGGCCCCCCACTACAGAAAGGATGTGGACAAATTAGAGAGATTCCAGCGGAGGGCAACGAAGATGATCAGGAGGCTGGAGCACATGACTTACGAGGAGAAACTGAGGGAACTGAGCTTGTTTAATCTACAGAACAGAAGAGTGAGGAGGAATTTGAGAGCAGCCTTCAACTACCCGAAGGGGGGTTCCAAAGAGGATGAAGCTAGGCTGTTCTCAGTGGTGGCAGATGACAGAACAAGGAGCAGTGGTCTCAAGTTGCAGTGCGAGAGGTCTAGGTTGGATGTTAAGAAAACTGTTTTACTAAGATGGTGGTGAAGCACTGGAAAGGGTTACTTAGGGAGGTGGTGGAATCTCCATCCTTGGAGATTTTTAAGACTCGGCTTGACAAAGACCTGGCTAGGATAATTTAGTTGGGGTTGGTCCTGCTTGAACAGGGGGTTGGACTACATGATGTCCCAAGGTCTCTTCCAACCCTAATATTCCATGATTCTTCTATGATTCTAGCTCACCTTGTCACTCTACTGGCTATTGCTACTTTAAAGAGCTGCAGTTTCAGTTCTGTTAATTGCTTGTCAGTCAACACACTGAAATTCTAAACTCCATGACTCCCATCTCTTTATATGGCTTTTGTTCTCCTTCATTCTTGGCATTGGTAAATGTGACTCTTTTTTAGTTTTTTTTTCTCTTTCTCCAATGCCTTTTTGTCTTGCAAACTGGGAAATAAAGCAGCTCAGTGGATTTCAAAAGAGTTCCAAGTGCAATCGGACCATGTTTGTCTTGGAGAGGCAAAACTGTAGCCATTTTTGCCTGGAATGGAACACAATTGCTTTGGGAGGTTAGGTTTGCTCACCAATGTCACTGCTGGTCATTATTTAAGTCCCAGGCCGGACAATTTAAAAGCTTTCCTGACCTCCCACAATGTTTTTCAGAAGTCTGATATGAAACTGGACTTGATGCTCTCCAGAATTGGTAGTCCTAGCTGTATAGTGGGTTGTACCAGTCTGCCCATATTGAAATTGGTCTGAGGAGAGAACTGGCTCTCTTCACCCTCCAAATAATGAATGAGACCAACATGTAACTGTCATAAAAACATGCTTAAGCTTCAAGAACTGTAGTACATGGATGCACTATTCAAGTGATGCTCAGCACAAGCCTTGGTAAAGCCAGGCACATCTTCCTCTGAGGTACCAGCCAAGCTAGGTCTGTGTCAGATCATTCAGCTCCTGACATGCTAGCTCTGCCTTGGACTCCTGACAACAACTTGTCAAGGCTGCTCTCTGCTCAAGCTCCAGCTGCCTTAGGACCGTGGCCACACACTGGAGCATGATTCAAGAGAGCTATTGTTACATATATAGCTTCAGAGAACAATTATTACAGGTAAGTGATTCTCTCTTATTTACAAATACTTCACCACTCCACTTCATTAAAGGTGCCACAGATCCTGAGTTTTCCCCCAGACTTACTATTTTTGGGTCTATATTAACAACTCATCACTAGGACAGAGTG
The DNA here is from genome assembly GCF_007399415.2 of Gopherus evgoodei. Classification (NCBI taxonomy): domain Eukaryota; kingdom Metazoa; phylum Chordata; order Testudines; family Testudinidae; genus Gopherus; species Gopherus evgoodei. The sequence continues at coordinate 112,505,455 of NC_044322.1, read as the reverse complement.
GGTTTCTATGTAGCCCAGAAGGTATGGAATCAGCAGCTTTATTAGCTTGACACAGACCAAGTGAAGGTATCCACTAACATTAAAAAGGTGTAATGCTTGGCCAGATATATAGCTGCATACACATTCATTGTTCCAGAAATCATATTGTTTGTGGATCCCAGTCTGTCAGAATGGCAAGAGAGAGCGCTTTGACATATCCCAAATATGGACTTGGCTCAACTTTCCTTTTTCATGTCTTTTTAATGAGAGAGAGTTTGTAGAGATCTGCAAATTCTGACATAAGGATAAAACAGAGATTTTAAAAAATCACTACCACATCCATCCTTGTGATAGAAACACTTGCTTTGCTTGAGGAACTGTAAACCTAGACACAATTTTAGGCATTTATATTAAACTTGTAATGATCAAACTGGTTCAGGGCTGGAAAATTCCCTTTATGTTCATCAATTCCAAGGCCAGACCATCTAGTCTGATGGTCGTGTGACCATCTAGTCTGATGTCCTGTATAACACGGACCATAGAACTTTCCCAAAACAATTCCTAGAGCTGATCTTCTAGAAAAACATCCAATCTTGGGTCCAGATCTAATGTGTTCGAGGGTGCTGAGGGAATTGGCTGTTGTGAGTGTAGAGCCATTGGCCATTTTCTTTGAAAACTCATGGCGATTGGAGGAGCTCCCAGATGATTGGAAAAGGCAAATATAGTGTCCATCTTTAAAAAAAGGAAGAAGGAGAACCAGGGGAACTACAAACCGGTCAGCCTCACCTCAGTAATGGAGCAGATCCTCAAGGAAACCATTCTGAAGCACTTGGAGAAGATGATGATGATCAGGAACTGTCAACATGGATTCATGAAGGGCAAGTCATGCCTGACCAACCTGATTGCCTTCTCTGATGAGATAATTGGCTCTGTGGATATGGGGAAAGTGGCGGATGTGATATATCTTGACTTTAGCAAAGCTTTTGATATGGTTTCCCACAGTTTTCTTGCCCGCAAGTTAAAGTAGTACGGATTGGATGAATGGACTCTAACAGGGGTCAGCAACCTCTGGCATGTGGCTCGCCAGGGTAAGCACCCTGATGGGCCAGGCTAGTTTGTTTACCTGCCACATCTGCAGGTTCAGCCAATCGTGGCTCCCACTGGCCACGGTTTGCCGCTCCAGGCCAATGCGGGAAGTGGCGTGGGATGAGGGATGTGCTGGCTGACCCCTGGACTATAAGGTGGATAGAAAGCTGGCTAGATTGTTGGGCTGAACAGGTAGTGATCAACAGCTCGATGTCTAGTTGGCAGCTGGTATCAAGAGGAGTGCCCCAGGGGCCGGTCCTGGGGCCGATTTGTTCCAGATCTTTATTAATGATGTGGGATGGATTGTACCCTCAGGAAGTTCACGGATGATGCTAAGCTTGCGTTAGAAATAGATATGCTGGGGGGTAGGAATAGGGTTCAGAGTGACCTAGACAAATTGGAGGATTGGGCCAAAAGTCTGATGAGGTTCAACAATTTAGGATGGAAGAATCCCATACACTGCTACAGACTAGGGACCGACTGGCTAAGCAGCAGGTCTGCAGAAAAGGAGCTGGGGATTACAGTGGATGAGAAGCTGGTTATGAGTCAGCAGTGTGCCCTTGTTGCCAAGAAGACTAACAACATATTGGGCTGCATTAGTAGGAGCGTTGCCAGCAGACCGAGGGAAGTGTTTATTCCGCTCTATTTGGCACTGGTGAGGCCACATCTGGAGTATTGCATCCAGTTTTGGGCCACCCACTAGAGAAAGGGTGTGGACATATTGGAGAGAGTCCAGTGGAAGGCAACAAAAATGAGGGCACATAACTTAGGAGGAGAGGCTGAAGGAATGGGCAGAAGAGATGAGTGAGGGGAGATTTGATAGCTGCCTTCAACTACCTGAAAGGGGGCGTGGGAGGGGAGGAGAATTAGAGTGGGGGCGGTGTGCTCAGGGGAGAAGGCAGAGTGAAGGTGAGTTGGAGTGGGGAGCGGTTCCCTTGCATGCTCCCTCTGTTACTTGCTGCAGGCAGCCCTCCTTATGCTTCCCCGCCCTAGCTCACCTCCACTCCGCGGCCTCGCCTGAGCATGCTTTTTGGCGCCCCCAACCACTTTTTGCCTAATGGTTGCACCAGCCCTGCTCAAGGCTCTTCTCCATTTTATCCACATCCTTGGATTGTGGATACCACAAATGGAAACAGCAGCAGCTGTGCAGAGGTAAAATAATCTCGCTAATCCTACTCAAAATTCCTCTTATTTATGCATCCAAGAAAACCAGAGTCATATTGGTTGCTCATGTTAACTGATTATATACTGTAACCCACAAAACTTTTTCATAGTCACTGCTTCCCAGGGTTGAGTCCCCAATCCTGTACGTATGTCCTACATTCTTTGTTCCTAGATTTATACATTTACATTTAGCTGTATTCAAATATATATTGTTTGCTTGTGCCCACCTTCCCAAGCAATCCAGATTGCTCTGAATCAGTGACCTGTCCTCTTCATTATTTATCATTCCCTCAATTTTTGTGTCACCTGTTAACTTTCAGTAATGATTTTATTTTTTCTTCCAGGTTATTGGTAAAAATGTTAAATAGCATAGGGCCAAGAACCAGTCATTGCAGGAATGCACTAGAAATACCCTCTCTCAAAGATGATTTCCTATTTAAAGTTATATTTTGAGACCTATCAAATATATATGTTAATTTTATATCTTTCTGGTTTTTAATCAATATCTTGTGCAGTACCAAGTCAAATGCCTTACTGAAGTCTAATGCAGCACTATTGCAGAGTCAGTCCCAGGATATTAGAGAAACAACGTGGGGAGTATCAGAGGGGTAGCCATGTTAGTCTGGATCTGTAAAAGTAGCAAAGAGTCTGTGGCACCTTATAGACTAACAAACGTTTTGCATCCGACGAAGTGGGTATTCACCCACGAAAGCTCATGCTCCAAAATGTCTGTTAGTCTATAAGGTAACATGGAGGAGGTAACATCTTATACTGGACCAACTTCTGTTGGTGAAAGGGACAGCTTTTGAGGTACCGCAGACTTCCTGTGATCTAGGAAACTGACACTTTGAGTATGCTTTCCCCAGACCTGAAGAAGAGCTTTGTGTGGCTCAAAAACTTGTCCCTCTCTCCAAAAGAAGTTGGTCCAATTAAAGATGTTACCTCATCCACCTTGTCTTACTGAAGTCAAAGTATATTACATTTGTAATCTTATCCTAAAAAAATCACATTTGGTTGTCAGGATCTATTTTCCATAAACCCTTGCTGATTGGCATTTATTATTAACCTCCTTTAATTCATTGTTGATTGAGTCCTATATCATTATTGGTTTGAGAAATGCTCCTCACTCCTATTCTAGCTTCCAGATATTCACTTCACTCTACCAAATCTTTAAATGTTTGTTTCTAATTGGTTTGATCAAGTGACTCCCCAGAATACCTTTAAGGGATAGGATAAAATGAAGAACACCCATGAAATATAGGAATATCAGATTTGTAAGATCTTTTTGTTTCCTATGTCTCCCTTTAAATATAAATAATCTATAGATTAGGTAAGGCTGAAATAAAGCCTATATTGACCTCTACTTTTCAGATGGATTAATGTTGTTTTAGAAATTTCACAGATCTGATTTTATTTCAGGGTAGATGGTTTCTGGAAAGACCGAGGCAAATTGCACAAGGTATTTGAAAGGTATAGAGATTTTTAAAAAATCGTAACTTTATTGGTAACTCAAAAACAGGTTGATCTTGAGAAATGGTGTATTTTACTTATTTGGAGGGAATAGGAGAGTGATTGATTTATGAACAGGTGTTTACATGTCAGTGTGAGTGGTTGCCTTTTAAAATAAGCATTTGCCAAGAACTACCAAACAATGGAATCTAAGATACCACAATATCTCTAGAGCAATGTAAAATACCTTTGGTACCTGTGTGGTAATTGTTTTGTGCTCATTGACAAATATGGTACCTCTACAGAGTCTTTAATTCCACGTGGGCTCCAATTCAAGTTTTATAAATTTCATATGGTCCTGCTGCAAGGTTTGTAGAACCTGCAAAGCACTGAACCAAGTACTCAAGATTTAGGGAGCAGAAGCCACAAAAGTATTGTTGGATGGCTCCGAGGCCAATCTGAAGGAGAGGAGAGGAGAGTCATGGGTGTGTGTGGGGTGGGGCACCAACTGTAGTAACTGTGAGAGGTGCAGGAAAAAGGAAGCAATATGGGGATCTGGGGAAGTGGTTTAGGGAGGAGTAGGATTCATTGTTGCACATCTTGCCATCTGTGGAAGCTCCTGTAAAGTTTGCTAGAGCCAAAGGGATTCCTGTCACTGAGCACTTACACACTTCTTTAAATCCAAGAAATTGTTACACCTGTGTAGCTACATTGGAAACTACAGAGTTGCCCAGGTGTAACAAAGGATACTGTTTGAAGATAGTGGTGTTGGAAGGGAGAGCAGATTTTGGCCTGCAGAGTCTTTGAATCATGTGAGGATGCAAAAGCAGGGAAGAGTGCAGCTTGACTTTCAGATCCCAGCTTATGAGCGATGGCAGTTAGAGAAAATGGGCATAAATCTCCACTGCCTGCCACACTGTGGTTATTTATTCTTGTGCAACGGCAGTGGAAAGTGGATGCAAAAAACCCACTATGCTGATTTTAGCAGCATTTTATTCTAACTTTGCCCGGATGAAAACGATTACACAAGGTGAAAGGCAGTGGGGAGTCAGAATAAACATTTGTATACTGAGCACATATATGGAGTAAACGAGACAGATAGAAAATCCCATGAAGCCATTTTTACTGTCATTTTCAGAGCAGAACTGCGCTTTAAGAGAGGGATCACAAATTAGATTTCTTACACAGTAGTTTTGTGGAGTGACAAGGGTAATCTCTACATATCATAGACCCATGATCAAAATCAAAATGCTTGTTTTCCAGAGTTCTTTGACTCCACAGGCAAACTAAACAGAGGCAATTCAGCAGATGCAAGAAGTCCACACTCACAGGCTGTAAACTTCTTAAAGCCTTTCTGAAAAGTTCCTTATCAGAACACTCTCACGACAGGGTCTTCAATTCACATGCAAGTCACACAGGGCAGAAAGTTAGCTGAGAGGGAGGAGAGTAAAACTTTTTGTGTGAACTAACTGTGCATTTCATTACATATTTGTTAGCTTTTAAAGTGTAACCTTAACTTCAAATTTTCAGGTTTTCTAATGTGGTTGGTGTTAAACTGCTATATATAAAATATGCTTAAAATTCCACCCTCCCTTTAAATAAAAAAAAAATAGAACCTTTACTTCATCTTTAAACTATTTTGGTTGACAATTGTTCACAGGTAGGAAATAACTAATACTAATTACTATTAGTTAATAATTGAAAACATATTCAATACTGTACAATGCACAAAAATAAAGACAGGTTTCAGAGTAGCAGCCGTGTTAGTCTGTATCCGCAAAAAGAACAGGCGTACTTGTGGCTGTAGCCCACGAAAGCTTGTGCTCAAATAAATTTTTTAGTCTCTAAGGTGCTACAAGTACTCCTGTTCTTTTTTCAAAAATAAAGAGAGTTCCTGCCTCAAAACCTTATCGTCTGAAAGATAGGAACATGAACAGCACAGCACACTGGGCAATGTAGAGGATGGATAACTTAGGAATTTTGTTCTGTTTTTTTAATTAGTTTTTATAAGGCCACATCTTATGCATTTCATAGAAGTCAGACTTCTCATTTGAAGAGCATGCATTTTTTTTTTGCTAAAAGTATGTATCCATTTTTTCCGAGTAATGGTAGGCTTCCAGTAAACAAGTAATTATTCATGGTCATGGGGAAGCTTCTGACATTTGTTTCTCTCTCTCTTTTTTTTTTTTTTAGGGTTTAGATAAGTAGTTCTCAAACTCTTGTACTGGTGACCCCTTTCACATAGCAAGCCTCTGAGTGTGACGCCCCCTCCTCCCTTATAAATTAAAAACACTTTTTATATATCTAACACCATTATATATGCTAGAGGCAAAGCAAGATTTGGGGTGGAGGCTGACAGCTCATGACCCCCCATGTAATAACCCCATGACTCCCTGTGGGGTCCCAACCGCCAGACTGAGAACCCCTGCTTTAGGTAGTATATTGCTGTTCATTCCCTCAGCCCACATTACGTAGTGATATCATTCCATTACTGATTGTCTCTGCAGACAAGCTGTACTTTTCTGTATTAATCAGAACACTGTTTTTCATTTTTTTTTGTCTACAACTTGTATGGGAAGCTCAATAAATAGAATTTTAAAGTCACCTTCTTCCAAAAAGCACAAGGTGGGGCCAGCTTCATAGCAGCATAGTTCACATGAAGTCATGCTGCCAATGACATCTATTCTATATAGGTTTTTTACCACGCTTTTCTCCATAGTATCTGAGCACCTTCCAGCAGTGCATTGAACAATGTGACTGCACATCTGTCACATGTTTGTTCTCTCATCCTTTCACCAGAGGGAGAAACATGTGCAGTGTAGTGTCTAGATTTGATTGTATGGGTGTGTGGCGAGGGTGTTGCTTATAAATATTCCTGTTGCAATCTGTTAGCCTTAAAGAAGGCAAAGTCACAGAAATGTGCCTTTTGCTTGGAGCTGAAAGTGGTGGGGTTTGTGATGATCCTTGCTTTCTGGGGAGAGGGCTCATTCCACAGTCTCAGACCAACCCCCTAGAAAGGTCCATTTCCCACATGGACGAGCCTAAGGCTTATTGTTGAGAGTTCCATTGGGCCAGAGGAGTGGAGTTGTGGACCATGGTCTTCATCCCAGAGCCTTACACAATTTTTTAGGTATCCTGGGCCCAGAACATAGTCCTTATTTTCAAAGTGGTCCGACACCTTGAACTTGATTCGAAATTCTAGAGGAAGCCAGTGTAGCGAGCAGAGGATAGGTTTGATGTGCCCACAGTATCCTGTGTTGCTGAGGGGATAAGCTGCAGCATTCTGGAAGAGTTGGAGTTTCCTAAGTGCTGAAGGCTTCATGGCCCTGGTATATCACATTGCTGTAATAGAGTGGATGAAGGTCTGAGTAACCTGAGGTCAGGTCTTCATCTCCTGGGATAGGACCAAGTCTCCTAGCCAAGCTCAGATGGCAGAAAGCATTACTTGCAGATGCTGCTATGTGAGAGTTCAGTGTTAGTGAAGAATCCAAGGTTATGTCTAGGCAGCAGCAGTGAGCTTCCCAGCCTGGGTCCACTGACTTAGGCTGGTGGGGCTCACCCTTGTGCTCTAAAAACAGCTGTATAGACAGAACTTTGAAGTTGCGGCTTGAGCTGGAGCTTGGACTCTGATGCGTCGGGATGGGGGTGGTCTGTCAACCCAGGCCGAGAGGCTTGCTCATGTGGGATCCAAAATGCTGTGCAGATGTACCCTCAGAACACTCCTAGGCTATGGATTGAATTGACTGATTGTGGGTGTGTATCCTCAACCAATGGAGACTGCACTGGGACTGCGAGCTGTTCAAAATCCTTTCCTCTGCCCACCTCCAGGTTCGGCTTCAGTCAGCTGCTTTACTCACTGTTGCCTCTGGACCTCCACTAGGGACTACACAGACCATAGGGATCTCCAGGGTAAACTTAACACAGCCTCAGGTGGCACCCCATCCTCTTCCTAATGGGTAATTTGCACCGCTAGTCACTTCCCAACATGTTCCCTCTCAGGTGAAACCTGAATCCCACAGAGGATGGTGACAGGGAATATTAATTCCGACAGGGTGGTGCCCTCCACTTTTGGATCTTAGAGGAATGATCCATCCCAAGGTGATCATCTTAAAAAGAATTTAAATGTACCCTAAATCAGACCGATCACAGCCTAATTTTGGCTTATTGCTGATTGCTGTCAGACCAATTGTGAGTTGAGTTTCTGCATATTTAGTTGCAACACAGATGTAAAGATGACTATATGAAATGAATGCTTCCCAGCAAGATAAATCAATGTTCCCATTGTTTGTACAAAGTGTGCATTTGTTTTGTGAATCAGCAATATTTAGAGCCAGCCATGTTTTGAGTTACCCCAGTGGTGGCTGCATCTTGATTTCCTCGCTTTAGCTGAGGCTCTTGTGGTGATAAAAAGGAGGTGGGGCAGTAGGGTGCAGTGCTAAAGTAAAATTGGGAGGTTCTGGTGTCTTAAGTTATGGAAACTTAAATCAGCAGCAGAGAAAAAAGATAATTAGGGCTGTCAAGCAATTAAAAAAATTGTGTGATTAATCGCACTGTTAAACAATAATAGAATACCATTTATTTAAATATTTTTTGATATTTTCTACATTTTCAAATATATTGATTTCACTTACAACACAGAATACAAAGTGTACAGTGCTCACTTTATATTTTTTTCATTACAAGTATTTGCACTGTAAAAAAACCAAAATAAATAGTATTTCTCAATTCACCTAATACAAGTACTGTAGTTCAATCTCTTTATCATGGAAGTAGGACTCACAAATGTAGAATTATGTACAAAAAACCCCTGCATTCAAAAATAAAACAATGTAAAATTTTAGAGCCTTTTATTTTAGAGCGCAAGTCCACTCAGTCCCACGTCTTGTTCAGTCAGTCAGACAAATAAGTTTGTTTACATTTGCAGGAGATAATGCTGCCCACTTCTTGTTTAGACTATCACTTGAAAGTGAGAGCAGATGTTCTCATGGTACTGTTGTAGCTAGCATCCCAAGATACTTATGTGCTAGATGCACTAAAGCTTCACGTGTCTCTTCATGTTTCAAGCACCATTCCAGGGGACATGTGTCCATGCTGATGATGGATTCTGCTCGATAACAATCCAAAGCAGTGCAATGTCAGAGGCTCCCCCCCACCTCTGCCTTCCCCATCCCCTGGTGCCTCAGCGCGCTGCATCCAGGAGTGGCCCTGGACAGAGCTAAAGCAGTGTGGCTCCGCTGGGGCCTGAGCTCCTCCCGCTTGGAGCTGCATGGTAAGGAGGGGAGAGGGGGCTGATAGTTGCAGCCAAGTGGCGGGAGCTCAAGTCCTGTGGAGCCAGGCCGCAGCAGTGCTGTTCAGGGCCGCTTCTGGATGCAGTGCGCTGAGGCTCCGGGAGACGGGGGAGGTGAGAGTAAGCAGCATGGTAAGCCCCTCTGAGCCGGACACCCCCCAGGGCCAGTGCAAGGATATTTTGCGCCCTAGGCAAAACGTACACCTTGTGCCCCTGCTCTGGCCCGGGGATCCAGGGCCGTCCCTAGCTATTTTGGTGCCCTATGCAGTCCTCCTGTGGAAGCCTGGGCCCAGCCTGCTCTGCTTCCCTGGCTCCCAGGTTTGGGGGCAAGAGAGAGGGGGGAACCGCTCCCCAGCACTCGCCAGCGGCGTGGCTGGGAGTCAGGGGAGCGGACCAGGCTGGGGCCAGGTCACTCCATTTACCATGCGGTGAGTGTAGGGTCAGGCCTGGCTGCAGACTTCAGGGGAGTGGGGCTGGGGTGGGGGCCATGGGGAAGAACCAGGGAGTGCCCCCTGTGGCAGCTCCCAACTCCCCCTCCGCCCAGGGAGACCACCACCCCCCGCGGAAGCTCCCAGCCCTGTGGTCCCCCCTCTTGGCAGCTCCCCGCCACTGCCCAGGCAGCTCCCCTGCCGCAGCTCCCCACCACAACCTGAGCTCACCTCCGCTCCACCTTCTCCCCTGAGCACACCAGTGCCGCTTCACTTCTCCCACCTCCCAGGCTTGCAGCACCAATCAGCGGTTTGGCACAGCAAGCCGGGGAGGGGAGGAGAATTAGAGCGGAGGCAGCATGCTCGGGGCGAAGGCAGAGTGGAGGTGAGTTGTGGCGGGGAGCGGTTCCCCTGCATACACACCCCTCCCCCCCGTTACTTGGTGCAGGCAGCCCTCCCTGCCCCAGCTCACCTCCACTCCACCGCCTCCCCTGAGCATGCTTTTTGGCATCCCCAACCACTTGGCACCTTAGGCGGCCACCTAGTTTGCCTAGTGGTTGTACCGGCCCTGCCTGAGCCCCTCGCTCCAAGGCCAGCCCCTCTGAGCTGGACACTCCCCTGACCCCCGCTCCGAGCCCAGCCCCTCTGAGCCAGATACCCCCAGACCCAGAACCCAGCTCCCCACCCAGCCCTGGGCAACAGCAGCGCCACCCTCAGGCAGCGACAGACCATTGGCACCAACCATCACCTTCACCCAGCAACAGCCCATTAAGTAATTGCAAATGTATACATACCATTAAAGCATGTAATGTTTTTAAATAATGTATTTTGTGTATTTTCAAATTATTCAAAAAATTTTTGAATGTATTTCACTGGTTAATATCATGTATTTGGAAATGTAAAAAATACAGTATTGCAGCTTTATTTAATGGAAGGGCCCCCCGAAATTGCTTTGCCCCAGGCCTCCTGAATCCTCTGGGTGGCCCTGTTTGGTCACCCTACAATAAAGTGATTGCACTATAGTACTTGAATGAGGTGAACTGAAAAATACTATTTCTTTTGTTTATCATTTTTACAGTGCAAACATTTGTAATCAGAAACATACATTTTGATTTCAATTACAACACAGAATACAATATATGAAAATGTAGAAAAACATCCAAAATAGTTAATACATTTCAATTGGTATTTTCTTGTTTAACCATGCAATTAAAATCACAATTAATCACAATTAAATTTTTTTGAGTTAATCGCGTGAGTTAACTGCAATTAATCAACAGCCCTAATGATAATCTGTTCTACAAAATTCCCAAAGGCAAAGACATTCAGATTTTTTTAACATGTAAAATCCTGAAACGGCTGTGTTGCTTTTGAAGCTTTGATTGACACCCACACATACCCAGACACACACTCTTGCCTGCTTATGAGCCCATCGCAGAAGATGCTGAGTGCTTTGGCTTCCAGTTAAGCCACTAGGAATCAGTGCCATGGAGCCCTTTGACCATCCTTGTAGAATAGGTGCTCATCGTTTAATGTGATGAAACAGCCATATTCCTCTGGTTTTTAGAACCTATTATTTTTCACCAAAATGTATTTTAATAGCTATCACTGTATAGGGAAAGTGCTTACAGATACTTTGAAGAAAAGGGTGGTGTTTTTAATTTTACTTCTATAATTGCTGCAGATGTTGCATAGCTTCATCTCTGTTAGTTAAATATTATGCCTCTGTAACATTTTTGATCCTCATTAATTATAGCTCAGGAAAGCATACAAAGACAACCTGCCTCTTTAATACAATCAAGATTAATTGCATGGTTCCTTCATAAGAATGAACCACCAACAGCTTAACAAAAAATGTTCGTCTTTAAGCAGCCCTTGGATAATTTTTTTTTTAAACTGTTACAGGAAGTGAGAGGCTGCCAAATTATCATGCCCGTGAGCCTCACCCTCATTATCAGAATAAACGAATGTATACACCCCTGCACTTTTATCCTCTTCCAAGCCCAAGGAAAAGAAAAGGGGGGAATAAAAAAATCTTCATACAAAGAAGAGTCTCTGAAGTCTGGAATGTGCCTGGTTGTTTGAAGACAAGATTTATACCTGCCAGCCTTCTTTTAAGTTCATTGTTGAGACTCGTCTGTTTTCAAATCAACCGCAGACTGACTGCTTCAAGTACTTCATCTTATAATGACCGCATAATCTAAGATAAACGCACAAGGAATTGCGATCACTTTCAGGCAACAATCAAATCCCTGATGCAGCTAGCGGGAGAAGGTAAAAGGGATTGGTAAGAGATGTGTATGGGGGGAACGGGATGCACAAGAAAGCAGATGGAGTGCAATATCTGTGACATTGACAGCAAATATAAAATGGATTCGGCCACTGCGAGTGCATGTGCAGGCAGCTGTGTTTTAGTCCTGAATTAGGCACAGGAAGGGCATATTTTTATATAGGCAAAAGTGTTCATAGCACTTTATAGATGACAGAATGCCTTGCCTGATATGCTCACATTCTAGTAAAGAGATGAGAAGGACTGTGATATAAAATCATGTTGTTTAATTTGTTTGGCCATATTTCTTGTTGGTTCCAATGTTTTTATATAGCTCATCCTCCCACCAAGAAACACTGTGAGATCGCTACTTTCTACCTCATAGCTTCCTTTCCAGTTTCAAGACTAACCATCATAGCATCCAATGTTTCTATTCTGAGAAGCTTCAGGCTTCAACATTCCAGAAAAGCTCAGACGACTACTTGATTCTCCCCCCCCCTTTTTTTCAGGTGGGATCAGCCTAAGTCACAAAGTATTAGGATGTGTAAAGAAGAAAAGGGGTAGGAAGGAAGAAAGGACAGAAAACAGAACATGCAGAAGAGGGGCAACATGTCCTGGACAGACAACAACATTTCCTCTAGCTTTGGTTGATGTAAATCCAATATTAACAGGTATCAATGCACTAGTTATAGAATATGTTGAGGTGATGTGGACAGAAAAAAGCCCATCATAAATAGACCCCCTCCTCCCCAACAATTTGCAGACTTATCATTCATTTTGCAGTATTACTCAGAGGCCCCTGCCAAGTGTGAGGCCATAGTGTGCTAGGTGCTGTATAAAAACACACTAAGATGCATTTCCTGTCCTGAGGAGTTTGCCTTCTAATCTGAAATACAAGCTACAAATGTTCGGTAGACGATGTCTGCTACTCCCACAAACAATTAGGCATTCTAAGCTGGCAACATAGTGACAACACAATAGGAGAATTGCTGTACAGCAGTGATTGTAATAAAATTAAAAAGAGAAAATGATATTTTTATCAATCCATTCAGAATTGTTTTCATTGGTTTAGGCACTAAGAAGCATTGCAGGACTGATAACAGAAGGATGCAACAGATGTCATGACCCCAATAGGCTGGTTTATAGCATTTTATTTGGACTGCACATCTCTTTAGTTATTTGTTGAAGGTGGACATGAGTTACAGTAAGCTTGATCCAATGCCTGTAAAGTCAGTGGGAGTCTTTCCATTGACATCAGTGGGTGCTGGATGGGGCCCAACATTCAGCTCTGGATCTGGATTTCTAACTTTCAATGTTCAGGGATGTTTAGATTCAGGGTTTTAGTTACCAGTTTTAAAGATAAACTTCACTTTCAAAATTTCCAGTCTTATGAGATATTTGGGATGTTCAGATTTTGGGTTTTGATTAGGATCCATCTGAGTTAGAACATTATCAAAATTTTGTCTCCTAATAAGTTTAATTTTCAATACAAATAAAAATGTTTCCAGGACACAAGGCACAGCATTTGTTTTCAGGTAGACATGCCATTACAAGTCTGAATAAAGTGGATTTACGATTAAAAAAGAAAATGCAAAGTTCAGCTATAAAACTTACACAAAAGAATAATCCTTGTCTGGAATAGTAGGAAAAACACCAGTACTCTAAATGAAGTGTAGTGATAAAGATACTTGTGTCGACAATGTCAATATGAGCTCAGTCACAATTGCCCTCCCCCCCCCCAGCCCCCAACAGATAAAAGGATTCACATTTGTGCTGATATTTCTCAAGGTTTGATATCCTCTTATTGGTGCCAGCTGGAAGTTTGTGAAGTTCCTAAAGAAATCAATTTCATGAGACCATAGTCAGTGGATTGAAAAAAGGAACACAGGTCCATGGGGCAATCACAGGATTACACTGTGGACACATAGCTTGGCACCTTTATAACAGAAGACACTGGGTATCTGAGAAAATAGCATTCTGTATTTCATTCTGACATTTTAGCTCTTGGCAGCAAAGTAAGGACTATTGGTTGAGCCCAAATCAAATGCAATGAAAGAAAAGCAGTTTTACTAAAAGAGATGCAGGTGAAGGAACTCACTTGTCACACAACAGCAGTAAAAGAAAAAAATCTAAATATGTGGCCCTAGGCAGCCATTTCATTACAGTTGTTGTGTATCTGTCTAAAAATAGCTCACTTGCAATTCCAAAATATTTAAAGCCATAATCAAAGCATCTTGTCCTAATTAGAACATTAGACATGAATTATACAGCAGAGACCCTGAAATTATACAGCACTGCCCCGCCATCTCTACACACACAATCCTACACCCACAAGCCCTCTACTATTTTCTGCCCAACACAGTTCAATCACAACAGTATGTCTTGTGCTATTATTTAGTTTGAAATCTGCATGTAGAGTGAGAAATATTGAATTTAATATCTATGTGCTGAATTTTTTTGTACTGCATCACCCCCATACCGCACTGTGTTCCATCTGGATTATCCATAATACCTTGGAAAGGATCACCACCATCTTCTTGCATACAACAAAAGCTAGATTCCTCCTGCAACTGACACTGCCCTTGCAGCCAGAATGCCTCCTCTCATACTCCTTGTAGAGAGGTGTTTATAGAAGATTGTAATTTAGAGACGCTCCCTCATAAAGGACAGTATTATGGACATAGGAATTTAGCAATGTGCCCTGGAGATGAGGATTGGGAACACTGTACAACTGTGTGCAGCAGTTCATCAGAGATGCTCTCCAGTTTGTTAAAGTTTTATTTCTTTCACAGTCATTGATTTGTTGTTTAATGAACCACAAGATAGTTACATGCTCTCAGAAGTGCTGGATGAGAAGGAAACTGAAGTCATTTTGAAGTTAACTTCTGTGTTTGCAAATGAAAGCTGAGACAAAGGAAGGTGGCAGAGAAGCACGTGCTGCACCAGGCACAGAGGCTTTTGCATGTATTTGGTGAGCACACTAGTAGCTTGCGTAGCTTAAGCGGGGGTGGGGGGGGAAGCAAAAAATGGATGTGTTGCAACCTCCATCTAATCTGCAATTGTCAGGCAATGTTGCAGAGAACTGGAAAAAAATATCAGAGATTTAAATTTTATTTAGCAGCCATTGGGGCAGATGAGAAAAACGATCAAGTGAAATCATCAATCTTTTTGCATGTTGTTAGGGAGAAAGCATTGGATATTTATAACCATTTTAAATTTGAGGAAGATGAAAGCATGAAATTAAGTAAAATACTGACTAAATTTGAGGAACATTGAATGCCAAAAAGAAATGAAACCTTTGAGAGAGAAATTTATTTTTACATGCATGCAAACAACTGATGACGGCATAGTAGAGCAATATGTCACAGAATTAAGGAAAGTTAGTAAAATCTGTGACCTTGGTGAGCTGACAGAGTCTTTGGTCAGGAATAGAATCATCTGTGGCATTAGAGACAACGTGTTAAGAGAGACTGCTCCGTGAAGGACATTTAACTTTAAAAAAAAGCTTTCCGAATATGTAGGGCAGCAGAAACTGTGAAAGCACAAACCAAATTGCTGAATTCACCAAAAGGGTTACCATGTACTAAATAGGTCAAATCAAAGAGTGGAATCACTCGCTATGAAAACCACCACTAGGATGAAGAATGGGGATAGAAGGTCATGTGGGAAGTGTGGATCACAGCATGGACCCAAACAGTGTAGTGCCTTTGGGAAACTCTGTCATAAATGTGGGAAAATAATCATTTTACAAAATGCCGCAGATCCCAAATGCAGAAAATTCAAGTGCATCCAGTTCCACAAAGGCCATATGAGAAGATTAGCACTGACTTAAATACCTGGCAATTAAAGAATTACTTAATAGTCACAGATGATCTCTGCATTCCAAAATCTGCATATTGCACAGTACTAATTGTAAGCCAGTGACAGCCAGCATGAAGGGAATCTTCTCCAGACATGAAATTTCAGATGAAGTCTTCAGTGACAATGGGCCACAATTTTACAGAGCAGATTTTAGGCAATTTGCCATAGATTGGGATTTTCATCACAAAATATCAAGTCCAAATGACCCCCAGTAAAATGGACTTGTGGAAAGGTCTATATGAACAGTAAAAAACCTTCTGAAAAAGACTTTTGACAATCTGGGTGATTTGTGTAAAGCTTTATTTGTTTATCAAAGTACACCTCTGGACAATGGCTTTTCTCCAGCTCAGCTGTTAATGGAAGAAGGATCAGATCTAATTTACCAATTACTGATAACTTGCTGAAAGCTCATAACAATGAAACCATATGGAAAATGAAAGAAAATCAGAAGTGGAAGGAGAGAGATTATTTTGACAAAAGCGCCCATGATCTCCCATCGCTTAACCTGGGTGACAGAGTGTGCCTGAGAAATCACACCTCTGGTATTTGGGGCCAAAGAGGTGCCATTAAAGAACTGCTGTATCCCAGTCCAGACAGACCAGGAGGACACATTTTGATGTAAGTAAAGGAATCTATGAGTAATCCCAGGAAGTTCCAACACATTGACAGCTGATCTGGCATTTCCCATCTGACCCTTAATCATCAAGGCACAAAGGAGAAACTGTCAGGAACAAGAGAAGAAGTCAGATTCTAATATAAGACTGATACTGAGAAGAACAGACCAGATTAAATGTCCTGAAAGACTCATAGAGACTTGCTAACCTGCCTGGAGAAGGGGTATGATGTGCTGGTAACTGCTCCTCTCTAGGTAGCTGATATGCTGGGTTTATGGAAATGTCCTCTATGGGTTGAGTTAATTCATTTTTCTTTAAGAGGGAAGATGTAGAGATGTTGAAGATTGTAATTTAGAGATGCTCCCTCATAAAGGACAGTATTATGAACATAGGGATTTGGAGATGTACCTTGGAGGGGGGCGGTTGGGAACATTGTCTGGCAAAGTGCAGCAGTTCACCAGAGATGTTCTCCAGTTTTTTGTTCCCTTCTTGTTTATTACACTCCTTACCCTTAACTGTTCCCAAAGATCGTAGTGGAGAGTTAAATAACTTCTTTCTCCACCCTCTTTTCAGTCATTCAAACACCACTTCCTCAAACTCTTCTTCCTCTTCCTCGTCATATAGACATCTTCTACAATCCCCTAACTCCCTCCTATTCCTCTGATTTCAGCACCTAACTCTTCCTCTTCATTTCATTCCAATTTCCCTTCCTTATTGACATTGACCACAATGATGGCTAGTCTCATTTCCTAGCTTCCTGCCTCCTAGCCATCAATTCTTTGCTTGACCTTCTACCCTAGATCAACAGTCCCTGTTACCAAAATGGCTATTCATAGACTTGTCTTCACTAAATACTGCCTTTTCCACACTCTCCATTTCAGAGTTGCCTCACGTTTACCTCTCTCCAACTGCCATCTCATCTGCTTCAACATCACCCACTTAACCTCTGGTTTCCACCTGCCCACCACATACTTCTTGAACTTCAAACCATTCTCAGGACCCTCCTTCCCTCTCTCTCTCCTCCCACCTCATAGGAATGGCCACACTGGATCAGACTAGCAATCCATCTAATTCAGTATCTTAGAGACAAGAGTGCTTTGGAGGAAAGGTGGAGGAAAACTTACAGAAGGCAAAGTTGTGGATTGAGCTGCCATACAGGGGAGTTTCTTCTAGACCTCTGGTAATCAGAGAGTGGCTTTTGCCTTGAAGCTTGATAGTCTATATCTGTTCCCAGACTCTTGGGTTTTTATTCTTTGCTCTTATTTGAATATTTTTATATATAGATGTCTAACTTTTTTCTTGTTCAACTGAGTTCTTGGTTTCAGGGATATTTTGTAGCAGTGGTCTACAGGCTAATTGTGTGATAAGTGAATGAATATTTCCTTCTAGCAATTTTAAATTATCTACCTTTCAGGTTCAATGAATCTCCCTCTCTTTTTGTGCATTGTCTGAAAGAGTGAAAAGGTAGAAATTTCCTATATATCTTCTGTAGTCATTTATCTGGATATCTTTATTATGCCCCTTTGTATTAGTTTCTTCTCTAGAAAGAAGAGACCCAGTTATTTCAATCTCTCTTCTCATAAACGTTTTTTAAGGCCTCTACTCGCTGTTTTTGCCTGTTTCCGAAACCCTTCCATCCCTTTTGAGGTAGGGTGACCAGAAATGAACACAGTCTTCCAAGAGTTAGCATAGCGTTGATTTACATAATGGCATTATATTTTAGAATTATTCTCCATCTCATTCCTTGTGCACCCAAAAAAGAAAAAAAGACCACTGCTTATTGTTGAGCAAAGGTTTTCACTAAGCTGTTTGCAATGATGCCCAAGTCTGTTTCTTGTGTTGTCATAGTTAACTTAGAACCTAGTAAGGTGTATGTTCTGGTAATTGCTTTCAATCAGCATTATTTGTATTTGTCAATGCTTAATTTTATCTACTAACCTGTTTCCTATTGATCTAGCTTGGTTAGTTACCGCTGAAGTTCCTCACACTCTCTCTTTTTGTTTTGACTAGCCTAAATAATTTTGTTATGGGCAATTTTTGCCACCTCATTCTTGCTTCAGTGCATCCACTAGCAAGGGTGGGATGAAATGGATATAAGGACACAAGAAACTTGTAGTGTTCCCATCCCCATGTGGGACCATTGAGACAAGATCAAGATAAGGAACACTGAAATCAAACTAAAGAAAGCCTGTACAGGAATACCTTCCTGTATCAAATCCTTGTGCTAGGCAAGTATTGTTCCCATGAAGGATCAACATTCAAAGGGACATTTCAATAGCACAGATGTTATAACAAAAATCAGCAAAGGGGTTTAGGTGCAAAAGAAGATATCCCTGAAGAATGTGTGAAGGTGACTGGAACATGGAGATTATAAAAAATGGAAGAACAACAGTACTCAATCACTAAAACTAATGCAGCAAATGATGCTGCATATTAGAAATAGATGTTAAGTAATATGCAAATCTATCTATGGCAAAATCATATACATATAATATTTTAGACTATACCATGTTACCATCAAAATTTTAACAAAGATTTCAGATGCAGTTTGCATTGACATTATCCGACTTTCTGTTACCTTCGGGCTATGACCTGGGGATTTTCATAGCATCACAGGGGTCAGATTACAGCAAAACTTCAACAAACTATGTATTCCTATTGCTGTAAGGGAAATAACCCAAAATGAACAGACTTCTGCATAAAACTTCCAAAATCAACAGTATTGTGATCTTCCTGTAATACTATGATTTGATTTTTGCACAATACAAAGACTGTCGCAGTGCACATTTTACAAAATAATGGTCTCATTTAAATAATTATTAATCCAACCCAGCACACGTTACTCAGGAAATGCTTTCACTGGAGTTTGTGGGAGGTTTGCTTGAGTAATGACCAAGGGTCAAATCACCCCTTCCATAGGAATATAAAAAGGAGAGGAAATGCTATGAGTTGTAACTCCCATCCCACTAGGGAGGAGAATGGGTTTCATGGTTTCATCTACAGGTACAGAGAACAGGCTAGGGGCACAGCCTTAAAAGGCCATTGGTGGCATTTTGACAGTGCTAAGTGCTCCAGAAAGTTGAAAGCACCAACCCATACAATTGCAGGATGAGGTCAGAGAAGAAGAGAGAGTCTCTACTGCATGTATGTGCCTTCCTTCCCACCCCTGTATGAGAATAACCTCTCAGGAAGCCATACTGTCATAGGAACGTCACTTGGCTGAAACCCTACTGCCCTTGGGACTGTGTCAGTGTACTCAGGAGGTTTCTGCACAAGTAGTTCTGATAATGTCAATACAATCTTGCATCTGAACTCCTACAGGGGGATGATGATGCTTTGGTGAGCAGCCCCTCCTCCCATCCCCCCACTAGCTCCTCCCTCTTCATAGCAAAGGGAGAGATGTGATGCCATTTCCATTCATCTCTCCCACATTTGGCCCACACTGGCCACTTTTACCTGTTTTTTTACCCCCACGTTTTTTTAGTCCACGGTCAGGCACTCTCCATAAGGGATGGTCTGGCTCTGAGTAAGTACAGCCTTCTGTAACTATGGAAAGAATGTGCACCAAAGAGCAAAACTACACAATATAATACTATTTCCCCAAATGAAAAGTTGATTAAAGGAAAGCAAAGATCATAAAGAAAAGGTCTGGAAAATACAGCTGCCAAATATAAAACAACTGGTGAACCACAATGTGTCACAATGCTGGGAGCCCCCTGGTGTATTTTCCTGAGGTGCTTCAGCTGCTGAAATACAAAAGCCAATCCTACCAGAAAAATAAACACAAGTGGGAAAGTGTTTGTTTACAATGGCAAACCTTTGTAGAGAAAAGGTGGGAGAAGTACGCACCCACCTTGTCTCTCTAATAGTGTGGGATCAACACAGCTACAGCAACACTGCATAAAGCATTTTGTAGTTAGTAATAGCTTCATGCTTGTGTTTGCACACACGTGATGTGAGCTACTTTGCTGGCTGAATTTTTGCTGGCTTGGATCTGCTTTGTACCTCATTTACATAAATCCATATATGCTCCTCAGCGCCAAATTTGTATATCACATCTTCGACTGCAAGTGACATTTAATTAAAACCATAAATTATCTTTTAATGATAACAGTGATGGTATTGACAAATGAGTTATTTTTCTGTTAAGGTTAATTACATCAAAGTTAGACACACCAATGTGTGCTTGGGCAAGGGTGTTTTGATTGTTGCTAACAAGCTGTATATGTGGCTAGCACTTTTTTCATGGACAGATAATAGGAAATGAACAAAAACCTGTTGTGTCATGATTTATTGGCTTCAGACACCCCACTATGAAAAGCGTCGGACCACCAGACTTGTTATTGGCATCTCGAGATGATGCATCTTTAGGATTGCAAAGAAATGTGACTAACCTTGGTTGGTTTGCTACTGAAGTCTATTTTTTTCCCACATGTGCATCCTTACGATGGAAAGCTCCAGAAGCAGGAAGCAGATATATACAAAGTGTATGGGCCTAATAAGACAATCAAAGCTCTTTAACAGAGAGAGAATATTAGTCAACAAGAAACTCAGAGACAGATTTTGCACCCTTACTCTCTGAGGCATACTAGCCACTGAAATCAGTAGGCCTACATATGGAATAAGGTATTATTCTACATGAGTAAAGTTGGAAAAATCCCTAACTAAAAGCCAAATAGTTTAGGGTGAAAATGCATATCACAGTTTGCTTAATGTCCATAAAATGTATGATCATTTCCATAAAATAATTCTTCTACCTCAGAAATGTGGAAGTCTGGAAATGAACAGGTACAGGATGTAGTCACTTCACTCATGCCACCCAGTCTTTCTTAACTTATTATCACTACATGCAAGTTATATCTTTCCACCAACCTCAACGACTGTATTTCCCTTTGTTGTGTTCTGAAACAATTATAAATATATTGTTAAATATATACAGACAAATATGCAGTTTAGCTGAATAAAAAGTAAAGACTTTCATACTAGTTTAATCTCAGGGTGGATTAGCAAATTTTCCTCCCAGTCCATGTATTAAAGGAGTAGCAAGATTCCTTTCATGAATGAAACAGGAAATCTTAACACTAGGGATTTGGAATGTATCAGAGATATGGTCTTTTATTTTATATAATTGGTACATTTGCTTGTGTTTAACTGTCTTTAATGTTTTACTGTCTTTTAAATTAGTAATAGTGTACTATACGTTAAAGGTATATAAAACATTGGAAATTATACCCTTAGTAAGGAAATGGAATTTTACAACCTTCTAATAGTATGTTCTTCTTAATTTTACATGTATTTGTGGAAATTATAAGGAGGCAAAGTTAAAGTTGCTAAAATGTAGGCTTTCATTCAGCAATTCCATTTTCAATAATCTGCTAGTCATTTGCTATTTTGACTTTTATATATTGTTATGCAAATTTAATTAAGAGGCAATATTAGGTTTGGATGGGTGATATAAGTTGAGTGCCCTTTTTTAATTTAAATTTAAATTTAAATTTAATTTAAATTAAAAAAAAATCTAACTATTTTGGTTTTTTCCTACTTTTTTCAACCAGCCCTAGCAAACTAGATTGGACAAAGCTCTACCAAATATTCTGTAACAGACAATCCTGCAATGACAGGGGAATGCACTATGATCTACAACACAGTAAGTCTTATATTACTGTTACTTATTTGTATTTTCTTAGCACCTAGACGCCCCAATCAAGCCAGCAATTGCGCTAGGTGCTATACACACATCCATCTCTAATTTCCTGATGAGAATATAGTGTTTGGGTTGTAGATAAGAAAAAGAAGGGGAAAAGGTTAGAGGGAAACCCTTTCTGTAATTAAAAATAACATTCAGAATGTCTGAGCTTTCACCCGTCCTACAGCAACGTGCAGCTAAACTGACAATAAGCGAACACCAAAAACAAAAGAAAAAACAAGATCCACTATATAAAATTAGCTTCTGTAGTTAACAGAAG
The DNA here is from genome assembly GCF_007399415.2 of Gopherus evgoodei. Lineage (NCBI taxonomy): Eukaryota > Metazoa > Chordata > Testudines > Testudinidae > Gopherus > Gopherus evgoodei. The sequence continues at coordinate 112,483,352 of NC_044322.1, read as the reverse complement.
TTGAGACAGATTTCCGTGAAATCAAGGACAATATGGCAACCATAATGGAACAACTATAGTCTTTCTAAGAATTTTTGTTTTAAAAGGGGATTGGAAGAAAATGTACAAGGAATAACTAATACAAGAGGACTACCTCCTCCTTTCATTGTTCCTTTTTATTTATGTTTTCAAACTGAGTGAAAAAGAGTTACACATAGAAAAATACATATATTTCTGTGCGGCACTTTTAAATGTTAGCTCAGGCCCTTCTTAATTGTTTTGTTATATTAAAAATTTTCTTTAAGTAATAACTTTGCCACTTACATGTAATTCTGTGAAACACTTGAATGTCTCCTAAGTACATATGAGAGGACTGATTGGGATAACAAGCCATAGTATTTTGGAAATAAACTAAAGTACATCTAAAGCCGAAAGATATATTGTATATAGTATGTTCAGGATATGCAAGCACACGTTAAATTTATTTATATATACTATTAAATTTGAGTCAAAACAGAAACTGCTTTAACCTCTAAAGAAGACAATAATCCCACCAGTTTGCTCCTTGTAAATTTAGCACAATACCAGCAATGAACTAGCACAATAGTGCTTCACAAAGACTTCCTAACCAGTGAGATTTTACCCCATTTCTACCAAATCAAAATACCACAAGTATGAATCCTGTTCAGATGGACTTACATCTAGAACTATGACTTCCTCATGGTTACTAGGTTAGTCAGTTTTAGCAGTTGTATATGAGATTGCTAAATCTGTGCTATTCCTGGTACAATTTTCTCCTAAGGGAGATTCCTTGTTACTAAGATTTATAAAGTGAGGGTATTGTGATGTCATCTCTTACCATTGTGCTGCTTTGTTGTTCTTGCATTCCCATCTTAATGACCGCACAAGTTGATAGACTCAAAGAAAAGGTGGAGATATGTAAATTCACTGGTTGATGCCGGGGAGGCGGAGCAGATTTCTAAACTGGGAGGCAGTGAAGGGAGCAACCTAACATTCAAACTATTTGAAAGAAACCTTTCATGTTTCATCAGGCTGGCTCTTTAAAACTGCCTCCCCCCTCGAACCTGTCCTGAAAACTGGAAAAACTGGGTGTCTGACTGCAATTTATGGAGACATTAGTAATGAAAAGACATTACAGATCCCATGACATCTTTGGTTTTTGGTAGATAGAAATGTTATCATATCCTCTAAAATTAGATCCAAATACTGTTCTGGAGCCATGTGAGAAACTGCCATTAATATCAAAATTACAAAATAATGTGATTATTTCTGAGCTTGTAATTGAAATCTGAAATTTAAATGCATTTTGATAAAATTTTTGTGAACAATTTTGCAAATATGTAGTTTCATTTTTAGACTAGCTCTCCTGTTTGATAATTGGTATGTTGCCATTATCATTATTTTTAGCACTTTTAGTATCCTTCACATTTTGAAGCACTGTAGAATGCAATACAGCATGGGGCCGGGTCCTGAGAGCTGCTGAATGCCTGCAACCCCACTGAGGTCAGCACATCTCTCAGAATTTGACTCATGACTTAATTAATCTATGGACTGAATTTCACTGAAAGGATACTTTTTGCATTTTTCATACACAAAGAGCAAAAATGCATCATTTCAGTCCGGATGTCTCATTTCAGCATATGGAAAATAACAAAATGTAAGTCTCCATGAGAGAGCGCAGTGTGATAAGACCCATACATTTCATACAGTGCACTGTCCCTGCAACAGTTAGAGAGGGAGACTCCTTACCTTTAAAGGTCCAGGTCCTGAACCAGCAAAGTTTTTAAGCATGACTAGTCCTATTGGCTTCTAGGGGACTGCTCGCATGCTTAAAATCATCTGAGTGTTTATATGCTTTGCTGGATCAGTCAGTGTACTTCACATTCCTTCTGCTCAAATAATCGACCTTTTCAAGTCAGAACTGCCTGTTCTAGAATTTGGTAGGTAGATTCGTGGTAGGTAAAAAAGAGCAAGTAAATCCATACCTCCTGCTCCTCACATCTTCAAAGCTATCATTTTAAGTTAACATTTAATTTCTATTGATCTTTTTTTTTTATTACTGAATATGCTTACAACAGTTCTGGTTTGCTACAGCTGGTTTCCTGTTATTTCTGCCAAATGTGAAATAGCTATAAAACTTGAAAAGGTTTTGGTGCTGTCACTGCATGAAAAATTGCATCTACAGAGGAAAATTAAGTATGAGCCTTATCCTTTAATTGCTTTAATCTTATTTTATAAGTCAACTTTTTTACCCCCAGACTATCTCTAAGCTTCCGATACGTAACTATTTTTTGCCCTTTAGGTTATGTTATTTCAGTCAGGTATAATGTGTTCATTAGCAACAACAAAAGAGATGAGAATTATCTGCTTGCATTTCAGGTCCAAATCAACTTAACAGTCCCCATCTTTAGCTAACAAGAGCAGTGCCTCTGGCTCAGCTTCACAAAATATGTAATCTAATCTCTACAAGACAGCATAAAAGGTGCTGGCTGCAACCATTTATTAAGGAAATAGATCATGCCAGCAGACAAACTAATAGAAAATGGTTTCGTTACTCCCAAGGGACCAAATCTTTCACTCCATATGTAGGCAAATCTCCCACTGAGATCAATGGAAATTTTACTTGAATAAGTAAAGAATAGCCTACAAGCAGTTCAAGGAAAAATTAAATGTAAGTTCCTTCTAGCATGAGTGTAGGGACACACTCAGTGTGTGTGTGTGAGAGAGAGAACACACACAGTAGACTATAAAGCATATTATCAGCAGGAATCTGGGAAAACCATATTCCTCATGAGTAGCGGAGCTGAGTGAGTTATGCACATCCTCTCAAATGTGTGCCAAAAAAGTCTTCTGCTTATGCCACTCGTTTTACAGAAAAAAAAAACTATTTTGGAAATATTTTAGAGCATTGAATTTTTTTTGCTATTTTTCAGATCCCTCTACCAATAAAGCTGGGTTCACTTAACTGCAGTGAGTCTGCCTGTATAGGCCTTGAATGGAGAGAAAAAAAAAAGTAAATATTAGAAACTCTTTAAATTATAGAAAGTGTGTTTGTATACATATATATGTGATATTGCAGGACCTCTTAGGGCTAGAAGCAATTGCTGTGTATCCTATTGGAAATTTGGGACTCTCCCTTTTCCACTGAATTAAGACTCACACTTTTAGCTTTATTGTTGCTCTGGTGGAGATGGATTAGTGGGCAGAGTGAAGGTGAAACAGTCATAGGTAAGGCTTAAGATTTTTGTCATGGATATTTATAGTAAAAGTCACGGACAGGTCATGGGCAATAAAGAAAAATTCATGGAAGCCCGTGACCTGTCTGTGACTCTTACTAAAAATATCTATGACAAAATGGGGAGCTCAACTGCAGGGTCCCCACACCACCTGCAGAGGCTGGGCAGCTGCGAGGGCCCACTCTGAGCTCTGGGGGTCCCCACCCCCAGTAGCGGCTAGGTGTTCCACGGTCTCCTGCCACCTGCAGCGGCTGGGAGCTCTGGGAGCCCCTGCCGCCTGTGGTGGCTAGGAGCTGCAGCCCCACCACCAGTGGTGGCTTGGAGCTTGGGGACCCTGCCACCTGTGGCAGTCAGAAGATTCAGGGGTACTCCCACCTCTTGCAGCTGCTGGGGAGGGGGACGAGGGTACCCTACAGCTCCAGCCACTGGGGCTGAATTCACAGAGGTTGCTGGAAGTCACCGATTCCGTGACTTCCACGACCCCTGTGAAAAAATCATAGCCTTAGTCATAGGTCCAAAATATTCAGACTTTACATACATACATAAACACACACGTGCGTGCGCACACACCCCCTTAATTGGCAATGTACTAGCATATCCTTCTTCTGCACTCAAACTTTGAAATTAAAGCACTTTTCAAAGGAAGATTATATTTGAATGATATGAAATAAATATGCCTTGTGGTGTTCAGAGACTTAGTTTTGCCTTTCCCAATCTCACTTTCCACCCAGTTAAAAGCTGGGGCCACCTCCTTTTATTTGTTTTGGGGGTTTTTTTGGAAATGGGAAACTGTACAGCTGAATAGTCAGGTGATCACTGGCTAACTACATGTGAAGAAAAGGAAGTGGCAACATTTCAAGATGAGGCATTCCTCGTCTCCTCTCCATACTCTTGTAGCTACACTTTAAAGGTAAGGTTTTCAAAATGGTTGGCATTGGCCTAACTCTGTTCTCATTGAAGTCAGTGATAAAATTCTTATTCACTTCACTGGGAACAGACTTAGCCCAATGTTAAATGCTCATCCTAAATCTTTTTTATGACGAATAAAGATCCTGTGTTTTAGGGTATACAGTAACTATTTCTGATTATAGGAAAAAATAGTCTAATGTCCACTACTTGGCTTTTTTAAAGAGTCCATCAATTTCATCCTCTTTCTATCTGAAATTCTCAGTCCTCTCTCCCTTCCTCCCTCCAGGATGCTTGATCTTGATTCAAGAGTGTTTTTGCATCTCATGTCCTCCAGTGACAGCAGCCAGTCTTTGTGGAACCCCTGTTTATCACCTAGTAAGTTATGATAGCACAGCTCATCCTATTCCATCTCCCAGACAGTGGACTATATATACAATTAAAAGAAAAAAATGGTGCATCCTGTATCAGATATTTTACAAAAGAACACTGCTAGCATTTCCTAAAGCATTAAAATACCTCTCTCTTAAATATCAGGCCTTTCATTTTATTTTAAGTTCCATCTGTCTTAGTTCTGACCTATTTAACTGACAGTTTAACATTTTGTGAGCTATTGGGCCTATTGGAAGGAGAAGAGGGAAGATCAGCATGCATTGCCATAATTAGAAGCTCTCTTGGCACAATGTGCAGTACAGAACTCCCCAAAGGAGTCAGAAGTCAAATCTTTCCTGTGTGCCTTATAACTAAATAGCTTGTTTAGGTTTAGTCTCAAGTCCAGCAAATAAGTTGTTGTTAGTACAAAGTCCTAGTCCCAAGTCCAATAAATCAGATGTTGTTAGCACAGTCTCTGGAGGAGAAGAATCCATGTCATTCACAGATTTTGCCCACCAGAGGTCAAAGACTTAGCTAGCAAGGATACCCAATTGTATCTTGTTAAGGCCTGATTCAGTGCACTTTTATGCCGGTGACATTTTCATTGAAGGATCAGACTGAAAAGGATGTAAGGTCTACATTCGGAGCAGAAATAACTGGGAGTAAAATGAAGAGTTTGATTTAAGTGTCATTAAGACTAAACAAGACCTGCATCCATCAAAATTTCAGGGCCCCACAAAAAAAAGATCAATTTTCAGCCCCTCAGCCCCAGTGGACACCTCCACCTCAGACCCTACCCAGCAAGTATACTTTAGAAACAGTTCACTCCAGGCCCTTATCACAGATGCTGCTGGGCCGGCTCTATGGTGTGTGGGCTCATCAACATTATCCCAGTGTCATGCATCAAGTATGCTAGGTGAGGGTCACACCACACGTGACTCAGGTGTAGCCAACCTAGGCTGCACAGAAGACAAGGTTGGGATATTGCCCTTGTCTGTGGCTGCTGTGAGGCAAGAGCTGGGATACTAAAATCCTCTTCTCTTATGTCCCCCTGCTCCTGATAAGGGAGCTCTAGTTATTTCCAAAGAAGATCAGGTTAATCCAGAATCTTTAGGAAACCTTCCTCTTTGAAAAAGCCTTTCCACCAAAAGGATGGCACAACATGGACACCCTCTTCTACCTAACCCTCTACCAACCAAAAAAGGAAACTAATAACATCTAAAAAGTATATACCAAAAATCCTATCCCAAGCAGAGTTTTAACCCTGAAAAGGGAGACATGCCAGAGACTCCAAGAAGTCTGCTCAGGATTTCACTATTGCTCTTGATTTGACATGGAAGGTGCTTAAATACTATGATACTGGGCAGTGATATAGACCTTGTGGAAATAAATAGATGGCTGGACGAAGGGTCTGAATTCTAAAATTCTAAACTAATCTCAAAAACTCCACTTTTTGACAGTTGAAAAAGTAGCAATCACAAGCACCAATGCGGGGGAGGTGTGCCTGCCTCTCTCTAGAGATTATGAAAGCCAAATCCCTTAGAGAAAACTTCAGACAACTTCTTAAAAAGGTGATATCAGATAATGCTTTAAAATAGTCTTAGTCTTTTGCTTGTTATTTCTAATATACCCACTTACAAGTTTGAAAATAGTATTTTCCCGCACCCCTGTAGTTCAGATTTTCTTGTTTGGAAAGTAACTGAAACATGTCTGCTTTTGTTTCACAGTTTCAATTTATAAAGCACTCTATCATCCCAAAAGAAATCTGTGTAATAGAGTTACCAGTTGAAGTTAGCAGAGTTCTGGAAAGAGAGTTTGGTGGTTGTTGTTTGCTGCCTCTGAGCCAGTGAGAGGGAACACACAACATTTGGAGTTAAATCCTGCCCCCACTGAAGTCAATGGGGTCAGGATTTCACCCTTTGAGTTAGATTCACTGGGAGGACTTAGGTGTGTAACTGCCACTTTAGGCGCCTAAATCCAACATTTAGGCACCACTGGCATTCACAAAACCACTGGTCAGCTGCTGCCACCTAACAGTGTAGATGCCTACAGTCCTTAGGTACCTATGGGTTTGTCTGCACAGGGCCACAGTCCAGACTATGGAGATGTGAGTGGTAGCGTACTCTAATGTGTTGTGCTCTGACTGCCCTATGTAGACCCTGCTGGTGTGACTATGTTAATGTGAACTAGGTATCTTTCAGTGCACACCAGCAGGGTCTACACAGCACGGTTAGAGCACTACCTGTTAGAATGCAATTCACACCCCCCGTAGAAAAGACTGTGGCTCCGTGCAGACAAGCCCTAAATTTCCACTGGTAAACTCCGTTAGGCACCTAGGTTCTGCCACTGGGAAAGCACATAACCACCTAAGTCCTGACACCACTGAGCTGCTCAGCACCTAATTCATGCCTAAATCAGTGTGATTCACAATCTAAGCTCTCCCCCACCTATCGGGCCTGATCTGATAGGTGTGCTTATAAACATCTGAGAGCATAACTACCAGCTTGGGGCCCACATAAAACAGGAAGGAGCAGGTTCCACACTTGTGCCCAATAGCCAGGTGCTTAGGGTACTCCGTTTGCACGTGGGAGACCCACGTTCAAATCCACCTGATGGGAAGCAGGGATTTGAAGCCTGGTCTGCTCACCACCCTGGTGAGGGGATGCTAATCACTTAGCTATCAGGTACTGTAATATGAGACTCTCCTATTGAAGCTGTTCTACTGTGTATAAAATACTTAAATATTCATTGTACCAGGGACTGGAGCCTGTCTCTCCCAGGTGTGGGCACGCTAACCAGTAGACTATACAGTCTCTCTGGTCCAGTGAATAATTAGGCATTTAATACAAAATGGTACTCCCAATCCTTGCAAAGGACTCTTGCATGGCTTGGTTGAACTGGACCCTGTGTGTTCATTCAGTCATAGGCAGTATATTGCTGTTTCACAACATTTTAGCTGATCAAAGGAGCAACACAGATACAATCTGAATCCCAATTCCATCCTAGCTCAGTTAAAGGAAAATTGTCTACTGAAGATATTAGAAGGGGAAAGTCCTCCAAGGATGACAACGTAAGAAAAGCATTATCTTCATTGACTGTTTTACCTTTGAAAGAATATTCTGTTATTTTTTTCAAAAGCTAGGTTTGGACCATTTACCTGTCAGTGCCATACTAGTTCCGTTAGAAGCCATGGTCTCTTTCAAAGTATTCAAATCCTCCCGGAGGTGCCAGAAATAAATGTGAAACTGATATCCTAAATGAAGTAATTCTCAGATGGAATGTGTATATCCTTATGGTGCAACCATTTGACCCAGTATTTGTAGTGACTTTACTTCTGCTTCAAGTAATATAGTGTGAATCCCTGAAAGTGTCACAAAGTGACATTAAAATGAAGAAATCATGTACTGGATTTTCTTTTAAAACAGCTGGATTAAAAAAAATATATTTATGGAAAGATTTTTCCACCTTCTGTAAAGAGAAAATTCAGTGGAGTTCCTTGGCCACAGCCTCTTTTGATTCCTCTGCTGATGTGAGAGTTCTTTATCATAGAAACATAGAAGATTAGGATTGGAAGAGACCTCAGGAGGCCATCTAGTCCGACCCCCTGCTCAAAGCAGGACCAACCCCGATTAAATCATTTATAGTGAATAACAACCATATTGTACTCCTGTGAAAAAATATGGACCAAATTCTGATCTATATTAAACCAGTGTAAATCAACTCCACTGCTGAATTAGTCTGATTTACACCAGTTTCTCAGATCAGAATTTGGCCCTTTGAACACAGGCTGGAGCCAAACAGACTGCTGCCAAAAGTAATTTATTTGCCTATGTACTCTAACGTGTAAATCTATATGTCCTGAGGGAATAATTACAAACATTAACATTTAACAATTATTTTCTTCTTGGTGGCTTTATTAAATTGAGTATTCCAAAACAAAGTTGCTTTTGACTTTAAACTACATTAATGACAGCCAAGAAAGAGAAATTGAGTATGTCAGCCTGATCTCAGTCATTTGAACTGACTTCCTTTTGTCCAGTAAAACCAATGTCCTTTCTAAATGTTATGATATTCCATGATTTGGCCCCTATCAATATCTCTGACATGGACATATTTCCAGACCTATAGCTGGATACTGCAACATCCATCGCTATTTTTTTCTTCTTTTGGCGAGAATGGGGACTAGCACCTTTAGGCCCAGCCCAGTAGCTCTTGTTCCAGGTGTGACAGTTGTAAGATTAAACCCTGGTATTGCACTTTTTCTTTGGCATAAAAATTGACACTCTGGATCAGATCCCCAGCTGGTGTAGATCAACCCAGCTCCATTCACTTCAGTGGTGTAAATTGGTGTAGCACCACTGACTTTTATGGAGTGACACCAGTTTACTCCAGCTGAGGATCTGGCCCTTTATCTTAGAGAACGCAGAACCAAATGCTATCCAGCACCTGTTTGTGCAATTTCCAAAGATCCAGAGTCTGCAAAAATTAAAACTAATTTCCCCTTTAGCATACAAGAGTTCCCTTGCATTTTTCTAATCTACTACAACAGTTAGTGGTTAAACAGTATTCTCATTGGTCTGGTACAGTACCACGGTTTGCTCTTCTGTACAGGACTTGGGCTCCACAGTGCTCTATTTTTGCAGGACTGAGGAACCTCTCTGCTGGAAACAAAACTCAGCATGCTCCTAAACTTGTATTTACAGGTACATAATTCCCCACATTCATTCAGCCTCATCCCACAGCTGGTGCACTGAAGTCTTGCAGTAACATTCTTTGTTCAGAATGGCATAAAAATATTGTAAGGTGTAGAGGCTACATTTGAATGCTGGTTTGTGAAATAACAATCCAGACAAAGTATTCTTCTTCTCAAATTAAATCACACTATGCTGAACACCTCCAAAGGGGTTTGTGGGCTAATGAGGGCATTGACACTTTCACTAATCAACATATCTGAAACAAGTTTAACACAAGGAAACTTTGCTTCTTTAATTAAATGTATAACTAAGCAAGCACTCTGTTACTTTCTAATGTGTGCAGAAATAACAAAGAAAAGCTCTTTGGCATTAATGCCCTAAGCAAAGATGCATGCCAAAAGGTAGTGCTTGTTCAAACTAAACCTAATAACGACACATTTTTCAGAAATATTTCTTGACTGTTATCTCATGACAGTTGCGTTTCTGCCTTGGAACAATATCTAGTTTTTAAAAAGAGAGAGAAAATGTATTATAAAAAAAAATCTTACCTGATGCAGATGTAAGTAACAAAACCAAAATCCAGCCAGGAGATCCCTCTGTGAATAAAGCTCTAGCAATATCCAATCCAAATGAGGCAAGAGGTTTTCACAGGTGGCAGTGGTTGTTCTCAGCCAGATGTTGCATGGTACATTTGTGGAGAATTTGTCACGAGTATCCACAGATCCACTCCCGTGTGCTGAGGTGCAGTATAAACCTTCTGCAGTCCGCGCACTTGCCGTCTCAGAGGACTTCCCAATAACTTTTCCTTTGCTGCTTTCTCTTTAGCTTCAGAGTTTTGAAAACTACAGTGAATGGAATAGGGGTTTTCTCTCTGTGGAAACTCACCTGCACCACCTAGAGGTGTAGCACAGGATTAGAAAAGACAAGCAGTTATCCTCCACAGATCTGACACCTGCTCTTTTCCAATTCATCCCATGACTATTTATACAGCTTATATTCTACTTTCAGTTTTTGTACTCTTGTTTATATGGACATAATTCACTTAAAGATTTCTTTGCCTGTTTGTTAACAGGCATGGAGAGCCAGAACATGAGCTATAACATATTAATCCAAATTTTTATGTATCGGGGGTAGCTGTGTTAGTCTGTATCCACAAAAACAACAAGGAGTCCAGTGGCACCTTAAAGACTAACAGATTTGTTTGGGCATAAGCTTTCATGGGTAAAAAACCCACTTCTTCATATGCATGGAGTAAAAGTTACAGATGCAGCATTATTATACTGACACATGAAGAGAAAGGAGTTACCTCACAAGTGGAGAACCAGTGTTGGCAGGGCCAATTCGATCATGGTGGATGTAGTCCACTCCCAATAACAGATGAGGAGGTGTCAGTTCCAGGAGAGGTAAAATTGCTTTTGTAATGAGCCAGCCACTCCTAGTCCCTATTCAAGCCCAAATTAATGGTGTTAAATTTACAAATGAATTTTAGTTCTGCAGTTTCTCTTTGAAGTCTGTTTCTGAAGTTTTTTTTGTTCAAGTACGGCTACTTTTAAATCTGTTATAGAATGTCCAGGAAGACTGAAGTTTACCATAAGTCAGTGGTGTCTCGAAGATAGGTAGGAGTACTGGTAGCGTAGGATCTGAGGAGAGAGTCTAAATAGCCATATAATCCTGCTGTAAGAGTGCCAATGCCTGAGATGATGGGGCATCCAGGGTTTCCAGGTTTATGGATCTTGGGTAGCTGATAGAATACCCCTGGTTGGGGCTTTAGGGTGTGTCTGTGTAGATTTGTTCCTGTGCTATAGCAAGGAGTTTCTTGAGCAGATGGTGTAGTTTCTTTTGGTATTCCTCAGTGGGATGAGAGGATAGTGACCTGTAGAATGTGGTGCTGGAGAGTTGGCTGGCAGCCTCCTGTTCATAATCCAACCTGTTCATTATGACTACAGCATCTCCTTTGTCAGCCCCTTTGATTATAATGTCAGAGCTGTTTCTGAGGCTGTGGATGGCGTTGCGTTCTGTATGGCTGAGGTTATGGGGCACGTGATGCTGTTTTTTCACAATTTCCACCTGTGCACATCTGTGGAAGCACTCTATGTAGAAGTCCAGTCTGTCATTTCGACTATCTGGAGGGGTCCACATAGAATTCTTCTTGTAGTGTTGGTAGGAGGGTTCCTGTGGGTCAGTGCACTGTTCAGTGGTGTGTTGAAAATATTCCTTGAGTTGGAGATGACAAAAGTAGGCTTCCAGATCATTGCAGAACTGTATCATGTTAGTGGGGGTGGAGGGTAGAAAGAGAGTCCCTGAGATAGGACAGACTCTTCCGCTGGGCTAAGTTTGTGGTTGGATAGATTAACAATATTGTTAGGTGAGTTGAGAGTACCACTGTTGCAGCCCCCTGTGGCATGTAGGAGTTTAGATACTTTACTATCCTTTTTCCTCTGTAGAGAAGTGAAGTGTGTGTTGTAAATGGCTTGTCACAGGCGAGTGCAGTCACCTGTGGGCTATTAACTAGGCTGAGTGGATGGGTGTCTTGTGTTCAATCTCTCTGTCTCTCATGTATATGTTTTTTACAAAAAAATTCACAAGGTTATGGTTTCATTCCACATTGGAACAAATAAATTTTGTAAAAGCAGCAAAGAATCCTGTGGCACCTTATAGACTAACAGACGTTTTGGAGCATGAGCTTTTGTGGGTGAGTACCCACTTCATCAGATGCATGTAGTGGAAATTTCCAGGGGCAGGTATATATATATGCAGGCAAGCTAGAGATAATGAGCTGGTTTAATCAAGGAGGATGAGGCCATGTTCTAGCAGTTGAGGTGTGAAAACCAAGGGAGGAGAAACTGGTTTTGTCGTTGGCAAGCCATTCAAGGTCTTTGTTTAATCCTGAGCTGATGGTGTCAAATTTGCAGATGAACTGAAGCTCAACAGTTTCTCTTTGAAGTCTGGTCCTGAAGTTTTTTTGCTGCAGGATGGCCACCTTAAGGTCTGCTATAGTGTGGCCAGGGAGGTTGAAGTGTTCTCCTACAGGTTTTTGTATATTGCCATTCCTAATATCTGATTTGTGTCCACCACGATTTCAACAGCTTCCACCCCACCATCAACCTCAGCCTGGACCAATCTATACAGGAGATCCACTTCCTAGACACCACGGTGCAAATAAGTGATGGTCACTTTAACACCACCCTATACCGAAAACCTACCAACCGCTATGCCTACCTTCATGCCTCCAGCTTCCATCCCGGGCACATCACACGATCCATTGTCTACAGCCAAGCACTGAGGTACAACCGCATCTGCTCTAATGCCTCAGACAGAGACCAACACCAAGCATTCTCAAAACCACAATACCCGCACGAGGAAATAAGGAAAGAGATCAACAGAGCCAGACATGTACCCACAAGCCTCCTACTGCAAGACAAACCCAAGAAAGAAACCAACAGGACTCCACTGGCCATCACATACAGTCCCCAGCTAAAACCTCTCCAACGCGTCATCAGGGATCTACAACCCATCCTGCACAATGATCACACACTTTCACAGGCTTTGGGTGGCAGTCCCATCCTCGCCCACAGGCAACCTGCCAACCTGAAACATATTCTCACCAGTAATTGCACACCGCACCATAGTAACTCTAGCTCAGGAACCAATCCATGCAACAAACCTCGATGCCAACTCTGCCCACATATCTACACCAGCGACACCATCACAGGACCTAACCAGATCAGCCACACCATCACCAGTTCATTCACCTGCACGTCCACCAATGTAATATACGCCACCATATGCCAGCAATGCCCCTCTGCTATGTACATCGGCCAAACTGGACAGTCGCTACAGAAAAGGATAAATGGACACAAATCAGATATTAGGAATGGCATATACAAAATCCTGTAGGAGAACACTTCAACCTCCCTGGCCACACTATAGCAGACCTTAAGGTGGCCATCCTGCAGCAAAAAAACTTCAGGACCAGACTTCAAAGAGAAACTGCTGAGCTTCAGTTCATCTGCAAATTTGACACCATCAGCTCAGGATTAAACAAAGACTATGAATGGCTTGCCAACGACAAAACCAGTTTCTCCTCCCTTGGTTTTCACACCTCAACTGCTAGAACAGGGCCTCATCCTTCCTGATTGAACCATCTCATTATCTCTAGCTTGCGTGCATATATATATATACCTGCCCCTGGAAATTTCCACTACATGCATCTGACGAAGTGGGTACTCACCCACGAAAGCTCATGCTCCAAAACGTCTGTTAGTCTATAAGGTGCCATAGGATTCTTTGCTGCTTTTACAGATCCAGACTAACACGGCTACCCCTCTGATAAATAAATTTTGAAACCTCAAACTTTTTTTGCTGAATAGAAATGTTGTTTTTCTGGCCAGCCAGACAGTTAATCCCAAATGCAGGTAAGTCCGATAAAGAATAGCTTAGTATTATAAATACCTCAGTTCACATCCAATGTCTAATATTGAAATTTGGCAGCACTAGGTGGTTCGGTGAAGAATATTTCTTGGGCAGGGGAATTAAAAAAAGTATTTCCGCTCCAATGGAGTTTTGTAAATTCCAGTTCATAAGAGTAGGTTTCTACTGCTTTAAATTGGAAAACTCAGCAGCTGGGCTGAGCACCAAACTCATGGGCTAGGATAACATCCAAAACGTGCATGTGCATGTGTTAGCATCAAAAACTTGTGTGCATATGGCACCATCACTTGCCTCACCTTGTCAGCCTCCTGTTTGTGAGTTGGTATGAAATTGTCATTCAAGATTGTTTTATATTTTTAAGGATCCTTTTAAATAAAGTGGCTGTCACTCCTAAGAAGCAGGTTTCAGAGTAGCAGCCGTGTCAGTCTGTCCGCAAAAAGAACAGGAGTACTTGTGGTATCTTAGAGACTAACCAATTTATTTGAGCACAAGCTTTCGTGGGCTACAGCCCACTTCATCGGATGCATAGAATGGAACATATAGTAAGAAGATGTATATACATACATAGAACACGTGTATATACACACTGTAGGGGACCCCGGAAGACTTTGCCATGGCCTAGCTAGGGCTTTGCGCTTTCTCAAGGAGAGGTTATTAGCGGACACAGTATGCTAGCAGATGCTGCTTTTAACTGGTTAGAATTGCTCTGTGTGGAAAGCCCCGGTGTTTATGAGGAACTGCAGAAAGCCCCTGGCCATAGGCCAAGGGGAGCGGCCATTGCTGTTGGAAAGCCCCAAACTGCATATGTATGTGCTGCTTTGCATGGGATTAGCATGATGCTATAATTGCTGTGGGCCATTGGTTGCGCAGCTGGACTCTGTACCAGGCCGAGCTTTTCCGGGGGCTGGGTCCCCTATCCTAGTGACAGCGACACTTGGAGTCCCCGTTGCGGGTGTGTCACTTAACCTTCATTAAAGCCAATTAAATCACCGTGTGTGTGTGGGCCTCGTCCTTGCAGAGCATCCAGTCACGCAACACACACGTATATATATCTTCTTACTATATGTTCCATTCTGTGCATCTGATGAAGTGGGCTGTAGCACGAAAGCTTATGCTCAGATAAATTTGTTAGTCTCTGAGGTGCCACAAGTTCTCCTGTTCTTTTTCCTAAGAAGCAGTGATCACACAGAAGTACCACTAATGGCTGCACATTCACATGCAGAGAAGAAAAGCTCATAGCTGCCAGTACCCAGTCTGGCTGGGATGGTCACTGGCTATCCACTTCCATTCTGCTTGGCGCTAGTCCTTGGCAAAATCCTGGGATGAGAGACAGGGCTGTCTGACTTCTTGACTGCTCAGTGGCACCCTGTCCCAGCTGCCATTGTCAGCTGTAGGTAATTGAATCCCAGTTCCATTCCCATGCTGAGCTGAGCAGATAAATGATAGGGACTGAGCTGGGAGCCACAGCTGAGAACAGTAGCTCTTAGAGAGCAAAGAAGGGGTCTGAGCAATCTGGAGAAGATGAGCTTACACTGCTACAGACAAAAAGACGGGTGCAGGATTGGGGAACCTTGAACTGTGAGGGGCAGCAGAAGATACTGGGGACAAGAACAATGCGAGGGGGAGATGGGAAACAACCTTTTCCCAAGTGTGTTTATTTCATTTAGTTTAGCGACAAGACTGATGGAAAAAATAACAAGGGGTTGTTCACAATATTCTTGTTAAAAATAGAAATTATTATTACAGGTAGTTTTTCAAGCTGTGGAAACTATAGAATATAATTAGGACACATACTACATGTGCTTTCTATAAGTGACCAGAAGTCTCCCTTTGGTTCAGTGCATGTGAAGAAAATATTTTCTGCTGGTTATTGTGCCTAATGATCTTTCCCCTCTGGTTCTCACACTGAACCACATGGTGGAAGGGGGATGCTTTAGGGCAGCAAGGACAGAATGGGTACATTTGAACATGGGAAGAGAAAGGGTGGCCATGGCAAGAGTGGTATAAAGAAACTTCAAGCTGTAACCGTACACAGCCTCAAGCATTTTGATTGTGCAGATTTTATTATTTGTCTTTGTCGTAGGGTTCTGAGCTCTTTGGGGTAGCAGCCACCTCCTCTTGTGGGTATGTATAATGCCTCGCACATCTTGGGTGATACTGCAATATAAATAATCACCACTCCGAGCAGCACTATTTTGTGTTTTTTCATGGTGGTCAATAACCAAATAAGTCCCTCAGGCCTGCCTTTACCCTGCCTTTTGTGCTAGGTGTCTTGAAACTAGAAATTCCCCACTGTTGCAATTCAGGGTTTATAACTCAAAGGGTCATCAAGAGGGCTCTTGACCATGTGGGTCCTTTCCCCTTTTTCAGTAAGAAAAAATTCTGCCTTTTTTCTACAATACAAAAACCTTCAAATCTCTTTGTCCCAAAAATTGTGGCATTCATTTCAATGCAAAAACAATGTTTAATGGGGGTGGGGAGAAGAGCAGCAACAAGAATACAACTGAAGTGAAATCTGCACTTTCCTCAGTAGCAGAACTCCTAAGTATATAGGAGTGGCACTTCTGTGGGTGACCCTCCACCAGTACAGACAATGAGTCTCCTTTCCAGTGCCCCTTTGGAACTTTTCTTCCCCAGCTCCGGAACACCTAAGGTGTGTCTGGGCAAAGCTTCCTCCTGCCACATGTGCCTCATTTGGTGCACAGGTTGGCCTCATTCGAGGTTAACTGAGAATTAAATAGGAGTATATTCATACTTCGCTTCTGACCCTACCTCTTCCTCTGAACAATACTTCAGACATTTCCTAGCTCCCTAATTCTGATGCAATACAATCCATCTTTCCTCCACAGCCATCTCCCTCCCCCTACCTACCTGCCTTCTGGCTACTAACCCACCTGCTTTTCCGCTTCACAGGTTCATACCCCAAACTTTCTGATCACTCTGTTTCCTCACACCTGTCTCATGCTTTTCATTAGGACTGAGGTACAATATTTGGGAGGTATCTTGCCTAAGGAATATATGCTGGGGATTGGGAAGAGTTTACAACAGCGAGGAGGATCAGGGCTCATTCAAGAAAAGACCACCTACCTGCCGGAAATTGTCCCAGTTTTCCAGGCTATTGTCTCTTCCTGACTCCTTCAAAACTCTGAAGTTTGTGTGTGCCTATGAACTCAACCAGTCAACTGAGGATGAGCCAAAAACTGCATGTTTGGAGACCCTTTTCAAATTGTAACACACCTGGATCAGCCTAGTCCAGGGGTCGGCAACCTTTGGCACACGGCTCACCAGGGTAAACACCCTGGTGGGTTGGGCTGATTTGTTTACCTGCTGCATCTGCAGGTTCAGCCAATCGCGGCTCCCACTGTCTGTGGTTCACCGCACCAGGCCAATAAGGGTGGCAGGAAGTAGTGGCCAGCACATTCCTCGGCCCGCGCCGCTTCCCACAGTCCCCATTGGCCTGGAGCGGCGAACTGTGGCCAGTGGGAGCCGTGATCAGCCAGCCTGCAGATTCAGCAGATAAACAAACCGGCCCAGCCCGCCAAAGTGCTTACCCTGACGAGCCGCGTGCCAAAGGTTGCTGACCCCTGGCCTAGTCAAAGATTTCAAACATTCCTCTAATTTTCAGCATCATATTATTCTTGGTGGAGGGCAGCAAACGTATCTGGAAAAGAAGTATAGTAATTAGCTTAGCCCTAAATTCTCAACACTAATTGTACTCTGTTTCTATTGCACAGTGTATATTAGATTAACAACCCATTTCTAAATCTACAAAACTGTCCTTAATTAACACATGTAACAAATTAACATTCCTTTCCTAGAATGCAGAACTTATGTGGACTACTGTAAAAATAGTAAAAAATCAGTATTGTTGCTGAGAGAGAACCTTCTCTACTTTAACACATGCTTATGAGAGTTGCACAGTTTTTCTTGCATCTTACTAGTTACTTTTCCATTCCCATCTTTTTACTCTGAATCTCTACAGCTCAAATGTTTTAATAGTGAGGATAATTAACCATTGGAATCATTTACTAAGGGCTGTGGGGGGAGTCTCCATCACTGGCAATTTAAAGGGAGATTGGATGTTTTTGTAAAAGCTCCACTCTTGTTCAAAGAGGAATTATTTCAGAGAAGTCCTATAGTCTGTATTATGCAGCAGTTCAGACTAAATTATCACAGTGGTCCCTTCTGGCCTTCAAATCTATGAAAAAATGTTAAGAGGAACCTTATCTCAAGCAATTTTATCAATGGCTGATTTCAAATGCAATAAAAACTCAATTATCTGAATCACATTTTATCTGAAACTCTGTTATCCAAAACAATATCCTCGTGGTCCTCAGGCATCCTGATATTATGGTGATGAAAGCCATGTAAGTACTTGGATAGATACAAATTTTCAGATAACAGAGGGTTTCAGAAAAGTGATTTTAGATAACTATGATTGGGGCAGGAACTTGGGGAAGCCCAAGAGCCAAACACAAGTGTAGAGTGGGACATCATAGCTAAGTTTTGTTTAGTTTGAATTAGCTAAAGCACTTTAGGAGGCCTGCACCGGCATCACTAAAGTCAATTGGAGTTTAGCCACTGACATCAATGAGGCAAGGTCAGATACTAGGTACAGCTGTTAAAGCTCTTTAATGCTGGACCTCCATTAAAGCACCTGAACTATAGCTCATTGGATGCTTACCAAGCTGTCTTGCGCAAAAACTAACTTTCTGTCTGAGTTTGGAGTTTCACTATTTCTGTGTCTTTGTTGATCTGTATGGTTTTAGAGTTGCACAGGTTATAATTTTTTCACCTGTTGCTATTCCTTGTCACTTCCTGTCTGTTGGTATTTCTGTAGTTGCTATTGTAAAATTATTTGCTTAACCAAATAATTTGTCTTTATGTTTCTTAGTTTTGTTCTTTGGTGCATTACTCTATGTACTGGTGCTTTTTTCTTCTCATTACCATTTCTATAAAACATCCAGTACTTTATACTGGTACAATATTATTTTATTTTTTAGTTTGGGAGACTTTTAGATTAATTATTCCATATTCCAAACTTTCATAGTAGCATGCAAATTAAGATCCCAATAAGCATTTTCCTTCCAGAAAGAGTTGTGCCAATTTATTACCATCACCTGTATTTCCTCCTAAAATTCTTCTTATTGCATTCATCATTGAGGGTGTTTATCCTGATTCCATACTTGCAGTCTTCCTATCTATTAGAATTTTGTGTAAAGTGTATATGTTGCTAGGTTGACTCCTATGGGTTTTGTATTCTTGTCTTCATCTTTGCCTTTCTTGCCACTATTAGTAACTTCCAGACTTTTTCTCACTTTTACAGATCTAGTAGTCATCTGGCATAGCAGATGCCAATTTCAGACAGTGTATATATTATGCTCTCCTTTAAACCTGTGTGAAGATGTACATGTGTTTGATATGGTTTATATGTGTTTAAGTAAGTAAAAAGAACACATGACAGGGTGATGTGGTCACAAAAATATTCTAACAAAAGATTAAAAGCTTCATATTCCAAATATAGATAAAATGTTAAGTTGGAGAAACAGACAAGGTTCTTTTTTAGCACTTTTCTGGCTGAGCTCACTGGCGATTTTATTAATGCATTACAGAATAATGGACTCACCTTTGTTCCAAGGAGCTTAAGGCCAGACTTTTCAGAACCATTTTTGTCTTGGAAAAGTTTATATGAAAGATAGACACTGCACACTGATAAACTTTGAGTGTTTTGAGGACAGAGAGCAAATATGAGATCATCTTGTTGATTTTGTACAAAATGTCAGCATCTGCTTAAGTATGAACATTGTCCCATCTTGTAAATAAACTGAGAATTATTTTTGTAATCATCCTGAAAGCATGACATTAATTTTTATATAAAAGTTCCTGGAAGAGCTCATGGAATCACTTTATGAACCCAGTTATCAAGCCACTAAAATATATTCACGCATTTCTGGTGCATTGTAAGGCCTAAGACTCTTGGTTTTTATACCTCTTTAAGACCACATAAGGGAGCATGTTATACTGCTACTAATTTTGAATTTGTAGTGAATGAATACATTATAGTTTTTCTTCAATAACTGGATGTACAGTTAGCTTTAATGGAGAAATCTGCATGTGGGCTAGAAAAAGCGATAACTATCCAGGTCTGTAATGCTGATTTCTTATAAGCTATCACAGATGTTTTGGCTAAAAAACCCTATGCACTTAGAAATTAAAGATAAAGCTGGAAATAGTTCCTATAATTAAGGTTGACCAACACTTTGAGACCCTATTTCCAATGCTTATAACTTTGCCAGACTTTGGGGCTGACATTGTCCTTGCTGGATATCTTTCTCAGATTGAATTTTTTTTTGCAAGTTTCAACAAAAACTATTCATCTTTTCAAAAACCACCCAACTATTCAGCTGGGAGACGGGTTTCATTCATGAAGTGTGAAGGTGAGCACAATATAAGTTGAACAAGTGAAACTTTTTAAACTCTGTGGCCTGCTCTGTCCAGGTGGCTGAGTTCTTTCAGCCTAACTCCCCACCTTCCCTGTCCCACTAGTGTTTCATCACCAATAATCCCTCCAGGAAACACGGGCTATCCGATTCTAGTTCCAGTGATCGTGATGCAAGAGGTTAGGAAAAAATAAATTGTTTTGCCACGTTCATATTTTTTAACAACAGTTTTATTAATGAATTCTTGCACCTCTATGCTTAAGAGCATGGATTTGAAGTTTGTCCCTGGGAAGGAGGTAGAGAGGCCTGGGATCAGAGAGGTGCTTTTTGCTGACCTTGTGAAAATCCACACAATCTTGTCAGAGTAATTAACTTCTGAAAATTGCAGTTTGAATAAGGATTGTTAGAAACTGGGTACTGAATTATCCAAACATGCTTTCTGCACTGAATATGCTCCATCCTAGGGCTGGAGGGACAGAGCAAGACTTTTCCTGTTATTCCTCCTGGCCCTCTTGGGGTGGGGTGAGGCAGGAACTAGAACTGAGAGCAGGGAGGCCTGCTCTTGTGCTCTCAGTCACCCCTCTCCTGGCACCCAGGCAGTGTGGAGAAGGAGAATTAGAAACCAATTTAACTAGAATGCAAGGGGCCAGGGACAGTGCTGGTTAGGTGGCTTAGATCAGGAGGGGAGACAGGGAGGGTCTGGAGCATGAGGGGAACAGGAGCATGGTAGGGCAGGGATAGACATAGGATTAGAGGGAAGATTCAGTGGGGAACAGGGGCAGAGTGGGTCCAGGTGGGGATCTCCATGGAATTTTTGAAGCATTAATGAATTTATCTTCAATATCCCTGTGAAAATAGGTGGCATTATTATCTCCATTTTACAGATGGGGAACTGAAGCACAGAGACCGAGAGAGATTAAGGTCAAAAGTGTCTAGAGTTTTGTGTTCAATTTGAGATGACTCAGACCTGATTTTTTCAGAGTACTTAGCATTATATAGGATGCCATATTCTTAAGTACAACTCCCATTGACTGCAGTTGCAGCTGTGTGTGCTCAGCATTTCTGACTATAAAGCCCCATGTGTCTCATGCTGAGCGCCTAGAAAATGAGAAACCCATGGTGGCATTTGTCCAGCTGGAAGTAGCGGGGGGAGGGGAGCACCATGCTGGTAAATGGCTGAATGGCTCCTTCCCTCATGATTATCCGAACTCCCAATTATCCCAGTACAATCCGTGTCCCACCTGCTATTCGGATAACCAGGAGTATACTATCAGAGGGGTAACTGTGTTAGTCTGGATCTGTAAAAGCAGCATAGAGTCCTGTGGCACCTTATAGACTAACAGACATATTGGAGCATGAGCTTTCGTGGGTGAATACCGACTTCGTCAGATGCATGCAGGAGTATACTGTATCTTGAAAATAATAAAACAGCTCATATGCATGCCTGTCCTACCAGGTGTCACTCATCTTCCACACGGAGACCCTGTGAGGTTTCAAAATTCTTCAAAACTTTTCAGCAGGGTCTGCCCCTCTTGATTACAATGCCATGTCAGTTCTTGGGTTGAGTGAGAGTGACCCCCCACCCCCACCCCAAGGCATGCTGGTCACTTCCTACAGTTCTCAGTTCTTGGTCTGGTAGCCTTCCTCATCCACTTCAAACCAGGAGATACAATTACCCCCAGGCAGATGGTGTTTCTCTAGGCATATTTACCTACCTAGCACTTCGCGTTAATTATTTTTCAGTAACTTTAGTTCCTGCAGGAAACTCCAGGAACTTCCCCATGGAGCCAAAATAGAAACACTAGCTCATAAAGATACATATGACACAAAGCTGAGACCATAGTCTTTGCTTATTCCACAGTTCTGTAACTCATTTCACAGGCTGATACTTCCTGATAGTTTGTTCATGCTGATATCACTTCTCTCCCTGCCCCTTCTCCCCCCACCTCAGTCACTGCATTGCTTATCTTGTTTAAAAAAATTAATTAACCCCTTCCCTCTGGCGGATAGCTATACAAGAGGAGAAACTGAGTCATGCCTCTTTTTCACAGAAAGAAACCAGAACTTTTCATTGGTCTGTAATATCTGTCACAAGGACAATTCAGGGTACATGGACAACATGCCTCAGTCAGTAAAGGAGTATTCACCTGATGCTTTTATACAACAGGAATAATCTGTTTCTCTGTAATCACCAACACTGTAAGAAATGTCTTGCACTGTTAAATCTACAAAGCAGTAGGTAACTTCTTTATCCTCTTCAGATAGCAACTGGACGGCACTATACTCTCCTGCTACATAATTAGTGATCATTGCTTGATTTTTATTTAATTTTACAATGTAAACTAGACCCGAATAGCACTGGGCCTATAAATTATAGGTGATCCAGGGTACCACGGTCAAACCTAAAGCCTAATTTAAACTGTGTTCACAGAACATAACACTACAGGTAACACTGTGTCTAAACTATAAGCAGTTTTTGACCACATTGGTGAGGCACTTTATCACTTAAGTTACAGAAAAATTAGAGATGCTTAAGGCATGTCTGGTCAAAGCAGACCTCTAGAGCTAATGGAATATTATATTCCATTTTCTATTCAGTTGACATCTATGGCATTTCTTCTTTACAATGACAGGAGATTTTAAATTCAGATTCCTTACATTCATTTACACTTCCATTATTCCTAATAATTTAATACAAAGTTCCTAGGCTAAATATATATCAAATGTAAGGGGAAAATTCTAGGATGTTTTCCAAACATTTATTAAATATATTTTTCTGAAATTCCATTTTGTTTATAACTCCTTTGCTGGCAGACTATTTGCTGTAATGAATCTAGATGGTTTGCAGATTTGATGAGTATTTTAATATGATATCATGTCACCTGTAATGTATGAGTTTGGTATACTGCTAACTTTCAGGAAGCATGATAAATTCAAACTGTCAGCATGATGTATGAACAAATCCAGCTTTGTAATAATACTTTCTATGAGCATAGACAGTTTTAGGTTGGAAGAAAGTCGGGGGCCCGGTCTGTTCTCCAAATGTGCTTCTTTTTGTTCTCCTTTTAAAAGTGAACTGAAAGGTTGCTTAGTTGCCAAGAGCAAAGTTCTGGGTTCTCAGTTTGTCCTACAGCAGCTGATATCACTAACACCAAAACCAAGGTTGATGATAATGCTTTAGATATTAATGATGTCCACAGAAGGTGGAGGAGACTAAGAACACTGGACTCGGGTTTCGGCAAGAGCAAACTATTTTGTTTTAAATTGCATTTAGTCCTCAGTGTATTTTCTGTCACTGACTTGGCTCTTAATCGGTTTGGGCTAGATTGTGCAACCCATTACTCTTGCTGGTGAGCACTTACTCATGCAAGCAGTCCCAATGAAGTCAAGGGAACTGCTTGTCTAAGCGCTTACCAACAGGTGAAATTCACCCCTGTGCAAAGGGTTAGCATGAGGCCTACGTCTACCTTAAATCCTATAACTGAAAAGGTAGGTAGGCCACACATAAAGGTTGCATGATCTAGTCTTTTATTTGTATTTTTCTTTTGATACAGAAAAAAACGTTGTCCAAAGGTGATCCTTAGTAAGCTAGCATGAGTTCGGAAGTTTGTACCTGGTGCATAGATAATACAGTGGTAGACTTATTAGAGGTGTCATACATAGTTAGATTTATACACCTTACTTGTACTCATCACTCCAATATCTGCATTTTGTGGTTTACTTCATATATTAACTTCTGTCTATGTACATTCTGACTGAACTCCTTTACCAGGCAGCACTTTCCCATCTTGTATTCTTTTTCCTGCTGTTTAGATGGGATCTGAGCTAAAATAGCTGTGTAGCATTTTGTAGACAATTTTTGCAGATAATAGTTGCTTAGCAGCTATTTCCTTCAAAAGTGGAATACTTCAGTGAGGTCTTTCCTCTTAAACTACTCTTGATGAATATTATTAATTTGTATTTCAGTAGTGCCTAGAGGTCCCCCCAAAAGATCAGGGATTCGTTGTGCTATACAGACACAAAGTTAGAGACGGTGCCAGCTCCCAAGAGTTTGCAGTCTAAATAGACAATATAGACAACAGAGGAAAGAGAGGGATTTAGAGTGAAGTGATTAGGACTGGGAATAGAACCCATGTGTCTTATTGGCTGGACCATAATGTCTAAGAACAGCACCGTAGCTGTATATTTATGAATAACTAACCTTTACATATTTCGCTTTTCCCCATGCTAGTGCCACCTTAGTTTCTATAATACATTCAGATTATCTTCATTTGTAATTTAGCAAAGACTTCATTACTTCAGTTATTAAAGAAAGTTAATTTAAATGCTTAGCAAAGCAGGTGACCTGATGTGCTCTATGAGCTTCAAACTTGGGCATTTAAAAATGTTATCAGAACACAGTGGTAGCCTTAATCTCAATTTACTAGATTTGCTGACTTCAGGCTAACATAAGGCCAGATTTTCAAGAGTCTCCTAAACTGCATCCGCAAAATTTGGATAGGTATCTACTTACTTGTATGGATTTGCATGCACAAATGCATAGTTGCATTTATACTTATTTGTTCACTTGCATATTAAGAATGTGCCAATAGATGCATGTGCACGTTTTCAAGCCATTTATTATGCTCCTTTGGAAACTCAGCCTTTAACATTATCAAGAATGTTATATGATTTATCTCCAACGTTAAAGCTGTAATGATTTTTCTATGCCATTCGTTCAGAGTATCTGAAGTACACATGTGAGAGACTCTTTCGTGGCTATTTATGTGGCTCCCCATTATTGTATTATCTGATTATCTCATAATCTTTAATTTATTTGTCCTCCCCTCCCCTCCATGAGATAGAGAAGTACTATTGTTACTTACAGATGAGGCACTGAGTGAGAATTTCTGGGTTCTAAACATAACTGAGCCACTTGTGTGCTATGGGCTTGATCTTGTAAAGTGCGAGTGCCATTTATATGTAAGCCCTGTGGCCTAAGGCCTTAGGGAATAAAAATATCTTTATCTTCACCTATTAGTGAAATGGAAGAAGGTGGTCTTCAGAGACAGAGCTCCAGCCAAGCCCATAGGACTACACAGCTATTTTAAGCATCATCACGTGAGCTCTGCAAGCCCGAGTCTGTAGACAAGGGCTCTGAGACCTGCTG
Source organism: Gopherus evgoodei (assembly GCF_007399415.2). Lineage (NCBI taxonomy): Eukaryota > Metazoa > Chordata > Testudines > Testudinidae > Gopherus > Gopherus evgoodei. The sequence continues at coordinate 112,458,124 of NC_044322.1, read as the reverse complement.
CCATGGGATCCTGCTTGCTGTGTAGACATATCTTCAAGGTCTAGAGTCCAGGGCGGCCCCACCATGTGTACAGTCCCTGAGCTGGGGACCTCAGGGCTTCAAGGTTCTGTGGCTCCAGGGCAGCCCTGGCATGTGGAATACCCTGGGTTTGGAGATCCCAGGGTTTCCATACTACTGGGCCAGCTGACTTCCCTGACTCCTGACTCCCACAGGCAATGGGCCATCTTCCCTGAGAGTCAGGTAGCCTGGAGAGTCAGCTGGACCAGGAGTCTGAGGGTCCTATGGTCCCTAACTCTGAGGCAGTCAGCATGGTGGGGCTGCTATGGAGCTGGGGACTCCAGAAGCTCTGGACTAAAATCAATATGATTTTTGTCTGTTTCACAGCTGCCTGCCAGTTAGGTCAGTTTCACCATGACGAGAATCATGTACATTTTAGTCAGCCCCTGCTGGGGTTCTCGTGGAGCATACTTCATTTTAGAAATGCTCTGTTGCAGTGCACCAGTAGGCTGAATTCACAGTGCACAGTCAGCCTTAATTCTGGCATTTCCTAACTTTTGAGTTCATAGCTTTGCAACCTTAACAGTGTTCTTTTAATGTAACATGTGTGTAATTAATATTTATACAGCACTAAAGATGTTTGCTTAGCAGACATAAAAAAACCCAGAAGTCCCAGTGTGCAAAGTAAATAATCTAAATTCCTCTTAACCTCTCTATTTTATCATAGTTATGTTGTAATCTCTTGTAAATCCCTCAGATACTTTACACAGCACCAACTCCAATTATATCCCAGTTAAATCCAAAACACACACAATTTAACCTCTTCTTCTTCTTCTCTTTATCCCATCAGCTTGGGTCAGGTCATCATGCAAGCATCCACCATCTTCATCTTTCAGAAGTGGCACTAAGGTTCACTGCTTCCCATCTTCTTTGGTGCAATCCATCTATCACTTTGGCAACTTTCCCAGGAATCTTTCCTACCACCCTCTTTCCTACCATGCTATATTCATCAGGTACCCTTCATTCATCCTCTGTATGTTATAAACCAAACTCTGGACCTAAAATATCACTGATGTTTGGTTGATAGACTATTAAAAAAGTCAAAATTCTGTAAGATACCTGCAAAATCTAGATATTCTAAATTCATCTTTTCTTCATATGAAATTAATTTGACCATACATTGTGTTACCCTTTTTACCTTAGTATGATCTATTTATTCCCTCTTTGGAGTCTAATCATATCGTTGCTATTAAATAACTCTCTCGCTGTAGACACAATCTATAAGATCTGGGGACATACAATTTAATCATCTTGGATAATTGTATGATGGTAACCCTGAAAATTAAGTTAGAGCAGCTGCAAAACATGTGGAATAATGAGATTTTATCTATATTACAGACCTGATGAAATAATGTGGAGACCTTATAACAAATTGTATTGACTTCCTCTGGGGTATCATCATAATATCTCCTGTGTCAGATCTACATCATTGTAACTGGATTTTAAAGAATTTCTGTGATGGCTCAAAGAAACCCAAACTGTTCCACAGCACTGCTTCTTTCAATACAATCTAAATCTCTTTTTCATTTCTCCTTTTAATTGTGCGGGGGAGAGGGGGAGTGTTACCAGTCTTTCTAGGACTAGAACTCTCTGCTGAAGTTAAAGTTTACCCAACATCAGTTGTAGGCTAGATTGTTACTGGCCCTTATGCAGATTGTGGTAGGGTGCAAGAAGTTTTCTGCTACCTTATGCACCCTAGGCAAGGGACAGATACAATTGCAGCCCCTGCACTTGAGATTCACACAGACTGTTCCTAAGGGCACATTGTTTCAAGGTGGTTGCATCTATGACCCTCTCTCTGCACTGGCCAGCCAAAGGGGCTGCACACATGTGAGGAAGGATGGTACAGTATGTGTACTTATCCTCACAGTACTCCTGTGAGTTAAGGAAGTACTGTAATACCCATTTACAGCTGCATAGAGAGGATAAGGGACTTCCCTAGTATCTCACAGGATGTCTGTGGTGGAGAAGGGATTCAAACTCACTTTTTCCAAGCCCTAGGTTAGCACTCTAACCACTGGACCAGCCATCCTGTCATTTTTGGATCATCCAAACCTTCCTCGAATCAAAGGTATGTTTACTAGGTACAGCCTAGCACATGTCTTTAGATTGGCATGTAACCAAAAGTCTTAAAAATGCCACCTTCAAAGCAACATTGAAATTCTTAATACTGATGGTTAAATCTAGTAGACTTCTACAAATGTTTGTCATTCCATCTCTCCCCCCCACTCCCCATCTCCTTTAATAAAGATTGAACATTTGTTAATGAATGCAAAGACAAATACCCAAAAGGAAGCAGGGATATACTGAAAAAAAGTCCTCAGCTTCAGGTTACTTCAATAAAACAATCAGCTAGAGTTACTGCACTGGGAAAGTTGGTGACAAACTGCTCTCTTTCTTAGAGTTGATAATGGTTTTCTATAACAATAAAAAAAGGGAACTCACATTAAGTTCATAGCATTGCCTCCTGCTGGTACATAAACTTGGATAACTTTCTAATGGAAATATAGAGCATTTCCTTCTCTCCTTGTGTCTCCAGCTATGCTGGATTTCACCTTTAAAGTGCATTTAGGAGAAAGAAGAAAGAGGCGGCACCATGGAGTAGGTTTTTAAAACCACTTTTCCCGATAGGAATAATTTGTCTCAGTAGGGAACAGAGAAAATGCATGTTACTCATTATTGTGCTCCTATGCAGTGAAATCTTTCAAGGGAAAGGCCACCTGTTGCTCTGTGTGAAATCCCAATTCAGGGATATTGCCCCCCTCAGAGATGTAGAATTTTACAGCAGAATGCTTACTCCTTATTTTTAGGTTCTCTACACTAAACTCAATTTACTTCTGGTACCAAAATACCCAACTTGTAGCAAGGGAAATACAAATATTATTTGCCTTTATATAATATCATACTTGGTCCAGATTTACACTCCTTTGTCCAGGCAAAAGTTATTCTGTAGAATTTATTTTATAGTCATCCAAGTCAAATCAATGTCTGAGACTCTAGTGAATTTGGCTATTCACTCAGTAGCATTTCATAGAATCATAGAATATCAGGGTTGGAAGGGACCTCAAGAGGTCATCTAATCCAACTTGGAGCAGGACCAGCCCCCAGACAGATTTTTGCCCCAGATCCTTAAATGGCCCCCTCAAGGCTGCTTGAAGTGGTTGGGCGAGAGTCAGGGATAGCTGTCTGATTTGCCGAGGCTTCAAAACCAGAACCAAGAAGCTTAGAGAAGATTGTCTCAGGTACATCTTTATGGAGGCTGCCCTTTACCCAATGTTGGTAGCACTTTGGTCTGTTACAGGGAGTTCCTCCAGGCCCATGAGTTTCTCCCTTGGCTTTACCAGAAGGCAAGGAAAAGAGACAATCCCCTTTACTGTGACACTCCTCAAAGAAGCATAAGCATTCATACCTCTCTTGGCCTCCAAAGCTGAAGAAAAGAGTGGCTTCTCCATCATCAGAGTCCTCAGTGTGGGACACTCTGGCTGCAGAGACATACCACTCTGGTACCAAAGGTACAGGGCACCCTCAGACTTGCCACTCCCCAGTGCTGCTTCCTACCGGCTTGGTTAGAGCAGAGTCATTGACTCTGGTTCCTGAGCTCACACTGTTGAGACCAGCTGCTGCTTCAGAGTAGAGGCTGGAACCATCACCCTTGATCACAGTGAGGCAAAGGCCTATTTCAGTACCAACCACCCTAGAGGACTATGCAGTGCAAAGGATCTTCTGAGCCTCTCCATACCACCCTCAATGGTTACTCAGACCAATGGTGTTTTACCAGGGCCACTATGTGGCATTCACATGTTGTCTCCTGTGTTGGTGTCTGCTCCAGCACTAGTTGCTTCAGGTCCAGAGTCACATCCTTTGATGATGGAGCTGGCTTTAAGACTGTGAGTATCCCCTCCACCACAGTGCATGTTACCAATAGCTAGAAAGCCCCCAGTGTTGCTGCCTGTACAGTAGTCTAGTCAGATTTTGATCCCAACTGCTGATGACACCACCTGGTAATGCGCCTCCATGACCTGCCGAGTACTTGTGCTCCTCCTTAATCTGAAGTGGATTCCTACATCTTCCACTATAGGGAATCCAGGGCATCTTTCATGGATCATTATCGATCTCATAGGAATCATCCTAATAAAAGCAGATTGAGAGATTGGAGGGCCTCATCAAGGCTTTGTTGGCCTTCAGTATCATACCAGTCCCATCACTGATCCTACTGGGTACTGTGGGAGATGTCTCTGGAGTCTAGATCATCATTTCAGCCGCACTGCAGAAATTGGTCCCTGAGAAGGGACACCTCTCCACTCAGTATGATAGACTGGTAGAAATCAGTACCAAACAGCCACTACACTACGGAAATATCTCTCCAAGTGGTAAAGTCTTGCTGTGCGGATCCAATAGGGCTCTTGACCCTGGTTCCAACCGTCAGTGAGGCACCAAGGATTGGGATCGCCATTTGTTGTCTTCAGTCTGATCTGATACAGTGGAAGTTTTTAACCAGCCCCCGGAGGGATCTCCTCCCTCCTCTGAATACATCCTCCTCATCAGATGAGGCACTGGTACTGGAATTCAGTTCTCTGATACTGTCTGATTTTAAGGCCTATCAAGAAATTTTGACAAGAATGACCACCTCCTTGGATATACAAATCAAGCATGTGGAAGAAAATCTATCCAATCTCATAGACATTTTACACGCAGCCATGTCATGGAAAGTTGCTCTCCCTGTAAACGATGCGACTAAGCAGTCTGTTAAACTCTTATGCCATTGTCCCTCATGCCAGTAGCAAAGTGCATGGAATGCTAGTACCAGGTTCCATCTCAGGGACTTGAGCAGTTTTATCAATATGCCACACCAGGATCCCTCATAGTGGCATCACTAAATGAAAAGCACTGCCATGGTAGAACAAAAGCAACTAAGGACAAGGATGCAAACAAATTGACCTCTTTGGCCAAAATATTTATTTAACTGTGAGTTTATAACTGCTCATGGCAAATCATCAGGCTCTATTAGAAAGCTGCCTTTTTGTCTGGGCTGATTGGGGAAGTGGCTGCAGCTGGGGGCCACGCCCCAAACTAAGCGACAGGGCCTAATAAGAAGGCCAGGGAAGCCAAGGGCAGACAGTCTCTCTCTGCGTTCAGAGGGAGAAGGTCCTGGCTGCATAGAACTGACAAGGTACCTAGAGTAAAGCAGGGCTGGGGAAAGGCAGTGGAGTTGGGGAGCTCCTGCCTGAAAAGCCCCAGGCTGTGGCCTAGAATTAGGCCAGGAGGTATTGGGGTTGTAGGATGCAACCCAGGGGTAGGCCAAGGCAGCAGGTCCAAACCCCTTTGCTGATGATGAGCGGCTGACACTGCAGTCTGCCCCAGGGTGTGGGGCTAGACAATGACTGGCAGTAGCCTACACTGAGGCAAAGTGGGGATAGAGGGTGGGGGTTCCCAGGGAGGGGAAACCCCTAAGGAAGAGGGTTTTTTTGCCAGGGGGCAGAACCCCACATAAAAGGGGCACCGGGGTCCAGGGAGGGACATGGGGCCAGTAGCCAAAAGGCGGATCACCGGCCTGCAGAGGGTGCTCCGAGCTGGAATGTGAGCTAATTCCCGAAGCAACCAGCAGGAGGCGGCGCGGGGGTGAGTCCACCCCGTTTACAATAGGTTTTCCATTCCTCGGATTATCCTAGTAGCCCTTCTCTGCAACTGTTCCAGTTTGAATTCATCTTTCTTAAACATGGGAAACTAGAATTGCACACAGTATTCCAGATGAGATCTCACTGGTGCCATGTATAATGGTAACAACACTTCCCTTTCTCTATTGGAAAAACCTCACCTGATGCATCCTAGGACTGCATTATCCTTTCTCACGGCCGCATCACGCTGACATCTCATGTGATCAACAATACATCCAGATCTTTTCCTCCTCCTGTCACTTCCAACTGATAAGTCTCCAGCTTATAGCGAAAATTCTTGTTGTTAGTACCTAAATGCATGACCTTAGCAGATTTACCTGAAGATAAGGAATGGGAATGTGAGGAAAGTGACAGAGAATCATCCTGGCAGCATAAAAGAGAGTGATGATAAAGAAGAATGTGACTCACATGAAAAGGAGAGTAATGACAAAGAAGAATCAGCCTTGCATAATGACAAACAACAGAGAAAATTTGCAAATCGATACATCAGATCCTGCTTTATGGCCAGCAATCCTAAGCTCTGCCAATATTGATCATATAATTTTGAACAGGCCAGGGAAAATCGAGAATATGACTTTTCCAGTAAATGAGCAGAAGCGACACTTCTCAAAGTCACATGTGCTCGAGAATGGCAAGAAACTGAATCAGCACTGACTAGTTTATTCAAAGTCAACTGACAAAGTGTTCTGGTTTTGTAGCAAAATACTTGACAAGAATGCCAAACGGTTGCTTGCACTTTCTGAGTACAATTACTGGCATAACTTAGCAGGTGCTATGAAGCAACATGAAAAGTCATGAGGCCATTATGTGGCCTAATCCAAATGAATGGAGGTGGAGCCATGGCTCAGGCTGAATAAATGCAAAGACACAGAAAACCAGCACATTATTAATGTAGAAACCCAGCACTGGAGGAATGTGCTCGAGCATCTGATCTGACAGAACAGGTCTCGCTGGTGGGAGGGAGTGGCACTATATGGCTGTGTGGGGCCCTGCCCCAGGCCTCTGTGGGGGGAAGTGGACTGGCCACTTCCTGCAGGAAGTGAAGTGACCTGGCCCCAGCCTGCTTTGCTCCCCTGTCTCCCAGGCTTGAGGGGAGGGGGGAACCGCCCCCCAGCACTCACTGGTGGTCAACTGGGAGGCAGGGGAGCGAGCAGGCTGGAGCCAGATCACTCTACTTACTGGTGAGTACAGGCCCGACCGCTTCTGGAGTCTTCATGAGAGTAGGGGTGGGGCTGCGGCAGGAAGAGGCGGTGCAGGACAGAGCATGGGTGGGGGCCCTGTGGAAAAGCTGGAACAGAGGCTGGAGCAGCATGCAGCTGCGCAGAGCTCCAGGAACTTTGGTGCCCCAAAATTCCTGGTGCCCTATGCAGCTGCATACTTTGTGTATGGGTAAGGACGGTCCTGATAGTGACCATAATGTAATTAAATTTAACATCCTTGTGACGGGGAAAACACCACAGCAGCCCAACACTGCAGCATTTAATTTCAGAAAGGGAGACTACACAAAAATGAGGAAGTACCAAAAGTGAAATCCCTGCAAACTGCATGGAAACTTTTTAAAGACACCATAATAGAGGCTCAGCTTAAATGTATGCCCCAAATTAAAAAACATAGTAAGAGAACCAGAAAAGTACCACTGTGGCTAAACAACAAAGTGAGAGAAGTAGTGAGAGGCAAAAAGGAATCCTTTAAAAAGTGGCAGCTAAATCCTCATGAGGAAAATAGCAAGGAGAATAAACTCTGGCAAGTGAAGCGTAAAAATATAATTAGGAAGGTTAGCTAGCCAAAGACTCAAAAAGTAATAGCGAGAAATTTTTTTAAGTACATCAGAAGCAGGAAGTCTGCTAAACAACCAGTGGGGCACTAGACGATCAAGATGCTAAAGGAGTACTCAAGGACGATAAGGCCAATGTGGAGAAACTAAATGAATTCTTTGCATCGGTCTTCACGGTTGAGGATGTGAAGGAGATTCCCAAACCTGAGCCATTCTTTTTAGGTGACAAATCTGAGGAACTGTCCCAGATTGAGGTGTCATTAGAGGAGATTTTGGAACAAATTGATAAAGTAAGCAGTAATAAGTCAACAGGACCATATGGAATTCACCAAAGAGTTCTGAAGGAACTCACATGTGAAATTGCAGAACTGCTAACTGTGATTTGTAACTTATCATGTAAATTAGCTTCTGTACCAAATGACTGGAAGATAGCTAATGTGACGCCAATTTTTAAAAAGGGCTCCAGAGGTGATCCCAGCATTACAGGCTGGTAATCCTGACTGGGAAAATTGGTTGAAACTATAGTAAAGAACAGAATTGTCAAACATATAAATGAACATAATTAGTTGGGGAAGAGTCAACATGGTTTTTGTAAAGGGAAATCATGTCTCACCAATCTACTAGAATTGTTTGAGGGGATCAACAAGCATGTGGACAAGAGGGTGCCATGGGATAAGAGGGAAGGTATTCTCATGGATTGGTAACTGGTTCAAAGATAGGAAATGAAAGGTAGGAATAAATCCTCAGTTTTCAGAATGGAGAGAGGTTAATAGTGGAGTCCCCCAGGCGTCTGTACTGGGATCAGTACTATTCAACACATTCATAAATGAGCAGAAAAAAGCATCAGAGGTGTAGCTGTGTTAGTCTGGATCTGTAAAAAGCAACAAAGAGTCCTGTGGTACTTTAAAGACTAACAGATATATTGGAGCATAAGCTTTTGTGGATGAATACCCACTTCATCAGACGCATGTAATGGAAATTTCCAGGAGCAGGTGTAAATATGCCAGCAAGAATCAGTCTGGAGATAACAAGGTTAGTTCAATCAGGGAGAGTGAAGCCCTCTTCTAACAGTTGAGGTGTGAACACCAAGGGAGGAGAAACTGCTTTTGTAGTTGGCAAGCCATTCACAGTCTTTGTTTAATCCTGAGCTGATAGTGTCAAATTTGCAAATAACTGAAGCTCAGCAGTTTCTCTTTGAAGTCTGGTCCGGAAGTTTTTTTGCTGTAAGATGGGTACCTTTACATCTGCTATTGTGTGGCCAGGGAGGTTGAAGTGTTTTCCTACAGGTTTTTGTATATTGCCATTCCTAATATCTGACTTGTGTCTGTTTATTCTTTTACATAGGGACTGTCCAGTTTGGCCGATGTACACAGCAGAGGGGCATTGCTGGCACATGATGGCATATGTAACATTGGTGGACGTGCAGGTGAATGAACTGGGGATGTTGTAAGTGATCTGTTTAGGCCCTGTAATGCTATCGCTGGTGTAGATATGTGGGCAGAGTTGGCACTGAGGTTTGTTGCATGGATTGGTCCCTGAGTAAGAGTTGTTATGGTGTGGTGTGTGGTTGCTGGTGAGAATATGCTTAAGGTTGCGGGTTGTCTGTGGGCGAGGACTGGCCTGCCTCCCAAAGTCTGTAAAAGCGAGATATCATTGTCCAGGATGGGTTGTAGATCACTGATGCGTTGGAGAGGTTTTAGCTGAGGACTGTAGGTGATGGCCAGTGGAGTTCTGTTGGTTTCTTTCTTGGGCTTGTCTTGTACCAGGAGGCTTCTGGGTATATATCTGTCTCTGTTGACTCACAGACGTGTACCCAGAAGCCTCCTGCACCCTCCCTGATTGAACTAACCTTGTTATCTCCAGACAGATTCTTACCTACATATTTATACCTGCCTCTGGAAATTTCCATTACATGTGTCTGACGAAGTGGGTATTCACTCACGAAAGCTCATGCTCCAATATGTCTGTTAGTCTTTAAGGTGCCACAGGACTCTTTGTTGCTTTTTACAGAAAATAGTAAACAGTGAGGTGGCAGAATTTGCAGATGATACAAAACATCTCAAGATAGTTAAGTCCAAAGCAGACTGTGAAGAGCTACAAAGGGATCTCACAAAACTTGGTGACTAGCAACTAAATGGCAGATGAAATTCAGTGTTGATAAATGCAAAGTAATGCACATTGGAAACATAATCCCAACTATACATATAAAATGATGGAGTCTAAATTAGCTGTTACCACACAAGAGAGAGGTCTTGGAGTCATTGTGGATAGTTCTCTGAAAAAATCCACTCAATGTGCAGCGGCAATCAAAAAATCAGTGGAATGTTGGGAATCATTAAGAAAAGGATGGATAAAAAGACAGAAAATATCATATTGCTCCTATATAAATCCATGGTATGTCCACATCTTGAATACTGCATGCAGATGTGGTTGCCCCATCTCAAAAAGATATATTGGAATTGGAAAAGGTTCAGAAATGATTAGGGATATGGAACAGCTTCCATATGAGGAGAGATTAATAAGATTGGGACTTTTTATCTTGGAAAAGAGACCACTAAGGGGGGATATGCTAGAAGTCTATAAAATCATTACTGGTGTGGATAAAGTAAATAAGGAAATGTTATTTTCTCCTTCTCGTAATAAAAGAACTAGGGGTCACCAAATGAAGTTAATAGGCAGCAGGTTTAAAACAAACAAAAGGAAGCATTTCTTCACACAATGCACAGTCAGCCTGTGGAACTCTTTGCCAGAAGATGTTGTGAAGGCCAAGTCAGGGTTCAAAAAGGAACTAGATAAATTCATGGAGGATAGGTCCATCAGTAGCTGTTAGCCAGAATGGGCAAGGATGGTGTCCCTAGCCTGTTTGCCAGAAGTTGGGAAAGGGCGACAGGGGATGGATCACTTGATGATTATCGGTTCTGTTCATTCCCCCTGGGGCACTTGGCCTTGGCCACTGTTGGAAAACAGGATACTGGGCTAGATGGACCTTTGGTCTGACCCAGTATGGCTGTTCTTATGTTCTTATCTCAATTACCCTCTTCCTTACAAAGAATAATTTGACTTTCTGGGCTTGTCGAATAAGTTGTTCACTGAACATAATGATAATTTCCTCAGTTTGATAGTGCTCCTTGGGAAATACGATGATGTCATGCATGACCACATATGTCAAATAGTTCGTAAAGAAGCTATGGACTATTACTGCAGTAAAACAATTCAAAATGAATTGATCGTCCTTATGGCAAGGAAGGTGCTTGATAACATATTGATACTGCTCCGGAAAGCAAAGTGCTATGCCATAATAATGGACTGCACTCCTGACATTAGTGATAGTGAAAAGATGTGATTTGCGGTAAGATTTGTTGACGATGACGATGTCTATATCCAAGTAAAGGAACACTTTATCTGTTAATGGTCTGTGGACGACTCTCCTGGAAAAGGCCTAGTAAAACTGTTTGTGAGCGTTTTGAATGAAAATAAAATAAAACTTCAGGACAGCCGCGGCCAAGGCTACAACAATGACACAAGCATGAAAGGAAGAAACTGTGGCATCTAGACAAGGATCCTTGCATTGAATCCAAGATCTTTCTTCATGCCTTGTGGTTGCCATTCCCTCAACCTAGTTGTATCAGATGCAATAGCACCTCCTTTGATTCAATATCTCTCTCTGGAGTACTGCAAAGGATATACATCCTGTTTTCAGCATCATATTTACTATCAGGTATAAGATCTTCATGGACATTGTTACAAATCTGACCTTGAAGCCGCTAAGTGACACTCCCTGGGACAGCCGCACTGACAGCATAAGACCAGTGAGGTACCAAGTGACTGAGGTTTATGACACCCTGATAGAACTGGTGCAGTTGAGTAAAGTCGAGACTGGAATCCAAAACAAGGTGCAAAGCCTGGCAGACCAGATCACTGACTTCAAATTTTTGGTTTCAGTTGTGGTTTGGCACGATATCCTGTTCCAAGTAAATGTTGTAAGCAAAGCATTACAAAGTCAGTTGATGGACACTGCAATTGATGAGAAGCTGCCTTGATTTCGTTGTTGCCTATAGAGACAATGAATTTGAAGATACCATCACTGCTGTCCAAGGAAATGGTGGAAAACTTAGGAGTTGAGCCTGTCTTCAAGGAAACTCATATTCATTGGAAGAATAAACAGTCTGGTTATGAGGGCAGAGATGAGGTGATTGGAAGCTCAGAAGAAAAATTCAAGAGGGAATTTTTTTGCTCGCTTTTTGACACTGCTTAAGTGTCCATTGAACAAAGGTTTGGACAAATGAAGCAACATGAAAAGACCTAGTGTTCTTTTTGTATGACCTTAGTAAGTGACAGCACACAGGAAAACACTCTTGAACAACTGTACAGACCTTTACCAGATGCTGACACATGAGAAATGTTCGGCTATGTCAATGATAAAGGCCTTTATGTCAAATTGGACATCCATCCATCACATTTTGCAACACGGGAAGCACTCTGTACTCCAAGTTCTCCAATTCTTTCATGCAGAGCTGAAGGACACTTTTTCTAATGTGTGGATAGCTCTGAGGATTCTGCTCATGCTGCCAGTCACAGTCGTGGGTGATGAGTGCAGCTTTTTGAAGCTCAGGGTCATTAAAATATATTTTCAATCGATGATGGCTGACAAGAGACTGACATTGTTTGCTATTTTATTGCTTGAAAATGCCATTGGCCAGTCTTTGGATCTCTCTGATGCTGTGCTTCAGTTCGCGAGGGCAAAGGCAAGAAAAGCAATCTTTTGAACTAAAGAACTAGAGTTAACATTCTTAGGCTGTCACCTACGCTAACACTATTTAATACCGGTCCACTCAATGTTGGTGCACAGCTCAATTTATTTTTTATTTGCTTATATATGGGATGAACAAATACAGATTTACAGATCCTAGCATGCAAATTTATTGTCTTATATGACAGAGATAAATCATGCATGTGAATCATGAGAGAGGGAAGACCTACATTTAAATCTCGTCTCCATATCAGGCAGAGGGGAGATGTGAACCCACGTCTCCACCTCATGCACAGAGGCAGGAATAAATACTACCTAGGACATCCCCGACAGGTATTGTCTAGCCTGTTCTTAAAAACCGCCAATGACAGAGATTCCATAGCTTCCCTAGATAATTTAGGGTGCTTAACTACCCTGACAATTAGGAGGTTTTTCCTAATGTCTAACCTAAATCTTCCTTGCTGCAATTTAAGCCCATTGCTTCTTATCCTGTCCTTAGTGGATAATAGAAATTTTTTATTACTCTCCTCTTTATAACAACCTTTTACATACTTGAAGACTGTTATCATGTCTTCTCTTAGTCTAGCCTTTTTTGCAACTGCATCACATGTTGACATATTCAGTTTTGATCCACTATAACCCCCTGATCCTTTTCAGCAGTACTATTGCCTAGCCAATTATTTCCCATTTTGTATCTGTACATTTGATTTTTTTTGTCTTATTAAGTGAAGTACTTTGCGTTTGTTGTTAAATTTAATCTTGTTCAATTCAGTCTAATTTTCCAATTTAAGGTTGTTTTGAATTCTAAATCAGTCCTCCAAACCCCTCCCAGCTTGGTGTCATCCACAAATTTTATAAATCTACTGTCCAGTCCATTATCCAAGTCATTAATAAAAATATTAACTAACATTGGACCCAAAACTGACCCCCATGGGACCCCACTAGATATGACCTCCCATTTTGACAGTGAACTGGTGATAACTACTCTTTAAGTAAGGTCTTTCTACCAGTTAAAGGCACTCACCTAATAGCAATTTTATCTAGACCACATTTTCCAAGTTTGCTTATGAGAATATCCTGTGGAACTGTGTCAAAAGCCTTACTCAAATCAAGATATATCACTTCTACAGCATCCTCATGACCCTCATCCACTAGATCAGTAACCCTATCAAAGAAGGAAATTAAATTGGTTTTGCATGATTTGTTCTTGACAAATCTATGATGGCTATTCTTTGTAATCCTACTATCACCTAAGTGCTTACAAATTGATTGTTTAATAACTTGTTCCAGTATCTTTCCAGGTATCAAAGTTAGGCTGACTGACTATAATTCCCTGGGTCCTTCATCTCTCTCTTGCTCCTAATGTATTTAAAGAACCACTTCTTATTGCCTTTTATGTCCCTTGCTAGATGTAACTCACATCATGTATCGATCTGGAAATGAACAGAGAAAAATCTATACTACTTGCGCCTCCAGAGAATAGGGTTTTTTGGAGCAATCCTAGATTCAACACTAGCCAGGGCTTTTCAGATGCTGCCACGATTCCTAGTGATACAGGATGCTGCATGTCCCTCAAGAACCATCCTCAAACATCAGCGAGGAACTGCTTCAGGGTGCTGGGCATATGATGATATGCACATATATGACACCACATGCCAGACTGTATCTCAGGAAGTTGCAGGCCTCGCTCAACTCAGTGTGCCATCCTCAGGTACATCACCTGGACAGACTATCTGTATCCTAGGCAAAGACTTATCCTCTGTGATTGGTGGATGCAGGCCCGCCGACAGCAATTCCAGGTCTCAGGGCAGAACAGTCAATAGACCCCCTAGAAAGGTCCACCTGACATTTGGGCGGTGCTGCTGGCTGTGCTGCCGGTGCCCAGCGATATGTTGCTGGCTGCGCTGCTGGGCACACTTTTCCAGCATGGCCAGGGCTTCCACATGCCCGCCTGGCTGCCTTTGCCGCTGCCGGCACCACCCAATGCATGCCTAGGAGCCTTGTGGCCCACCCAGGATATTTAAAAGGGCTTAGGGCTCCTGGCCTCTGCCACCACTATTGTGGCAGTGGCCAGGGGCCCCCTGGCCCTTTTAAATCACATGGGCCCCTGGACAATTGCTTCCTTCCCTTCCCTCCCCTCCCCCTGTTACCCCGACGGCAGGCCTGGGTGGATGAGACAAGACAATGTCTTTTTGGGAGTCCCGTTCAGTTGCCTCTTCCTTCTATGACTTAGTAACAGACGCTTCACCCATGGAGTATGGAGTGCATCTGGGAGCCATGCAGGCTCAATAGTTGTGGTCCAGTCAAGAGGTGGGAATCCCCTAAACATTCTAGTGCAATCTTCACAGCATGTCACCAATTCCTGCCCAGGTATGCAGCAGAACTGTCCAAGTACTTACAGTCACCATCCCAGTGGTGTTCTGCATCAACAAGTAGGGGGCACCAGACCAAACAGCCTGTGCCAAGAGGCAGGCAGGCTGTGAAACTTCTGCATACAAAATTCACTGACCCTTGTAGCATCACACCTCCTGGGAGTTCAGAATGGAGCAGTGACAGGATCAGCAGATCCGCCAGTTTGGATCACGAGTGGTCACTCAACACAGTATTCTAAGATCAGTATTTCAAGTGGGGGAGTTCCAATGGTGAATGTATTTGCAACCCATCAGAACACGTATTTGCACCCAGTTCTGCTTGGACCCTGGGCTGTGGCCTGCTTTCATTTCAGACATGTTTCTTTTTCCTTGGGACAAGAACATGGTCTGTGCCTACCCCTAGTACTGCTGATCCCCAAGGTCAATGTCAAGCTGATAAGGATAAACAAAAGCTCCACACTCTGGATGTTCAATAAGCCCTAGCCTTTTATCTAGATAGAACTAGGCCCTTGCATGGCTCCTCCCAACTATTTTTCTCCTGTACAGAACACATGAGGGAACATCTTGTAATGGCACCACTGCTGTCCAAGTGGATCACCAGCTGCATCTTCATGTGTTACAATGCTCCGGGTCTTACCCCTCCAGTACAGTTTTCTGAGCATTCAACCAGAGCTCACTCATCCTCCATGCTGTTTGTGAGTAATGTCCCAATTGCAGGCATTTGCAGAGCAACAATGTGGTCCCTAGCACACACATTTGTTACACATTATGCAATTCTGATTTCATCAAAGGAAGGTGCTAATTTAGAGAGAACAGTTCTGCAGTCCCTCTGCCAATTATACTCCAAGCCCCTCCTCCACTGGAAACTGCTTGGGAGTCACCTAAGTTAATGCACATAGGCAATCATTTGAAGAGAGAACAGTTACTAACCTTTTGGTATTGTTGGTTTGAGATGTGTTGAATATGTCCATTTCATGACCCATATTCCTTCCCTCAATGCATTGGAATCTCTCATCTAAGGGTCTGGTGTGAAGGAACGGGGATGGGGAGGATATCTTTTCCCTTTATACCCTCAGCTCAGAACATGATGGGCACAGGGTGCAGGCATGGCTGCCCCAACGGGTACCACTCAGGAGAACTCTGGCACTGGTGCCTGAGACACACACGCACACCTACTGCAATAGACATAGGCAACACATATTGAAGAACAGCAGTTACGAAAAAGCAACTGTTCTTGAATAGGATTAAATAGGACCATAGAGTTTTTGTGTCTCTGTGTTTCAGGCTGTTTTTATTTTATTCTATTTTTGTCAATGGGAATAATACTAAAATCTGCCACTCCATATAAAATTGCTCTAATCAAAATAAAAATATTTTAAAAAATAAAGAAAAAAACAACTACCTGAGGGTAAAATCCTTATGGCTTCTTATGTTGGGGCTCTGCTCATCCAAGCATCCCCAGTACAGCAATAGCTGCCCTCCACTTCTGTTGTTCAGTGTAAGTCTGTAAAATGCAAGGGAAAATGCACGTTAACTTAATGCAGTCAACAGCAATGGGATTGCTTGATATCTCTTTGCTTTGTAAGTTTTCTTTCCTCCACTCTACACTTCTCTTCTTTGTTTGTTTGCTACATATAAACTCAGCTGCAGCCAGTATAATTGATATATGTAAGCAGGGTCTGGATGAATGCTTCCCTGACACCTAGTTGGGAGAGGGGAAGAGACCTTTTGGTATGTTTATGTAAATACCGTTTGCTCCTGCTTTACTTAGATTTGCTAGATATTCAGCAGATGGAGCAGTGTTTTGCTCATTATTATCAACTTAGCTGGTGCTGGTTCACAAATTATGTTAGTACTCAATGCAGGAGTAGTGAAATATGGTTACCAATGTTTGTAATTATTGTGGGAATATAGAAAAGAAGGACTGTGCTTAACCTGTCCCAAAGGAGGGAGTCACTTTCAGTTTAAAGAACCTTGGTAAAACAAGGGCTCGAATGTCCGAGCCTTGTAAAAGTAAAAGTAAGAGGGATGGGGGCAGGAATACCCAACAGAGGGCTGCACATCCTCAAGGGTTCTCCCTAGGCTGGTTTAGCCTATTTTTCCCTATTTACCCCCTACACATTGTTCATAGAAAGAGCTAAATAGGCTTCATTAGGAGCCTTTTTCTTATTTTAAATGCTCAATCAGAGCTGAAGCCAGTTGTGATAGGACTGTGTTTCTACCCTGCCGGCCCAGAGCTGGAAATCACTGAGAGCTGAAATCACTTGTGACAGGACTGTGTTTCCTGCACAGAGCTAAAATCATTGAGAGACTGGCTGGCAGGGCAGCCAGCAGGGCAGTGGTGGAGAGGTGTGATGAGCGAGTAACATGCCTCTTACCCCCCACTTTAGCACAACTGAACTCAGGGCCGTCCTTAGGATTTATGGTGCCCTAGGCGGGATCATTAAACTGGTGCCCCTGTGCCTGACTTGCTCTTAGCAACACAAACATAAGCTTACACTATTGGAAAACTTGCCACATGCATGTTATTAAAACCAGTTTAACGTAGTTAAGCTACTGTAATGCTGATGGACTAGCACTAAAGAAGTAGCACTATAGAAAAAATTCTGATTTGACAGAATGATGCAAATAATATAATTTTTTTAATTTGTCAATGTTTTATTGGAAATTTCTATGCAGAGGTATTTAAACAAGGATTTGTTTTTTAATTAAAAGCAATCTTTCTGGCTTTTTTGGCTGCAAAATCAGTAATAATGTCATCGTATGACAAAGACAAAGTGATGTCTTGTTTGATTGCAAGAATAGCAAGACCAGTCAAGTGTTCCTGACTCCTTGTAGAGGGAAGATAGTTTTTAATGAGCTTTAGTTTTGAGAAACTCCATTCTCCTAATGCTACTGTTACAGGAATTGTCAGTAGAATACGAGTGGCAATGTACACATTAGGATATATGTCAACAAGTTTGCTGGTATGAGTAAACTGTACAATGTCCATCATCGATTTTGCATGTGGCAACATTGATGACAGTGTACTCAATTCTTCATACAGTTCAAGTCCATTTAAATCAAAACAATCGCCATGCTTCAGGAGGCTTTCTAGGTCAGGAGTCCCCAATGCAGTGCCCGAGGGTACCATGATGCCCACAGTGGCCTCTCAGTGCACCTGTGTACTGGCTGGCGGACGAGCATCCGCCAAAATGCTGCCAAAATTCAGTGGCATTTTGGCGGCAACGCCTCTGGATGACACCGCTTGCCGCCGATAAGCAGCGTTATCCAGAGGCGGCGCTGCTGAAATGCATTTTGGCGGATGCTCGTCCACCGCCACAGTCCTTCGTCTGGTGATCGCCAGATGAAAAAGGTTGGGGACCACTGCTCTAGGTTCTTGCACTTTGTCATTAGTTGCTCTTGTTTTCCTATTTTGTTGAATTTAGTCCTGCTCAGCCCACGTACTAGCTGAGTGAATGGAACCCCAGACTGACAGCGGATTGAGTGGCTCAGCCAGGGTATCAGCCACTGGCCTGCTCAACCTGCTGCCAGCCTGGGGTTCCTTAGGGGTCCCCAGGCCAACGGCGGGTGCTGAGTGGGGCTGGCGGCTGGGACCCCAGGTGGCAATGGGACAGCAGCTGGAACCCCAGAGCAGCGGTGGGCTGAACCACTCAGCCCACCACTGCATGCCATCAAAAATCAGCTTGCGTGCCACCTTTGGCACATATGCCGTAGGTTGCAGACCCTTGCTCTATACACTAGTAAGGAGATGAGCATATTACAGTTGTTGGAGGGCTCTATTTAGCAGAAACAGGGCTATAGGAAAGTCAGTCAACATTTTTTGTTTCTCTGATGAAAACTGGCCCACTCTCTTCCCCATACCAAACTTGTCACAAATAATTGTCAACAACTTAATTTTCTGTTATTTCTTTTTTTTTTTTTTTTAAATTGAAATCGAATTCAGGATTGTTAGCAAGCATTTTTGGCAAACAAATTTGTTAAATGACAATCTAAATGGCAATGCAGTACTGCTTCCATGCTTGGCTCACCCCCCAGCCTGCTGGTCCAACAGCTGCAGTAGAGGAGGAGATAGGTGGAAAACTGCAGGACCTCAAAATCCACCTCTTGGGGTGCAGAGTGGCAACAGCAGCAGTAAACCCTCATGTCCGATCACATGCCAGTGGGCACCACCGCCAGCCCAACGGACCATGGTAAAGTTAGCACAGCATCTAATCTCAGGGACAGGGCACCCATGAAGCCACAGCAGCTCATCCTGCCTGTGCAGCTCCCCCGAATGAGATGGATCACTTCCAGTCCGGGGGAGAGATGCGCTCCCCAGCTAAGGTGACCAGATCCAGATGTCCTGATTACCCCCACCTAGGGTGACCAGACAGCAAATGTGAAAAATCGGGACGGGGTGGGGTAGAATAGGAGCCTATATAAGAAAAAGACCCAAAAATCAGGACTATCCCTATAAAATCGGGACATCTGGTCACCCTACAGGTGAGTTCCTTCCCCCACCTCTTCCCAGAGACCCCAGCAGCCAATCCCTTCCCTCAGACTGTGCTGCATTCATCTCTCTCTAGGACCCAGCAGCCCTGCTCTTACATGCTCCACTGCTTCCTATCTGTTCGGGCTCCCAGCAGAGCGGTGCCCCCAGACCTAGAACTGCCTGTTCTGCCTATGGCTAAGGACGGCCTTGACTGAACTCTGGGTCTGCACTGACCACAGACAGCAACTGTGAGTGGGGTCCAGAGAAGGATCTGGCATGTGAAGGGGACTTTGGGGTTGCTAGACTTAAGAACCTATGTGGGGTGGGTCTTTTACTCGTGGTTTATGTTTATGAACCCTGTTTGCAGTGTTTTCCCAAACTAATGCCAAGTTACTTCCCTCCTTTTATTAAAAGTTTCTTTTCTACCAGGGGCGGCTCTCGGGATTTTGCTGCCCCAAGCACCGCAGGCATGCCTGCGGGAGGTCCACTGAAGCCACGGGACCAGCAGACCCTCTGCAGGGAAGCCGCCGGAGGCAGCCTGCCTACCACCCTTGCAGCGCCTGCAGAGCGCTCCCCCGCGGCTTGCCACCCCAAGCATGCTCTTGGCGTGCTGGGGCCTGGAGCCGCCCCTGTTTTCTACACTCATATTCTGTGCTTGCGAGTGGGGAAGTATTGCCTCTCAGAGGTGCCCAGGAGTGATGTGTAAATTTCCCAGGTTACTGGGTGGGGGCTCAAGCCGGTTCTGCATTGGATCAATGGAAAGGAGCCCCAAGATATTGAACCCAGCCCTGACTGCTGCTGGGTCCACCTGGCAGAAGGGTTACACGTAGAAGCCTAATATAATAGATTTTTAAATAAAATGAATTTAATACAAATATAAAGCCTATATTTGCAATGCTCCAAACCACACCATGTTCTAGCTAAAACGGAGTCAAGAGAGCGGCTGGTGACCATAACACGCTAGAAGAACAAAGTGACAGAGTAATAACAAATACATTACACATACAACTCATAATATATAGAATCCAGTATGTGTCATGACAATGAACATTTTAAATATATTTGAATAAATAAAAATGTATTGTCACAGCATTCCTATCAAATGTCATGAAACATGGTCCACTTCATAATACGTATAAATAATTCACATATTTCTCAATATTGTATGTACTGTTCTGTATGCTGACCTGTATATTTCAAATAAATGTTCAATACATTTGATGAAACATCAAAATGTACACACAGGGAATCTATTATTTTTCCACTGGAGTGTAAGATACAAATTTTTACATGTTCAAGAAATGAATCAACCAACTATAAAAAGATCCATACATTTTGTGAATACATTTTAATGTGTCTGATGTTGATGATCACCATTCAGCTAATGACTCACAAGAGGCTTTGCCTCTGGCTCTAAACTGACTTGTGAAGACCTTAACATGGATCACTGATTAATGTTTTATGATCAGTCTTAATACCAGAAATCTAATGGAACAATTACTAGTAGATTAGTTCATTCTAAAGTCACATCACAAGTAATGCCACAGTTATGATTCTATCAGCTTCTCCATTACAAACCTTCATGTTCAATATATCTTAACCATGTCAAACTGATAGAGAAGAACATTTTAGGTGGATAAGATATCAGTCTCTGCTTTTTTGGGGGGAGGGGATGGTGATGTTAAGTAATGTGTTTTTGAGCTTGTGAAGAAGCATAACATATAAATTTCATGCAGTTCAAGTATGTTATTTTGCCAGACTGTAAACCAAAAATGTAGTTTTTTAAACCAAGGAAAAAATGAGAGAATTATGCCTTCTTGTGGACTAAGCCATATTTTGCTAATATGAAAAAATATATTGTAAAGTTGCTTATGTTTAATGTCATATCATAAACATGTAGTAAATCTCATGACCAAAGCTCTCTCTGGCTCCCATTTTGGATCTATGTTATGTATTTAGGAGTTGTTCAACATGCACAAGTGAGAAATGGGGAATGATATAGAGTGTGAAGAACAGGAGAGTTTGACGACACATACTTTTTAATGTAAGGCAGTTCTGTTAGGTGCAACATTGTCACCACGTTTAAGGCCTCAATCCTGTTTCCATCACTGGGAGCTTTTTCCATCTCATGACTGGAACCCAAAGTGTCAGAGCTACGATCTGAAGTGGAGGGGAGAAAAAAGGGGCAGTGTGGTTCTGTGGAGGCAATGCACACTGAGAAAACAATTACTGCTGGGAAGTAACCCATTTTTCTCCTTCATGATGTTTCTTCCCTATGGGCTGAGGAGCTTTACTAGTTAAACAGTGATTGAAGCACTGCTCTCAACAAACAAGCATCTGTCCTTGATGCAACATCAAGCTATTTGTGAAATTGTGATCCGTTCGCTACATAGAATAATCCAGATTTCTGAAAATAGCACAGCATGGATACATGCCATTGAGGCTGCCATCCCTCAGGACCTGGCCCTTTGAGGCAAAGTATTGAGCAACTATTTAATAAGAACTGAGACCTAACCAGACTCCGAAACAAACTCTTTGAATGGGCTGCCTCCGCCTTTTTCTTTTCAAAATATCCTTCAGTGCAGTAAATAAACTAACAGCGGAGTATTATTTCTGCCTGCTATTAAAAGATTGTGTTTTATTCTTCTCATTCAGAGAATTCACTCAGAACATTTTCAGCGGTTGGAGTGATCCTTTCTAAATACTTTCTTCACAAGATGATATAATGAAAAGTAAAAGGTAAGTGTGTTGTGTTATTTTTTGTTCTATTGCACGTCCCTTGTTGTCCCAGATCACTTTAGTGATACCATTATTTGTTGTTGTTGGACAAACATTTCTTTTGGGACTGGCCCCTCCTCACCCACTACTCGAGTATAACTTCTATTGACCTTCAGAGGGGAATTTGCCTGAAAAAGGATCAGGGCCTATATTTCTTAAGGGTTAGTAACGTAATTGGAGTTACTTCTGATTCACATTGGTGTACAGATGTGCCTGAACTGGAATACCAAATCCTAACCCCTGAACTATGGGGAAGTCTCAATTTAGATCCAGATCTGAACTTTACAGCTTGGGCCCATCTCACCTTTACAGTCAACCAAAACATAAACGAACACAGGAAAAGAAGAGAAAGTATTGTTGCCTGGCTGCCTTAAATAGGATGAGCTACACAATGGCACATGTAAACATTTTCCAAAGACCTAAGTAGGGAAAACACAACTAATACTGAAAAATCCCCCTATGATAGCAGAACTGACTATCAGAATTGCAGGTGCAAAATGGGTTGCTTGTGGGTGGGATTTTTTGAGCACCAGAACCCAGCATGCTCTTCCAGCTCAGTTAGTTCTGGGCAGTGTCACAAGGCTTGTATGAGTCAGACGCTAATCTGGGACCTCTCAAATTTAACTGTATGACTCTCTACTGCATAAGCTAAAAGCCACATGCCTCTTAGGCCAATGCTGTAGCAGACCCACCAATCTCTAGATGGGCTAGGTGACACTAGAGCGGGACAGAGCACCACACCAAGCAGGCATGGGGTACACTTGGTTCCTGTAATATACTTTGAGAAAGACAACGCACAAAGGATCAACTTCTGGGTCATTTTAGCGGGCGAATTTGAAATGGAAAGCTAAAGGAATACGTTCTTCAGCAGCATTTATTTTGTACTTGAGGTGTGAGATTTACTAGAATAACACCTGAGGACCCAGTTCTGCAAACTTTAATTCCCTGACTTCAGTGGGACTCTGCATGGGGTAAAGGTTTGTAGGATCAGGCCCTGATATTATATTCTCTGTTATCTAAAGGCTCTTTCTCATAATACTTAGATCTAGTATTCTAAGAATTTTGGCATCTAGCTATGTTAACCCAGTTGTAATAATTATTTTACCACTTACAATTGCTGTTTTCCAGGGACTGTGTTACTAAAGGAAATGGAATCCATTATAAATGCCATTATATTGTCTGTTAAATTGGTTTATATATAGTGACAGACCCAAACCAGTGTGGTACAGGAGTCTGGTAGAGGGCAAATATACTGGTCACTGGGTGAGTAGTTTCTGTTTCCTGAGTGACCAGAGCAGGGGCTGCACTGGAGTAATCAGGAACCTGCTAGAACCAATTAAGGCAGACAGGCTGATTAGATCACCTGCAGCCAATCAAGGCAGGCTAATCAGGGCACCTGGGTTTAAAAAGGAGCTCACTCCAGTCAGGTGGGCAGGAGCCAGAGGAGAGGAAGTGTGTGTGAGGAGCTGGGAGCAAGAGGCACAAGGAGCTGAGAGTGAGAGGCTGTGCTGCTGGAAGACTACAGAGTACAAGTGTTATCAGACACCAGGAGGAAGGTCCTGTGGTGAGGATAAAGAAGGTGTTTGGAGGAGGCCATGGGGAAGTAGTCCAGGGAGTTGTAGTTGTCATGCAGCTGTTAGAAGAGGCACTATAGACAGCTGCAATCCACAGGGCCCTGGGCTGGAACCCAGAGTAGAGGGCGAGCCCAGGTTCCCCCTAAACCTCCCAACTCCTGATCAGACACAGGAGGAGTTGATCCAGACTGTGGGGAAGATCACTGAGGTGAGCAAAATCTGCCAATAAGTGCAGGACCCACCAAGGTAGAGGAGGAACTTTGTCACAATATATATAGAGATAGAGACATAGAGAGCGAGTGAGCATTTTTTGTAGTCTTCCTTTTTAATAATAACAACAACAACTCAGTCAGGGTGTGCTAGTGCTGGCCTTCTGTCTATAGGGCTGGTCTGCCTGGTTGGCATTAAGCACACTGAGGAACCTTCCTTTTAGAAGTTAGTTTTTGTGTGATCTGAGGCTTTGACACCATTAATTTTTTTAGAAGGGTCAATGTGTTTATTAATTTGATATATAGGAGCCTGTGAATTATGTGAGACTAAATGTGCATATTTTAGATTACTTATTTAACTCTATGACTATTCTGTCCTTGACTAGGTTTGAGATTTACATCAGGTTAATGTTAGAATATTAAATATTATACATGGGAGGAAACTGTAAGCAGGCTTTTGAACGGAAAGGCACAGAAATCTCCAGATTGTTATAAAAGTCATGTCTTACATTAGAGTTTTATGCTATAAAATCAACATTCAGAGTTGAACTTGTTTAGTAACAGCCAACCACGGAAAGATTTAGTGTTAAATTTAAACAATCTCCTCTTGCAGATGTTACCTTAGTCTCCTTTATTAAATTAAATCTTTCTATGATGAAAAGATGGTAATTTGAATGGTAAAAATGTATTATCACTATTATTACTTCAAAAGACATTAAATTGATAATGAACCTACCGAAAGAAATAACTTCACAAGAAAGGTCACCATAATTTAAATTATAAAACATTTGTCATGTCATTAATTCTACTTCCATCATTTCTTATGTAATAAGCCATTTATCATTAGGATCATTTTGATCAGCAATGGCAAATAAGTGGGCGCTGATTTAATGAATAGATATGCAGGATTACTAGCATTGGATGTAAGTAACTCACTAAAATATGTCTAAATTCTTTAATTTAGGATTTCTGGAAAAATGCTTATCTCAAGTATTGGCTCTCCTTTGAGTGATTGGCCACATGGATTTCACAGAATATCAGGGTTGGAAGGGACCTCAGGAGGTCATCTAGTCCAACCCCCTGCTCAAAGCAGGACCAACCCCAGCTAAATCCCCAAATGGCCTCCTCAAGGATTGAACTCACAAACCTGGGTTTAGCAGGCCAAACCACTAAGCTAGCCCGCTCAAACCACTGAGCTATCCTTCATCCCATCTACTTGAGACCAGATTCTTTGGTTGATAATGGTAAGAGTGGTGATGTAATACAATTAGACTTTTGTAAGGCATTTGACTTGCTATTGCAAAATGCTTTGATTTAGAATCTAGAACAATACAAAATCAACCCAGCGCATATTAAATGGATTAAAAGGTGGGGGCTCAAAATGTGATTGTAATGGGCTCAAAATGTAATTTAAATGGGGAATCGTCTTTGAGCAGGTATGTTTCCAATGGGGCCTCAGAAGGATCGGTTCTTGGCCCTATCCTGTCTAACATTTTTGTCAGTCACCTGGAAGAAAACATAAAATAATTACTGATAAAGTTTGCAGACAGCACAAAGACTTGAAAGAGTGGTAAATAATGAAAAGGACAGGGCACCAATACAGGGAGATCTGGATCACTTGCTAAGCTGGGCATAAGCAAACAATATTCATTTCAGTATAGCCAATGTAAAGTCATACTTCTAGGAACAAAGAATGCAAGCCATACTTACGGGATGGCGGACTCTGTCTATCCTGGGAAGCCGTGACTCTGAACAAGACTTGGGGTTTGTAGTGGATAATCAGCTGCATATGTGTTCCCAATGTGATGCTGAGACCAAAAGGGCTAATCTGATCACTGGGTGTATAAATGGGGAAATACTGAGTAGGAATAGAGAGGTAGTATTACCTCTGTATTTGGCACTGAGGCAACTGCTACAGGAATACTGTGTCCAGTTTTGGTGTCCACAGTTCAAGAAAGATGTTGAAAAATTGGAGATGGTTCTGAGAAGAGCTCTGAGAATGATTTAAAGGACTGGAAAGCATGCCTTTATACTAAAAGATTCAAGGAGCTCAATCTTATCTAGCTTATCAAAGAGAAGGTTAAGGAGTAACTTGATCACCGTATATAAGAGTGTACACAAGGAACAGAAATTTGATAATGAAGGAGTCTTCAGTCTAGCAGACAAAGGTATAATAAGATCCAATGGCTGGAAGTTGAAGCTAGACCAATTCAAACTAGAAATAAACCACAAATTTTTAACTGTAAGGATAATTAAATGCTTGAGCAATTTACCAAGGGTCATGGTGGATTCTCCATCACTGGACTTTATAATCAAGATTGGATCTTTTTCTAAAAAATATGCTGTAGTTGAAACAGAAGTCATATGGGCTGCATTACACAGGAGGTCAGACTCATTGGCACTGACACTGTGGGTGCTCCAGGGCTGGTGCACCCATGGAAAAAAATGGTGAGTATTGAGCACCTACCAGCAGCCCCCATCTCAGCACCTTTCCCTCCCTCCCAGTGCCTCCTGCCCACCGGCAGCTCTGCAAGTCATCATCTTCCCCTCTCCCCCAGTGTCTCCTATCCACTGTGATCAGCTGTTCTGTGGCATGTAGGAGGCACTAAAGGGGAGGGGAGAGGAGCCAGGCATGCTTGGGGGAGGGCAAAATGGGGCAGGGAGAGGCGGGGCAGGGGCAGAGTGGGAGCGGGAAGAGGCAGAGCAGAGATAGGGTCTTGGAGGAAGTGGTGGAATGGGGGTGGGGCCTGGGGCGAATCCAGGGGAAGCACCCCGCAGCACATTAGAAATTCGGTGCGTATGGTCAGACTAGATGATGACAATGGTCCCTTCTGGCCATATAATCTATAAATGCGGAGATCTGATCTTACACCAAGATCTCGCATCACTGGATGCTGGCTGGTTAACTGCCACTGAAAGAAACTGTTCTACTGAAGTCCAAAACGTCTTGGTACATAACAGAAAATTTTCTACTCGTCTTTGACGTATGTTGCAAAACCAAAGATGTTTTCTGTTTGGGCAGCACAATGTCATCAGTTTCCCTTTGGAAGCCCCTATTTCTGCTAGTCCAGACTATCCGCTCCATTGTCTGTACATCATCCTCCAATTCAAGGTCATACTATATTATTCCATGGCTACAGTGGCCAGATTCCTCAAAGATTTCATTCATGTATTTTCACCCAATCTGAGATCCCCCTCTTTCCTGGGACCTCCGCATAATTTAATCTGGTTTAATGGGATTCCTTTTTGAACCCCCTAGCAACCTAATCTTTTCGCCTATTGTCTATGAAGTCTACATTTTTAATAGGGTTCATGTCACCTTCTAGTTTAGGGGAAATTTAGGCCGTCATGGCTGGTTCACCTTCCAGGATATTCCATAAAGAGAACGTGACTCTCAGGCTGCACTCCAATTTTCATTTAAGTCAGTTGATCCAACTACCAATTTTCTTCCACTGACTCCACTCAGACCAAGAGGAAGCCAAATTGTACACCATTAAAGTTGCCAGTGCTTTTTCATATAACCCGGACAGGACAAGACCTTCCAGGAGCCTTTTGCAATCCATTTCTATCTAAAGGTTGTCAAAATGGGCTTCTAACTGTATGAGATCATGTTATAAGGTGTAGCTAGGCTAGATCCATATAAAATGCTGGGGTCTAGATTAGCTGTTACCACTCAAGAAAGAGATCTTGGAGTCATTGTGGATAGTTCTCTGAAAACAGTCACTCAGTGTGCAGCGGCAGTCAAAAAAGCTAATGGAATATTGGGCATCGTTAAGAAAGAGATAGATAATAAGACAGAAAATATCATATTGCTTCTATATAAATCCATTGTATACCCCCACCTTGAATACTGTGTGCAGATCTGGTCACCCCGTCTCAAAAAAGATATATTGGAATTGGAAAAGGTACAGAAAAAGGCACAAAAATTATTAGGGGTATGAAGCAGCTTACGTATGATGAGAGATTAATAAGACTGGGACTTTTCAGCTTTGAAAAGAGACAACTAAGGGGGGATATGATAGAGGGCTATAAAATCAAGAATGATGAGGAGAAACTAAATAAGGAAGTGTGATTTACTCCTTCTCATAACACAAGAACTAGAGGTCATCAAATGAAATTAATAAGCAGCTGATTTAAAACAAACAAAAGGAAGTATTTTTTCACACAACGCACAGTCAACCTGTGGAACTCCTTACCAGAGGATGTTGTGATGGCCAAGACTATAACATGGTTAAAAAAGAACTATATATATTCATGGAGGCTAGGTCATCAGTGGCTATTAGCCAGAATGGGCAAGGATGATGGCCCTAGCCTCTCTTTGCCAGAAGCTGGGAATGGGCGACAGGGGGTGGATCACTTGATGATTACTTGTTCTTCCCTCTGGGGCACCTGGCACTGGCTACTGTCAGAAGATAGGATACTGGGCTAGATGGACCTTTGGTCTGACCCACTAGGCCGTTCTTATGTTCTTCTTTCGCTAACATGAATTAATATATGAGAAATGTGCAGAGCTCCTATATGGGGTTCAGTCCACACTTTTACCCAGCACTACTCCTTAGCTGAGACTTCAAGATCAGGTATCTGACCTGGTAAAGCTGTCCTACAATCCTTGCTTAAATTGGACTGCTAGCACCCAACTTCTGCCTATGAGGTCACTGCTTGCTTATCACCAGAAGTAGAATCCATGTGGACAGCCACAAAAGGAAGAAAGAACAGCTACTTACCTTCAGTAACAGTGATTCTTTGAGATGTGTTGTCCACATGGATTCCACAACCTGCCCTCCTTCCCTGCTTCTATGGAGTCCTGTAGTGAAAAGATTCTGTATTGGCAAAGGGACTCAAGGATGATTGGGCCCACTCTGCCCTTTATTCCCTTGGCTGGGAGGCACAAGAACATCCAGCACACAGGTGCAGTCCCAACGGACATTGTTAGCCAAAAAGAATCAGATCATGCAAATGTGCACCAGAAGTGGAATCTACCTGGATGATTCATTTCAAAGAGCAGCAGTTAGTGAAGGTAAGTAGCCATTCTTTCCCTCTCTGTCACAGGGTTGTGAACACTGTGGAAAACTAGGAAATATTTGTATTTTTTTTATAAACATTTTATGCTCCTGAATATATCTGTTCAGTATTACCCTGCCTGAATGCACAGAGTTAAATCAAAAGGAGTTAAAGAAATCAAGCAAGAAAGGTAAAGTAATGGCCCAGATAAGAGCCTCCCCTCAAACAAAACAGCCTGGTTTATAAGGGATCCAGCTCTGGTGACAGGGCTGTTTGCCGAGGCTGTGAATCTGAAGAGCAAAAGACCCTGATCTGTTAAAAGAACTGCCCTATGAGGTGGGGAGGGGGACAAGAGGTCAGCATGCCATGAGGCTGACACACAGATACAGGCTGACAGAGAGCCACAGTCTGCAGCAAGCAGATTACAACTTGGTACTTGAGAACAGAGAGCTCCGAGGTTGTCATGTCTACTTTGGAGCTCAAGGGGAATAGGTAAGGGGGTAAGACAGAATGCATGACCATCTTTTTGTTCAGGGTTATTTCTGTACCTAACAGAGTGGGCTCCTAGGCAGTATGGTAATACAAATAATAATAGTGGGTCTCTTTATTATTTTATATCCAGTTCTCTAATGCTGTATACCTTCTGGCTAAACAAATCATGCTTTGTTTCAGAGCAGTTCCTTTTTTGTCACTGCATACTATCACTGTCCACAGGCTTTGCAAGGGAATCTTTTGCAGGGGCTGAGCCCATTGGGCCTGCTGAGTAACACAGTTGGCAATCAGGGGAACCTGGAGATCCAGCCGGAGAATGGCTGGATCACATGGGTCCCATCCCACAGAGAAGTGGAAGCATGGACCTGCCACTTTGAAAGGGCGCACTTAGAGGACAGGAAAAGGGGGTGTCAATAGGGGAAGCCTGCCCAAGGCCTAGGAAAAACATCTTTATATTTAATGTTCTACATTCTAGCATATTATTAGTATTTGTTATCACATAGAAGTCAAAGTAAAAGGGAGAGTCAGGCAAACTTTCTCTTTTCCCAGCTCATTTTGACAGAAATATTTATAGTAGCTTGGAATGTATAGTTAATATTACAGGGCCTAGCTAATCCACATGCATAAACAAGCAGTTTGTTCATTATGAAGTAATTAAATCATAATTTCAGAACCACTAACACAGAATTCCTTCATTATCATACACGTATCCCACTTTTTTAATGATGTGGTTCAGAAAACACAAATAATTTTATTCTATACTATTGTGCCAGAATATCACACTACTTATTGACCAAAGCATATGATTTTCTAGTAATATTTATAAAATGATCTTATTTGCATATTCACTATAAGTTCTTGCTAATGCAAACACACCCATCACTGTAGTACCCAGATCTTATGCTGCATAAATTGAGAAGTGGGGAGTTCTCAGCAAGAACTTTATGGAGAAAATTATTTAGCATATGGGAGGTGCTGCTGGAGGATATCACTTCCTTCCCCAGCCTTGTCCCCATCCCACATTCTCTCTGTGCCTCCATGTGGGTGTTGTCTCTTCGCTTTATTTACCTTTCCCCTGACATGGAGTTTGTCTCTCTTGCATTGCACTCCCAATTCCTGCATTGGTGTTTCCTGGCTGTACTCCTCCTTACAGTGTACAATAATATCAGCAAAGTGAAGGTGACTAAACTAAAATTCCAGCTTATGAAAAGACAGCCCTTAGAGACTCTAATTTTAGTTGTAATTTTCATTCTGCAGTTATAGGGTGGAGAGCCTGATTGTACATTTCTTTGCACCTGGTGTAGTCACTTGCATCTGTGCAAAGGGGGTATAAAATGCTACCATTCTGTTCTGTGGTAATATTTTATGCCCCCTTTGCACAGCTGTAAATAGTTATAGAAGGTGCAAGGCAGTGAGAATAAGTCATCCATCTATAATGTAATTGGCTTCTCAGGTGAGGAGTAAAGAAGGAAGAGATGAATAATTTACAAATAAAAAACCTCTGTTCCTGTAAATATAGAACTAGGCAATTATTGAAAATAATTTTTGCAAATATTTGGAATTTTTGTTCTGACTATTTTGGTGCTTCTTTTATATTTCCTTTCTGTAAATGATCCAGCAAATGAGTATCCTGGCTAGAATGTTCTTGAGGAAAGCAAACACTGGGGCATATGAATGGAGAGTGAATTCTGACTTAATTTAGAGATGAGTTTTCATATAGGAAACTTAAATTAAAGAATTACACTAATCCAGCCAGAGGAAATAAACACATCTTGTAAACTTTTTATATCTAGTCAAAGTGGCTTGTAATTTTAACATTGGATACTTGAAATTAAATACTTGTTAATGAACTACAGACCTAGTTGTCCCCTCTCAGAAATTATTTGGTGAATAATTCTGATTGAATATTCTTATTCTGAGTTTTCATTGATGTAACAGATGCTCTTCATGCCATTTTTGGAAATTACTACTAGGCATACAACTACTACTATAATTACTACTAGCCATAGAACACACCAAACATCATTATAACAATACTAACCTCTGAGTAAATCCTGGATTCTTTAATAGTGAGTCTGAGACATTTTCCGTTGAAACGTTGGGAGTCATGTGAACTCAAACAGTGGAGGTTGGTGACACCCATAAGTAGGTAGACAAAACTGATATAGCAATGATTAAAATATGTGCAGAGCTAACTTATGACCACTAAAGATCACACTGTTACCCTCTTACCGAGTGGTAGTAGGTTTCAGGGCCATGCCAATCAGTTTTCCAATGGAGCAGATCTTTGATAGTAAAAGTATTTTCTAGTTTCATTTGTGTATTTACAAAAATGTACATGCATCCTGCTTGTCTAGGACAGAGATGGTCACAAACTGTCCATAGGCAATTCTCTCCTGGAGAAACCTGAGCTGCAGCACCATACCCAGCAAGAAGTAGCCCTCTTGGCAGAGCTCAGTCCTCTCCAAGAGACTATACTTGGAGACTGCTCAGAAGCTTCAACTGGCAGTGGGTAGCTGCCACTTCAGAGGTGTAAGCTACAAAAATGTATTACAACATATCACTACCAGAGGCGGTAGATTCCTGTTCACTTCTCAGGTGCAAATCATACTCCGGGGGGAATTCTGTGCCAAATAAGTAAAAATTCTGTGCACAATATTTTAAAATTCTTCATATTTTATTTGTCAACACAAATAACACAATATAATCACATCAATTATTTTGGTAATTTATTTCAAAATATTGTCAGCAAGTATTGTTACAGACAACAAACAAGATTCAGGAAATGTTTTTTGACAAATAGATTCCTTACTAGGCATATTGATACAGAACTTTGAGTAATAATTCATTTAAACTACAATATAGAAACGTATTTCCCACTCCCCTCAGAAGCAATGAAAAGACTTGGGTGAGTCAGGGGTAATGGAGGAGCTGAGGGAGAGGGACGTAATTGCTGGGCAGAAGCCTGGGAGTGAACCTGGAGGGTTGTTGGGTATGGATGGCAGAAGTATGGAACAGGGGTTTTTTTGAGGGAGAGGGATTGTTAGGGAGCTGGGGAGCCTCCCCCATGCAGACCCCTGCTGACCTCTAGCCTATCCCATTCATTCAGGGATATCTGCCTCTGTCCCAATGTGTCCATGAACCCCTCCACCCCCTTCCTGTCCCCACATGTCTCTGCACCCCCATTCAGCCCATGGATCAATGCTATCACCCCATTAGCTCCTGTGCCCACACTCCAGTTTGTCTTCTCCACTAGCCCTTCGAACCCCAGTCTATGTGATCCCCCAGCAGCCCTGTGTGCCCCACGCTATCTGTCCCCTCCATATCCCATGTCTAGGGCACTCTGAGGAAAGCAGCCTCTGCCCCCTTCCGCTCTGTGGCTGGTTGTTCTGGCCTTATGCCAGCTGCCCTCTCTTCTGGTGCCACAGCAGCCATGGTGGGTGAAAAGTGTAACTGTGGGGGACATGAATTCTGTTCATGTGCAGTGGCTCAAAATTCCCCGAGGAGTAAAATCAACATGAACATAAGAATGGCCACACTGGGGCAGACTAATGGTCCATCTAGCCCACTATCCTGTCTTCTGACAGGGGCCAGTGCTGGATGCTTCGGAGGGAATTAACGGAACAGACAATCATTGAGTGATCCCTCCCCTGTCATCCAGTCCCAGTTTCTGTAAGTCAGAGGCTTAGGACACCCAGAGTATGGAGTTGCATCTAATAGCCATTGATGGACCTATCCTCTGTAAACTTATCTAATTCTTTTTTGAAACCAGTTAGACTTCTGGCCTTCACAACATCTCCTGGCAATGAGTTCTACAAGGTGACTATGTATTGTGTGAAGTAGCACTTCCTTATGTTTGTTTTAAATCTGCTGCCTATTAATTTCATTAAGAGACCGCTGATTCTTGTATAATGGGAAGGCATAAATAACCTTTTCTTATTCACTTTCTTCACATCATTTATTATTTTATAAGCCTCTATCATATCACCCCCTTAGTAATCTCTTTTCTAAGATGACCAGTCCCAGTCTTCTTAATTTCTGTTCATATGGATGCAGTTCTATATGCCTAATAATGTTTGTAGCCCTTCTCTGTACCTTTTCCAGTTCTAATATAGTTTTTTAGATGGAGTGACCATGCAATATTCAAAGTGTGGGCATATCATGGATATATAGAGTGGCATGATGATATCTTCTGTCTTATTATCTATCCCTTTCCTAATGGTTCGTAGCATTCTGTTAACTTTTTTGACTGCCACTGCACACTGAATGGATGTTTTCAGATAACTATCCACAATGACTCCAAGATCTCTGTGAATTGCAGAGTCAAGGATCCACCACTGAGACTATCCTAACCTCTAGACCCCCTACAATTTCAGTCTGGGGATGGTTAACTCAAGCAACTCAGCTGATTTCAATTATCATGGTAATACATGGGAGGAAAGGTGATCTCCTGTGGATCATGGACCACACTATATAGGTCTTTAAAGACAAAAGTCACTACATTCTTGGAGAGGATCAATAAACATGCCCATGTGTGGTAAACTCACCGTTTACCCCCTTTTCCAGATTATTTATGAATATGTTGAACAGTAGTAGTCCCCATACAAATCCCTGGGGGACACCACTATTTATCTCTCTCCTTTCTGAACACTGACCATTTATTCCTACCCTGTTTTCCTATCTTTTGACTAGTTACTGATCCATGAGAGGACCTTCCCTCATATCCCATGACAGCTTACTTTGCTTAAGAGCCTTTGGTGAAGGACCTTGTCAAAGGCTTTCTGAAAGTCCAAGTACAATATATCCATTGGATTGCTCTTGTGCACATGTAATTTTCAAAAGCACTGGTCACCCACAGCTTCCATTAACTTCAGTGAGAGCTACAAGGTACTCAGCCCTTTTGAAACTTAGGTAATTAAGGCACAGTGCAAGCAAGGCCCATCTCTTTTCACAGACTTTTGCAAGAACAATGTGGATCCCAGAAGCTAATTATATTGAGAAGTCTTTTCTTCCTATTAGGCTGTTTGGTTTAAAGACAGTTGTTCTGTTAAATTTTGTATATGCACCTAGAGGCCTTGGAAATCAGTGAAATTTATAAATAAATAAACAGATAAGTCACCTTTTAAAGCTGCATTTGCAAGAATGTCTAGATGCATTTGTCAAACATATTTTCTCACAAGCGCAAGTTGGCTCATTTAAGTTATGGAGACTTTTTTTTTCTCATCATCAAATAGTTTCACTTAGCATTTCTATCAGGTTTAATTCTCTTCACGTATCTTCATTTTCAGGGGCGGCTCCAGGCCCCAGCATGCCAAGCAAGTGCTTGGGGCAGCAAGCCGAGGGGAGCGCTCTGCCGGCGCTGTGAGGGCAGCTTGCCTGCGGAGGGTCCACTGGTCCCGCGGCTTCAGCGGGAGGTCCGCGGGACCAGCGGACCCTCCGCAGGCAAACCGCTGGAGGCAACCTGCTTGCCGTGCTTGGGGTGAGCCGCCCCTGTTCATTTTTAGATAATTCATAAATAGAATTGAGAGTGCTGGAAATGATGAGTTCTAAAATCAGCTTTCTTTGAATTTTGAAGGTGTTATTCTCTGCTCATATTGGAAATCAGGAGTAACTCCACTGAAGTCAATGATATTAGACTGGTGTAAAACCAGTGTAAATAAGTGGAATATCAGGCCCTGAACATTTAGTTGCAGACAGCTCTGATGGAAACTGGAAACTTTCAGCATTGCTTGTATGTTATATTTCTGGGCTGGTGGAAGATAGGCTAGAGTATTTGCCATTCTTCTTATCATGAATGCTGTATCAAGCTACCAGTCAGGTCTTCTTAATCTTGTAAACTTTCTAGTTCCCACCCTTTTATCATTAGCTTATTGGTAATTTGGTACTTATATCCTGGAATTGACATTGCCATGCATCACTTTATCAAATGCAAATATCATGGGACTTTTGCTAATGAAAAGGTCACTTCTCCACCTTGAAAATAAATGTAAGTGAGATTAAGAGGATAAACCTAGAGATGCTAAATTCCAGATGTGAAGCACCTGTTTCTACTTGTAGGCATTGGGAAGATAATTCTGCCAGTTGGATAACTGGGAGCAGTTATAGTTGCTGAAGGAATTTCAGAGCAATTCTGCGTCTCTGGCAGAACTTGTACAACGTCACCTCTGATCCCGCACAAGCTTTCAAAGACCTGGCTTTGCTCATCCTATCTTCACATTAAAGTCAAGAGTCCACAACATTTTTCACCCCACAAAGTCAATCATTCAGAAAGAGTAAAAGAAAAAAAATGACCAGTTGTTTTTGATCTCATAAGAAGTAGGTGTATGAAGTATTTGAATCTCATAGTTGTAATCTTGGCTTCAAGGCTGCCAGTTGTTCTGTTTCAGAAAGAAAGTCCTTGCAAGATGCTTGAATGCTTCCTATAAACGAAACATTAAAAGATACATTCCCATATAACAGATCATGCTGTAATATTGGCAAATGTGCACTTATTAAAATAGAACTCTCCAATATACAAAATTATTTGTCATTTTTGAATACACTATCGGCTGGTCCACACTAGGGGGGGGAAATCGATCTTAGATATGCAACTTCAGCTACGTGAATAACATAGCTGAAGTCGAATATCTCAGATCGGATTACTCACCCGTCCACGCGGCGCGGGATCGATGTTCGCGGCTCTCCGTGTCGATTCCGGAACTCCGTTGGGGTTGATGGAGTTCCGGAATCGATATAAACGCGCTCGGGGATCGATATATCGCGTCTAGATTAGACGCGATATATCGATCCCCGAGCAATCGATTTTAACTTGCCGATACGGCGGGTAGTCTGGACGTGGCCTAGGATGCCTTTAAAGAAATATATTCTGCATCTGCAGCAGGTAATGAAACTTATTAGAAACAAACAGGTATATATCTAATTATAACCGACATTGAAAAGATATAGTAACAATATGCCTTATTAGCTGTGGCAAAGCAGTGTTTTACAGATGAAAATAGCATGAGTATATTACAGTTTGCATAGTGTTTCATTGTTATTGAAAAACATTACTGTATTACAGTTTGTATATTATTTCACTTGTGTTAAAAATGTGTGGTCAAGAATCAAAATTGAAATGTCCCTTTTGAACCTGAGACCTCTTAGGAATGTGATACTCAGTATGTAGTAAATGTTGCCAATGTTCACTTAACAAAAGATTAAACTATGGTCCAGGAGAATTTAAGAGTTCCTTAGTATATGTTTTCCAGTGTTACTAAGCCCAGGTTTTCTGGTTGAAAATGCTTTTTTAAGGAGTTTCACAGAGTTCTGAGCTGAGGTGTTGATTGAATAATATTTGAATATTAAGAAAGTCTACTGAATTATACCTTTGACTGTAGTGATTGTTGCCTGAATTTTTGAAGTCTTTGCTGTGTACTGCCTCTTTGCATTTCTAAGAACTATATCTGTCTGCAAAGACAGCAGCCATTTTGTTCACTGAATTTCTGCACTCCGTTACGGGAATGGCAATGTCATTGTGCTCTGGCAAATGTTTCTTTTGGTGGTGCTGCAAGTGACTGCTCTTTTCCTTAGTCTGAAATAAGTCAGTTTAGACTGAAAGTACATGTTTATTTAATTTGTACATAATGAAGTAATGCTTAATCTCTGAAATGTTTAGGAATCAAAGTCACGGCTGATTCTGAAGAGCATTATTTCAGAATTACAGATATTTATTTGTATATCTGTAAAACTAACAGTCTCTCTTGACCTGACAGTCCTTGATTTAGCAACCACGAAAAAATCTAAAATGCCTTGAAATGATCTTCAAGCAATTTTTTAAAATTAGGATTCTGTATTACTATCACATACTTTTCCTAAGAAAATGTTTAAAAAAAAAAAACAGGAGTTGCAGATCAAATGCATTGTATTGGCATTAACTTTTCAGAAGTGCTTTAGTGTTCCTATTTTCATTATCACAGAAAAAAGTTCTTCTAATTCATTCTTTAGCTACAGATGGCTTGTTACTGTGGTCTTGTAGTTAGTGATATTATGACAGTAATATTTTCCAACAGCAGATTTCAACAGAGAAAGTGTGAAGAAAGCATTTGAATACAGTAACTCCTCACTTGACGTTGTACCGGTTAACGTTGTTTTGTTGTTACGTTGCTGATCAATTAGAGAACATGTTCGTTTAAAGTTGTGCTATGCTCCCTTATAACATCGTTTGGCAGCTGCCTGCCTTGTCCACAGCTTTCAGGATTCTCTGGAAGAGCAGCCTCTCCTTGTGGTGATTAGAACCAGGGTGGGCCAGCAGCCCCTTCCCCATCAGCTCCCCTAAATTCCCTGTAAGGTATGTGGTTTGGCAGACCTCTGTGCTGAGGCAGGACCAAGTAAACCTTGACCAGGGACTGGCAACCCCTGGCACATGGCCTGTCAGGGAAATCCACTGGCGGGCCAGGATGATTTGTTTACCTGCAGCATCCGAAGGTTCAGCCAATTGCGGCTCCCACTGGCTGTGGTTCACCATTCTAGGCCAATGGGGGCTGTGGGAAGCGCTGTGGGACAAGGGATGTGTTGGCTGCTGCTTCCCATAGCCCCCATTGGCCTGGAATGTTATGTGCACCCCAGATTTTTTTTAGCAATACTACTGCCTAGCTAGTTATTCCCCATTTTGTAGTTAGGAAGAAAAAATCAAATGCACAAGCATGGTACGTTGTACTTGTCTTTAATGAATTTCATTTTGTTGATTTCAGACCAACTCTCCCATTTTTCAAGGTAATTTTGAATTCTAATCCTGTCCTCCTTCATTTGCCTCTTGCTCTTAAAGTATCTATAGAACCTCTGCTTACTGCCTTTATGTCCCTTACTATGTGCAGGGCCGGCTCCAGGCCACAGCGCGTCAAGCACGTGCTTGGGGCGGCATGCTGCGGGTGGCGCTCTGCCGGTTGCCGGGAGGGTGGCAGGCAGCCCAGGTGGACCTCCCGCAGGTCTGCCTGTGGAGGGTCTGCTGGTCCCGTGGCTCTGATGGAGCATCCGCAGGACCTGCGGGAGGTCCACCGGAGCCGCGGGACCGGCGAGCGGCAGAGCGCCCCCCCGCGGCATGCCACCGTGCTTGGGGCGGCGAAATTGCTAGAGCTGGCCCTGACTATATGTAACTCATTTTGTGCCTTAGCCTTTCTGATTTTGTCTTTATATTCTTGTGCTGTTCTTTTGTACTTATCTTTTGCAATCTGTCCATGTTTTCACCTTTTGTAGGATTCTCTTTTTATTTGCAGGTCATTAAAGAGCTCTTGATGGAGCCATATTGGCCTCTTACTATTCTTCCTATCTTTCCTTCATATCAACATAGTTTGCTGCTGTTCCTTTAATATCATTTGAGAAACTGCCAGCTCTCCGGAACTCCTTTTTCCCTTAGATTTTCTTCCCATGGGACCTTACCTACCAGTTCTGAGTTTAATATCTGCTTTTTTGAAGTCCATTGTCCTTGTTCTGCTGCTCTCACACTTTCCTTAATCTATCATTTCATAATCACTTTTACTCAAATTGCCTTTAGATTTGCAGCCAGTTCCTCCATTAGTCAGATAGTGGTGCCAGCTCCTCTGTGTCGGCTACTGCAAGCTATGGATAGTACTGCCCTTACATCCTTTTGTAACCAGTGGGCCCCAAATGCTTTCCTCCAGACCATCTTATTCAAAGCCTAAAGAGACTTGACCTCCCCAATTGCCTGAATGGCCTTTCTGCTCTTCCCCACCAATGCAGGGCTATTGCTGGGCTTCTGTAATGTGGAGGCCTTCTATTGACCTCCCACAAAGTAGTGAATCTTGCCCTTTGTGTCTAAATATTGCCGAGGTCTGAAATCAGTTTGGGATGCACCTTACCATATATACTGCAGTACCTAGATATGACAAGAGTAAAGGGGAAGTAGAGTGGAAGGCTTAGTTCAGAATTTTCCTAAATATTAATGTAATTCAGATGCAAAACTGGTCTTTGAAATAGATTTATATCTAAATGTAAACAACACAGATAATGTAAATGTAGACCAGTGATTATTTACACTGGTCTACAATTTTTGAGAAGGCGTCTGCTTCAGAGATAAAATGTGATATTTATTATGAATTTTGATGTGCTGAATTCAAATATGACAATTAAAACAACTGATTGGCTTCTGTTTCTAAGATATTTAAGTTTTTACATTTTATGTCTATGTATATGGTGTAGATTGTAGAGTTTTAATCATAAATTGTAAACCTAGGTCTTTTCATGTATTTATGGTTGCTTTAAATGATAATATTTCACCTGTCCTGTTTATGTAACACTTTAAAAATCAGCAAAAGGATTATATAAATAAAATTTATTATGAAACAAAAGGCAAAAACCTATTATGTACATAGTTTAGTCCTATTCAGTGTCTACTCGGCGCTTCTTGGCTTGTCTCTAATATTCATTAAATGGAGCATCTCTTGTCACGGTCCAGCAATAGTCTGCAAGCATTGATGGGCTCCATTTGCGCTGATAGCCTGCCAGGAGATTCCACTGCTGTAGTCTGTAGCCCAACAGCTCTGCCTTACTCTTGGGTAGTTCCAAATCCCTGACAAGGTCATTCAGTTCACCTTGTGTTATGAGGTGTGCTTCAGAGGAGGAGGATGGGAGAAAATGTGGGTCCTGTGACATTGATGGTTCAGGACCAGAAGTTTCATCCTATTCCTCTTCCTCGTCTGACTCAAGTGAGAATGATTCTGGTGCATCAGGAACCGGCAGTCCTTCTCCGTGGGGTACTGGCCGTATAGCTGATGGAATGTTTGGATAATGCACAGTCCACTTTTTCTTCTTTGACACACCTTTCCCAACTGGAGGCACCATGCAGAGTAACAATTGCTGATATGATCTGTTGGCTCTCTCCAAATCATTGGCACTGCAAAAGGCATAGATTTCCTTTTCCTCTTCAACCACTGGCGAAGATTTGTTGCACAAGTGTTGCAGCATATGTGTGGGGCCCACCTCTTGTCCTGATCTCCAATTTTGCAGCCAAAAGAAAGGTGATAGGCTTTCTTAACCATAGTGGTTAGACTGCGCTTTTGTGATGCAAAAGTCACTTCACCACAAACATAGCAGAAGTTATCTGCACTGTTCACACAAGTACGAGGCATCTCTGCTCACTTTGGCTAAACAGAAATGTGTCCCTTTGCAAAATCAAGCACTGACAAATAAGAGAGCACGACACTGTATGATTTCTAGAGCTGGTAGAGGGCAATTTGTTCAGCAAAGTGATATAAGCTTCGTTATGATTGCATCATCCATGCCTTCTAGGAATAACATGATGCAATTCATATCATGTATGATGCAATACCAGCCTCAGATTGCATCATTCATTTTTTGCCTAAAAAGCAAGTACTG
The DNA here is from genome assembly GCF_007399415.2 of Gopherus evgoodei. Classification (NCBI taxonomy): domain Eukaryota; kingdom Metazoa; phylum Chordata; order Testudines; family Testudinidae; genus Gopherus; species Gopherus evgoodei. The sequence goes on along the minus strand of NC_044322.1, from coordinate 112,417,598 downwards.
TCCAAACCCAGTCATAGATTTATTCATAGATCCAGTCAAAGATGCATTTTAGTCATTTCTGGTTTAAATTGAGATCCCTTCCCTTTATAACTCACTTATCCTCCGCCATTCCCAAGTCAAGGGTCGTATATACTGACCCAATAGCATATCTTGAAAACTAGAGCCAATCAACAATTTTAAGCATCATTTTTGTTCTCAGTGACCCAGAATTAGTAAAGTTTGACTACATTTATTTCAGAAGCATTTTGGCTGTAGAGCAGTGTTATTTCAAAAACAGTAATAGTGCTTAGCACTTTTATAGCATTTTACATTTTTTGAAGTGCTGTACAAACATTTGTCACTCATTAATCATTGTTGGGTAGTAAAACTGTGATATGAATAGTTACTGCATCACTGGCCCTTACAAGTAAAGCAAGAACAAGGGCAAGATGTGAGAGCAATTAGTGTGTGATTAAACATAATCTGTGTGGCATTTGGCAAAAGACTGGAAACAAGTTGGCTGGATCTAATAGCATCATGAAAATGGATGAGGACAAAGCTAAAAGCTGATTTCCCCTCCCCCACAATACATATATATCTATCTGAAAGTTTAATATATAAAAAAGCAAAAGCCAGCAGTCCTTCCTGCTCTGAACTCAATATCAAAAAAGATCTTAAAAGAACAAAATCCATGAAAACAGAACCAGCATTTTTTTAAAAATTGAGACACTTGAGTACCTGATGTATTACACGTACTGTACTATTGTTCTGATTGTTATAATTTGTGTACAACTGCAAACTAAAGCTTTCTATACTAAAACTTCTGTTTATTCTTCATATAATAGTATTTTGCCTTTATAAAGCACCTTTAATCTCAAAGTACTTTTCAAATTTAACTTTCCAGATGATGTCATGATATCCTCTCACACTCAAGATACCTCTCTTGGGGAAGGGATCCCTGTTATTAGGAAGAGAAAAGTAACAGTAATGGGGGATTTGATTATTAGAAATAATATATATTATATAGATAGTTGGGTTTGTGATGACTGGGAGAACCATATAGTGAATTGCTGGGTGCAAAGGTTGTGAACCTCTCAAGACATTTAGACAGACTTTTGTGCAGTGCTGGGATGGAGCTTGTGGTTGTGGTATATGTAGCTACCATGACATAGCAAAGGTTAGGACAAAGGTCCTGGAAGCCAAATTTAGTAAGAAATTAAAGTCCATTCTCTGAAAGTTTGCAATTCCACCTGCAGGGCCAGACAGGCAGAACTGCAGAGTCTCAATGCACGGATGAAATGACAGTGTTCAAAGGAGGGATTTAAGCTTATTAGGAACTGAGGAACCTTCTGAAAAGAAGGAGCCTGGAAAGATGGGCTCCATCTAAACCAGAACAGAACCAGATTGCTGGCATGTAAAATTAAAAAGGGGTAAGACTGTACAAGCCTTGGCTGCTTATTGTAGGATCCCTCAGTTGGAACCCAGTGTGGGAGTGGGCCTGGGTTCCCCTACCAGCCACTGGGAAGTGGCGCAGGGCACTGGAGACACCAGCCAGACAGCTGGTCAGGAAGGACTTTGATTTCTCTAGAAGGGGAGGACCTTCTCTAATATCTGCTGATTGTTACAATAATAGGAAGCAAGAGTTAGAGCTGTAGTAAAACTCCAACAGGCCTTGCAGGGAGACAGATTGTTTAAACCACACTGGAGAGGCAAAGATTAGTGAGAGAATGAAGCTGCAGTGGCAGAACTGAAGGGGCACAGAGCAGGAAGAATACTGGAGAGAACTGAACTGGGGTGACCTGAGAGCCAGACACAAGGGAACTGGAACCAGGACAGGGAAAATGCAAAAAGGAAGGAGAGAATTAAAGGGAAAACAGTGATTTATTGAAAAATTAGAGCAGGTGGAGATCTATAAACAGAGAAAAGTGGAGAGAAGATAGAATTTAGAAGATAAGACCCTAATCCAGAAAAAACATTTTGAGCATGTCAGTAGTCTGATTTAGGGAATACTGACATGCTGAAAGTTAAGCCCTTGTTTTATGTGCTTTCCTGGATCGGGCCTGAAAGATCATACTGAGATGTATAGGAGAGAAGATTAAGAAAAATTTGGGGATGAGAGGAGGTGTATGACCAACAGAGAGACTACAGGAGTATAATGAAGTTACAGAAAAATAAAAGTACAGATCGTTTAAAAAAAGTTTTAAAAATAGAAAAAATTGCGCGCACACAAAAGCCTGAAGAAAAATATACAGAAAGAAATAGCAGGGGAAAGAGAAAGCAAAAAATAGGTGATAAAGTAATTTTTGTTTTACTTTACTAAACATTTGTGGGTTTAGTTATTAATTCCCAGTCTCAGCTGCCACAACATCTGCTTTCAAACTCCAAGCGTTAAGTAATTATTTGTAAACTAATTAAGTAATGTGATTAACATGGTTCCTAAAAAAGAGGTGCATTTTACACATTGAAAGAGTAGAGTCACACATTTTGAACATTGTCCACACCTTCCCTGGTTAGGATATTTTAGAAATTAGCTGTTAATCAGTTGTTGTGTTGCACCCTGCGTGTAGCTTGATGGATGAAGAAATTTCTTTCTATGGGTTAAGAACATAAGACTATTGGGTCAGATCAATGGTCTATCTAGCCCAGTATCCTGTCTTTTGAAAGTAGCTGGTGCCAGATCCTTCAGAAAGAATGAACAGAACAGGATAATTATTGTGTGGTCCATCCTCTGTCATCCAGTCCCAGCTTCTGACAGTCAGAGGTTTGGGGACACTCAGAGCATAAGGTTGCATCCCTGACCATCTTAGCTAATAGCCATTGATAGATCACCCTCTGTGAACTTATCTAATTTTTTAAAACACAGTTATACATTTGGCCTTCACAACATCCCCTGGCAATGAGTTCCATAGGTTGACTATATGTTGTGTGAAGAAGCACTTCCTTATGTTTTAAACCTCCTGCCTGTTAATTTCATTGGCTGACACCTGGTTCTTGTATAATGTGAAGGGGAAAATAACACTTCCTTATTTACTTTCTCCAGACTATTCATGATTTGGTCGACCTCTAGCATATCCTCCCTTAGTCATCTGTTTTCTGAACTGAACAGTCCCGGTCTTTTTAATTTCTGTTCATATGGATGCAGTTCCATACCCCTAATCATTTTGTTGCCCTGTTCTGTACTTTTCCCAATTCTAGTATCCTTTGCCAGAAGGAGTAACCAGAACTGCACACAGAATTCAAAGGCTGGACATAACAGATTTATATAATGGCATGATGATATTTTCTGTATTATTACCCATCCCTTTCCTAATGGTTCCTAGTATTGTTAGCTTTTTTGACTGCTGTTGCTACTGCCTGTACCACATAGGCCAGAGGTCTTGTCCAGAGGCCAGAGCATTTAATCCACCCTGCAAGGCTGATGATTAGGTGTGTGGAAATTCAATCAGAGCCTCATTCTTTTGTCCCTGCTGGGGACTCCATGTGTGACTGAGCACTCAGCTTGAGGAGGAGCGGGCATGCATCCCACTTGCAGAAGCAGGACTGTTTCCATGCATGGCTCTATTTGTTCAGTGCTGTTTGGCACTCCAGGCAGAGGACGCAGAGAAGGGATATTTGCTGCTCTTCCCAATGGCCTGGGAGGCTGGAACACAGAGCCTTGGAATCCATGAAGGTCAACTCATATGTGGGAGACTGAAAAGGGAACAGATATTCCTCACTATTAGATTTTTCTGATTGTTTTCACCAGGTTGTTCGCAGTAAAGTGTAGCATAAAAACATATTTATTTTTTATTGGGAGTGTATGTAATGGAAAAAGCAGTCAACAGTAGCAATATATGATTTACTGGGTTAGGACAAAGGTCTTACAATTTCTCTCTCAGCAGGCATCACAGGAATTATTAGTAGAGACATTAATACCTCACTGGTATTTAGTCCTGGGGTTAAGCATGTAAGTCCCAGTTTTGGCTCCAATGTAGTCCACAAAACTCTGGCCAAACTGTGTAGGTGCCTGAACTCATTCAGCACCTATATTTTTCAGGGTAATATTTTCCTAGGGGCCTACGTTTCTGCCTTTGGATATGTGCATTGCTGCCTCACTCTAGTCCTCTGGACAGCTATGTCTTGCCTAAACCCCTGAGCAATTCACCAACCAGATGAAGACAGTCTATGTCACGTGCAGGACCTGATCCGACAGGGAAGCTCAGAGGCTGCCTACTTGATTGGGTCCCATTCAAAACTCAGCTAGAGAAAGAGCCCACTTTATAACTTTTAGCCCAATTGTTAGAGGACTCATCTGGGATGTGGGACATCCAGTTTCAATTCCCTTCTCTGCCTGAAGTGGGGGAAGAGGCTTTCAACAGGGTCTCCCACCTTTCAAGAGGTGCTCTAACCACTGAGCTATGGGTTATTCTGATGTAGGGCTCCCTTAGTCTCTCCTATTGAAGTTGTTGCACTGATAAAAGAGAAGTTGAAGCAGGGGGACTGGCCCTGGAGTCTCCCACCTCCCAGCTGGGTGTCCTAACCACTGAATTACTGAATCATTCCCATTCTCTTACTGACCCAATGACAAAAGTCAGTCATCCAGCTATCATTAGTATTCAAGAGCTTTCATTAGTATTCAATTTTAGTAAATATTCAGCTACACTCTCAAGGAATTTGTCCAAGAACCTCCCCCTGCCAATATCCTCCTAGCACAGGGGTAGGCAACCTGTAGCACAGGTGCCGAAGGTGGCACATGAGTTGATTTCCAGTGGCACTCACACTGCCCAGGTCCTGACCACCGGTCCAGGGGGCTCTGCATTTTAATTTAATTTTATATGAAGCTTCTTAAACATTTTAAAAACCTTATTTACTTTACATACAACAATAGTTTAGTTATATATTATAAACTTATAGAAAGAGACCTAAAAACGTTAAAATGTATTACTGGCACGCAAAACCTTAAATCAGAGTGAATAAATGAAGACTTGGCACATCACGTTTGAAAGGTTGCCGACCCGTTCTAGCACTATACCAGTAGGTGCTGTGTCTGAGACTGTCCACTAAGGGGCAACCCACTGCAAGAAATACATTTTTCATGACTGGTTTGAACAAACTTCTGCAAACTTCCTCAGCATCTGGGGTTGCTCCACGATGCGTATTTCCGTTGCTCTGACGCTATCCTGAGCATGGGGTCGGATAGGAGAAAGGAATTTTCCCCCTGAAGTGGGAGGAGAAGGAAGAAAGAGAGGTTCTGCAGCAGCAAGAAGCTTGGATGTAATTGCTCACTTTCAGAGCACAAACACATTAGCTGCCTTTGGATCTCGGCTGAAATAAAAAGTTTCCTGAATGACTGGCCCGTGCTCGAGGACGGGAAGTGAGATGGAAGACTCTGCAGCTGGAATTAATTGCTGCTGGATGGTATGCTGTGCACTTTGGACAGCATTCCCTGCAGATGAAGTGTTAGTGGCAAAGGCACATCGCTAGCTGCGCTGTCAATCTGATTGCACCCTTCAGCCTGTCTCCCTTCTTGGCAGCAGCATCCCTGGGCTGTTGGTCACTGGCCATCCTTCCTCAGGCAGGAAGTCAGAGCAGTGGGCCTGATGATGACCACACAACTAAGCAACGTGATTAGCGCTAACAGTGATGAGCAGAAAATTAAAGTCAGCAATATTGACAAAGCTTTCTGTATTTTTTAGGCCGAGTATCTGAGCCGATTCCTGGAGAGCACTTCTCTGCTTGTGTAAGGGAGGGGAGAAGGTGCTGGTGTCACCCGTTTTCTTGCGAAAGGATTCTGCAAAATGCTACACGGACAGCTTGTATAAGGGGGTCTTGTTTGGTCCCGTTAACTCTCCTCTTCCCTTGTGCAGCATTTTCCCGCACTGTTACTTCTGCTCTTTCGAAGGGCGGGGGGAGACACTGCTGAGTAAGGCAGAGGGGAGAGCGAGCGAGACCTGCTGCGATCGGGTTACAGCGAGCCATGGGAGAGCAGAGGAGGGGCCACTTGGCGAGGAGCTGCAGCGTGTCAGATGAAGTGCTGCAGCCATCCCTGGGGGGATCTGTTTTGCCTCGTTCCCCTGCCCTCTGGGCCAGGCCCGTGGCTTCCAGCGAGGCTTGGATACAATAAGCCGGCTCCCCGGATGCGCCATGCCCCATCCCAGCTGCTGATCGCACACAGCCGGTGGGGGAGACCCCAGGAAACAGGTGCCCTCCTCTTCCTCCAGCTGCATGCTGCCGGGCTTCCTCTCTCACCAGCATTCACCCGCGGGACGCCTGTGCTGCAAGGACAAGGGGCTGGCAGGCGAGGGCAGGAGGAGCCAGGCGGCCTGAACTCGGCCGTGCCCCCGCTCTCTGACGGCCCGGTACCCGGGAGGAGCTGCACCCCCCGCTGCTAGAGGCGGTGATTCACTTGCTGCTTCCAGCGCTCCCCGCTGCCGCCCTGCGCGGCCGCCGCCACCGCCCTGATGGCTCCAGCTGACAGGCCGCTCGCGGGGAGCCGGGGCCGCCATGTGCCGCGGTGGCCGCTGCTGCTGCTCTAGATGCTCCTAGGGGCGTCCTGGCTGTGCGCGCCCGAGGCAGCCGCAGCGAAGCGGGGAGCGGAGGGGAGGCGGCGAAGCGGCGGCGGAAGAGGCGATGGACGAGTCGTCCCTGCTGGACTTGCTGGAGTGCTCCGTGTGCCTGGAGCGGCTGGACACCACGGCCAAGGCGCTGCCCTGCCAGCACACCTTCTGCCGCCGCTGCCTGGAGAGCATCGTCAGCTCCCGCCACGAGCTGCGCTGCCCCGAGTGCCGCATCCTGGTGGGCTGCGGGGTGGACGAGCTGCCCGCCAACATCCTGCTGGTCCGGCTGCTGGACGGCATCCGCCAGCGGCCCCGGGGCGGCGGCGGCAGCGGCGGCGGCAGCCCCAAGGCGCAGGGCAGCGCGGCGGCGGCGGCGGCCGCCGCCTCTGGCAACGGAGGAAGCGACTCGGCGGCGTCGCCCGCCTATCATCCCGCGGAGGCCACCGGCTCCCCCAGCGCGGCCGCCGCCAGCCGGGGCGCCCTGCTGGGAAAGGTGGGTACAGTACGAGCGGCTGCCTCTGCAGCGCCTGGGGCACGGCCCTCGGAGCCCAGCCCCGCCCCCTGCTCGGGCACCCCGCGCCCCCTGCCCCGCCCGCTGCTCGGGCACCCCGCGCCCCCTGCCCTGCCCCGCCCCGCCCCCTCCTCGGGCACCCCGCGCCTCCTGCCCTGCCCCGCCCCCTCCTTGGGCACCCCGCGCCCCCTGCCGCGCCCTCTGCTCGGGCACCCCGCGCCCCCTGCCCTGCCCCGCCCCGCCCCCTCCTCGGGCACCCCGCGCCTCCTGCCCTGCCCCGCCCGCTGCTCGGGCACCCCGCGCCCCCTGCCCTGCCCCGGCTCCTGCTCGGGCACCCCGCGCCCCCTGCCCCGCCCTCTCCTTGGGCACCCCGCGCCCCCTGCCCTGCCCCGCCCCCTTCCTCGGGTACCTCCAGTTCTCTGCCCAGCCCTGCCCCGCCCCCTCCTCGGGCACCCCGCGCCCCTGCCCTGGCCCGCCCCCTCCTCGGGCACCCCCAGCTCTCTGCCCAGCCCTTCCCTCTCCTCGGGCACCCCGCGCCCCTGCCCTGCCCCGCCCCCTCCTCGGGCACCCCGCGCACCCAGCTCTCTGCTTGTTCCTTCCTCAGAGTTCAGATCCCCACGCACCCAGTCATTGCCCTCCTCGTGGACTCACTCATTTCCCCTGTGTCCCTGCACCCTTACCCCTCTTCCACACACCTCTCGCCCTATTCACTCATTCTCTGGACTGCAGCTGTTTCCCTGCACACTCACCCTCTCTCGGACACTCCTTGTTCTAGCAGTGATCGTGCAGATACAAACTTCGTGTCATACATTCCCTTGTTGCTCACATACATGCTTCCGATCATCGCATTTCCCTGTCCCCTGTATCTACACACATCCCTTACCCTCAATCCCCCTGCACACAGCTTCTTCCCAGTCCTCTTTTTCTCCCTGTAGAGGAGGAAGGAATCTGGTTAATTATTCCTCATCTCAGGCCATTTAGGAGATCATTGCTGTTTTATTTATGTTTATTGTTGTTTTCTTTCAAACTAAGGGAGGCTTTGAAGTTAATATTCAGAATAGATTTGAGAATCTCAAAGTTCTCTGTGAGGGAAGGACAAACTGTCTGTAGAGAGATTGGAAAATATTACTTTGGCTGTGCAGTTGCCAAGCTCTTGGCAGTGTGTTAGGGGATGGTTGTTGCTTGCATGGACGTTTACATTCCAACATGGGAAAGTATGTTGTATTTCCCTCTGTATTGATATTAGTTTATATAGATTGCAGGCTTGTTTTCTGTGGCAATTGGTCTTGTTCATTGACTTAAGACTTAAAAACTAGCCTTTTCTCTGTCACCTTGCCTCATCATTTTAATGACTGGTCTCTGAGGATAGTTTTTGAGACAACAAAACGTAATGGTTACTAAATGTGAAAGATGTAATCAAAGAGTAAAAGGGCCACACACATTCTAAAATGTTTACAATACATACTGCGTTATGATTTCATTTTTTAAAATGTAATGTATTTCAACAGGATATCCCATGTTAAGCTTGTCACTTTGGTTTGTCTCTATAATTAGATTACCAAGTACATGTGGTGTTCTAAACTTAGTCAGACTCCAGCCCAATCGATACACATTTTAAAATAGTGACATGACTTGTTATATTGCTGTTGCAACTCACTGTTGAAATGTGCTGAAAGTAGGTGTCTTTTAGAGTGTCTTACACAGCACACCATTGCACTGTTGTACAAACTAAAATTTCATACAATGATTTGTTTCTACTGCTCTATATACTATACACTGAAATGCAAATACAATATTTATATTCCAATCTATTTATTTTGTAATTATATGGTAAAACGAGAAAGTAAGCAATTTTTCAGTAATACTGTGTTGTGACACTTTCATATTTTTATGTCTGATTTTGTAAGCAAGTAGATTTTAAATGAGGTGAAACTTGGACTTACACAAGACAAATCAGACTCCTGAAATTAGTCTGGAAGGGTTGAGAGCCACTGCTATAGAGCATAACTTTAGAACAGCCCTGAAGCTGCTCTACATTACTCCAGAACCTGCATGGCTCCCAGACTGAAGTGCTGCAGAGGCGGTTTAGCACCGTTTTTGTTCAGTCCCTCCATCTCCACCATACTTATTTCAGCTGCACCCAGGAATGCTGGAACAAGTAGTATAGTGGGGGTGCTGAGAGCCATTTAACCAAACTGTAAACCCTGTTTATAATGGAAACCACTGCAGGCCAGGGGATGTGGCAGCAGCTCTAGTTCCAGAACCTATGGCCGCAGCTGAGGATCTAGCCCTATCTCTTTCTTCTGTTATGGAGGAGAAATGAGTTAGGAAATGTTTACTTACTCCATTAGTACTGCATTTAAGGTTAATTCTATTAGTTTTTTCTTCAGTTTTTGAAGTGGGTAAATAGAATTACCCATGCACCTTCAAAACCATTCTTACTATTAGAACAGTTTATTTCTGAGTTTTAATAATTTTGCCACAAGAGAATATAAATCAGTTTATATAAATTTAAAATGTATGTATTATAAATTACAGCATACACTTTTCTTTTTTACTAGAAAGTACTTCATGTCAACTGTCTAATCTTGCTCCCTTTGAAGTTAATGGCAAAGGATTCATTGACGTAAATGGGAACAGGATCAGTCCCTACAAAACATTTTATATATCTGAGGTAATAAAATTCAGCATAGCTCTCTTTTTAAAGGACTTCAGAAAAGAGGCAGTCTGAAGAGGAAAGATTAAAGAGGCTAGGACTCTTCAGCTTGGAAAAGAGGAGACTAAGGGGGGGATATGATAGAGGTATATAAAATCATGAGTGATGTTGAGAAAGTGGATAAGGAAAAGTTATTTACTTATTCCCGTAATACAAAAACTAGAGTCACCAAATGAAATTAATAGGCAGCAGGTTTAAAACAAATAAAAGGAGGTTGTTCTTCACGCAGCGCACAGTCAATTTGTGGAACTCCTTACCTGAGGAGGTTGTGAAGGCTAGGACTATAACAGTGTTTAAAAGAGAACTGGATAAATTCATGGTGGTTAAGTCCATAAATGTTTGTTAGCCAGGATGGGTAAAGAATAGTGTCCCTAGCCTCTGTTCGTCAGAGGATGGAGATAGATGGCTGGAGAGAGATCACTTGATCATTGCCTGTTAGGTTCACTTGCTCTGGGACACTTGGCATTGGCCACTGTCGGTAGACAGATACTGGGCTAGATGGACCTTTGGTCTGACCCAGTACGGCTGTTTTTATGTTCTTAAGAGCAAGAGTTGCATCTTATCTCTGATGTCGTATGTAAAGATACATTTAATTACCTCTGAAGTTACATGAATTCTATTTGAACAGCATTTTAGTATGCTGCCTTTTGGATATGATAGGTCAGTAGTGAGATTTCTTGTGAAGTTTTGGACCTCTAGTCCAGGGGTTCTCACAACAAATTTTTGGTGGCCTCAGAGTGTGGCCCCCAATTCTTGCTGGTGGTAGCGCTGGCAATTTTTCCTAAAATATTTAATTAACTTTAGGAAAAACAAATAAATATGCATGTATATGTGTCCAAATCATTGTAATTTATTGATGTAGGGTTTTTTTTCAGACTCAGTAATGAAAAAATTTACAGTGGTCTCTATTCTTTGCTGGACCTAAACAGAATAGAAACACAAATAAGTGCTTTGCATTTTCTTGTCTTGTCGTTGTTGTTGTTGCTTTTGCTTTTTTGATTGCTTTTTTTAGGAAAAATTTGCTAGATAGTAAGTCTGCTGCTCTGAAAAGTGATATTTGCGTGTTTATTAATATCACTTTTCACAGCAGACTTACTCAGCCCAGGCAAGTCTTGGGACAAATTAAGCCCTGAATGGGGAGGTGGGCAGATAGGCCATGGGGCCCAGGCACGATGGTGTGGGTGGGGAGCCTGGAACCAGAGCCTGCTTCCGTGTGGATGAAGCCCAAAGCCCTGCAGCTGAAGCCTGTCCCCCCACCTCCAGGAAAGTGGGGAATTCACCAGCTGCCTGCACCTCCAACGTTTGTGTCACTGAAGGGGGGCAGGGCCCAACCCCCACTGGTGGCCCTGAGAGCGGGGCCAGTGCTCCTCCCTCCAATCACAGCCCAGGAGGCAATGGCTGCAAGAAAAGCCCCTGGTGGCTGCACTTGGCCACAGTGGCCACATTTGAGAAATGCTGCAGTGGGTATTTCCATGTGATATTCTTTGGGACCCATGCTAAGGTTTTGAAGTTGTACCTTCAGGAACTGATGGGAAATTCCATGAATTGGTTTCTATAAATGCAAATTTTGAACCTTACGGTGAAGTATGTTTGGGAATGCTTTGGGGATGATAGGTCCTTTTACTCAGATGTGTCCACATGCTATATGATGTTCAGGTATTTAATAACGATTTCACAATTTAAAGAACCTAATTTTCTTTAAAAGGCAACTGTTCTTTATTTTTGTAGATACTTTTAATACAATTTCAAACTTTGGCTTGTTAGTTCATGATGTCAGAGATCTCTTTGAGATCAGATGTTAAAGATTATGTAGTTTAAAGTGTTTATAATCATTAGATCATTTTAAAATATGAAAATTCCCATGATCATCTGAATGTGTGTTTTGAGTTGGAAATATTTTATACTTTTGAACTTCTGTTCTGCAAAAGGATTCATGTGGGACTGGGAGGATCCTTATGTCTGTGTGGATCCTGTTGCGAAATCAAGCTCTGAAGAAGGCTCTATAAACATGCAATGAAAAAGACAGTTTCTGCTCTAAAGAACCCGCAGTCTAAACGAAAACAAGACGTTGCAGATCTGTTTGTAACACACAATGAATTGTGTGGTAGGGATGTGAAGATGAGGGTCTCTGGATAACTGTTACAGGAACACCTGAATATATAGGTTGTGTGCGCAGTCAGAAGGGATTGAGTGTTAATTATTAATGTAAATGAATAACTTTCTAACAAGTCACCTCCCTAGCAATTTATGTGATACGCTGTACAGTAAGGAATCTTTCAGTGTTCAGGTACACTGTTGCATTCTAATGCTGATCACCTTGCCTGACCAACCCTTTTTTTTGGGGGGTGCAGTCGGGGGGGTGGGATTTTACCCACTGTCATGGTGCTTCCTTGAAACTTTTTATGCATTCGAATTTGGTAGAAAGTAATATTGCGCCTAACACTTAGTCACATTCTAGCTTTTATGATTACTCACTACAGTTTTCCCTTGCTTCCATTAATGAATGTCTGAGCAGAGTGTTTCCATGAAACTGTTTGTTTAGCCTTTTGATTGACCTTACAGTTTTATCTATGAAATCAATGCAGTGTTCCTGATCCTTACAAGGTTCATTACAGTGAAAGAAAGTCTGAACTAATCTCCTTTTAAAAAAAGCAGCAGGGGAGAATAATCCTCCTTAAAGCTGCTGATACAGCTGATTGCCAAGCTTTCCTGAAAACAAAATACAGCATCTCTATCTGTGTTAAACAATAGATGGTACAAAACTGCTTAGAATTAGACATTCTGTGATCTCACTGTGAAGAGCAGATATCATTTGGTCTTCAGTTATAGGCTTTAGAGAGACAAGGTGGGTGAGGTAATACCAGGGCCGTCCTTAGGATTTATGGTGCCCTAGGCGGGATTATTAAACTGGTGCCCCTGTGCCTGTCTTGCTCTTAGCAACACAAACATAAGCTTACGGTATTGGAAAATTTGCCACATGCATGTTATTAAAACCAGTTTAACTTAATTAAGCACACTGTAATGCTGATGGACTAGCGCTAAAGAAGTAGCACTATAGAAAAAATTCTGATTTGACAGAATGATGCAAATAATATCATTTTTTAAATTTGTCGACATTTTATTGGAAATTTCTATGAAGAGGTATTAAAACAAGGATTAGTTTTTAATTAAAAGCAATCTTTCTGGCTTTTTTGGCTGCAAAATCAGTAATAATGTCATCGTATGACAAAGTTGTGTCTTGTTCGATTGCAAGAATAGCAAGACCAGTCAAGTGTTCCTGACTCCTTGTAGAGCGGAGATAGTTTTTAATGAGCTTTAGTTTTGAGAAACTCCGTTCTCCTGATGCTGCTGTTACAGGAATTGTCAGTAGAATACGAGTGGCAATGTGCACATTAGGATATATGTCAAGAAGTTTGCTGGTATGAATAAACTGTACAATGTCCATCATCGATTTTGCATGTGGGAACAACTCAATTCTTCGTACAGTTCAAGTCCATTTAAATCAAAATAATCACCATGCTTCAGGAGGCTCTCTAGGTCAGGGGTCCCCAACGCAGTGACCGCAGGTGCCATGGCACCCGCAGGGGCCGCTCAGTGCACCCGCGTACTGGCCAGAGAACGAGCATCTGCCAAAATGTCACTGAAATTCGGTGGCATTTCAGCGCTGATGCCTCTGGATGACACCACTTGCCACCGACAAGCAGCGTCATCCAGAGGCATCACTGCCAAAATGCCGCCGAATTTTGGCAGCATTTCGGCAGATGCTCGTCCGCCGCCACGGTCCTTCGTCTTGGGCCTGCCGGACGAAAAAGGTTGGGGATCGCTGCTCTAGGTTCTTGCACTTTGTCATTAGTTCTCTTGTTTTCCTATTTCATTGAATTTAGTCCTGCTCAGCCCGCTGCCAGCTGAGTGAATGGAATCCCAGGCCGACAGCAGGTTGAGTGGCTCAGCCAGGGTCTCAGCCGCCAGCCTGCTCAGCCCGCTGCCGGCCTGGGATTCCTTGGGGGTCCCCAGGCCAGCAGCGGGTGCTGAGTGGGGCTGCTGGCCAGGACCCCAGGTGGCAATGAGGCAGCAGCCGGAACCCCAGAGCAGTGGCGGGCTGAGCCACTCAGCCCGCCACTGCGTGCCATCAAAAATCAGCTTGCATGCTACCTTTGGCACATGTGCCGTAGGTTGCCGACCCTTGCTCTATACGCTAGTAAGGAGATGAGCATATTACAGTTGTTGGAGGGCTCTATTTAGCAGTAACAGGGCTATAGGAAAGTCAGTCAACATTTTTTGTTTCTCTGATGAAAACTGGCCCACTCCCTTCCCCATATCAGACTTGTCACAAATAATTGTCAACAACTTAATTTTCTGTTTTTGGCTAAGATATTGATTTAAAAAAATATTGAAATTGAATTCAGGATTGTTAGCAAGCATTTTTGGCAAACAAATTTGTTAAATGACATTCTAAATGGCAACATAGTTCTGCTTTCATGCTTGGCTCACTCCCCAGCCTGCTGGTCCAACAGCTGCAGTAGAGGAGGAGATAGGTGGAAAACTGCAGGACCCCAAAATCCACCTCTTGAGGTACAGAGTGGCAACAGCAGCAGCAAACCCTCAGGTCCAATCAAACGCCAATGGGCACCACCGCCAGCCCAACGGACCATGGTGAAGTTAGCACAGCATCTGATCTCAGGGACGGGGCACCCATGGAGCCACAGCAGCTCATCCTGCCCTGTGCAGCTCCCCCCGGATGAGATGGATCACTACCAGTCCGGGGAAGAGACGCTCTCCCCAGCTAAGGTGGCCAGATCCAGATGTTCTGATTTTATAGGGCCAGTCCTGATATTTGGGGCTTTGTCTTATATAGGCACCAATTACCCCCACCTAGGATGACTAGACAGCAAGTGTGAAAAATCAGGATGGGGGTGGTGGGGAAATAGGAGCCTATATAAGAAAAAGACCCCTAAAATTGGGACTGGCCCTATAAAAGTGGAACATCTGCTCACCCTACCCCAATCCCCTGTCCTGATCTTTCACACACGCTATCTTGCTATCCCCAGCCCAGTCGTGTGCGACCCTTCCAATCCTGGCTTTCACTTTCATTCCTCAGCAGGCAGGCAGCCAGTCTCCCCTCCCCACCCAGCACCTCACCCAACCCAGCCTTGATGGAGGGGATTGGGGAGAGAGGGGTGCTCCGTGTGGGGGAGAGAAATGGGGGGGGGTGCTCTGTGGGGCAATGGGGAGAAGAATGGATGTTATGGGGGACAACAGAAGCCATGTCCAGACTACCCGCCGTATCGGCGGGTTAAAATCAATTGCTCGGGGATCGATATATCGCATCTAATCTAGACGCGATATATCGATCCCCGAGCGCGCTTATATCGATTCCGGAACTCCATCAACCCCAACAGAGTTCCGGAATCGACACGGAGAGCCGCGAACATCGATCCCGCGCCGTCTGGACGGGTGAGTAATCCGATCTTAGATATTCGACTTCAGCTACGTTATTCACATAGCTGAAGTTGCGTATCTAAGATCGATTTCCCCCCCCTAGTCTGGACCAGCCCAGAGGATACTGCCAAAGCCGCTGAGCCTGCCTCACCTCATGCCAGGGGAGAGAGTCACACTCACACTCCTTCCCCCACCCTTCCCAGCAGCCAATCTCTTCCCTCAGTCTATGCTGCATTCAGCTCTCTCTAGGACCCAGCAGCCCTGCTCTTACATGCTCCACTGCTTTCCATCTGTCCCGGCTCCCAGCAGAGCGGTGCCCCCAGACCTAGTGGTGCCCTTGGCAGCTGCCTGTTCTGCCTGTGGCTAAGGACGGCCCTGGGTAATACCTTTTATTGGACCAACTTCTGTTGCTGAGAGAGACAAGCCTTTGAGCTTACACAGAGCTCTTCTTCAGGTCTGAGTGTGTCACAGATAAATACAAGGTGAAATGGATTGTTCAGCATAAGTAGTTAACACATATTTCAAGGGACCATTCAAAGTGAAGTGGCTTGTTAATATCTCTCCAGTCACAGAGAAGAAAAGAGGTGGGGGAAGGCTGGGGGTAGGAGAAAAGTTAATGGGTTGTAGCCATAAATCCAGGGTCTCTGTTCAGTCCATGATTTTTAGTGTCTAGCAAAGTTCTGTATTTGAGTTCCCAGGTTCATCTTTTGAAGGTTTTGTGCAGGTTTCCTTTGAGGATGAGGACTGAGAGGTCAGAATGATCACTTTGTGAAAAATGATCACCCACAGGTTACATGGTGTTTTTGTCTTTTATCATTTTTCTTGTGTGAGTTCATTCAAGAGCACAGTAATTGTCCAGTTTTATCCACAGTAGTTATTACTGGGTTATCACAACATGTGGCATACTTCTTCCAAAGCACTAAATGCCCCAGTAACAACTGTGTGGGTGAAATGAGACAATGAGTATGCTCCTGAATGAACTCACACAGAGCTCTATGTAAGCTCGAAAGCTTGTCTCTTCTCTCTCAACAGAAGTTGGTCCAATAAAAGATATTACTTCACCCACCTTCTCTCTCTAATATCCTGGAACCAACATTGCTACAAGAACAATCCATACAACAGTTACAGCCTTTGACAGCTTGGCTGTCTTGGAGGATATTTTGAAATGATTTCTTATTTCAGCTGTTGCTTTAGATTTGTCGCCCTCCGGTATCCAATGGAAATCACACGATTTTTACAGTTTAATACCTTCATATCTTGGGAAGTGCTGTAATAGAAACGAGGCATTATCAATATAGTTTTTAGTTAGGTGAAAAATAATGACACAGAGCCCAAGGTCAGTTCTGTCAAACTTCACTCTTGTTTAGAAAATGTTCAGATTGATATGTTAGAAATGTATGCTTGTTGTGTGTTCTCTCAGAATTTTAATTAACCTTAAAATAAAGCAACCCCCCTCCAGCCTACGGCTTTGATAGCGAAGTCTATGATTTAATATATACACGTTTAATTTCCCACAAGTGTAATGTTGTCAAAGTGTAATTTTTCAATTTCAGAGTGGGTGTTGTAAAGTATGTAACATTTTGGCAGAACTTTGGGTTCTGTGTGTTGCTTTATCCCCTCTTTAGCAAGTATTCTTTTGCAACCTTACAAATATTTAGTAACATTTTATTAAGAGTGCTGAAATATAATTCAACAGGGAGTTGTTATGAATATGTGGATATTCTATTCTTTATTCTAGGGATAAGTCAAACTCTGGAAATATTTCAGTTTCCCAAGAATATATGGTTTGGGTCTGCTTATAAACATTACGATTCTGAAGTGTTTTTACCTGATCTAGGTACTTGAGATTATGTTCACATGTAAGTATGTGCAACCTTGGACTAGTCTGTGCCTCAATTTCAGTGTGGAAAAAGGTGACATTATATATATCCCCAATTTTTAAAGCATTTTGATATAATCAGATTAAGATGCTGTGTAAATGCAAAGTAGTATTATACAAAGGTTTGGAGGCTGAAAGCACATTGGAAGAATAAGAGGAAGTTCAGAAACTGTTAAAAAGTGCCTAGGGGGTAAAATAGGAGGCTAGGAGTGGTTTGTAATGGTAGCAACATTAGATACGAAGTTATAATATATTAGCTCTTCTGCTTCCATTACCATGTCGAACTGTGTTGGGAATTCAGGCTTTATCAAGAGTAAATGGCTCCCTACATCCCTAAGATAAATTTTTCCCCATTTTTTTTTAACAATTCATAAAGTGTGTAGTTTAGAATTTTTCTGGTCATACTAAGATAACACACTTGAGACTGTGGAACTCTTGCAGGAACTAAGGACCATTACAAACCTTGTCACCTTCTGCTCTAAATCAAGGCACACATGTGCATAAACCCCATTCACCCCGCCTTTCAAAATAAAACACAGCACACACTGTTCTCCCTCTGAGGAGAGGATGAGAGAGATGACAGACCACAGATGACAGATGTTAGTCATATTGCTTAATGCACTACTACAAGGTGCTCAGATAATATGGGGATGAGGGTAGTATAAGAATGGCATCTCAGCTGGTCAGAGTTAAGCAACTGATGTATAGTATTTTCCTTATTTTTCATTAAATGCTTCATTTATATATCAGATTCGGGGTGGAAAGATATTTCACCTTTTCAGGTGCAGAGGTCTGCAATTTACAAGCCCCTGCACCTATGGGGAAACTCACTGTCCAGAGCTTTTTTGAAATTCCTGCCAGTGAAGGGAACAGCTTGAATTTGTGGCCATAGTAGCTTTAATGGTAGAAACTTCCTATGAGCTCTGTCCCAGGCCAGATCATCTATGTACTTTCTAGGCCAGTGATTCCCAAACTGTGGGGTGGCAGCTGGGTCAGCCCCCTCGTGGGGGGGGGGAGAATGGGTGGGAATGGTGTGCCACCTAGGCCAGCTCCACCCTGAGGCAAGCTCTGGCGCCTGCTGCAGCACAGCTCCACCTCCAGGACAACTCCAGCCTCAGTGCTGCTCCGCCTCCAGGCCAGCTTTGCCCTCATTCCCTCTCCACATTTAGCCCAGCTCCGCCACTAGCCCCAGCTGCTCCCCCATTCCCAGTTCTGTCCCCAGCTTCACCTTCAGCTGAAGCTTCTATGCCGAGGAAGCCTTGGCTGTGCAGTAATGGGGGGCGTGGACAGATTCTGTTACTGTGGAGGGTGTGACAGGAAAAGTTTAGGCACCATTTTTCTAGGCTGAATCTGGCCAAACTTGGGTTCACTGTGAAGTGGAGGTTGTAGGCATTTTGCACTGCTATGTTTCCCATCTAGGTGAACTTTTCACTGCTAGAGGCCCACATCCTGGGTTTTGCAGGAGGAAGTGAATTAAGCCAAGCATTTACATGTCTGAATCTTGGAAGATCATGTTTATGTAGCCTAAACCTTTTAGGAGCAATAGAGAGAAAAAAGCACATATGTTGTCTCAATATTGAAGAAAATCTTGAATCCAGCTTTTTAGGTATCTAATTCATGAAGAGGGTAGCATCACAGTTTCTAACAATATCTGATCAGCTGATACACTTTATTTTTCTGCCTCTGATTCAGATTTTTTTTTTCTTGTAGTGCTATAGTTTTGCTGGAGACCGCCTTGAATTTAAACAAAAATTTAAATTAAATTAAAATTTTAATCTAAATCTCTTGAACCTTTTTGTCTTTCTTGATTGTAACTGAAAGACATGTTTCAGCACAGGAAGGTTAAAAAATGTCTCTTAAAGCATTTTTTTAAAAAAAACAGCAAGGAGCCCTGGGGTTTCATTTACTTTTCTCTGTCTCAATCCCATTAAAGAAAGCTGTAGCATCAGAAGTGTGCATGTGTCAGAAGAGATGGGAAATGCTGGGGAGATGCATCAGATGAATTTATAACATAGTAAATTGTTATATATTTAAGAATGTCACTGTTTTCAGTTCTTAACTTTAAGCCCATTACATCTTGCAAAAATCAAATAGTTCTGTTTTACCAAACTTTCAGATATTGCTATTATCTTTTGGTAACTAGCTAGATAAATGTTTGATGAACTATTGAATATTTGACTTTTTCATTGGTGGAGTTAGTTCACTTTGGATTGGAATCACTAATAATGGCCTGAGTCAAAGTGAACATAGAATAAAAAGATGTCTCTGGAAGGGACTTTGTGCAATGACTGTAGTGGATTCAGAACTATTATATTCATCTGTGAATCGTTGAAAACAAATCTAACAGATACCATAAGTGATGCCTTTGGAAACCAGAGTCACTGACATGTTTGAGCATATAAATAAAGTATTTCAAGTCTGATGAACAATACCAATATTAAAGAGAGGGCTACTCTTTGCTGTGGGTAAAGTGTGACAGATGTGGTGGGTTACATGATATTACATGACTTCTGAATGATGTATCAAAACAAGAGCCTAAATACTGTACACTTAACCAACGCACGGCATTCTTTCTCAATGATTCAAGGTTGTATATATCACTAAATGTAACAATATTTAGTTACTGTTGTTAAGTAACTAGCCACTTAAAGATAAAATATATAAGCTTGGAAGAATGTTAAAAACCTGTGTTCTACCCAATTTCTAACTCTGGTCATTCTTCCCTTTCTGTCCTAAACTGTTGTATAGTTTTGCTGTTTTCTGTTTTGGGAGGCAGCGTGGTCTAGTTCTTAAACCTTGGAACTGGGACTTAGGAGATCTGGGTATATTCACAGCTCTGCCACTGACCTTGAGGAAGTTGCTTGAACTTCAGGTTCCCCTTCTGTAAACTTGGGATAATAGTGCTTAACCACCTCTGCCACCCCTCTGAAACCTGTAGCTACCTACAGTGATTTGAGATCTTCAAATAAAAGGTGCTGCATAAGTGTAAAGTTGTTATTAAAGAATTTGGGATCATATGAGATGAAAAAGGACTCTCCATATTGAAGATATTACCATTATTTTCTGTCTATTGATAAAATTTAGTAGAGGAGCCTTTTTTGCTTCTGGGGCATACTGGTATAGCAAATAAATATTCCAGTAACCGATATATAACGGTTTGTCTAACTGCATGTTTCTTTTGGCAGCATATAGCATACATACCCACAGTAGGGTTGTCAATTTTGGTTGGATGTATTCCTGGAGGTTTCTTCGCATGAAGGGAGGGTTGGCAACCCTAATATAGCCCTCCCTAGCACAGGAATAAATAGTAGAATAGCCTGTGAGGCACAGTTTAGGGAAATAGACATGCCTAAAGAGTGTGGGTACTAGAATATGCACCCTACACACTTGGTACTTGCCTAAGCTGTGGCTCCTCGTCTACACTGCTGTTTTTACCACTGAAGTGTCCTGTTACCTTCCTGCTGTATGAAAAGACTCCCCCATGACGAAAGTCTCTGGCAGGGGAGAGGCAATGGGGAAAATGACCCACCTGCTATCTGCCTTCCTCTAGAACCTTTCACTAACGTGTTGCTACACACTGCCATGTGGATGCAGCTTGCTTTTCATTGCACCGTACAGCACTTGTACCCTACACACTGCCGCAAGTGGTATGTAGTATAGACATAGCCTAAATTCCGTAGGAGGACACAATATTCCTTGTTTCTAATCTTAACAGCTTGTACACAGATGTAACTCCTGTTGTTGGCCAGATGCCCAGCAGGTCAAGCTCTGTAGATATGTTGGCTTTTAATGTGTATGTGTGTGTGTGTGTGTGTGTGTGTGTGTCTGTTTTTGCAGGTCAGTGAGGCTATCTGTTTGTGATACAATCGTGCCCTGACAACAGAAACCATGGAGTTTATTGACCAAAATGGTAACATAAAATATTAAAACACTGGTATATTTACATGTATGTGTAGAATACGTAGACCATCAAGGCTTTTACTTACCATCTAGAGCTATTTTAATTTACTATCTCATCATTTTAACTTAATCCAGTTATTGGCTAAATCTTTTCTGAATCTCTCCGCCCTCCCTCCTCCCCTTTTTTTTTTTTCTAAAAGTGTATCTGGCACCCTTTTGAATTGAGCCACACTGTTGTACTTACCTCGGTCGCTAATTTCAGCTGTTTGGTATTTCAGACTTCCTCTGTGTAAAGACACTGCTTAAGTTGCAGAAAAAAATCTTTATTCTTCTTCGAGTGATTGTTCGTATCCATTCCAGTTAGGTGCACGCGCGCTTTTTACCCTAGCAACACTCGGTGGGTCGGCTGGGTGCCCCCTGGAGTGGCGCCGCTATGGCACCAGATATATACCCCAGCCGACCCAGCCACCCTTCAGTTCCTTCTTACCGCCCGTGTCAGTTGTTGGAACAGTGGAGTGTGGCTTAGCTGACCTCCACTCCCCTAGCTACTCATAGTTTCTCATTCGTTATTGTGTATAAAAAATATGTTTCTTCCTTAATAACATAGTTAGTTTAGTAATAGTTAGCAGGGTTCGGGGAGTAGTCCCTTCCCTGCACCCGGTGCCAGAGCCCATGCCTGGCTCACCGGGCTTCAAACCGTGCTCGACCTGCCACAGGCTGATGCCAACAAGAGGTCCGCATGACTCCTGTCTGAAGTGCCTCGGGGAATTGCATTTGAGAGCTAAGTGCCCCATTTGCAAGGCTTTCAAGCCACGAACAAAAAAGGAGCGGGACATCAGGCTTAAACAGCTCCTCATGGAGGCAGGTCTCACCCCTCCACCTTCGGAACCGAGCGTCGGTCAGTCGGTGAGCAGTAGCTCCGCGGCACCGGATCACACCGGAACACCCAAAGACTCTCGGCACTGGACGTCGCCAGCGCCGAAGTTGGCTCCACGACGCTCCCTCTCCCCGAGGTTGAAGAAGGCCAAGACTCCTGCTGCTTCGGCACCGCCCGCAGCGCAGCCAGAGAGTACGCCTAGGTCGGATCGCCCGGTGCCAACACTCGCTGCGGCACTGACTAAATCGGCACCGTCGATTCCAGTCCCACAAGGGCCATCGAGTCCGGCGCCTGTTAGCTCCCCGGCGCGTGCCACGGTAGAGCTCACTATGCCGTCCACGCCAGAGGCGTTCTCAGCGGCAAGGGACCTGATCACCTTGACAGACTCAGCACTGCCTCCACCCCTGGCACCGCCGGTGAGGGTAATCCAATCCATAGGCAAGCCGACCTTGATTAGACCACCCTCTGTTGGCGCAGGGGACCAGCACCGCTCACGATTGTGGTCCCGCAGACGTTCCAGGTCCAGACGGCGCTCCCGCTCTCAACACCGCTCGCAGTCCCGGCACCGTTCTACTACACGGCACCGGTCAGACTCACGGCACCGGTTGGACTCCCATTCACCGGTTCACTACCCACAGCACCGCTCCAGTTCTCGGCACGCTCCAGGCACTATGCCTCCCGAAGCCATTCATGACACCAGGATTCGAGATCTCGGTCGACCTCCCGGCACCGATCTGGTCGCAGGTCCCGCTCTCGGTCCTGGTACCGATATGCATCCCAGCACCGGTCCCCAATACATAGGGGAGCGAGATCCATTGGAACATCTGCACAAGGCTTCTCCACTCCTCCATGGCCATCCAGACATACGTCGGTGTCTTCCCACACGGACAGTTACTATGGCCAAGACCGTGATTCGGATGTGCCCACCGGAGTGTTTCAAGAAGCCCAGTCTCAGGACCCGGGACCTCACCAGTGGTCCTTTTGGACGCCTTGGGCGTACTACCAGGCTCAAGGCGCTCTGCTAGTTCCGGCCCGCTCCGCTTCATCAGAGCACCAAGCACCAGAGGCCACAGTTAGTCGTCCTCCTACACCCAGGACGGAGGAGCCACTAATCCACCCACCGGGTTCCCCGGTGCTGCTGGAGCAGGAACCGGCGCATGATCAAGAGACCATACAGGACCCGCTCGTCCCCGGCATTTAATCTTCTTCCTCTCCAGATGAGGCAGTGGCAGGGACTTCCTCCTCGGGGCCGCCTCCAATAGACCTAAGAGCCCATCAGGACCTCCTCGGGAGAGTAGCGCTCAACATGAACCTCCAAGTGGAGGAGGTCCCAGAGGTCGAGGACCCTGTAGTGAGCATCCTGTCAGCAGATACCCCCACTAGGGTGGCTTTGCCCTTTATCAGGACCATCCAGGCCAATGCAGGCACCTTATGGCAGTCCCCAGCCTCCATCCCCCCTACGGCAAAGGGGGTCGATCGTAAATACATGGTACCCTCTCGGGGGTGCAAGTATCTATATGTCCACCCTCCTCCCTCCTTGCTAGTTGTCCAATCGGTCAACGAGAGGGAGTGCCATGGCCAACAGGAGCCAGCCCCAAAGTCAAAGGAGGCTAGGAGAATGGACGTACTCGGCCACAAAGTATATTCAGCGGGTGCCCTACAGCTCCAGGTGGCAAATCAGCAGGCTCTACTGAGCCGTTATAGCTACAACACCTGGGTAGATTTACAGAACTACTCCCCCTGGACTCCCACCAAGAACTCGCTGCATTCCTAGAGGAAGGGAAGAAGGTGGCCAGAACCTCCTTCCAGGCTTCTCTAGATGCAGCCAACTCGGCAACCAGAATTCTGGCCTCCGGTATCACCATGAGATGCATCTCATGGCTGCAGGTTTCTAACCTCCCGCCTGAATTACAATATACCATCCAGGACTTACCCTTTGATGGTACGGGTCTGTTCTCGGAGAAGACTGACCCCAGGCTACAAAGCTTGAAAGACAACAGGGTCATCATGTGTTTTTTGGGCATGCATACACCTGAGACCCAACGCAGACCTTTCTGTCCCCAGACTTACCACCCGTACTTTGTGCCCAGACACATTTCCAGCAGCATCTACACGGCCATTGTGTCTCAGTGTTTACATACAACACAATGGCCATGTATTATATCAACAAACAGGGAGGGGCTTGATCTTCCCCCCTCTGTCAGGAGACCATCCGACTCTGGGACTTCTGCATAGCCCACTTGATAGACCTGGTAGCATCCTTTCTCCCGGAGTTCAGAACACTCTTAGTGGATCAGCTGAGCAGATCCTTCCTCTGTCACAAATGGTCGATAAGACCAGATGTTATTCATTCGGTCTTCCAGAAGTGGGGCTTTCCCCACATAGACCTGTTCGCCTCTCGCACGAACAGGAAATGCCAAGCATTCTACTCCTTCTAGGGTCTTTCACCAGGATCAATCTCGGATGCATTCCTCATGTCGTGGAAGCATCGGCTGCTCTATGCCTTCCCACCGTTCCTGCTGGTCACAAGGTCCTGATAAACCTCCGCAGGGACAGAGCACACCTAATCATGATTGCGCCAGCATGGCCCAGACAGCACCGGTGCACCACACTGCTCAACCTGTCCATAGCCAGCCCAATTACCCTTCCTCTCCACCTGGTCCTCATAACGCAGAACCCGGACCTGCAGGCCCTTCACCTCATGGCGTGGCTTCTGCGTGGCTAAATAGGTCGGAGTTATGCTGCTCCACTCCGGTACAACATATACTCCTGAGTAGCAGAAAGCCTTCCACTCGGTCAATATATCTGGCCAAGTGGAAATGTGTCTCCTGCTGGTGTGAAACGCAGAATACTACTCCCTCTCAGGTCTCGATCCCCGCTATCTTGGACTACCTCTGGTCCCTTAAGCAGCAGAGCCTGGCAATATCTTCTTTGAGGGTACACTTGGCAGCCATCTCCACATTCCATCCAGGAGAGAGTGGCCACTCCGTGTTTTCCCACCCTTTAGTTACTAGATTTCTCAAGGGCCTGGAGCGCCTATACCCCCAAGTATGCCACCCTGCCCCTACCTGGGACCTCAACCTAGTCTTAAACAAGCTTATGTTTCTGCCATTCGAGCCGTTGGCAACTTGCTCACTGCTATACCTGTCCTGGAAGACAGTTTTTCTAGTAGCCATTACATCGGCCAGACGGGTCTTCGAACTTTGAGCGCTTACGGTGGACCCACCATATACTGTCTTTCACAAGGACAAGGTACAGTTGTGACCACATCCGGCGTTCCTCTCTAAGGTGGTGTCGGCCTTCCATACCAATCAGGACATGTTCCTTCCAGTCTTCTTCCCGAAGCCTCACTCATCTCGATGGGAACGGCAGTTACACTCCTTAGATGTCCGTAGGGCGCTTGCTTTTTATATCGATCGGATGAAGCCCTTCCGAAAATCCCCCCAACTCTTCATTGCAGTGGCTGACCGGATGAAAGGCCTACCTGTCTCTTCCCAGAGGATCTCCTCTTGGGTGACGGCATGCAAACACACATGCTATGACCTGGCTCATGTTCCCTTGGGACATCTCACTGCATATTCTACCAGAGCTCAGGCTTCATCAGCTGCCTTCCGGGCCCATGTACCAATCCAGGAGATATGTCGCGCAGCTACTTGGTCTTTGGTCCACACCTTTGCTTCGCACTATGCTCTGGTCCAGCAGTCTAGAGATGATGCAGCCTTTGGCTCAGCGGTTTTGCACTCTGCCACATCTCACTCCGACCCCTCCGCCTAGGTAAGGCTTGGGAATCACCTAACTGGAATGGATATGAGCAATCGCTCGAAGAAGAAAAGACGGTTACTCACCTTTGTAACTGTTGTTCTTCGAGATGTGTTGCTCATATCCATTCCAAACCCACCCTCCTTTCCCACTGTCGGAGTAGCTGGCAAGAAGGAACTGAGGGGTGGCTGGGTCGGCTGGGGTATATATCTGGTGCCATAGCGGCGCCACTCCAGGGGGCGCCCAGCCGACCTACCGAGTGTTGCTAGGGTAAAAAGTCTTCCAACGAACGTGCATGCAGCGCACACACACCTAACTGGAATGGCTATGAGCAACACATCTCGAAGAACAACAGTTACAAAGGTGAGTAACCGTCTTTTCCCTCCTCAGCTTCAATGATTTCTCTTTAAAACTAGTAGCTATCTAAAACAGCTTTCTTGTGGGGGTCTTAGATAGGATCCTCCCTTAGAATCTTTTTCCAAAAGAAAAACAGCCTCTTATGGTTAATCTTTCACTATAATTAATATCTCCAAATCCTGAATCACTTCAATTGCTGGCCTCTGCTCAATTTGTATTTACTCTGTTTTCACTCTGAACCAAAATCACATAGGTGCTGGAACTATGAGTGCGGGGGCTGCTGCCGCATCCTTGGCTTGAAGTGGATTCCATAATATACAGGATTTACAGTTTGGTTCAATGGCTCTCCGCACCCCCAAAAATTTTTCCAGCACCCCTGTAAAGTCGGCTTTTGATATAAGTGGATTCAACTCTAATAAAGCCACTGGGCACCCACCAGAGCTGAATTTTGCCCAGTCTTTTCAGTGTTTATATTTTCCAACAGTTTTTTTTACCAGTGTGGGAATAGGCTCTTATGAAAGGGCCCAGGTTTGTTCAGCTAGTCCAAGGATATCTTGACACAGGAGAAGAACACTGGGAATGGAGAAAGCTGCATGACTTTGGATCTGCTCCAACTCGCATTGCAATTGTGATTCTGCTCCTGGGGAGAAAACAACAGGCACTCCTGAGAGTCATCTGTCATTTATCTCTACTTTCATAGCAACCCCCAGTGCCTGCAGATATGGTGCTGTTCACATATAGAGGCCTTGGGCAGTGCTTACTAGCTTGAGCATCTCTGAACTGAACCTGTGGCACTGAGACCACATGAAAGAAAATATGGAGCCACCCATGGAAGCTCCCGTGCAAGCAGGATGTAGCTTTCTGGTAAGGGAAAGACAAGGATGGGAAGTCACAATTTAAGTCATCAGAAATAATGAAAATTAGAAATAAAGCATACAGAACAAAAAGATGAGAGAGAAAAAAGACCAGAGGCAGAAGAGAGAGACTATAGAAGGGGAAAAAAGATGGGAACCATTGTGCTAATGCATGGTGTGGTGGACAGGGGACAGTAAACCCAGCTGCATCGTTGGTTTCTTTCGTCAGTATTTTTCTCCGGACATTAGATATAATGTTTTTTCTGGGCAATTCTTGGGATTACTGATCCTTTAGTTTTAATTAATTGATTGTGTTGCACAACAGCTGCACTTACATTCCTGTTGGTTCCTGTTTGCAGAAAGTATAATTTTGTATTGATTGGAAATGATGATGAAAACACTTTTAAAATATGTTTAAATACAATTAAAAACAAATATAATATGTGACTGAATGTTTACCCAACACATAGTCACTGGTTGGATGCAGTCATAGACTGCTTTATCACACCCAAGTATATATAATTTGATAAGATATCAGTCTGTTTAAAGAACAACGTTTAAAACCATAATTACACGTAACCTGAATTCTTTATGTAAGCATAGTAAGTTTGGGTCTTAACTTGTTTTTTTCCCTTTTAAAGGATTAGATTTGCAAGTTGGATTTGTCTGTTCCTGTTCCATTAGTACACTGCTGATTTTAATATGATTTCCATTGTTGTGCTTTTGTTCAGTCTATAGGTGTGTAACATTGTTCGAAGAATCCTCTCTCCTATCAAAATAATAATAAAAGAATTTCCATAGAGGTCTCTATCTTGTCCTGTTTTGGAAACGAGAAAATTTAGCAACCCTGTGCGTAGTTGGATCCAAAAAAGAGAGAAGGCAATATTACATATTAACATATTAACTTTAAAAATAGATTAATGGGGACAAAATCTTATATTTTGTTAATGACAGAATGTAGTGTGATTAAATGACTTTAATTGGAATGTTCATAGAAGCATGATATGATTATCAGGAGGGTAATTGTTCTATTAGTTGTAAAATTATTTCCTGTTTTCTTGCAGATGAATAGCATCTCATTTTGGGGAAGATTGGGGGATAATGACTTCATCATGTTAGTGAAGCATTTGCCCCTCTGTTTGCTGTCAACTGGAGTTTGATTTACCTTACAAGAAAAATAAATACTGTTTGTGGTTTTAGTGAGTGCATTTGCATGTGTGTAGTCAGTAATTGTGGGAAGAGGTTATTCATTAGTGTGTGCTTGGAATGTGTCTCTGTTATTACAACAACATGCCCAAGACACTGATTAGTCAATCAACTTAGCATTAACTTTTATTTTCCAGGTGTTTTTAAAACCTGATTGAAAACTGTGGATTATATATTTGCCCTTTGTGAGCTTTAAAATGACTTGTTTCCATGAGATAACATACGGTTTTCAGTTTAAAACAATTTATGACTGAGGATTTGCTGGTTTGTTATCAAAATGCTAATGACTTTTTGTGCTACGGTCTCAACTTTTGTCTGAGGGAGGATTAGAATAGACACAGTCTCTGAATAATGGCCTTTGTAATATTCATTAATACCTCACTGAGCTGCAGGAGCCTTTCCCCTTGTGGGTAGAAGTTCATTTACTTACAACTGTTTGTTTGTTACAGTGAACATAGGAGCAAGGGCCCAGATTTTAAAGGTGTTTAGGCTTTGCTGTGTTAAGTATTATACTGCCTAACTGATTTAGGAACCTGAATCTCGTTTTCAGAAGTGATTGAGGCAGTTAGGAATTTAAATCCCATCAACTGTCGATGGGATTTTAGCTCATAAGTGCCTAAAAACCTTTGAAAAAAAGGTTCAGGCTCCTAAATCAGTTAGGCATTGCGATGATAAGCACAGTAATGGTTAAATAATATCGGTAATAATCGGGGCCAGGATCTATAATTTTCAGCATGTTCCATAGATAAAAGATGTTGAAGTTCTACCAAAACAAGAGACAGTATTGACTTTGGCATACTCCATTTTGATTATGTGTGTTTGTTTAAAAAAACCAAAGTCAGCCAGTGTTTTGGTTATGTGATTTTCTAAAAGGACAAGTACATTTACATTATCTAGTATGATGTGGAGTAATATTGTTTAGCATGTGCTGATTTCAAACTAAGTCAATGTGGAAACTTTTATTTTTTTGTGAACTACTGTAGCAAAGATGATTTTACAGACTTCCTCCCCCCCCATTTCTAGCTGCATTTTGGAGCAATTTCTAACCCACCTGCATTTGTTATGGTGCCTGACTGCTTATGCAATTTGAAATGATGATTATTGTGACTTTTCAAAGTGTGCAACAGTTTCATCTCCTTCACCATACCAATATATTTTCTTTTGACATTATAGTGGTAGTTATTTTAACTTAGAATGGTTTGTTTTTGTTTGGCTGGTTTTATTTTGTATAACTTCTGGTATGTGTAAATGAAGAGATCACAAATTAAAGATTTCCCACTGCCCTCCTTATTGCTTCCATGTAGAATTTGGAACTATCATGAAGCATTTGGCTGTGATGACTTAAAATATTATATAATTTTTCAAATACTACATTTTGCTAAAAAACCTAGACTGTTTCTTCCAGTGATCTCTAAGGCCTGGTCTACACTGCGCGTCTATACTGAATTTAGCAGCGTTAAACCGATTTAACCCTGCACCCGTCCACACAACGAGGCCCTTTATATCAATACAAAGGGCTCTTTAAACCAGTTTCTGTACTCCTCCCCGATGAGAGGAGTAACGCTGAAATCGGTATTGCCATGTTGGATTAGGGTTAGCGTGGCCGAAAATCGACGGTATTGGCCTCCGGGTATCCCACAGTGCACCATTGTGACCGCTCTGGAAAGCAATCTGAACTTGGATGCACTGGCCAGGTAGACAGGAAAAGCCCTGCGAAGTTTTGAATTTCATTTCCTGTGTGCCCAGCGTGGAGCTCTGATCAGCACGAGTGACCATGCAGTCCCAAATCCAAAAAGAGCTCCAGCATGGACCGTACGGCAGATACTGGATCTGATCGCTGTATGGGGAGACAAATCTGTTCTATCAGAGCTCCATTACAGAAGACGAAATGACAAAGCATTTGAAAAAATCTCCGGGCTATGATAGACAGAGGCCACAGCAGGGACTCAGCACAGTGCTGCGTGGCAAGCATAACGGAAAGCCAAAGAATCAAATGGATGCTCATGGAGGGATGGAGGGGGTACTGAGGACTCCAGCTATCCCATAGTCCCCGCAGTCTTCGAAAAGCATTTGCATTCTTGGCTGAGCTCCCAATGCCTGTAGGGTCAAACACATTGTCCAGGGTGGTTCAGGGTATATCTCATCAATTTACCCCCTCCCCCCTGTGAAAGAAAAGGGAAAAAAATCGTTTCTTGACTTTTTTCAATGTCTCCCTATGTCTACTGCATGGTGCTGGTAGATGCGGTGCTGCGGCACTGAACAGCAGCATCCTCTCCCCTCCCTTCCCCGGTGGCAGATGGTACAACACAAAATGACTGATAGGAGTCCTCATCATCCTGTGAGTGCTCCTGGCTGTCCTCAGTAAAAATAGGAATGACTCCCGGTCATTCCCGGCAGATGGTACAGAACGGCTGGTAACCGTCTTCATCATGGCAACTGGGGGCTGAGCTCCATCAGCCCCCCCTTTCATGTCTAAAGAAAAGATTCTGTACTGCCTGGACTATCATAGCAGCGGGAGGCTGGGCTCCTCTCCCCCACCACCGTTTAATGTCCTGCCTGGACTATCATAGCAGCTGGAGGCTGCCTCCCCCCATTTTATCTCACTAAAAAGTCAGTGTTTCTTATTCCTGCATTCTTTATTACTTCATCACACAAATGGGGGGACACTGCAATGGTAGCCCAGCAGGGTTGGGGGAATAGGGAAGAAACAGGTAGGGTTGTTGCAGGGGCACCCCCTAGAATGGCATGCAGCTCATCATTTCTGCGGGATCTAACACGGAGTGGCTGTGCTCTCTGATTCTCTGATACACTGGTTCTCTAGTACACTTGCCCCATATTCTAGGCAGGACTACTCTATTTTTAGATAAAACATAAATAAGGGAATGACCCAGGGAGTCATTCCCATTTTTGTCTTTGCACCCCCGGCCGACCTCAGCGAAGGCCAGCCAGGAGCACCCATGTGTCATAACTTTCCTACTCAGATCTGAACCTTAGAGTTCAGAACATGAGAAGCTAGCATGAAACCTCCAAACTTAATTACCAGCTTGGATCTGATATCGCTGCCACCAGCCAGAAAATTCCAGTGTCTGGCTTACTCTGGTCTCCCCAAAACCTTCCCTGGGGGACCCCAAGACTCAGATGCCCTGAGTCTCACCACAAAGGGAAATAACCCACTTCCCTTCCCCCTCTTTACCTCCTCCCAGATTTCCCCGCCCTGGGTACTTTAGGATATTCCCTGCTTCAAGTCCTTGAAACACAAGTACCGAGAGATCAAATCTCTCTCTCCCCTCATCCAGAGAGTGTGCAGAGTCAGGCTTAGTAAATCTAACACAAAGAGATTTCCCCCCTCCCTTCGTTCCTTAGCCTTAACCAGTGAAAAACTCAAACAGGTCTTAAAAAGAAAGCTTTATATAAAAAGAAAGAAAAAGACATAAAAATGGTCTCTGTATCAAGGTGACAATATACAGGGTCAATTACTTAAAAGAAAAAATGAATAAACAGCCTTATCCAAAAAGAATACAATTTAAAACATTCCAGCAACTACACACGTGTAAATACAAAAAAACAATATAAATCTATTGTCTTACTATCCTTGTACTTACAACTTGGAAACAGAAGATTAGAAAGCCTGGAGATAGAGAGATCACTCTCAGAGCCGAGACGGCCACCGAACCAAGACAAAGAACACTCACCCAAAAACTTCCCTCCCTTGACATTTGAAAAATCTTGTTTTCTGATTGGTCCTCTGGTCAGGTGTTTGGTTCCCTTTGTTAATCCTTTATAGGTAAAAGAACATTAACCCTTAGCTATCTGTTCATGACACCATGACAGCAGCAAACGGTACAGAACGACTGATAAGCGTCATCTCATTGCCAATTTACAGTGGCATGGCAGAAGGTACAATAGGGATGGTAACCGTCTCTGCTACCTTGCAAAGGCAAATGAATGCTGCTGTGTAGCACTGCAGTACCACGTCTGTCAGCAGCATCCAGTACACATACGGTGACAGTGACAAAAGGCAAAACGGGCTCCATGGTTGCCATGCTATGGCGTCTGCCAGGACAATCCAGGGAAAAAGGGCGCAAAATGATTGTCTGCCGTTGCTTTCACGGAGGAAGGAATGAGTGACGACATTTACCCAGAATCACCTGCGACACTGTTTTTGCACCATCATGCACTGGGATCTCAACGCAGAATTCCAGTGGGTGGGGGAGACTGCAGGAACTATGGGGTAGCTACCCACAGTGCAACGCTCCAGAAGTCGACGCTTGCCTTGGTACATGGACGCACACCGCCTAATTATTGTGCTTTGTGTGGCTGCGTGCACTCAACTTTATACAATCTGTCTTACAAAACCGGTTTATGTAAAATCGGAATAATCCCTTAGTGTAGACATACCCTAAGAGTTTTAAATGTTTTTCATAAACTGTCATTCAGTCAGTTTTTTGAAGAGCTATTTATTCTTGGCTGTATCCATTTTCCAGAAGTTCAGCAGAGATGGTGGAATATTTTGGAAAGTGATTTGATGGAAGTTGCCTCCAGCTGAGTTTATGTTATCACTGCTTAACATGGAGGCTTGCTCTTGGGGTACTTATTTTCAATAACTTTTAAATGAGGATAAAACATCATAAAACGCAAAACTTTTTGAGGCATGTCACAGACTTTCACACTCTTCAGGAGAGTCAGCATAGTCAGGAACAACTTCAGCAGCAGTTTCTCCTTCCAGTTCCCAGCCAGGCAGGCAGACCCTCTTCTCCCTGATGCTGGGAAGCTATGTGCTGGGGTACAGCAAAACAAACAAACAAACTAGAAAGTTAGCAAACAAAAACTACACTTTGGGACAGTTAAGGTTGTGGCGGAACACACCCTATGCACCCAAAAATTTCAAAGAAGGGAAATAAGAAAAAAAGAAAATTGGGGAGAAAGACTCATGCCTTTCAGTCCACCTTCATATTGCATCCTGGACTGTGTTATCAGCAATGTTGTTGACAACACGAAAGTGGCAAAGAAAGTATATGTCTGTCCCTTAACTTCTTATGTCCATGCTTTCAAGGTTGTGGGTGTGTGAGGCAAGTCATATTGTCTTAACTGTCATGAAATGTAGTTTTTGTTTGCTAATGAAGATTCATAAAATTGTTTAATCGGATAAGAGGTTATATAGAGTTATTGAATCCTTTTGTAGCATACACCCACTTATATAATGCTGGGAGTATGGGGCAAGTCCTACTGTCTTAACTGTCATGAAACGTAAAGGTAGTCTAAGTAGCTGGAGAAAACTAGAGCCACCATGAGGGAGAGAGGATTTGGGGATTCTAGAATGACAGATTGTAACAAAGTGGCCAAGGTGAGATAACTACTGAATGGCTACAGTTTTTAACTGAGGGAAAGGAGGGAGCGAAAGAGAGTTCACAAACGTGGCAATAAACTTGGCAGGTGGTTCATATCAGTATCAAATTTAGATTACGATTTTTAAATTACAGGGCGTTAATTCCGGGAAGTGCCTAATGGAAACACTGAAGACCAAACTAACCAACCACTTTGGCTAGATACTGATATATACAACTAGAACAAAGACTCTTAAATGATAGTAGTTAAACAACTGTGGCAGCAAAGTGTGCATGACTGCATTGCATGCACTGATCTGCCTATTGCTCTCTCCCTTTCTTTCCAGTTTGAGGCATACCTCTCAATCTTCAAATGTACCAAATAGTGACACCTCCAAGTGTGACAGGTGCCATCTTGGCCAATGCCAGGGGCTGAACCAATTACCTCCAGAGCTAAAAAATAACATGAATATTTACAGATTGGACTAGAGGGCAAGGCTTTTGAATTGAGAGTTATCACAGACTTTCATCCTCTGTGGATTGGACACAGAAGGAGATAGAACATACACACACAGACTGACTAATAGGTTATACAAATGTGACAGATGACTGAAATATGAAGCACGGATATTTTGGTGATTCATGTAATAACTTACAGATTCATAGATTTTAAGTACAAAACTTATTTTAAAGAGCTCTTCTCACCGTGTGAATCATAGTCAACCCTACTGTCCCCCTACATAGAAAAACAGCAGAGTTTGAACCTCTTGATCTTTATAGCCCCAATAGGCCTTCATTGTTTGAGCTACAAGAGTAATTGGTAGCCTGTTTGTAGACCAGTCTCTGGAGGAGCATTTGACACCCACTTTCCCAGTGGGTTTACACAACTATTTATGAGTCAGCAATAGAATATTGGTGATCAAGTGGTTTATTATGTTTAGATATAGGATAACCCAAACTGGATTAACTTAATCTGAAAGGCAGTGTGTGGTAGTGGATAAGATTAAGATGTGTAATGTTAGAGATCTGGCTTCTGTGTCTGTGATCACGTTGCATAAACTCTCCGCTAACTTATTTTAAAAATGGGTGGTGGAGTGTTCAACAGCTCTTCCCTGGCTGCTTTCCAGTCTCAGGGTCATGGCTGTAGCCAGTAATAAAGGTGCTGAATTGCATGGGAATCTAGACAGCACTTAGAAGAGGTAAGATGTGAATTGCAGATCCATTCTTTCCCAGCTCAGGAAACTTTCCTCTCTGCTAGAGGAATATTTGGTCAGCATGGGGGGACTTTCTCTCATTTTTACTCCTGAAAGGCAGGGTTTACCTTGGCCCACGTATTTTCTCTTATGGCTAAAGAGTTATAAAATTATCTCTAAAAAACACGGCTGGTGTAGAACTGATATTCTAAGAATCGGCAACAACGCAACACAAAGGGCAGGGTCCAGAGTATGTTAGATTTCTTGCAAACATAGTACAAAACAAAGTGGGCAACCAAGAATAGGACCCTGTTGTGCTTATCATTGTACAAACACAGAATAGTAGATGGTCCATGCGCCTCAAAGAGCTTACAATCTAAATAGACAAGACAGACACAGGGTGGGAGAAGGACTCTAACACACAAGTAGAGTGAACAATGGGATGGCAGCAAATATCATGTTAGTTCCATTATTATTATTGTTTTTATTATTGGGTGGGTTTGTGTAAGAGGGGATAAGCTAAATGGAAAGAAAAGGGAGGGGGAGGGAGTGAGGAGGAAAGGCCAGGTGAGAAGAAAGAAAGAGGGAGAGGTCTAAAGTGAAGCTTAGGTGAAGAGACCATGAATGAGAGAGAGGAAGAGGATTGGAGGGTTGGAGCTTCCAATTATCAGAAGACAGCAAAAAACAAATATAGCTAATGACTATTCCATGATGGATTTTAACAGTCCAGCCCCATGGTTTTGACCTTCCACGCCATCTTTGGTTAAAGCTCATTTACTTCTGATGGGGAGTGTAGATTGATCAGATGTGCTGCTAATGACTTGAAGTGTCCTTGATTTCCCCCTTGCCACTGTGGTTAGTTAGAAGATGTAGGGATTGGTGCTGGAACTAGAGGTGCGGGGGAGGTGGGGAGGTGTTGCCGCACCCCCTGGCTTGAAGTGGTTTCTATTGTATATTGAGTTTACTGTTTGGTTCAATGGCTTTCAGCACCCCCCCCCATACAAATTGTTCCAGCACCCCTGGATTTAGGCCACATACTTGCTGGTTGCGCCCATGAGCAAGCACTGTCTGGTTCCCTCATTGACTTGCGCGGTGCCTTTCCCTCATTTATTGAGTGGTTAAGACACTTTGACATTCTTGAGCTGAATGTCTATGCAAATGCAATTGTGATAGATATGGCAGTCCAGTCAAAATTGTAGAAAGTTCTCTGAATGTCCAGAGGTCAGTGCTTTGTCTGCTTCTTCCCATACCAGCTGGAGTCTCTGGCTGTCTCCTCTTTGCAGTTTTCCCTCAAGGCCACATGATGGGGAGAAGGGTGGCACCAGCTGGGTTCTAGTGCCCTTGTAGTTGGGGTGTGTGTGTCTCCTGTTCAATCTATGCTCTGTAACACAACCGTAACTATAGCGCAGCTACTGCTGCACCATAATAATGTCCTGCCAAAGGGCCTCTTCCCAGGCCCCTTGAAAGGAGAAGGTGGGTCACACTCTGTGGTCCTGATTCTCCACTGCCTCGAAGCTTGTGCAAGTGGTTGTAAAATGCTACCATTGGCATACATGAAGAGAAAATTACAATTTGATACCCACTTTGCACAGGTTTATAGGACTACGTGAAGTTCGAGGCAGTAGAGAATCAGGCCCATTTAATCTAACCTCTCCTGTGACTGCCAACAAATGTAAGAATTGTGATGGTAGTTCTTGGAATCTAAACCTGTCTTCTTGGAAGTGAGTAGAGACAACATCTTACTTCACATAATGTACTGAATAGCCATCAAATGGAAACTTCTGGTCATTACTGGTTTAGCATAAAAAAATTAAAAGTGCCTAAATCCCACTTTCAAAAGTGATAGGAACTAAGAAGAGATTTAGGCTCCTAAGTCACTGAGGTGTTTCTTAAGTTGCATTTGAACCAGTGACCTAAAGGTGAAACATTCCATACGTGAGTACCGACTAGACAAAGCAGTGTTTCCTTTCTAACAAAGGTGAAATAAATTGAGCTTGGGCATGCAGTGGAGGCTGGTGACATCTGAAAGTGGACAGCTCAAAATTGATATGTAAAGATGTAAACTAAGTTGCTAGCAGTGGATATAGATCATTTTGAATTTGACTGAAGGAAGGTAATTGCCTACCTTTCTTACTTTGAAGAGTACAGTACAGTACAAATGCCTTTGGAAGAATGTTACGTTAAGACGTTGCTGTAGCTAGAGAAGCTGGAAAGTGATCACCTGGGTAGAGCCTGAACTTGGTAGAGTCACTGTAGTTATTTAGTAGCTCTGTGAGAATGAATTCCAAATACATTGTTTTTTTTCATGCTTTTTCTTTTGTTTAGCAAAACAAAGTGGGAGTATTGGCCATACTGGCTAGACAAGTGGGCAAAAGTAAAAAAGTATCTCTGTGTGTAGTTGAAAGGATGGATGAGTTCTTTCTGTATGTAAGTATATATTTATTATTTATATATTACCTCCATGTAGCTCAGAGAGACTGGGGATTTTATGGATAAGACTCAAAAGGACTGTATTGGCAAAGCTGTCCATAGGGGACTTATTAGAGCCTATTACTTAGCCTATAGCCCAAGGAGCTTATTACTTTTTAGGATTATGATCCCATTCTGGTGCTGTGGGAAGGATAGGTAATCGCTGCCGGATTAAGTAGTAGTACCACTGCCTGCAGCAAACCAGTTTTAAGAGTCTTGCTGCAGAGAAGAATGCCCTTCAGGGAAAACTCCAGGAAGGGAATTTGAATAGTTTTGCCTCATTGACCTGGCAGAAATATTGTCCAGCATAATGGCTTGGATTGATGGGATTGCTCTGTTATTTCCCTTTAGCTCTGATGGGTATTATTGCTGTGCTTGCAATGATGAGATTTATTTTTCTTTTAAATGTTTATCTTCATACACAATCATATAAAACCTAAAAGAAACAATTTCACCGATGACACAACTCTCACCCTAACGATAAACATGGAAGCACTGATTCACCACCTTTGCGCTTGTACTATACTCAGGTTTTCTGGGGACTTGATTAGCAGCTGCTGTAAGTTAAAGCACCTTTGCTGCAACAGCCCCTGTGGCTTATTCAACAACTGGGAATAGGCAGAGTGCAGCGAGCTCCGTCTGCATTGCCTCCTGTCCCAGTAGCTCTCCATCTTATTTTTGGCTGAGGAATCTCCTTATGCTGGCATGGGTATTCCCCAAGATAATTTCTGCTGGGTTCACAGCTCTCTTACGCCACTGAAACAGCCTGAGGAGGCAAGGGTGAAACAGCAAATGAAGTCAGGAATCTTTACTACTTGAAAGTATCTGTAGACAATTAAAAGTGAATATGTTAAAATATTTTTCTACATATTTCTTTCTGGAGGTCAGAACAGTTCAGTTCTATACTCCAGTTTCTTGACCACCTCAGTGCAGAGTTTCTGTATAGATAATGTATTTTGAAAAGGGTTTATGAAGATAAAATTGGTCTATGTTCCTTGTCTCATTGAGAATTCACTCTAGGAATTCTTTTGGTTTGGAAGAAGGCTTATGAAAGGGCAGGTTGGAAAATTTGTTTGACACCTGAAACAGGTATATTCTCATTCTTTACAGATTTATATTTCCCAAGTAGAACATTTTGTCTGTGAATAAAAGTAAAACTTTGTACTTTTAATTCATTAACTAAAGATTATTCTGTTATTAATTTAATATTTATCTAATCCATAAAGTACCTTACAAAAGACAATAAATATCATCACCTAGTTTTATATGAGGAAACTGAGGCACAGAGAGCTGTGGACCAAGGACCCATGCCTTGGTGGCAGAGCTAGGAACACAGCCCAGTTCTCCCGATTCCTAGACAGAACCTCTGAACTGTCTCTAAACTGCTAACACCCTTTTGAAAGACCTTATTAGCCTTCTGTTTGAAGTGACTGTAATAGATGTGTGGTGCCAAATTCAGCGCTGATTAGTGTGATCATGAGTCCCATTTAATCAGTGGAGTTGTATTTGCTTTACTATACAGTACAGCCATATGTGGCCTGTAATCTTATATTTTAAGTCAATTTTTGATGAAATTATTTGTCATTCTATTTGCTAATATTAAGTTGTTACAGAGCTAATGGGAAGGATACTGCTAAATACCCTGTTTTGTTCTTGTCATCATGTTTTTCTTTTTTTGTTTGTGTGTTTACTTCTCTTTTGCTTATTTTCTCTTTTATACATCTGCAGAGTTTTTTGTTCTCTATTTTCTATGTCATTTGACATGTGAAAGGAGCCAAATAATATATTCCATAACTCTGTCTCAAGTTAAGAATCAGTTTTAAAGCTGTACAGTAATTGTATTACAAGGAAGCCTGATGTGCCCTCAGTGGCATTACTGTATGGTGAATAAAAGCTAATTTAATGGAAACAGTAGAGTATATGAAAGTTGACTGCATGGAAATTGGATTTTTGCCTTTTATTATTTACTTTGCACCTTATACATATTTAAGGCCATAGGGATTATCATCCCCTTTAAATGCCCTTATTTAATAAAGAGTTTGATTTCACAGAATAGAATCTAGTGTGAACTTCAGTGCCTTATCAGGAATTCAATTAACTAGCTTAGGTTCCAGTTGCCCTGTAAATCCTATAATATATCTAAATAATTAATTTGCTTTCTCTGAACAGTAGCAGCTACTTTTAATTATGACTGTTATATATTTAACTCTTGCACAATACACACTATTTATGACAAACATTGTTTTTTAGTTTGAGTATTACAAGGGCATTAAGTAGCAACTCCATTGTTAAGGCTATGTTCTGTTTTTCAATTAAAGTGTATTTAAATTGCCTTGTTAACCATGGAAACAAATCATGATGACGGCCAAAATTTCACTGCTGACTTTTCTCATGGTTTGAAGTGAACCTGTTCAGTAGTCTGACTTTAAAATGAGCCAATTAAAAAAATTACAGTTTTTGTCAAACATTTCCTGAGATTCCTCTTACAAACCCAATTCTGCCCCCCTACCCCCCATGTTAAACTGAAGTAAATAATCAGGCACGTATCGGTGGTTTGAGTGAATGTTAAATTCTAAACATTCCTGAAAGGTATTTCCCGGAGTCCTAACTTTCTGAATTAAAAAAAGAATTAAGGTTGCACTTATTGACAAAGTACAGTATCCAAACTTCCCTTCTTTGCATGTAGATTATCACAAATCTGCTTTTCAGAACAGTGATTTTACAGCTTCTGTCATACATACCCATCTCTGATAGTAAGTGCGCTGTTTTGTTGCCAAACTATTCTTTGCTCTTTTTCATGTAAGTTCTCTAATTTCATGATCAGTACACATTAAGTTTGTATATGGAGACACCTAACTCTCCATCTATTGATACTGGATGCATTGGTTTCCACATAGTATGTGGGAGGAGGGGTGTCAGAGTGCCAGCTGATCAGCTCCCCTGCTGTGAAGCTTAGCCCCTGCCAGCATTGCTGCGTGCCTGCCTGAGGCTTGCAGTTTGTGGGGGCAACAGTGCCCCCATTCCCCCAAATTACACTCATGTTAAAAAGTGCTGGGTCATGGCCCCCTGGTTTCGGCACCATTGTGCTGAGTGTTGCTTATGAGGCTCTATATGATCGCAGCATGCTGCAGTTTGAACTCTTAATGAAGGCTGGGCAATGATTACATTCAGCTATCTATCTATCTAATCAGAAATGTGTAGAATTGTTTTATTTATGACTGTAAAGAAGAGTAGAAAGCAGCAGAACCATTACATGGTTCAGATTAAGGCATTCTAATTTGTCTGGTCATTAATAAAATGGAACTCTTTGATATGTATGAGTTTCCAGTTCTCTTCAGGTGTTGCAATGGAGGCAGAGTTCAGGGTGTTAAGTGTTTTGTTTGAGAAGTGCAACTTTATATCTGCATTTCCTGAGATTCTGAATATTTTTCTTAACTAACGTTCTTGTAAAGGGAATATACACTTGCGAATTTTGAAAAACAAAAGGGGTCCCTCACAGTGCGTGTCCTGGAGTAGCAATTATAGGGAAAGTCCTTCTGATCCTGTTAGCCCTGAGGTGGAAAATGCTTAGTTCCTCTCTGGGGATGGCACCTCCACAGTCTGGGTAATCACTAGGAGCTGTGAGGGGATGGAACATGCTCAGTGAGGGCAGACTCCTCGGAGATTTTAGCAGCTAAAATCTTTGAAGTGTTTACTGAGCATGTGCAAATTGTGATTGTTCCAAGGCTTGTAACTTGGCCAAATTTGGGCAGATTTTCCAGTGATTGCAAAAGGCTCATTCCTAACACAAAGGCCACCCTTCTACAGAATTTCAAGTCCCTACCCCAAAGCACAGGGATAGTAGAAAGAAAGGGTCTTAAGTATATTTTAATCTGGGAAAAACAATGTATCTTTCCCTAGCCTCATCCCTGGAAATGGCTGAAGCATTTTGGCTCACGTTTGCCAAATATTGTTGGCCTGAGGAGACATCTGGTATGGAAAATTTCAGCCCAAACAGTTAAAAACAACTGAAACAGAGTCTTATATTGGGACATGTAGGGCATACTTAATAACAGGCTGTGTTACCAGCGCTGTGGTGCAATTTTCTTGTAAATATGCAAAATAGCTCATTAAATAATTTGCAGAAAGTATCTCACATGGAGCAGAAAACTTGGCAACTATGGAAGTTTCCTCTTCATCTCCCAGTCTTCCGTTAACTGTGATCTCCATCCACCGTCACGAGGAGGAGATTGGAGATT
Source organism: Gopherus evgoodei (assembly GCF_007399415.2). Lineage (NCBI taxonomy): Eukaryota > Metazoa > Chordata > Testudines > Testudinidae > Gopherus > Gopherus evgoodei. The sequence continues at coordinate 112,376,361 of NC_044322.1, read as the reverse complement.
CTTGATGCTATAGCTCTCCTAAGAGCCACAAAAATTGGAGCATGGGTCCAAGTTAAGATTTTTGCAATATGAAAAATGAATTATCACTTGTCACTATGTGGTTAACTGAATGCATGTGAGCTTTAAGGGTAATAAAGTGAGTTACTAAAATGTTTGTCTTTTTAATGCTTGTGTTGTTTTAAAATGGGCGATGCTGTACTTCTGTATTTTGCACAGAGGTTATATTAATGTCTTCAGCAATTTTTACTTTGAACTAACAAAGTTTTTTTTTTGGTGTGTCTTCACTATATGAATTCACGTTATGTACACATAGTTCTGTGAATAAGAATTTCCCTTAAGTTGCTGTTTTCAATGGCTTGTAAAAGATTTGAATCTACACTTTCACCCTGAAGGCAAAAAGAATAATTATATTTATGGGGTTAAAATGGTAAATACTATTAATGTGATGTGAACATGAAAGCATTAAAGGTCATATTCTTGACAGATCCATTGTAAAGTGTGAATAAAACACCAGACTTTAGAAAGGAAAAGACAAGGCACAGCCTTGACTTACTTCTCTATTTGAATAATCCTTTATTCTGTATAACTTGTTATAGAAAGCATTTTTGTATCTATGGAAGCTGGAACAATAGAAAATCATCATGTTGCTTAGATGAACTTTTGAAATAATTACTATAAATTTCAATATCCATAGGGAAGTTTTATTTATTTGTTTTTTGGAGTACTGTGGTCTCATTGTTGTGTGACCTTCTGATAGAGAACCACCTATCCGAATTACTCATTCTCTTTACTCTAAATACTTCAAGGGCTTGGTGATGGAAATTTTAAGAGATGCCAAAGTTTTATAGGTTTATACTGTATTTTATCTTTCCCCTCCGCTCCCCAACATGAAGGGATGGAAGGGGAGGATGTTTCTTTTTCCTGATAAAGACCTGTGGATTACATTATTGTTCCTCATTTCAACATCCTTGAACCTTGAGAGCTGGCCAAAACGCAGAACTTCTGGTTTGTAGGAAATTTTGACATTTCTAAATTTGGTTTTGGATTTGGAACTAAACCATTTTTTAAAAAAAATTCCCACTAACAGGAAATTAAAAAAAAAAGTTTTGGAAACAATGACACATGGAGTTTCCAATGTGAACTATTCTCCCTGGGAACCCCAGCAACAGCTGACTGAAATTGATATTGTTCTTGTCAGTTTCATATCAAGAATCATGTCAGTTTCAATCTGCAGTTGCCAGAGCTGTTAGGGGCTGCCATTCAATAGCCCTCCTGTGTGGACTGCCCCAGGGCAGGGATTCCAGAACTTTCAGACCAAGATGTGTTTATACTAGGAAAATAAAGGGTGTTTAGCAAATGCACAAATGAACATGTTTGCTGCATGCATCTCATTTGCACAGTGTAGACAAGAGAACAGAGAAGGCTGGAATGGTAGCCAGATAAAAAGAGGTTGCATCACTGCTCTCTGGTGCTCCTGTAGGTTGAGGGTGGAGAAATTTGCCCCCCATCCAGTCCCCTACGGAATTTCCCCACATAAAGTCTGAGGGAAGGGTGGTGAATTTCATACATAAAAGAAAAAGTTGTTTATTTGTGGGTATTTAGTGACTACCTTGCAAATACAGTAAAGATAAATTGAAAACATTGTCCGATGCATTTTGTACCAGTCACGACTGAATTCCACACATGCAGCCTCTTGTTCTTCAGGGGGGTTAAGGAATAAGAACTTGATTTTTTTTTCTTCTTCTTTGAAGGCTAATGAGAGTAGGATGCTATGGGATATGTTAATTTAGGCCTGGATCTCCTGTCCTGTTGCCATATTCAGAGGTAAGGGTCTGGGGGAGGAAAAACTCTTCCCAGTGTATCTTCACTGATTTCCTCCAGGATGAGCTGCTAGTCCTACCATGGAACAGCCATCAGTTCTGCCACAAATCTCCTTTAATGCCCTAAGTTTTGCCATGCAGAGGTTTTTTGCCAACATAGGAGCCCCCTGAATACCACGTGTACTTCAATTCCAATGGAGCCATGCTGTTAAGGACTTCTGAACTGGTGGCTGCCAACAGAACCTCTCTTATAAGGGTTAGGCACAGATGGTGCTCCACACAAAAGTTAATACAACCTGGACAGTGTTGCCTTTTGTTTAGGATTTGGGAGGGATGATCCATATCCTCTTTTCTAGACCTCTACATCTTCCTCCTGCGTCAGACTCACCCCGTTCAACACCCTTCTCACACGCATATTCAGTATCCCACAAACGTGTCTCTCCATGGGGACCTAGAAAAGAGGATGGGAGGAAGTGTCACAAATGTAGCTAATCTCCTTTCTTTACTGTGTAGGAAGAACCAGATCAGCATATGAGGATCAGGCCCACAGATATTAACATTAATAGATATTGGACCAGATCCTCAGCTGGTGTAAATCAGTGGCAATGGAGCTATTCTAGTTTGCATAAGTTGAAGATGTGATGGCTTATTTTGCTTTAAAAGGAAATAGTCCAAGATTTTACAGATCTTTAGCTCGTGTTGTCATTTTGAAATTTAACTTTCTTTGTTAGACCTTTTAAGGTGTACTGACTAGTTTTCTAATTTGGTTTATGTTCTTAAACTTCACACTGCAGTATCAGTGACTGTAGGAAATAACTAGAAAGCAACTGTCATTAGTACATTTATGTTTATAATACTTTCCCCTTTTCCTTTAGATTTTTGAAATTGTCACCTGTCCTGAAAATGTATAGCTTGTCTCAGCTTTGTAACTAATAACTGGAATATTTTATAGCTGTTGCTGAGGTTTGACAAACTGGTTCAACCAAATAAGAGACCACATAGAGTAGATTAATAGCAGGGAGCCCTTTATTTTACTTGGCAGGGCTCGTCATAGACCATCAAAGAAAGTAGTCACTTCGCTATTGGTGTTGCGTGGATGAATAAGTGAACAAAGAGGTCACAAAGTCTGAAAGCTGAGCTTACCCTGGAAACAGAAATAACAGCTAGCAGAACAGTTCATAGACTCAAATACAATTGTTTTATGTATTCAATGTATGCAGTTTTTATTGTATTTTATTGACATGCATGGAAAAAATAGATCATGAAGGAACTCAGAAGTGACACACAGATGAGCTGCTGAGCTGTTTTAAAAATTCTCGATTCATTTGTTTTCAAAGTAGAGTTAATACAATGCATTTAAAAACAGAATATTTCAAATTTTTTATTTTTTTTTATATAAAATATAAGCAGATAAGCAAACAAAACATATACAAATACATACACAAAGTGGAAATTGAATGTAAATAATAAAGTCAATATTCATTTACAAAAACCTGGGGGAAAAAAAACCTGAACCTGTAAAAGTCATGAAGAGCATTAATTATTAAGGTGATAGAATAGATAAATAAGAAAGAACATAGTTTTAAGAGTATTGGGGATTATTATATAGTAAGCTACAAAGGTATGCTGTAGTTTTGTTTTTGACCAGACATCCTTGTGCTTTTTCCAAGTGCTTCTATTAGACAGTCATTTGTTTTCATTAATGCAATATTAAAGAGCTCACTCAGTCAGTGTCTGAGGGAGGAATTGCAGATTTCCATTTTCTTAAAATAACTCTTTTTGCCATTAGAATAGTTAGTGCACTTCATTTATTAATGTTAACTGGTAATTCCAACTCATCCAGCATGCCTAACATACACAAGCTTGGAGAAGGGAAAATAGTGACACTTAGTTTTTGAGAGAGCACTGAATATAATATTCCAGAACACATTAATTTTTGACAGGTATGGAGGATGTGCAAAAGGTTGGTGTGTGGCTGTTTGCATCTTCATCACTCATTGTGCATTGTCAATCTAGCCATAAACAAATACTCCTGAGTCCAGTAGTATCCTTTAAATATCTTGTTCTGGAAAAATCACAAGGATAAGGAACTTGAAGTATCTTTCACATTAAACTAGATATCCTCCTCTTGAGATAGTAAGGCTAAGTTCGTTTTCCCATTTTTCTTTGAGACTGAGATTAAGAGCGTGCTGCAAAACATTGCACCATCTATAAATAATTCCTTCAAAGTGAATTTTGTTTCCATATTTCTTAACATGTTCTTCTAGAGGAGAGTTAAAACAGAGCAGTTATTCCCTATCTCTGCATGAATCCTTGAGCATAGTTGCTGAAAGAAGGAACTGAGAGACAGCAGTAGCTGGTATTTGTTACACTTGTAATTGGAGGCCAGTCTGCGTCTTGTATTACATCTTTAATTTTTGTTAATCCCTCTTCTGTCTAAATAATCCTGAGCATGGAGTTGGTCTTGATCCTGAGGCCCGATGTGACTCAAAAAACCCTGTGTGCACACCTTACACAAAAATATACCTTGTGAGGTATCATTTGAAAACTAATACCTTGCTGGTCAATAATATCATGGTGAAATGTAGGTAGCAACATTATATGTAAAGTTATGAATTCCCCCAGTATGTTGTCACTTGTTCAAAACCAGACAGCCCTGCCTAGGCAAAAGTTGTTACAAAACTTACATATAAGTAGTAAACAGAATCCTCAAGACAGCAGGGGAAGAGATGGCAGGAATTCAAACAATTTGCATTTTAGCAAACGTGAGCAGGGAGGCAAAAAAAGAGCATGGAGCCTCCTTCACCCCTAGACTCTACGTCACCTTCTTCTCTGCATGAATAAACTTTATTCTGAGAGATAACCTTCAGAAGAATGCATTTCAAAGGTTCACTGAACTATAGAAGAAAGGGGAAGAGAACCCTAAATTATCTCTTTCATCTAAGATGACAATGGAACCAGCTTTGGGTCTCTGGAAGAGATCCTGACTGAGACGGGGGTCAGCCACCATCCTGCTGGAAGACCATGGGTGAGAAAGGCCATCTTGGACGAAACCTTGAATCAAACCTTGCTAGATTAAGTTTTAGATTCATGTTTTCACTTTTATTTGATTGTAAACATTTCTAACTTTATCTCTTATATTTGAACTCAAAATCCTATCTCCTTTTGTTAATAAACTTGTTTTACTATTAATTTAAACCAACAGTGCTGTGTTTGTACTAAAGTGAATGTTAACTCCAGTTAATGTGGCAAGCTGGTTGGTTATGTTTACTTAAAGGAGAAAATGGATCTTATTGTTCCTTTTGAATATTGCAGGAGATGGGTGGACACATCAGAGCACATGGGTCTGGGGAAATTCGGGACTGGGGGAAGGTGTTGAGGTGACCTGTTAATGTTAACCCAATCTGGTAGAGACAGAAGTGTGCCTGCTGTGATAACTGTTGGCAGGCTGTTGTTGGATTCAAAGTGGTTGAATTAGACAGAGCTATACGGCATAGAGAACACAAAGTACATGCTGGCTGTATGTATGCCCCAGGCAGGGAACAAGAAGTAGCAGAAACATTTTGGGACAGATCCTCTCTCTGGTCTGAATTACATCCCAGAATGTGCTAGTGTTGGTCTTGCTCCTGAGGCACGGGTTATCCCATAGTGGTACAAGAAGAGAATTAGTAAGATTGGATGTGGTCATCATCTTAACACGTTGCAAGATATCCTCAAAGGTTATTTTAAAAAGATAAAAAAGCTAGCCGCATATTGAAAAAGTGAGACTTTCTGTTCTTAGCTCTTCCCTCCACACAATGAAATCATTAAGGTCCCAATTCAGCAAAGCATTTAACTGTGTGCTTAAGTCTATATCTATTTGGGAAAGCACTTAAGTGCAAGTTTAACTATGAGCACATGTCCAAAGTTAAGAATGTGCCTCATTGTTTTGCTGAATAGAAACAAACTACTGAATTGAGGCCATAGAAAATACCCTTGAGTGCCTACTGAACTCTATTCTAACATTTCTTTGACTGGGTCTGTATAGAACAAAATAAAGTCTGATATAGTGGCTTACCTATGTCAGGAATAATTTAAGAACATGGCTGAAGTCTTTACTAATTCATAATAGGTAAACAAATGAAACTGCAAGGAAGTGGAAGTAAAGATGTAATTTCACAGTTACTACTTGTCAGCTAGGAAATAGAGATGAAGATGAGCATTACAACAAGTGTCATAAATGCTTTGTTTAATTAAGTATTGTGCACTTGCTAAAATATTCATGAAAAATCAATATGTAATGTGAAAATTCTTGTTGCAAGGCATAAAGCTTATTCTTTAATGCCAACAAGATTGTATGCAAACTACGTGCGTCATTGCACAAAGCTATTGCACTGCAGTTTATCAAAAAAACATTCACAGCTGTCTCATTGATACTTCATTTTTTTTTCAATACAATATACCCTAATCTACCACTGGAGTTACATATTCAAGTCAGATGTTTTATAAGTGTTAAAGTCTGTTTAGCTGTTGGAGTGGTAATGATTATAGTAAAATTTAAACATTGTAGAATCAGAAGCAAGTACACTTTTCAGTTTGACATTTGAGGAGCCTTGCAAGCTTTGTGGTTCTGCTCTGTTCTGTAAAGTATGCAGTTAGCAAATCACATGAATTCCACAGTGAAGCAAAGATGCAAACAGAAAATGCTGCTTCAGAATATTATTTTATGTGTGTGTGTATATAGAGCTTAAAACACGGTTGTGTTAGAAGATGGAGCACTTAACTTTTTCAGGTGAGGGCAATTTGAAAAGTATAAGTGGCAGAAGTTGCTTTGCTTGCAAGAAAAGTGCACTGCTGAAATAAATTGCCATTTGCAATAGCTTTAAAAATAATTACAAATGCACTGAATAATAAATAAATACATTCTTTAGAGCCCAATTCTGTCTGTCTCACATTTATTTCTGTGCAACTACCCCCAGAGTAAGGCCACTGCTCAATATTGGAATTTTCAAAATCAGTAATGGAAAATAATGAACAATACATAATATCAGCAAAAGTTCAGACCTGGTAAAGATATAAGTTCTTTGGTCTACATACTGTCATTAATTCTTGGCAAAACTCTCATGGATGTCTGATGGTGACTGAGGTCTACGTGTGGCCATTAGCCTTTTGAAGTATGAGCAGGAAAGTGTGTACACTGCTGGCACTTAAAAATGTGTCTGTATTTGTAAACAATAAATTTGATATGAAATGTATTGTGGGGAATAAATAGGAAACACCAGGGTGTCACTTTCTGGACCACAACTGCACTATATAAAGCAATTGGAATAAGTAGTACAAGTGAAGTCAGAAAATGTTTTCATATGTTATACCCTCATCCATTTAGGTGTTGGTTTTATGTTGTGCATGTAACACTGATTTTAGTAATAAGTAGCCCTTACCAAAAGGCAATTGCATAGTAAAAGATTTCTATCTGTTCTCTAGCTCCACACTCTGCCACCTTTTACTACCTATTGCAGCATATTTGCAGACAAGATTCTCAAAGAGTTTCTGGTCTATTTCTCACTTTTACATGCGGCAAAGCATTGTCCTGTCAGTAATTTTTTTATGGGATGTATGTGTTTACAAAAGTATATGATATGTGTTATCTGAAAAATAAGAATTTAGTCTTGTGTCTGCAGTATTTTTTCCCCTGCCCCCCTCCGCACTCTTTCCCATTGGTTTGTTAATTTTAGGCAAAGGCACTAAAAAGAGGAAAGGAGGCACCATCACTTCAGGGCTGTAGAATTTTTATTCTTGGTTGTTTTACAGTGAATAACATAAAAACTGTGTAATTTATGTATCTTTGTTGGCTTCCTTTTAGAATGGTATCTGAATCATTTCCTGTTAGTGAACAAAATCAAGAGGTTTCAGGGTTGTTTAGTCTGGGTAACTGGGAGTTTGGTGTATCTAATGTGTTCCAGAAGGTTTACCATTGTGAACTCCTTCGTCTGAGCCACTTCCCATCTTTAGATGGGTTGCAACCAATACAGTTCCCTTCCAGCTAACAAATCATTGGTCCCCTTCCGCATAACAGGAAAGGGATCAATCTGTAGCAGTGTGAACTCTCAAAAAGACGTATTTCCTGTCTGTTCAATAACAGAGAAGAGAATAAAGGAGAGTGAATCTTCCATAATAATGATTCACAGAATAAATACATTCATATTTTATGTGTACTAGTTTTTTAAAACCTCATTTTGTGTTCCCATAAAAGCATACTACTGTGAAGAGCACAGATCTATAATTCACATCTTTATCTAGGGTAAAGGTGTTCGTTTTCAGCAAGGCATTTTAACTGACATTTTAATGTATAAATAAAAGCCAAAAAGCAGTAGCAATTTTCTGAATTGTCAGCAATAGAGAGTAATTAACATAAACTTCTCTTCATGTCAGAAGGACTGACCTATATGGTGCAGCATTCTGAAAAATTGGACAAAGGTGCAGCTTTATGATACAGAGCCATCTGGAACAGGGCAATTACTTGAGTTGCAATTAGTTCTAAGTGTCAAGACCCTCAGGACACATGGTTTTGTCAAACATAGTGTTTTTGTGGCACTGAGTCACCAATCATGTATGTGATGTCTGCAGGCAATTGCTGCTGGCAGTGCTTTCTTCAGCATTTGACCTGTGCATTTTTGAACAGTAATCCTTGTATTTTTCTTTATTAACCTCATTTATAACCTTTCTTTGATTTTCCTCCTTTCTTTTTACAGCTGCTATTGTATTTGTAATTAATTATTTAGTGAGCATAGTGTGACATGAAAGGAAATGTTTTACAAAAGATGAATTTTTCTATTTTGTGTGGCACTTCTCCCTGGACTCTTATGATCTCATGGATGATGCAAATAACCACATGTGGGCTTCCACTTTTACTTAGGAATGTTACATTGCAGTCGCTTGCATGTATAATAAATTATCCAGTTCTTTAATGGATTTTTCAGAGTATTTTCATAATAGAAGCATATTTATGGAAGGCCAAAGTCATTTTCTTTCTTGAGTTTCAGATTAATTATTTTGAAAAAAGCGATAGGTTTAACTCAGTCTTCAGTACAGAAGGGAAAGAAACATTGCAATAAATATTGGAGATCTGATAAATGGTGTCTTAACTTTTAGAAAACAAACTTTAATTGTCTTACAAAAAGCAACAATAAACGTTTAATAACCATTTAGAAAACTGTATATACTAATATTCCAGAATCAACCCAGGGATCGGCAACCTTTGGCCTGTGGCCCACCAGGGTAAGCCCCCTGGCGGGCCAGGCCAGTTTGTTTACCTGCCGTGTCCACAGGTTTGGCCGCTTGCGGCTCCCACTGACCACGGTTTGCTGCTCCAGGTCAATGGGGGTGGTGGGAAGTGGCGGCCAGCGCATCCCTCGGCCCGCACCACTTCCCGCAGCCCCATTGGCATGGGACAGTGAACTGTGGCCGGTGGAAGCTGTGATTGGCCGAACCTGTGGATGTGGCAGGTAAACAAACTGGCCCAGCCCGCCAGGGGGCTTACCCTAGCGGGCCGGGTGCCAAAGGTTGCCAATCCATGATCTAACACATGGATAAATGTTTTGGTTGAATTTTCTTTTTAAGGATGGCAGCTTCCTATAAACTGTTACATTCATAATATAAATTAAAAACATCTAGATTGGAAAGGTAAGTGAATATTATAGCCTCTTGATAGAAATAGTATGACATAATAAATTGATACTCTGCTAAGTCTTAGCCTGAAGGCTAGAAGGGAGGACTGACAAAATTTTATTTTTAAAAATATGTACCTTGATAGTATCAGGGTTTGTTAGGAGGAGATTCTTGTTTGAGCTTTTTTGTATAATGTCATGATAATGCTGGAAGGAGTTTAAAAAACATAGTGTGGTTCTGCTGAAAAATCTGATGGTGTTTACAGGAGACATTTAGTTACTCTGAACTTTGTCTGTAACATGTAACTATAATAGACCTATTTCTTAAATAGGGCTTGATGCATTGGACAGATTAGAGGTTGGGGGGGCAGTCAGATTTTGCACCAAATTTTGCTAATTACAAAGCTTTAAAATGTATTGCACTATAATTGTGACTTTTAAATCTTAATGGATGTTGTGTTAGGAAGGCACGAAAAACTGGTTAATTGATCGTGATGTGCTAGCTTCCTCATGCAACTGTACATGTGGACCGTGGATGGAGGAAAAAAGCACAGGTGTGCAAACAGGGTGGTTAAATGATATATAATAATTGTCCCACTTAAGATTAGTTTTTTAGTGTTGTTCCCTACACGTGGAGTAAGCTCTAGATGCAAGCTGGAGTGGACAAAATCAGAGGATTGTTTAGGTATATCTTCTTCAGAACTTAATAACTGATGCTTGTAATATATGTTCCAAATTCAGGCACAGTACATAACACTTGATTCTACCACATCATGACTAGTTCTCCTTTGAGCACTTGTCCATGTGAACATTCTACTGATGGTGCACATCTACTGATGGTGCACATGGGCCTTATATGCCAGAGGTCAGAGTTTTTTGGCTGGCAGTATCCATGTGGCATGCATGCACGCTTCTGTCCTTGTGCCCCATGTTGAGGTCCTATAAGGCCGAAGTGTACTGTAGCAGATTGCAGACTCACCACAGCGGCACCTCCTGCTGGTCATCCGGGAATTAGCTCAATTCCAGCACTCGGCGCACCCCCCACTGGCCAGTGTCTCGCCTTCCTCAGGCCCCATGTCTCTCCTGGACCCCAGTGCCCCTTACCCTGGGGTTCTGCCCCACAGCAGTACCCCTACACTCTGGGTCTTCCCTCCCCCATGCCCACCTTGCTTCAGTGGCTACTGTCAGTCATTATCTAGCCCCCGTTCTCTGGGGCAGACTGCAGCCTGTAGTGGCCACTCATCACTGGCAGGAGGGTTGGACCAGCTGCCTCTGCCTATCCCTGCGCTACACCTCTGCAGTCCCAGGACCTTCTTAGGTCTTTAACAAGGCCTCAGCCTGGGGAGTTGCCAGGCTGGAGGTCCCTGGCTCCTCTTGTCCGTCCCCAGCACTGGTCTGCTTCAGGTGCCCTGTGCTCTCAGGCAGCTAGGTCCTTCCCATTCCAAGGCTGGAATGAGACTGCCCCAGCTCCTCCCTTAGACCTTATATCAGGGCCAGCTGTGGCCTGATTGGGTGTGGCCACAGCTGTGACTGCTTCCCCAATCAATCTACCTTTTTTCCTCGGAGCGGAGTAACTGCCCTGCTATAGTGCTGACTGCCATTCAGTTCCTTTCAGTGCCTCTTGACATAGAGATGGAGCCTTCCCTGACTGTCTGAGAGATTGCCAGCCTTTCCTGACTAGTTAGCTTTTCTACTTTATCCATAGATCTTAGTTAATAGTTTGTAGTTGACCGATTGCCTGTTGCAACTCTTATTTCTAAATTTTCTGATTTGTCTCTGAAATGGTGTCATCTGGTACTCCAAGATTCAGATGTTGCCCTTCATGCAAGGGAGCTATCCAAGTCTCACATGGACACTCAAAATGCCCATATTGTCTGGGAGAATTGCACGTTCCCAGCAAATAGGCAGTTTGTAAATCCTTCAGGTTTGGAACTAGGAAGGATAGGGAAGCTCACCTCCAGGTCTTTCTAATTACCAAATCCATGAGACCCAATTCTGAACCGGGCTCACTACATGCCCCCTCCATGGGGACTTTAGAGCCCGAATGTATAAGCAAGTGCTCTTTGCTCTTGAGAAATCCAGCGGTTACTGCCCAAAACACCCTGAGGGGATCCAGTATGGCTCCATCTGTCCATTCCTGCCTATTGCCTTGACTGTCACCATGATGTCTTAGTAAACAAATGTTTAAGAATGTAAAACAACTCAGATTAACAACCAAAACTAAAATAAAGTGACAAGAGCTAAAATAAACACAAAACAACACCAAACTAAACCTAAATAATAATTAAAATCCCCACTAAACAACATAAATGATCCTTATGTTGTACCCACCCCACTTGACACTTGTTCCGGGGACATGAATTACAGAAGTTGAGGCCCACAAAGAAATATCTGGTTCTGGAGAATTTATCCCAGGAACTGAGAATATTGTCAGAAATTATCTCCACTGCCATCACAGAGAATGGAGTTAAAGCAGCTTCTCGCTAACCAGTCCAAAGCCAAACGTGCTTTAAAGATCATCATTATCACCTTGAATAGCGTCCAGAGTGAATAAGAAGCCAGCACAGAGATTTATGAGCCATCATTACATGCTGTGGTTGACTGCCCAATTCTGCCTTCTGTGCCAGTTGAGTGGTCCCATATTGGGATTATTGCATTAGTGTGTAGGTGACAAAGGCTTGGGTGACTGTTGTGAGATCTGCCTCTTAGAGGATTGCAGCCTCTGGATCGTCTGTAAGTTAAAAAAGGTCACTAATCGCTGCTGCTATCCAGAGAGTACAGGAAAAATTATGACAGGTTTCAGAGTAGCAGCCGTGTTAGTCTGTATCCGCAAAAAGAACAAGAGTACTTGTGGCACCTTAGAGACTAAATACATTTGTTGGTCTCTAAGGTGCCACAAGTACTCCTGTTCATTTTGAGGAAAAATTATGAATCCAGTAGGGTTCAGACTGCAAGCTGTTTGGCAAGAGAGAGGCATAGTTCTCAATAGCTGCTGTGGTGGCCACTCAGCCCGCGTCTAACTATTATCATTATTTATTTATTTTTTGTATTATTCTTTACTACCTCTTTGTCCTTTATCAGTAAGTATAATTTTAAAATTGATCAGAGTTAAGTTTTAGTTAAATATCTTTTATTCAAGTGCCTGTCTGATCACATACTGAGAAATGAGTAAAATTATAGAATCTTGCATCAATTTAAAGAAGATATACAGTTGACTATCATACTGGTGGAGACACTGTCTGACACAGAATATCTCACATTCTTCCCTTAGTAGCCTTGTAGTCTAGTAGTTTTCAACAGCAGGGGAGACAGCTCTCCTCTCATCTGCTTCCCTGGAGCAGTCTTTCCTTTTGGGTATGTCTGCACTTGGAGGTATAAATTCCAGTTTGAGGAGACATACCCGCACTAGCTTAGATTAAGTTAGCATGCCAAAAATAGAGTGTAGTCACAGCAGTGCAAGCGGCGGGAGAGGCTAGCCACCCCTAGCATGTACCCATCCAAGATGCTAGACTATACTCATGGTGGCTAGCCCCGCCCTCCGCTCATATTACCATAGCTACATTCTGGTTTTAGAGTGCTAACTCGATGAGAACTAGCATGGGTATGTGTCCTCGAGCTGGAAATTATACCCCCATCTTGAAGTGTAGATGCACCCTTTGAGTCTGCTGGGCACCCACCCCTCTACACATTCATATAGAAACACACTTCTTCCATGAAGTCTTTCAGACAAGACTTATTAAAGAAATATTTCAATTACGTAATATGTCTTTTAAAAAAAAGGTAAATCTATTCCAATTTAACCAACAAGACGCTGTTTGGCTCTCTGTTGCCAAAATGCAGTGTGCTTCCTGGGAACTCTATTTCTATCCATTGTTCTCTTCTGCCACCTGCTTCCCAATGTTTTATACCATGCATGGTATATTGTCACTATTGGCATTTTGTATTTAACTTAGAATGTACACTCCTGAAATATGGGACCGTGCTTTTACCCGTGATGAGCCAGGCACGTATGCTGTTAAATAAATATATATTAACAATGATAACAACCAGATGTAACACTGCAGCAAAGCTCAGAAGCTACCCAGCTGGCTGCTCCCTGTCTCAATTTCCCCCTCTGTAAAACCTCTGTGAGGTTTGTGAATATTGATTTATTTTTGTACAGAGCTTTGAAAATATAAAGTTGTTATAATCTTGGCAGTTGCATGTCTCGTAGATTGGTTCAGGGGAGGTGAGATGCAGAGAAGCCAGAAAACAAGTGATTACACTAGTCAAAATGAGATATATTAGGGCTTTTCCTGCCATTCCTAGAGTGGTTTGGTTTTCACAACTAAGCTTGAGGAGGAGGAAAGCAGTAAACACAGAAGATATGTTTTCACTTTGGTTTTACTGCCAATATTTGCTACACGTTTTTGAGGAAGTGGAGTAGCTCTTCACTTATTTCACCTCTATTGCCCTCCAGATGTACAGTCTCAGGGATTCATTTAGTACCGGCGGAATGTGTACTCATTTCAATTGCAAACTTAGACTCTTAGCTGAAAATATAAATGTGTGTCTGTACATTCCCAAGGGAAAAAGCAAACTGAGCTGTTTTCAGTTCTCTGCTCTTTGCCAGCCTAGATTTTGTAACAAGGTGGTGACATAGTGAATAAGGTTAATAGGACTGTGATGTTATGAGCAAAAAGCATGTACTGTAGTTATAGAGAAAGCTAAGAAAAAAGTATTTTACAAGAACACATTAACAAAATTATGAGGATATACCAAAAGTATAAACATGATTTTCAATCTCTAATTTACACTCATCCTCAGAATTCTGAGATGAGATTTTACTCTTCCGTTCATAACAAGTTGCTAAGGATCTTTTAATGCTAAGGATATTGGAGGCAGTGTAGTTTTATTGAGTTTTGTCTGTGTTTTAGTAAATTGTTTTCCTGCTCTTCTATTTGTGTCTCTGATCTCTAGTACTGAGGCTCTTGGCTCTGAGGATTGGCATTAATGCTTGAAAGGGGAGCAGCTGAGCTCTTTCCCACTCACTACAAACTGTCTGCAACATGGTGTTAGTCTTTAGTAGGGTATGTCTACACTACGGGATTATTCCGATTTTACATAAACTGGTTTTATAAAACAGATTGTATAAAGTCGAGTGCACGCGGCCACACTAAGCACATTAATTCGGTGGTGTGCGTCCATGGTCCGAGGCTAGCGTCGATTTCTGGAGCGTTGCACTGTGGGTAGCTATTCCGTAGCTATCCCATAGTTCCCGCAGTCTCCCCCGCCCCTTGGAATTCTGGGTTGAGATCCCAGTGCCTGATGGGGCAAAAATCATTGTCGCGGGTGGTTCTGGGTAAATGTCGTCACTCATTCCTTCCTCCGTGAAAGCAATGGCAGACAATCATTTCGCACCCTTTTTCCTTGGATTGCCTGGCAGACGCCATAGCACGGCAACCAGGGAGCCCGTTCAGCTTTTTTTTACTGTCACCATATGTGTACTGGATGCCGCTGACAGAGACGAAACTGCAGCGCTACACAGCAGCATTCATTTGCCTTTGCATGACAGCAGAGACGGTTATCAGTTGTTCTGTACCATCTGCTGCGCCATTGTAAATTGGCAATGAGATGACGGTTATCTGTCGTTCTGTACTGTCTGCTGCTGTCATGGGTGCCCCTGGCTGAGGTCGGCCGGGGGCACAAAGACAAAAATGGGAATGACACCCCGAGTCAATCCCTCCTTTATGGTATCTAAAAATAGAGTCAGTCCTGCCTAGAATATGGGGCAAGTGTACTAGAGAACCAGTGTATCAGAGAGCCAGAGTGCACAGCCGCTCCATGTCAGATCCCGCAGAAGTGATGAGCTGCAAGCCATTCTAGGGGGTGCCCCTGCAACAACCCCACCCGTTGCTTCCCTCCTCCCCAAACCTTCCTGGGCTACCGTGGCAGTATCCCCCCCACATTGTGTGATGAAGTAATAAAGAATGCAGGAATAAGAAACACTGACTTTTTAGTGAGATAAAATGAGGGGGAGGCAGCCTCCAGTTGCTATGATAGTCCAGACAGGACAGTAAGCGGTGTGGGGGAGAGGAGCCCAGCCTCCCGCTGCTATGATAGTCCAGGCAGTACAGAATCTTTTCTTTACGCATGAAAGAGAGGGGGCTGAAGGAGCTCAGCCCCCAGTTGCTATGATGAGGATGGTTACCAGCCGTTCTGTACCATCTACTGGGAATGACCGGGAATCATTCCTATATTTACCCAGGTGCCCTGGGCCAGCCTCACCTGAAGCCAGCCAGGAGCACTCACGGGCTGATAATGACGACGGATAGCAGTCATATTGTACTGTCTGCCACTGGGGAGGGGAGGGGAGCGTATTCTGCTCTTCACTGCTGCAGCATTGTGTCTGCCAGCAGCATGCAGGAGACATAGGGTGTCATTGAAAAAAGTCACAGGGGGGAGGGGGTACATTGACGAGCTATACCCTGAACCACCTCGGACAATGTGTTTGACTCTACAGGCATCGGGAACTCAGCCAAGAATGCAAATACTTTTCGGAGACTGCTGTGGACTGTGGGATAGCTGGAGTCCTCAGTTCCCCTTCCCTCCCTCCCTCCCTCCATGAGCGTCCATTTGATTCTTTGGCTTTCCGGTACGCATGCCACGCCGCACTGTGCTGTGGACTCTGTATCTTGGCCTGGAGATTTTTTTCAAATGCTTTAGCGTTTCGTCTTCTGTAACGGAGCTCTGATAGAACAGATTTGTCTCCCCAAACAGCGATCAGATCCAGTATCTCCCGTACGGTCCATGCTCTTTTTGGATTTAGGACTGCATCGCCACCTGTGCTGATCAGAGCTCCATGCTCGGCAAACAGGAAATGCAATTCAAAAGTTCGCGGGGCTTTTCCTATTTACCTGGCCAGTGCATCCAAGTTTGGATTGCTGTCCAGAGTGGTCACAATGGTGCACTGTGGGATACCACCCAGAGGCCAATACCGTCGATTTTCGGCCACACTAACCCTAATCCGATATGGTAATACTAATTTTAGCGCTACTCATCTCGTTGGGGAGGAGTACAGAAACTGGTTTAAAGAGCCCTTTATGTCGATATAAAGGGCCTCGTTGTGTGGATGGGTACAGCGTTAAATCGGTTTAATGCTGCTAAAATCGGTTTAAACGCGTAGTGTAGACCAGGCCGTAGCCTTGACACAATTAGTCATGAGTTTGCCTTCACCAATGAAAGAGTAAGATGGAAATTTGAGGAAGCAGCAAGAAATTAGAGAAATGGTGAAGGCCCGTCCCCCTTTAGTTCCTTGAAAAGATTTTATTTTTTTGCTATTTGGGGTCATTTACAATAAGAAATTACAATTATATTGTCTTGACACATATAGGTACATATTTTAATACAGAATTAACAATATTAGTCAACATATTATATATTGAACATACAGTAAAACCTCAGAGTTACAAACACCTCGGGAATGGAGGTTTTCTGTAACTCTGAAATGTTTGTAAGTCTGAAGAAGGGGTTATAGACTTCAGGCACGGGGGCCTATGGCCACAGAAGGGGGATCATGGCTTGCGGGGGAGAGGCTCCCTTGGGGCTCCAAAGCTCACAGTGGAGGGATTAGGGCTTCTGCCAGACCAGAGCACTGGGGCTCAGGGCTTTAGACTGGGGGGTGCTCTGGGGCTCAGGACTTGAGCCCTGCAGCTGCATTCCCAGTTTCAGCTCCGTGGGAGTGCTGGAGCTGAAACTGGCATCGCCTTTGTAGCTAAAGCCCTGAGCTTTAGCGTCCCCTGCGGGGCTGAAGTGCTGAGCCCTGGCACCCTCCGTGGGGCTGAAGCGCTGAGCCGCGGCGCCCCCCCCCAAGGTGAAACTGGAAACGGAGCTAAAGCCCCAAGGCAGTACAATATTTGCTGGGGTTTATTTATTTTTTGTCTGTGCTGCTGCATGATTACTTCCAGTTTCAAGTGGTGTCCAGTTGACCGGTAAGTCCATAACTCTGGTATTTCTGTCTTTGAGGTTCCTACTGTATATTGTCACATCATTAACATTTCCCTTTCTTTCAAAATTATTTAGACACAATATACATTTAACCATTCATATTAACTTTTTTTGTGGGGGGAAGGGAAGAAGAGTCTCAGGAGAACAGAAATAAAGAAAAACTAAGGGAGGTGGGGGTTGTAATTCGATTATTATCCTCTGCATTTCCTTTTTGACTATACTATAAATATAAGAGTACTGTTTCTGTATCTTAGCATCTCAATGATTTCAGAATTTCTATTTGTTTTGTAGTGCAAGTATACTATTACTTTTATCAATTTTTTAAAATTTGTCTTTCACTCTTCTCACAGAATGTGTTGTCTTCAATTTTAAGATATTCTATTAATAGTGTCTTCCCCAGTGATCTACAGCATTTAAGTTTTTTTTTGTTTTTTTTACAAAGAGCAAGAATAGGAGTAGCTTTCTGGCTTGAATCTTTTTAACAGGTCAACTCCCAATATGTATATCTTTAAGTCTGATATGATTTCTTTTAGGATGGTTTTCCACATTTTTTTTTACCATCTACCAGTCCCATACCATGTGTCTGAAAGAGAGCCTGGCTGTTTTGCATTTCATACAGATACCTGGGACAATATTATATATCATATTATATAGAGATGGAAAAACATACATTCTGTAAACCAAATAGAACTGAACTTGCACTGTTTAGTTAGTATTAAAATCAATAGTTATCTCATTCCATTCCTTTGCTGTTATTTCACATTTTTAGTCTACACTTCATAATTTTATATTTTTGAGGTTTGTCTTTTTCACAATAAAGTCATGAGAATATATATTCTAGACATAATATTAATTGCTGAAACTTCAATCTATGTATAAAAGTTTTAATACCAGTAGCTTTATTGGTTTCTTTCTTCTCTCAAAGTGTTTTTAATAAAGTAAGCAATCTATGTAAACTCATATTGCACATTCTTTTCTTTTTTTAATATATCAGCTATATCTGTTTGTTTTAAGGATTGTCCATTCCCAAAAAAATCCTTCCATTTATTTTAGTGTTGTTTGTCCCAACACCTAAAAACTTTCTTGTTCAACCTGGGTTAGAAAGCACTATTATTTTTTATTTTTGATATTACTTACATCTGCTCTTGTTTGGTCAACTGCCTCACATATGCCCTGTTAGTAAGTTTCAGAGTAGCAGCCCCGTTAGTCTGTATCCGCAAAAAGAACAAGAGTACTTGTGGCACCTTAGAGACTAACAAATTTATTTCAGCATGAGCTTTCGTGAGCTACAGCTCACTTCTTCAGATGCACTGTGTGTTCCATTCTGTGCATCTGAAGAAGTGAGCTGTAGCTCACGAAAGCTCATGCTGAAATAAATTTGTTAGTCTCTAAGGTGCCACAAGTACTCTTGTTCTGTTAGTAAGTGTACTTTATAAGTAACCAGCGATATTTCACGAATGCTGGAATTTTGGGTTACAGGTCCAGCATACAATTATATAATGAGATCAGGTTTGCCAGTTTCTGCTGTATATGTGTCCATGATGGATTCTCTCATTTAGAGATCCATTCGACTACTGGTCTAATTTCCGCCACCGTATAGCATCCCTTGAATTCTGGTAGCACGTGGCCTTCCCTCTCAGCTGGTCATCCTAGCCATTCTGTTTTGATTATTGATTTCTAGTTTGCCCATAGGAATCTGAATTTTTTTTGTAATTTCTTGAATAAATTTTTGGGAGGTGTAAAGGGGACCATGGAAAAAAGGATACACAAGCCTGGGCAGGACATTCATTTTAAGTTCCTGGAGTCTACCTATCAAAGTCAATGGTAATAACATCCATCTTTCTAGGTCATTGTAAATAATTTTCATTAATGGTTCAATATTCACTTTAAATAACTCCCTGCTATAAGAGATACATTAATGCCTACATATCTAATTTTATGACCCTCTACTTTCAGTGCACTGTTAAACATTTATTGGGTATCTTTTAGAGCCTGGTGCAGAAACTCTGATTTAGAGTAATTTAATATGTATCCAGATTCCTGACCAAAAGCTTAAATTATTTCTTGTAATACTGGCTAACTTTTATTTAAAACTTCTATAAAAAGCATAAAGTCATCAGCATATAGTGAAACACACATTATCTGTGTTTTAAACATTTTGTAGAATTCAGAGGTATATCCACTTCTGGTCCAGGACTTTTCACTCATTTTAGCTATGAGATTACCATCTCTGTTTCTTCCTGTGTTATAGGACCATCTAGTACTTCTCTGTCATTATATATGAAAGTGAGCATTTTAAGATCCTGCAGTGTACTAGATTCCAGGTCTTCCATGTTTGCTAATATATATCTCTTGGAAATATTCTGCTAGTACTTTGTTAATCCTTTTGCGGTGTTTTTTTTTTTTTTTTTTTTAATATTCCATTTTTATCCTTATGGTATGGTTTGGCTGTTCTGGATCTTCTGTTGGAAATCAGTCTGGCTAGTAATCTGCCAGATTTGTTCCTCCATTTGATCTTTGTTTGGCAAATAAGAGAGCTGTCTGGTTTTCTCCCCTGTTATCAGTGCTTCTAATGCTTTTTATGCATTCTTAATCTCTTGGAGCAAGTCTGCATCATTAGTCAAATAATATTGCTTCTGCAACCTGTAAATTTCTTCCTCTGGTTTTGCTTGTCTTTTTTCCCTATAACTGTTATATAAGATGACTCCTTTGAAGGCCTTCCATCTAGTTACTGGGGATATATCATGTAGAAGATTATCCTTAATAGAATTATCAATATAGTTTTCCATTTTATTCATGAATTATTGTCTTTCAACAGTGTTACTCCACCTCTACCCCGATATAACGCCATCCTCGGGAGCCAAAAAATCTTACCACGTTATAGGTGAAACCGTGTTATATTGAACTTGCTTTGATCTGCCAGAATGCGCAGCCCCACCCCCCCTCGAGCACTGCTTTACCGCGTTATATCCGAATTCATGTTATATCGGGTTCTGTTATATAAGGGGTAGAGGTAATTCTCCTACTTTTGTCTTATTCCTGAATTAGGTTTTATTTTCATGAAGACAGGCATGTGGTCTGAGATATGTATTAATCTAATTCTGATGTTAAGTTTTTTAATTTAAAAGAAATTTTCATATAAAAATTAGATCTACCCTATTATATGTTTTAGAGAAAAAATGAAGTCCCAAAGCATGAGTTTGACCTACCTTATATATTTTCAGGATTGTTGGAAAAATCAATACTAATCAAAGAATAGGTGACAGAACGAGACTCAATTGCCCTCCACTCTTACTACTTTCAACTTCCTGTCTAGGGTCAAGAATCAAAATCTGGTCTCTGAAGCTATGTAGCCTTATTATGATAGCACATGATCTAATCACATTTCTTTTATATACTTGTACCCTGATCTGGTGAGCCTTTTCAATCTTAATTCTATCTGATTTGACTGACAGAGTCCAGAGTTTCCAGAATCCATGTTTCAAGGTATTTTGTGGGGTAGTTGCCTTTAGTCCCCTCCGGCAACCTTAGAATCCTATGATCCCTATTTTCCAAATCTTCCAGTTTTTCACTCAGGGCAACAGGTCTCTTCACCCAACTCTACGTGCCCTCAATGCTCGTAATTCTAGACTCCACATCTGTCATGGTTACTAAGAGTTAATGTATTTGATTATTCGTTGTCTGCTGTTGGTTATTCAGTTTTTCTTCAATCTTGCTGAAACAGATTTCCGGCACCGGTTAAATCAGCAGTAATCTGTGCCACTCTTTCGTTACTCTTCCCCACAGACTCTGACACCTTAATCTTCATATTATCCTCTTTTTGTTTATTCTCTATTCCCCTTCTTTTTGTCTTTTGTCCAGAATTGACAACCATCACCCACATTTCTAGGAGAATCATATTAACTGAGAGGCCACCTCTGTACCCTGCACTCTGTATTCTGGAAAAGCCACTGTTGTCTGTGATCCTTCTGGAGGGGTCGGAGGATGTCCCAGTCACTCAGCTCCTCAGCTTTCTGACAGGAGAACAATGTGTGTCTCCTGCTGCTACAGCATCAGTGAGTTCAGGAGACAGAATGGAGGGACAGTCCTGAACCAACAACTCTTCTGCATTGCTTGCAGTTCTTGGGAGGGTGGGGGAGGAGAGACACTCCCCTTACTTCACTTTTCTGCTTCCCAGCAAATAGAGAGAACTTGTCTCCTGCTACCATGTTTTCAGGGAAGGAAGAGGGAGGCAAGGGAAAGTGGGGTGAAGCCCCAGCCTTTCCCTGTGTAGAACTCCGCATCGAGGCAGAGGGGCCTCTCACTCCCCTCCAGCAATGCTGACAGTATGCCTCCAGTGGATGGAGGGGGAAGAGGAGAGGCCTTCAGCCTGCTCTGATCTTCTCTGCTCCTGCCTCCCCCACTCTATTCTCTCTTGTCTACTGCTCTCCTGGACTCCCCCAGGTCTAATCAGGGGTAGTAGCTCTCATTGGAGGGCTCTGCTGCTAATGTTGCTGAAAATTAGAGACTAGGTGAATTGGGGGCTTACTGTGTCTGCTTCCTCACTGTGCCACGGCAGTGACTTGGTGAAAGCTCTTTACACAAACTGGTATTTGCTTCTGCTGAAAGACAAATACAAGGAGTTGCTAAGACACAGTGGTTTAAATTTTCTAAAATAATTATCACTTCGTTGTTGTTCTGGCTGTGAGTGATACGATGTGTTGCCATCAGACTTTTGTATAATGTGGGCAAAGACATTTATTCTCCAGTACGGCATCTATAGCACCAGGTAACTGAGTTGTTCTTTTCCCGTTTAATGTCAGAAATTGAAGAAGGCTTGTCTTCAATGTAGTATTGGTCTGAGTTATCGCCACTCAAGTCAGCATCTCTCTCGAGTTAGCTTACTCAGATGAGGGTGGTGATGCCACAGAACACTCAAGCAGTGTAGAGTGTTTGTATGAGCCAAGCAGACTAGCTGAGCCCTCGCTGTAGTACTTGTTTGAGTGTCAGCAGCACTCGAGCTTCAGCCTGCACCCTCTGATTGGCCAGCTAGCTGAAATTGAAAGAACCACTTAACTTGACTGTTGTGTGTGGATGGGACTTAGGGTAGGGGCAGGACTCGAGTTATATCCTGAGCTAACACTGCAGGGAAAACATGCCTTTATTCTTGCTCTGTTTTAGGAAGAATTACACAAGAATAGGAGTTAAGTACTGACAGAATATATGGTTTTGGTTTACTTTCCTAGGGGTTCTTGACAAATCTGATGGAGCTGGAACATCATTTTTACATCCCGCATCCTCTCAACTTGGCATGCTTGAATTGTAATCCCCATACTGTTGGACAAGTCGGAGTGGGGAGGACTCAGGGCTGAGGGGAGAATTCCTCCTTTTGGTGGGATTTCCAGGTACTGACGTCCAAATTCTGTGGCGATGTACTCTCTTTACTGCTCTATTGGCTTCATTGGGTTGGGTATCAAATCAACACCGACTCTGTTCTCAAGATCTGTAATAAACAGTTCTCTTATTTCAGAGGGTAGCCGTGTTAGTCTGGATCTGTAAAAGCAGCAAAGAATCCTGTGGCACCTTATAGACTAACAGACGTTTTGGAGCATGAGCTTTCGTGGGTGAATACCCACTTCCTCAGATGTATCTGAGGAAGTGGGTATTCACCCACGAAAGCTCATGCTCCAAAACGTCTGTTAGTCTATAAGGTGCCACAGGATTCTTTGCTGCTTTTACAGTTCTCTTATTGTTTTTAGCACAAAGTAGAAGGGGAGACTGAAGTGGCATGTTGTGGTTGGTCCCACTTTTATTCAAATTATTTATAGCTCTGCATATCCGAAAAAGGATATGCAATGTTCCTGGTTTCTGAAGACTTTTTAAACTAAGCCTAATTAGCAAAAATGTATTGCCATTTGTTATGCTAATCAGAGAAATGAAACCGTGAATCTAATTCCAGGTCCAAGATACAGTGGAAGTTTTTTTTTTTTTTCCTGGTGTCAACAGAGATTTTCGTTATTGTGCTGCCATCTGTGAAAGATAACTTGCTACTGCCTGCAGGTTGTATTTTTATTATATTGGCCATCTGGCCAGCTGTTGATGTAGACCTTTAATCTTTGCAAAGGTTTAGTGTACATTGAGCATCCTCCATTTCCTCCTGTACCACAGAAACCTGAAAGAATAATGTTTTGAGTCCTTCGTGAAAGGTAAACTTGCAACACTTGGCAATCATGTATTGAGAGCCATGTAGCTCCAGGGACTCCATGTTAACAAGAGCAAACGAGGACAAGATCTTATCTCGTTCCAGCAAGATTATTATACTGGTCATTATTATATAGTCTTGAATGAGTGCAAAATCTGATAGAACTTCTTGTTGTATTGATGTGGAAGTGAGCGATTGTGGCAAAGTGAGGTATCGAGGCACATCCATCTATTAAGGACTAAGTAAAGAATTGCTGCAGCATTGTTGCTGTTTTGTTTTGTTTAAGTGATAATGTCCATGGTAATATCCTATAGATGTGCAAATATCCGTGCACTGATACTGAGTATAATGGCAATTATCTGGTGTGCACACTTCTCATTGCAAGTTACATGCTTCTTTCCCCAGTTCATCCCGTGAGGTTTTCCCTGTAACCTTGTCAAGGCTGATTTCCGCACTCTGGCACTTTGAGTGCTGAAGGTGGGGACCCACAAGGATTCTGAAAATTAAACTCGCCACTCCAGGCTTGTATTAAACCCCCAAGGTTACAGCTTTTCTCTGACCTTGGATGGGTAGATGCTAACGCCACCCATGTGCAAAACTGCTTTGAGAACCCAGGCAGGTGCACTGGGGAATTCCTTCCTGTGGGGTACCCTCAAGCCTTTTCACCCCCCTCTGGGGAAGAGCTGAGAAAGAAAACAAAGGAAATCAGCTGTTGCCACCAGCTAATTAAAAAACATGCGAGCAAACCTCTTAGGACATACAAATCCAATCCTGTTCTTAAAAAAAGGTAAATTTTATTAAAAACAAAAAAGAAAGAAAATACGTTTGGAATTTAGGCTTTTGATTTAAAAAAAAACAATTATAAGGATTAAGAAGCATCAAGATAGCTCGCTTGAGGTTAAGGTGACCAGATGTTCCAATAAAATTGGGACCGTCCCGACATTTAGGTGTTTGTCCTGCGTCCCAACTGATCTTTGGTCGGGATGCAATTTGTCCTGATGTTTCGTTCCGTTGGCAGCACTCGCCTTATTTATTTATTTATTTTGCTCCTCCGCTGGCAGCACTCAGTTTTTTTTTTTTTGCTCCGCTGAGGGACCACCATCCCCTGGGGGCCCGATATTTTCTTCCTCTCATCTGGTCACTGTACTTGAGGTCCAGCTTAAAGGTTACAAGCAAAACAAAAGCACCTGTACAGAGCAGTACAGAGGAGTCCACAAGTCATAAAGAAGTAAGAGATAAACCTAATCATGTCTTCCTAGACATTTCCTGATCTACTTGCATATCTGGGGTTTCAAATGAGTAGTTTTTAGGTATGATCTGATGATTTTCATACCTGGCCCACAGCTTTTTACAGCATAGCTCCAGCCCTGTCTCTGCTCTGTCCCCTCTCTCCAGAGAACAACAGACAGACAGACAAAGGGGAAGTTTTTTCCCAATTTTAAAAAGTTTTAGCCTTCCCATTGGCTCTTTTGGTCAGGTGCCCACTCCCTTCATTTTACCTATGGACTTTTTTAAACCCTTTACAGGTAAAGCAAGTAGAGAACAGATACTAACAGAGATTTTATAGCTAACTGGCTGGTTGGGGGTCCATAAAAGAGACCTACCCCCCCCTTCATTTATCACAAACCCCATGTTGAGTTTACTGGAGAGACATAGTTATTAATACAGCTGTGGTGTTGGCACTAGGAATTAGCCTTTGATGTGTTTTTAAAATAGGTGGGCGGTACTTTTAATTCCAGCTGGAGGCAAGCTGTTTCCCTGTGTTTTGCTTTTGGTAAAAATGATAAGGCTTTTTCCTACTTCTGTGTTTTATTTTTAAATAAATTGGAACAAAATGAATAAAAGTAGGCAACAATATAGCCATTTACATTCTTGTTCAGCACTGGTATCATAGGGGCTACTGTAATTGCAGAAAAGAGCCTGCAATCTTCTGTTCCATCTTAGCTAAATATACCGTAAGTATCTCTGCTAGATAGAGTGGGTAAC
Source organism: Gopherus evgoodei (assembly GCF_007399415.2). Classification (NCBI taxonomy): domain Eukaryota; kingdom Metazoa; phylum Chordata; order Testudines; family Testudinidae; genus Gopherus; species Gopherus evgoodei. Next base: position 112,350,742 of record NC_044322.1, on the reverse strand, counting down.
ATTTTAGAGGTATCAGTATTTGTCATGTATATTATGATGTTCTCCTGTTTTCTCCTGGGATGTATTTTTCTTCAGGGAGTCAGAAAATTGAAGGGAAAATATGTAGGAGAAAAAATATAAAAGCACATCTGTTGTACAGCAGTTTAAAAAAAAAATAGAGAATTGTAACCAGAAAGTTTCTTTCAGTGCTGCACTTTTGTTCACTTAGGTTCATCTCCTCAGGTTCAGTGTTTCCTAACTCCTCAGACATTTTTATTAAATCACTGAAGAAAAACTTAGAGTTTTTTACAATTTTTTTGTCTTTGTTTAATTTTTTGCTTAGTTTGTAAATGTTTTTCCACTTTAATCAATTTGCTTATCTTTGATTTGTTGTCTCTGACTTGGTCAGGTCACTAGACTTCCTCTTCCTCATCCATAAGCAGCCATGCTGCCAGTGCATATGTGATTCTCGGAGAGATTTGCATTCACAAACTCCAGTCCCACTTCATGTTGAAGAAGCTTTGTGAAGACAATGTATTTGCAGATCGATGAGGCTAAGGGCTTGTCTCCACTTACCGGTGGATTGACGTTGCAGCGATGGATCCACCGAGGGTCGATTTAACGGATCTAGTGAAGACTCACTCACTAAATCGACCACAGATCGCTCTCCCGTTGACTCCGGTACTCCACTGGAATGAGAAGAGTAAGGGAAGTTGACGGGAGAGCGTCTCCCGTCGACATAGTGTAGTGTGGACTCCGTGGTAAGTAGATCTAAGCTATGTCAACTTGAGTTACACTACTAATATAACTCAAATTGCATAGCTGAAATCGAAAATGCTGTATACTACAGAAAGACATTGTAAATTACTGCTGTCATAAGCAGGGATATCTAGATACTGGCCACCATATTCTACCTTAGTGCATTATACTAGTATGTCAGTGGATTTGCGTGAATACAAGGGTAATTTGTAAATAGTGTGGGTTTTGCCGGCTTCACCTTAGATTATGAGGGGCTTGAAAATGCTTGTTACATTTATGCTTGTACATTTATGCATGTTATCTCCCATATTACAGTTGCACCGTGCATGTGTGGAGGAGCACAAAGTTATAGAGTTTTCCAAGGCAGCAGTTTGAGATTTTCACCTCAGTTGTACTTCGAGGCCTGCTACAATGTGGTATTTCACAGTTCTCCTGCTGTGTTACACACTAAGCCTTTTTTGTGGACTTCTGCAACTTGAGTGCTTTTTTCCACAAAAAAGGAATTTACTGCCTTTTATGGCCAAGTTTAGGGAGCATTCATGTAGTAACTTAAACTTTTTTATGCTCAACTACTCTCCTTAACTTTACTATGTTTACTATGTTTACACTATGTCAGGGAGTCTAATTTTCTGTGATTTATACACAAAGGAGCAGAAGAAGGTGTAAAGTGAATGTATTTCCCAACACACTCTGCCTTGTGCCATCTTCCAGCTCCTTAGAGTGTGTGTTCCACTAACTTAGACTTGCTGGCATGTTAGTAAAATCAGTTTAAGTAGGTCTAGTAGAATCTGAGTGTTGGTCACTGAAAAGAGTGTAGAAAATACATTGCTGAATTTGGCCCATTGCTTGGAAATCCATATGTTAGGTGTGAAAAACATAAAATTTAATTATCAATCCCTAATTACAGAAGCTCCCCGACTTACGCAAGCATTCCAATCCAGAACGCCTTTCGTAAGTCGAATTTTGCATAAGCCGGGAACAGATCTCCGACAATTATGTGCAAAAAAAAAAAAAAAAAAAAGCTACAGAACTTTTTCCGTAAATCTGGATTTCCAGAAGTGGGGTTTGTGTAACCCGGGGAGCATCTTGATTTAGTTAATATAATTTTTTCAAGTGGCATTATAAGGCTGGTTATAAGAATATGGGGGATATAGTAGATATCGTTGGGCATTGTCAGAGATAAAGGATTGAAATAAATTGTGTTCTTTTAAAATACTAAGTCTCAACTCTGATAAATGTAAATTTTACATAATCTTTCTGCCACTGGAACTGGTTTTTTTTTTTAGAGTTTATACAGACAGATGGCATGGGTCTGAAATTTTACGGTTTTAAACAGGAATAAAGAGTGAGAACTGTGATGTCTATAACTGATGGGCTGTTGTGGAGACACTGTCATTTATAACAGCATTACATTATTTATTAAAATGTGCCACATGCTCATCTATTGTCCTTATTCTAGTATTCCTCTTCCTGCCCATTCCCATTTAGCCTGGGTAATGCTATATGAGATTGTGTCAAGTGATCAGCTTTAGTCTTGTCAGTATGTAGACAGGTTAGATCTCATTTTGATTCTTTAACTGTGTTATACATTTCATTTCCATAGGGAATGGGTGTTTTTGTTTTATCATGGCATTGTAAAGCCGTTTGACAGGAATATTTGTGAGATAAATGTTCTTGGTGCAGAAATGGATAAATGTAGGTGTGTTATGGAAAGAGCTAATAATGAACATTGTTAAGCAGCAGGGCAGGAGTGAGGACAGATGGGTTTGCTTGTCCTTAGGGAGTCTGAGATAAACTTGATTTGTCTTCCCTAAATCCTTAACCTCAATAGACAAATAAAAAATGTTTCCACGGGATGTAATGTTTACTGACATCATAGAAATACTTTAAAAATACATTTCACGTCTGCCAAAAGTATTTGGCAGGTCAGGGAATTTTATTTCACTGGGTTAGGATTGCTGCTTTGCTCCTCTCTGTTATAACAACAGGTTCAGTTTTATTTTCATATCATTTGAGTCAAAAATCTGTATTTGGAACTCCTTGTGTTCTGCAGAGGCCATTTTTCTTACAATTTACATGAGGGATTTCCAAAGGCACAAAGTGCAGCTACTCACCTAATTTTCATCAACACTGATGGAAATTGGGCCCTAACTCTTCTTTGTGCTTTTAAAACCCTTTTCCTTAGCTGTTTGTGTTTGTTACATATGACTAGTAAAGAAGCTTGTGTGAATGGAAACTATTATAAACTTAAAGTAGGACGTTGTATTAAGAATATATCTAATTGTATATGTGTGAATGTTGCACCTATGAAATAATCATAAATGTTTATGATTATATTAAATATCTCTAAAATATCCTATTTTTATATGCAGTGTAGTTGTAGCAGTGTCAGTCCCAGGATATTAGCAATGCAAAGTGGGTGAAGAAGAGCTCTGCATGGCTTGAAAACTTGTCTCTCACCAACAGAAGTTGGTCCAGTACCTAACCCACCTTCTTTCTCTAAAATATCTTGTAATTTACAGCTTGTCTACATAGCCCAGCAGTTCAGACTATGGGGATGTGAATAGCAGTTTGCACCAATGTGTTGCGTTATAACTCTGTGATGAGGATGCTGTGGGCATGAACTAAAAGGTTCCTAGTTTGTGCCCACAGATTCCACGTGGGGAGTTACAGAGCAGCACTTCAGTGCACACTGCTATTCACACTCCCGTAGACCAAACTGAAGGGCAGTGTAGATCTACCCTTAAAGGATAGTTTTCAGAACTGTTAAATCACTCACTGACAAGGCCCTAATTATTATTTTTTGAGTATAGACAGGAATTTCTACCTCCACACTGTTAATTGGTTGGTTATCCATTATGGCTCCAAGCAGCCATTTTCCACTTGTATAACTGAGATCACTCACTGTTTGAGGAATCACTGTTTCTAAACCAGACGTTCTTAAAGGATGGAGCCCACCACACTCAAGGAGGGTGTGGCGGAGTAGCCTGAGGGCGACAGATAAACCTCTCAATAGTTCGCCCTATTCTACAAGGCTAAGGTTGTTGATTCCTTATCCGTCGGTTCCCAGTTCTTTTTTCAGAGACCAAATTTAAAAAAATAATCAGTGTAAGATTATATTTTTAGAAATTTCACTATATAAATGTAAACCAGAAAAACTCTTTATCTGCCCTCTCTGTAGCACTTTCTCATGTAATTTGAATGTAGTATTTATATTTAAAATGTTTCAAATATTGAGTAGTTCAGTAAAGGGCATCAACCTTATTTACATAGCATTTAGAGTTTATTGAAACAAAAGTTATGTACAACACTGGGAACCATTTTGTATGTTTCCACAAACTTTTGGTCTAACTGAGAGCTGCTGTTTCTATGATGGAATTTTGCAATTAAAAAGGAAAGGAAAGATTTAAGGTGTTATGTAAATATTAATTTTAATACAAATGAATGCAGCACTGATGCCAGCTTTGAATAGCCAAACACTGAAACGTAATTATGATTTATTAATATTTCGAAACAGAAGCTAATCATGTACATCCTCCACTCACGTACACCTTCCAATCAATTTTTCATCCTTTTTTGTTTAATAAAAACAAATATCTTTTTCTTTGTTGTCCTAGAAATAAGAAAATATTATAAAGCAACTTTCATCCACGAGGACCTAAAAACACTTTGAAATATTTGTTTAACCCAGGGGTCAGCAACCTCTGGCATGCGGCTCGCCAGGGTAAGCACCCTTGCGGGCCGGGCCGTTTGTTTATGTGCTGCGTCAGCAGATTCGGCGGACCATGGCTTCCTCTGGCAGCGGTTTGCCATCCCAGGCCAACGGGGCTGGTGGGAAGTGCCGCGGGCTGAGGGATGTGCTGGCCACAGCTTCCTGCCTCTCGCCTCCCGCATTGGCCTGGGATGGCGAACTGTGGCCAGTGGGAGCCGCGGTCCGCCAAACCTGCCAACACGGCAGATAAACAAACTGGCCCAGCCCGCCAGGGTAAGCACCCTAGTGAGCCACGTGCCAGAGGTTGCCAACCCCTGATTTAACCTATACACCTATATACATATACACATGAATAATTGGAACCACTTCTGAGATGAAACACAGCAGCTATTTAACACCAGCATATATTGCAGAAAAAGAAAATGAAGGATAACGTATCCAGCCAAAGCTGTGGAGTTAAGTAGGCAGAAGGTAAATACCCATGTTAGAATTTGTCCAAGACACCACTTATAACACTTTTCCTCTTGCAAAACTACTTCTGGTCAGGACTGTAGTTTTGTGTCCTATTTGAAAGACTGATCATCCAATGTCTTCTGAAAGTATTGAGAAATTGTTTTATTACTGATTCATGGCCCACTCTTCAATGTCTAGCATTGCACTGTGTAGTCCTCAGGCATTTATATGGTGAACACGAATATGCAGGATTGTTATAGTTAATACTAAATTTGTGAAGGAATAGAGTTAAGCAATTCTGCAGCCATTGGGGATAAGGGTGAGACCTTCATGGAGAGCAGATTATGCCACATCTGCCCACCTCAGGGTTTCTTCCACCTTCTACTGAAGCATTTGTTGGAGACAAGATGAAGGGCCACTGGTCAGATGCAGCGTGTCTGAGAGTAACTGTTCATTTATTCCTGTGTCTCTGCATGAGCAATATGCATTAAACCATCAAGCTCTTTTCTAGTGTTGGCCATGATGTGCTAACACATTTTTAAAGTGTTAAATTCAATCTCCACTAGTATTTAAAAACATTTTCCTAGTCTATACTTACCCACAAAGTGATTACAGGTTCTGGCCCTCTCAGAGATAAGTGTCAATTACTTAATACAATCACTTTCTATAGCACGGTGGTTTTTTCTTGGGATCAGAGGTGTCTCCTGTCCAGCTAACAGTCTCACTTGACTTGCTTAGCTTGGTGGATCTGATTAATACAGCCCAAGGTGGTTTGGCTTCTGACATGTGACATACTGGTTGAACAGTGATTCCCAAATTAAACAATATTGTGACAAAATTAAAATGGAATGTATATCAGTTAACAGTTGTAAAAAATCATTTTATTTAGCTGTCTAAAGTAAGGAAAGGCAGGCTCTTTTTACTCCTTCTTTTTGCCAGAGTACAGTAACATATGTTACTTTAAGTAAACTTAATTTGTTTAATGAATGACTTAGCAACCATTTATTAATGAATGCAAACACTGAAAATACGCTAGGTGCCAGATTATACCCGGCTGCTGCATAGGTATGCAAGTGGAGTGGGTGCAAGAAATCTCTTTCCCTTGTGCATTTGCACATCAGCTAGGTACAATTATAGTCCCTGCCTGCCATTGAGTGCAGGGACTGCTTCTTCCTCCTTCAGGCTCTAGCCACTTCAAAGGGGAAAGAAGGAGCAAAGCTGTTTGCATGTAGTAGAGTTCATGTGCATCCCATACCTCTTTTGCTGTTTCTGGGAGGGGGTGTGCCTCCTTATTCAGGTCTGTGTCTGTTATGTACAGCTGATCCTTTTAATGTATAACAGACTATCAGAACACTAATAAAAAGTGGCACATTTAATAAAAGGATTTTTGCTTATGCTCTGCCATGCGGGCCCTCTTCTTTAGTGTCCAGCTCCTGAAAGAGGTTATAAATAGGGCTTCTGATTTTCAGTGTTATCCAATAAAACATCCCCAAATAAACAAACAAATAAATAAATAAATTGGTGTTTATTTGAGAAACACTGGAAACACCCCCCCCCCCACTGAAAAGGTTGTTCAATTCATGCTGACTTCACCCCTTTTCCGGTGATCTCCCTACTCACTAGCATGTATGTAAGGCTTGTCTACACAGCACTGGCAAACTGCATTAGAAAGGTGTGATTTGTAGAGTGCCGTAAAGTGTTGTGCTGTAACTGCTTATGTAACCAGCTGGCATGCTCCAAAGCTGAAGGCCCCAATCACCTGTAATTTTTGGATATCTAAACAGAAGTAAAAAATTGCTAAAAATAACCCTGAAAAATGAAATTAATGAATACTGAAAAACAGAAGCACTAGTTATAAACTCTCCTTAATTAACACCCTTTCCCCCAACAACATGGATATTTTTTATAATTCCCTCACGCCTGCCAAAATGCCCTACTCTTTTAGAAGTAAGTGTGAGGATGGAAACTATGCACTCTACTTAATGCGTGTATGCACATTGTGTTAGATTTAAGTTGCCCTTTACTGAAATAGCCACTTAGTGTTTACTTAAAGAAGCTGTTAATAGCTTGTTATTGAGGAAGTCTGCAAAACCCTCCAAAAGTTTAATACCTTACAGCTCAATACTGTAACTGTCACAAAAGGTTGTTTTCAACATTTATAGAAAATACCTAGTTTTTTTAAAACTATGATTCAGAGCTCCCATTTCACTGCACAATTTTAAATGCCACTCTAGTTTTACCAGCTAAGGCTGGCATGTTTTTAAAATATACAAATGATGAAAGATTGTTTTTTGTTCACGACTGTATATATAACCTCTGCATTGAGTAAGAGCAGTGTTTCTCAAACTGGGGTCACCACTTGATTAGGGAAAGCCCCTGGGGGGCAGGGGTGGTTTGTTTACCTGCCCCGTCCACAGGTCAGGCCGATCGCGGCTCCCACTGGCTGCGGTTTGCCGCTACAGGCCAATGGGGGCTGTTGGAAGCAGTGGCCAATAAGTCCCTCAGCCCGTGCTGCTTCCAGCAGCTCCCAGTGGCCTGGAGCAGCAAACCGCGGCCAGTGGGAGCTGCGATTGGCCAGACCTGTGAACAGGGCAGGTAAACAAACTGGCCCGATCCACCAGAGGCTGTCCCTACACAAGCGGCAACCCCAGTTTGAGAAATGGCCTGGGAAAGCAACCAGAGCAAAGGTGTTTTACACTCAGGACAACTATTCCATGTTGCTAAAGCAATAGGAGCCTCAAATGGGTGGCTATATAGTTAGTGAAATTAAAGCCAAGATGAATTAGCGATGAGCGACTCAACATAGCAGTATGCATAAGGTCATATCCTACAGGCCTTCTGTGCACAGAATGGGTGCTCTCTGACCCCAGAAGACTTGCAGGACTGTGCTTCTAGACTACTGAAATGTGAAACATAATAGTAAACCTAGTGTTGGAATTATTAACAATACTACAGGGAAATTGCCACAAAACTGATTTAACCATAAATTCCTTTAAGTCCAAAGGCCAAATGGTATTTCATACAATTGCTCTAAACATGCCTAGCAGCCTAAACAATAGCAATCTCTACACCCAATACAGTAACTAAGTATGCAGAAGTATGTAATTAGTATACTTATAAATAGGCCAAACCTACGGGAAAACAGCTCATCCTAGTGTGCATCATCCAGGCTTGTTATCCCTTCAGGTCGAGTAAACAAACAAAATTATTAACTACAAAGATAGATTTCAAGTTATTATAAGTCAAAGCGCAACAGGTCAGAGTGGTTACCAAAATAAAGTATAAGCTCTCAACCCTATTAGGCTGGGCAACATCTAGATTAAGCAGTTTTTTTCACTCCACTGGATAGTGCAGACTTTAATGTACAGGTTTGTTCCTTACACCTGGGCCAGTCTCCTCTGTTGGAGTCTTGTCTTCTCAGTGTCTTAGTTGCTTGCAGTGAAGATGGGGGCAGGAGAAGGGCCCCATATGTGTCCACTCTGTTTTATACTGTCAGTCCATGTGCTTGGGGAGCACAAGTCGAGACATGTCTGGGGGTCATTGCTGAATCTCTCCAAGCAAGGTTAAGCAATTCCCCTGGTGCGGCTTCATGCAGGAGAGTTATTGCATTGTAGCTCCCTTGCTGGACAATGGCTGTTGCTGGGTTGTTTGACACCCTGCCCGGGCGCTGGTTACTTTCCTTGCTGTTGTCTCTGGGGAGCTACTATCTGGCTGATTCTTCAACTTACAGCATGTTATAGTGACAAACATACTGCACAATTCTCATAACTTCATATGCATTAATGATATACATACATGGATAGAGAAATGACTTTCAACACATCATAAACTTTTCCCTGATACCTTACAAGGCATGTTTTATACATAAGATCACAATTATATAAAAATGAGGAATATGAGGGTTACATCATGCTCCCCCAAGGTATAGAATGTCACAGTATACATCTCCTCTTTACCTCCCTCTTGTAAGCAAGGTTACTTTAATTTTTATTAGTATGTGTCTTCTTGTTCCCAACCCCTTTAAAGCATTCAGCTTCCCTGTGCGGCCTGTATTTCTGATTTATAGTCCTCCCACTCCCACCCCACCCATTATTGCAACAGGGCCAAGCAGAGGCAAGACACTATCTTTCTACCTGCTTCTCTAATATTAGGAACAGTTTATGATGCCCATTGTCAGTCTTTTCCAAATGAAAAGCTTTTGCAAGATGTTGAGATGTCTGTTCCTTTCTGCTGTGTTGAAGCCACACATCAAGATAAAATAGTTGTGTGAGGAATCATAACTTCCCTAATCCTCTCTCCAGCCAGCACTCTGCTTTAGCAGTCCTTTATGTGTTTTATAGGAGCCTCCTGACCCTCTCAAAATGATACAGTAAAGAAGAATAGTGCCAGCAAGCATGTCTCTGGAGTTTTAGGAGACTTTTAGATCAGTTAATTGTCACTTAGAATGATCTGTCTGAGGGTGTCATCACTGTCTTGTTCTGGAATATGTTCAAGGCAATCCTGCAGTGCTACTCTACAGAAAGGACGATCCTGCTTCACATTCCGGAGGAACACTTGTGTGAAAATCCCATTGTAATGCATCTGTGGATATTAGCACAATGAAGAATAGGAAAATGTTGTTGTGGTTATCTGAACCTTTACTTTGAGTAAGGCTTACAGACCTGGGCCACTCTGGAGATAAATGGATCTTCTACAGCAGAGGTGGAAATTGACATCCAAATATTTGGGTTTTTTATTAGTGTCAGTTTCCCACGCTCTGCAGTAGGATAAACTTGTTTTGCTTTTTCCTCAAAGTATATTTAACATGATCTGTAATTTAGTAAAGTAAAATGGAATTATCCTGGCTGCAGAAGTTGTCTCAGCTGGAGAGCACTTCAGGGGTGGGGCATTCCCCTGCTGGCAGTGGCTGACGGGCCTGGTTCTGCTCCCAAACTGCAAACGGTCTGAAATATCTATTATAATTAGGACCCTACCAAATTCACAGTCCATTTTGGCCAATTTCTCAGTCGTAGGATTTTTAAGATAGTCAATTTAATGGTTTCAAATTTCACAGTGTTGTACCCCTGGGGGTCCCTGACCCAAAAGGAGGTAATGGGGGGAGGGGGTTGCAAGGCTATTGTAGGGTTCGCGGGATTGTCACACTTCTGCTCTTCTGCTGGCAGGGACGCAGCCTTCAGAGCTGGGCAGCTGGAAAACAGCTGCTGCTGGCCGGGCATCAAGCTGGAGCCTCAACTTTTCCTCCCAGGTCGGGGGCAGGCAGCTGGGGTCCACAGCCTCTCCACCTGGGTCGAGGGTTATTCCAGTCTAGCAGCCACAGACTAGCAGCCAGGAGACGTTCCTGGAGGTGGGTCTAATCCAGCTCTGGGAGCAGCCCCTGCAGGGGAAGACGAAGTCCCATCCCTTCCCAGCTAGTCCCTGGACCGGGACTAGCAGCTAGAGCCCGGCCTGTGGTAGGGGCTGCCCCCCCTGATGGGGGCACTCCCAGTCTTGCCCATCCCCTACAATAGCCAGATTTCATGTGGGAGATCAGATTTCCCTATCCATGATGCATTTTTAATGGCCATGAATTTGGTAGGGCCCTATTTATAATATATCTGTGAACCTTATTATTTGACAAAAGGAAATTTTCAGGTAAACACAGATATATTTCCCTATATTTCCTATGATGGGAATAATGAGAATGCCATGGTATCAGTTTTTATTTACAAGAAGTAAGTAACATTTTGTTGGTGATTTACAGTATAAGATTAAAATAAAACTGATCCAAATGCTAAGTCTATGAAAATAAAATTACTAACGTTGAGCTAGATATTCTCAGGAATATAATAAATAATAGGCATATCTCCTCAGATTAAGGTTGCCAGGTGTCCAATTTTCAATTTGTACGCATGGTCGAAAAGGGACCCTGGCGGCTCTGGTGAGCATTGCTAACCAGGCTGTTAAAAGTCTGGTCAATGGCGCTGCAGAGCTAAGGCAGGCTCCCTGGAAGCGGCTGGCATGTCCCTGCAGCCTCTAGGCACAGGGGCAATTAGGGACATTCCCCGTGCTGCCCCCAGCACCAGCCCCGCAGCTCTGATTGGCTGGGAACTGCGGCAAATGGGAGCTGCGGGGGACAGGTGTGGGCAGCATGCACTGTGCAGAGCCATCCGGCCACGCCTCTGCCTAGGGGCCAGATGTGCCAGCCGCTTCCAGGAGCAGTGTGGAGCCAGGGCAGGCAGGGAGCCTGCCTTAGCCCCACTGCGCCGCCAACTGGGAGCCACCTAAAGTAAGCGCTGCCTGGCTGGAGCCACACCCCAACCCCCCTGCCCCAGGTTGGAACACCCTCCTGCACCCTCCCAGGCCCTGCATCCCCACCCCAACCCCCTGCCCCAGCCCTGAGCCACCTTCTGCACCCAAACTCCCTCTTGGAGCACACACCATGCACCCCCTCCTGCACGCCAAACCCTTTGGCCCCAGCCCAGACTCCCCTCCTGTACCGCAAACCCCAGGGACGGGGCAGGTGCAGGGTAAGAGTGTTCGGATTTATGCTATTAGAAAGTTGGCAACCTTACCTCAGATTGTGTCATTTCAGATGCTTCTAACAAGGAAAAGGAATGAAAATTACAAATGTCAGGTATAGAATGTATCAGAGGACAGATAAATGAAAACAGGAGAAGTGATGATAATGGTAAAAGATATTTTCTCCATAGAGAGAAAAGATGTAACAATGTTGTCAGACGGAACAGAAGATGAGATTGAAAATTAAGGACTATAACAAGGTGTCTAGTTTCTAGAGGTGGCGCAGGATTGCTTTCTTACACAGTTTGTTGAATTAAAAATGCAGTCAGTGGCTATTTGGGACATTGTCCTTGAAAATGATGGAGCTGTGATTATTCATAGTTCTTTACAATTATGGTACATAGCAACTTTCTTTTAAGGACCACGCATTGTTACAAACCTTCATTCACCCCGCACCTCTGTGGATGTGAGTATCATTACACTCACTGTGTAGCTGCGTAAAGTGAAGTGCAGAGTTGTGAAGTAACCCGAAGCTACAGAGTCTGTGTCAGGGTTGGGAATAGAACCCAGGAATCCTGACTCTCACATCCTTGTTCTATCGCTATATTTAAATGGAATGAGCCCCTCACCATACTAAGAGAGCACCTCACAAATATTAATGATTTTATCCTCAATCCCTCTACGAAGTAGGGAAGTATTATCACTGGAGTGATTTTTACACATGGGACCTGAGGCACAGATTGACTTTCAAAGGAAGCATGTGGCAAAGCAAGTGCTGAACCCAGATCTCCTAGTCCACTGTGTTAACCACCAGGGACAGCTGCCACACCTGCTTTCATGGTCTTAGTATCATTAAAAGTTAAATATTTGTGAGTTTGTAGTACTAGAGGAGGTCACAGCAAACAGAGATCCATATCCAGACCACATACTCCTATTGAAGTCTTACTGTTTTAGAGGCTCTTTCACTGAAGGCCAGATAATCTCTGGCCCAGATCCCTGTTAATTAAAAGTTTCAGACATACTTGTATTTGAATGAGAGTATGTATCAAAGGCAGGATCTCAAAGCCATTGTAAACCTTAACCAATAATGAGAAACGATTCCACTGAGTAGAAGTGTTAGGATAATTATCAGATAATCATAAAAATTAGAGGTGAAGGACTATTAGGTTTTCTAGTCTACCTCCTCTATCAGTAAAGAACAATTCTGTAATATACTGTCTACATTTGTGGGCATCACCTCAGGCACACTAATTTAGATGAATGTATTGGTATTTATTCTTTATCTTCTTTGTTTATATGTGTGAGTACAATTCGTTGCTGAACTGACTGTAGCTGAAGAGAACTTTCTTTAGTATTGTCAAATGTGTTATTACTCTGGTGTGATACCTCATGCTTCAGTGAATGTGCCTCTTTCTGAGTCCCCTTTCACTTGCCAGTCCTATCATTCGCTGCTTTTGCTTGCCTTGGCTGCGCTGTGAAGCAGCTAGTGTCAGACATGCAGAAGGGTGGCAGGTAATAGAATTTTCACACAATCAGCAAGAGGCTAATGCAGATGAAGTTTCATATATTTCTAGTCTGTTCTTTTGACAGATTTTAAATTTTATTATTTTTTAAATTTTTATATTGCTTATTCTTAATATATGCTGTGATGATCTATATTGTGGAAGAATGCTTGTCTTTCCGTGGTTGAAGTTGAAGCTAGCTTTCTGTGTTGAGCATAATTTTCAAACATCCTTGCCTCCTGCAACTCCTTCCCGCTGCTCAAAGGCACCAAAAAAGACTGCTTCATTTGAAATCACCCATGCCACATCTCATTCCAAGGTAGAATTTTTCTGGAAAGTATAGGCAAATATACAATGTGTTTTAGAGATTCTTCTAAAAGGTTAAAAGTTTCCATCTTTGCTTTTCATGGTTTTTTGCTAATTGTATCTCAAAAGCAGGTTCATGTTGAAAAATCAAGTCTCTTTCCTCTAAGAGTGCCTAATGAACAAAAGTACCTTTCATAAATTTGGAGACAATGTATGTAGGAAGATTTATTCATAGATAGTCAGCAAGTGTTCACTTTGTCCCCTTCCCCCACAAGATCCAAAACAGTTGAGAATACGCAAATGCACAATTAATGTTACACAAACAGTGCTGGAAGGCACTTGCAGGAGTTGATACAGTAGGTTTCACTACACACAGAAGCTGTTTTGACTGTCACTTCTAGGTTATATCTGATAAAACATTTATTTTCCTTGTACCCACATCTGCCTTTCTGCATTCCTTACTCCTGTACAGGGCTACAGGGACAGAGTTAAAGTTTTTTAGGTGACTGTAACAGCATTTCCAAACTTTCAAGCAGCTTTAGAGCTAGTTTTGGGGGATCTTTCTGCAGAGTGGAACTTTACCTTTGAAATTCCAGGATTTCTAATGTCTGTGTTAGAAAAAATATAATGTTTACGTAAGATGTTTTTTTCTGAAATACATGACAGAAACTAGCAATCGGAATCAGAGAGGTAGCTGTGTTAGTCTGGATCTGTAAAAGCAGCAAAGAGTTCTGTGGCACCTTATAGACTAACAGACGTATTGGAGCATGAGCTTTCGTGGGTGAATATCCACTTCCCACTTCGTCAGATGCATCAGAAGTGGATATTCACCCACGAAAGCTCATGCTCCAGTACGTCTGTTAGTCTATAAGGTGCCACAGGATTCTTTGCTGCTTTAGCAATCAAGTTCAGATTAAGTAGGCCTTTTGCCTGGTAATTATTCTTTCGTATATATAAATATATTCTGTGTAGTACTGGTAGCTTTTTCATTCTTATTTTAAAAGTTTTAAAAAGTGAGATGGGAATGCTTCTAACTAAAATATTGGTCCTGTATTTCCTAAATATGGTGCCTACTAATTAGTTGCCACTTTAGCTAGGCTCTGGAGAGCTATCCATGTCACACTGAAGTTTCAGAATGAATGTGTTTATTAAAGTGCCAGAGAGCTATTTATAAGATTTGTTAAGCAATCAGGGCTCTTTACAGTGATATTCTGAACAGGCTTTCCCAGTATGCTAAGTGCACAATGACTTTAGTCATTATTAAACATTTAGCAAGTAAAAGTGCTAATGAGGCTGAAGCATTTATATAGATTTCTCCATAGCTAAACATTCAAACTCTGATCGGTGATGTCAGCATACCAAAGGAAATGTAGGTCCACATGCATCTGGCCATGACCTCAGATGGAACAGAGGTCTGATGCAGCCATGTAAATAGTATGTGCAGAATTAGCAAAGGGTGGAGTTTTGCCACTTACAATGTCAGTAAGACTTTGTGCTCTACTTAGTGTTCCTTTCTGCCTCCTGACCAACAAAAAAGAGGCCACCATCTTCCCCGAGGGGAGCTTAGCTTCATGTTAATTGTAAATAATAGGAAATGGTGGACATTTTGAAAGAGGGCATCTTTACTGATGGCAGTTTATGATCCCAGTGGAGGAATATTGAGAGCATAGGTGGAAACCGTCCCCCTGATCTGAGTTCCTGTGGCTGGCATCACTGCAGCCCCAGCAGCCAGGAGGAGCAGTTACAGGCTGCTCAGCAAGTGCAGTCCTGGGACGGAGCATGGTCAGTCACTCTGTGGCAGTGGTGGACAACCTGCAGCCCGCAGGCCGCATGTGGCCCATCAGGGTAATCTGTGGGCTGCGAGACATTTTGTTAACGTTTAGTGGCCGCGTTTCATCATTCCTGGCCAATGGGAGCTGCGGGATTGGCGGCCAGTATGTCCCTGTGGCCCACTGCTTCCCGCAGCTCCCATTGGCCGGGAATGGTGAACCACGGGGACTGGGAGCTGCAAGGGGCCGTGCCTGTGGATGGGTCAACATCAGCAAAATGTCTTGCAGCCCGGAATCAGCCTACCCTGATGGGCTGCAGGTTGCCCACCACTGCTCTGTGGGAATGGCGCATGTGCAATCCAGCTGACATGTAGTAGCTGTAAGGGGAATCTTTTGAGAATTTAACTGTCAGTCTCTAGCAAGTCTCTGCTGAGCATGTGCTGAGATTTTCAGAGGTGTATAACTTGGCCAAATTCAGGTGAATTTTCACAGGGACAGCAAAAGGCATATCTCTGACACCAGAGAGTCCCCTGCCAATTTTGAATTCCTGACTCCATATCCTTGAGGTGCCAGAACAGGGGTTCTCAAACTGGGGGTTGGGATCCCTCAGAGGGTCACGAGGCTATTACATGGGGGATCGTGAGCTGTCAGCCTCCGCCCCAAACCCTGCTTTGCCTCAGCATTTATAATGGTGTTAAATATGTAAAAAATGTTTTTAATTTATATGGGGGGGGTCGCTCTCACAGGCTTGCAGTCTGAAAGAAGTCACCAGTACAATGTTTGAGAACCACTGTGCTAGAGCTTCTCAGTAAAATGTTTGTAAGATTTTTTACATGGGCAAACCTTCCCAAACCTTGTTCTCAGAAATGGGTGAGCCATTTTAGCTGAAACTTAACAATTCAGCTTGGAGCAGACACCTGGAATGGAAAATTTCAACCCAAATGGTTAAAGTTTGGCAATATTATAAATAACTGACAATAGGGTCACAAAGCGGAAAGAATCAGGTAACTTTAACTAGATGTGTTGTTACCTGTGCTAACTATAACAAACATACACTGTGTATCTATCTATGCATTTTAAGCATACTTGTCCAAATACCTTGTATTTTAGCCAATACAAACCTTATAACATTAGCATCCACTGATCCCTGCATTTATTACATAAAATCGGAGTCTGATCTCTTTCCTTTCTAATACAGAGTGTGTGAATAGAATAGCTTACTTTGGCATTCGTTTCCACCTGTTGCTCTCCGCAGTAATTTAGGAGATTAGCAATGCCGATACAGTCAAATTTACTTGATTTATCTATGTGTCTGGGATTGCAAACATTTAAGTGGCAACCAGTCTCATAAAATATGACCCATCGGTGAGGTAACTGTAAGAGTTAAATGGAATGAAAATGAGGTTAGCAAATTCATTTGGAATAAATAAATTTGACTCAGTGTATATGCTGTGCAGTTAAAATAAGCTTTTAATAAAGGAAAAGGGTAGGGCTTACTTTGTAATGATATTACCTCTGTATTGTGTCGAGGGAGAGCAAAAGGCGTTGTTTACAGGAGCTCACTTTATTAAGTGCAGTACAGGCAATTATGAAAATAAAATTGTGTTATTGGACTAATAAAACTTGTACAATTCTTTGTGCTTAATTTATGCTCATTACAAATATTGCCAGTGTTTTTCTTTGTCCCTTGCACACACAAAAAAGTGACAGGTTGCTATGGCAACAGTGTAAGAAAGGATGACAGTGGAAGAGACATCATATTTTCAGTCTTGAAATTCTTTATAAAGTAATGTAGGTAATTACACATGTAATGATTTACCATGCAGCAGACCGATCTGATTTAGAAAAAGTGTACACCCTGGTACATTATGTTTATAAATATTTCAGTAGAACAAGAACAAAATGGTATTCGTATTTTAGTAGGAAAGCAAAATATTACCAGAAAAATAACACCACTAATGATGAAACAGAGAGTGCTGACAGCATTGCTCTCCTTTAAGAAACAGTGTTAGATTAAATTAAACAAGTTTCCACTGTTGAACCATTGTATGTAATTATGGCTTTATTGTGTTGGCAGAGTTGTTTTCCCATGGAAATAATGTTTTTAATTAATCCATGGGATTTGACTCAAAGATCTAAATACATATTATCAAGAAAAATCCTGCATTCTCACTGGGTGATGGTTCAGAATGATTCTGATGTTAAAAAGAATGAAGGGCCCAGCCACACCTCTCAGATATGCACATGGAAGGGATGCTCCATATATTTGTTCTTCCCACTCCATGTGGGAAGGGGGTGTAACTATTTCCATGTCAGTATGCTGCTTTGTTTTGAACCTTCCCCCAGGGAAGGGTGTAAGCGGAGGGTGGGGAAAATGCACATTATTTCTCCTGCACCAGGCAGAACTCGGTATTATATAGCCTGCGGTCTCCTCTGAGAATAGGACAAATCTTGCACCTTAAATAGTAAAGCAAGGGAGAAGGCTTTGCCAGTTGACCCTTGCAGAAATTTCCACACCTTTAATCTCCCATGCATGTTTTGCCACAGGAACTTCTGGATTATTAAAGAGAAACTCTATTAACCATCTAGCTAATTCAACAAATCTATTAAATTTAAATATTTAAAATGTGTTATCTTGGCAAATAATGTCTGATATATACTTCTAATCAAGAAACATGAGTCACTGTTTTTCTCTCAGACACCTCCATTCATTGAGACCATTTAAAATTCTGGGTTTGCTTATAGTTTTATTAGTCATTCTCTAAAATAATCTTGTGCTCTTAATTTTCTTCACAGCATTATCTAACTTTTGAATTAGGATGACTGAAAAACTAAATAATAAGCATGATTTTTTGGCATCGAGGATGAATATTTCATAAGCAACAACTAAGTCTTAGTTTTAGACTTAGACTTACTGCATATGAGTACATACCCCAATCTGATTATTTGAATTGTGCAATCATTAGATTTCATATTTAAATAAAATGTGTCATAGTCTGCGGATGGAAACCTTTGGAGCTTATACAATTTGAAAGAGACAGTTAGTTATGAGAGCCAGCAGAAAGGTCATCACTAAAATGAAATCTAAAATTATTGCTATTTTTTTTCTCGTTTATTATTTTTTGGTAGAAGGCTACAGAGATGTGATGATCACAACAAGACAGTGAACAATGTATTATCTATGTTGGATGTTTCCATGTCTCAGAATTTGAATTATGGCACTCTCTGTGATGTCTTGTTCTTTCGGAATAATTTCCCCTTGTATGAGACAAACCAACTGGTAGATAATACCAGATCTTTATTTTGCTGAATTCTGAAGATTTAATTCTGATCACTGAGAAGGGCAAGAAGAACATCCCAGTATGCATGCAAGCTGACAGTACTGTTCAGTTTTTAATTTGTAATAACAAATGAAAAGGAATAAAAACATGACATTTGTACTTGGCATCTCTAGACAAGAAAATCCCATCTTGTAGTTAGGCACCCTTATCAGACTCTCCTAAAGGTCCAAACGCACAAGGCTGAACTTTGGACAAACAGCCTGAGCAGATGTCAAATTTCCTTTGGTGACCTGATTATGTGGTCCTGAAAAAAGAATGAGCCAGATTCTCTGATCTAGCCAATCTCTGCTTGGATCAGGAGAAGGTGTGAAAGGGCAAAGGTAGCCTGAAGCCACCTTTACTATGCCCTGATCCTGGGGTAATTAGATCATCAGCCAGCCCTGACATAAAATGCCTGTTAGTAGGGCAAATCCTGTCTGCTCCCCCACCTATCAAATAACTGGGAAGAAATCTTTGCAACATGAACCTCAGTGATTTCCTCTCCTTCAACACCCTCCCTCACCCCCATTCCATTTCACAGATTGGAATGATTTTGACTTCAATCTTGCAAGCTGTTCAGTCTGCTCAACTTTACCCTGGTACCTAATAGTGTAGGAGCTGCTATGCCAGCCATGCACCACTGATATGGGGTGGAAGGTGAGGATCACGCTCTGGCCGTTTAAATTAGATTTATGGACATTTTGCATTGCTGGACCAGAAAATCTGGCCCAATGTATTTGATACAAGAAAGGCCTTCATACTTTGTTAGTCAAAGTGATTATGAATTGATCTCTGTGTGTTCCTGATTGCTTACAAGTAAGACTGGGAATCAGTGCACTCATGAGTTTTCACTTGAATATCAGATGTGAACACTTAAAGTTGACAGGAACTTGAAATTACAATAGTATGTTGCATCTATTCCAAATATTCATGCTGAGGATCACATATTAATAGAGAGGCTGGCTTGTGGACCTTCTTCTGTCTTATTCCCAGTCAGATAATTTTCCTGTGGCAACGACAGCAACTGTTTACATAGAAAAGTAATACTGGGAAAATATTGAAAGTATTTTAGCTTTTTTTCCCCCTTACAGTTTAATAGCTGGAAAGAAGGATGAAAGACAGACTTCTGCAGGACTCCAGTAGTCTATGAACCACAGTTTGGGGACCTTCTTGGTATGTTACGTTTATGGCTGGATTAGGTGCCATAATTTTTGCATTCTCATATCTATTCACAGAAAGTAGATATCTCAGTGGAGCCATGAGGTAATTTGTGTGCAATATGGTTTGAGCTGTCTGGTTGAAAGTTTTACTGAGCAGAGACTGCAGAAAGGACATGAAGTGAGACTGGCAAAGTTCATGGTAATGATTTTACTGTTTTGAAGTTCTGTTTTCCTAAGACATGCCATAGGTCACAGGAGTATTTTGATGGGAGAAGAGAACTTGGGTGAATGAAATGTCTGTTTCTCCACTAATAATGGGTCATTTCTTAATCACAGTGTGCACAAAAATTAAAATAATAAAAATGCCCCTGACTTCTCAGACCTAAATTTGGGGCCCATGTAAAAAAACAAAATAAAATAGCAGCTCTTTAAGAAGCAGCATTTTCCACCTGATAGAATTTCTGCAGATATTTTTAATCAAGGAAATCCTGTATTTCCTCAGCAGCTGTTTGACATAAAGATTTGTTTCAGTTTTACTGCTTTATTTCTTCTTCTTATTATTAAATGATTCTTTACACATAATTGATTTTCAACTCTAGTTAAATGGCTGGACTCTGATAAAGCATTTGATACAGTGCCTCAAAAATTGCACATGAAAAATTAATGTAATTGGGTAGATGTGAGCAGTATCACATGTATCAAAAACTGAATGAAAAACTATAAACAGGCTAAATATAAAGGCAATATATCGAGTTGGAGAGAGGTGTCTTGGGCTGCTGCAAGGATTGGGATTAGCTCTGTTTTCATTTAATGTCTTCATGAATAATCTGAAAGAAATGGTAAACAGGATATGGATTAACTTCACAGAAGGTATTAAACTGTGAGGTTTTTCATATACCAGTAATGGCAGAAAATTATACATATAGAACTAGAGGAGTTAGAAGTTGGAGCAGAATATAGCAAAGGAGGTACCACCTGGAAGATGAAAGAAAAGAAGACAAAATATGAACCACTGAGTTATTCAATGAGAGGAAGATACTTTAGGGGAAATAGCAGACAGCAAATTAGATCTGAACTTGCAAGGAGTAATGGTGGCAAAATAGCTAGTGCAACTTGGCATTACAGAGCAACTTCTGTAACCGTGGAAAGGGAATGTGACATGGAATGCACTGAAGGAGAGTTTGGGGGTGGTGAGCAATACTGGTCTTACTATACCAAGCATGTAAAATGTACTCTATCAGAACTCAATAAAGCATAGCAATCTGTTTTGCCTAAAATCTATATCCAAGTTATTTTTTAACTTCTACAAGACATCAGAACAAGATCAGAAAGAAAACAAATTCCATTCTTTAAACAATATCTCATTTAATTTGAATTGCACTAATTAGTTTTGTATAATTTTTCTCTATCAATAGGACCATTATTTCTTGGCTTCCAGTTGGTACGTTGTTATGTCAAACGCCTATCCCCTGTGTTTCAGTTTTTGCAAGCCAGATATACTCAAGCTATTATTAACCTCATAGATTTGATTCCTAGATTTCAGACTCCTGATAGCTGAATTTCAGGATATATACTTCATGTTCTGATATTTGCTGAGGGTTCAATCAGATCTTTGTGTGGATAACCATATTCAAAGGTGAAGAGTATAATTAGTGCACTTTACTCATATTGCACGATTCATTTCTCCATTACAGATATACCAATTTACTAGAAAGTGCTTTAGAAATTTGGCAAATGGTGTGCCTGGCACATTTTAACTTCTGTCTGCAGGAATAACATTGAATCAGGTTGTAAAGTACTAACTACCCAAATTACCTGCTAATGTCTAGTTAGTATAAAAGAACTGCTTTTCCATTTATTTATGTCAGAGTATAGAAGGTCAGTTTTTGTTGTAGCTTCTCATAAGAGGGTGCTAGATCTTAATTTGCAGAAGATAGTAAGTCAAGTGTAACAAGGATAAGGATTTGGAGGATTATTTTATTACCCAGATTTCTGGAGACAGCTCCTTTGCCATGAACCCATCTATGGGATTACTGCATTAAAATGCATGAGTTAAATTTTATGATAAGTGCATTGTGAAACCAGATATAGTACATGTTCTCCTCTACTACCCAGAGGGGAGAGCTAAAAAGCATATTATATGTATATTTGAATCATTTTGATGTAAGGTGCTCAAACTCTCTGTGAAGGTACAGAACAGTTACTTCCGAGTCATATTATCAGGTGGATCTTATTACCTCCAACTAGAATAGAGCAGCAGGTCATCTCTGTTGACAGATGGAACTAGGATCTGGGGCAGAAGGATCCTTTAGGGAAATTTCTAGAAAGAACCAATCTTGGGGAGAAAGTGTAGGCTGATTTGTTATTTCAGTAACCAATAAAGACAACCCCCAAGAAAGGAATATGTTGTATTTTATGTATATCAATATCTATAGCTATATCAGATGTGCGTAAATCACTAATTCATGTTGATTATCAAATGATTTAGGTACTTCCGAAGATTTTAGACAATATATTCCCTTCTGTTAATAGCAGGATGTCTACAAAGCCATTGATGCAATTCTGTGTCTTCAAAGAAATGTTGATAATTTCTCTCTCAGCTAAAACGGTCAACAGAGTTTGATGAAGGCAAATGTTTCTCAATTCATACTTGTCCAGAAAACCAAGCATTTTGTTGCTTGTACATAGTGCTGTCAGCGGAAATGTGTGGCAAGTTCATGTAAATTTCAGTTTTCACTGGACACGCTGCAAAGTGTTCATATAATTGGAAGAATTTTTCATTATCACACAAATAAAGTAGGGATCTATCATGTTGAACTGTAGGAGTCCAGCATTTTAACGCTGTTTGCACTGAATATTATGAAAAGAAAAATGTTATAAAATAACTAATCTTCACAACAGTTTGCCCTGTAGATGATTATAGTATGTGTCTTATGAAAAATTGGACTTGATGTCAAAATAACTTTCTGATTCTCTGTAACAGGAGTTCAGAAAGGTATATTATAAACCTATGAGAGTCTTCCTGAGACATTTGCCTGGAAAATCATTTGATTCCCAAATGCTAGCAGTTATACCAGTGCTACTTCAATAACTCTAATAATATCTTAATTTGCCAAAATGCTTTTTGTTTTCTTATAATCAGAAGTACAATGACCTCAGAGATATTCATGATTCTTGGAAACAATTGACTGTACTACAAAGAGCAAGTTTTAAATATTTTATATAGGCAATCAGCTGCTGAAAAACATTTTTTTTGCCATATCTCGAAATGAAAGAGATGTTGGTTTTCAGTTCTCCTTTTTTGTTTTCTTTTCCACAGCCTTGGATCCTAACTTTATCCACAGGCCAAGTCTATGTGGTTCTTGGCAGGCTGCTAATACTTTGTTCCTACTAAGCTTTCATCAGCACATCTTAGGCCTGGTCTACACTACGCATTTAAACTGAATTTAGCAGCGTTAAACCGATTTAACCCTGCACCCGTCCACACAACGAGGCCCTTTATATCGATATAAAGGGCTCTTTAAACCGATTTCTGTACTCCTCCCCGATGAGAGGAGTAGTGCTAAAATCGGTATTGCGATGTTGGATTAGGGTTAGTGTGGCCGCAAATTGACGGTATTGGCCTCCGGGTGGTATCCCACAGTGCACAATTGTGACCACTCTGGAAAGCAATCTGAACTCGGATGCACTAGCCAGGTACACAGAAAAAGCCCCGCGAACTTTTGAATTTCATTTCCTGTTTGCCCAGCGAGGAGCTCTGATCAGCACGGGTGGCGATGCAGTCCCAAATCCAAAAAGAGCTCCAGCATGGACTGTACAGGAGATACTGGATCTGATCGCTGTATGGGGAGACAAATCTGTTCTATCAGAGCTCTGTTACAGAAGACGAAATGACAAAGCATTGGAAAAAATCTCCAGGCTATGATAGACAGAGGCCACAGCACAGTGCTGTGTGACAAGCGTAATGGAAAGCCAAAGAATCAAATGGACGCTCATGGAGGGAGGAAGGGGGTATTGAGGACTCCAGTTATCCCACAGTCCCCGCAGTCTCCGAAGAGCATTTGCATTCTTGGCTGAGCTCCCAATTCCTGAAGGGTCAAAAATATTTTCCCGGGTGTTTCAGGGTATATGTCGTCAATTTACACCCTTCCCCCCCTCGAAAGAAAAGGAAAAAAATGTTTCTTGCCTTTTTTCAATGTCACCCTATGTCTACTGCATGCTGTTGGTAGACGAGGTGCTGCAGCGCTGAACACCAGCATCCCCTTCCCGATGGCAGATGGTACACTATGACGGGTATCCATCGTCATCATCAGCCTGTGAATGCTCCTGGCTGGCCTCAGTGAGGTCGGCCGGGGGCGCCTGGGTAAAAATGGGAATGACTCCCGGTCATTCCCGGCAGATGGTACAGAACGGCTGGTAACCGTCTTCATCATAGCAACTGGAGGCTAAGCTCCATCAGCCCCCCCCCCCTTTCATGTCTAAAGAAAAGATTCTGTACTGCCTGAACTATCATAGCAGCTGGAGGCTTCCTCCCCCTCATTTTATCTCACTAAAAGGTCAGTGTTTCTTATTCCTGAATTCTTTATTACTTCATGACACAAATGGGAGGACACTGCCACGGTAGCCCAGGAGGGTTGCGGGAGGAGGGAAGCAACGGGTGGCGTTGCAGGGGCATCCCCTAGAATGGCATGCAGCTCATCATTTCTGCAGGATCTCTAGGGCTCTGACCTGGAGCAGCTGTGCTTTCTGGTTCTCTAGTACACTTGCCCCATATTCTAGGCAGGACTGACTCTATTTTTAAACAAAACAAAGGAGGGAATGACCCGCGGAGTCATTCCCATTTTTGTCCATGCGCCCCCCGGCCAACCGCAGCGAGGCCAGCCAGGAGGCCCCATGACAGCAGCAGACGGTACAGAATGACAAATAACCATCATCTCATCGCCAATGTACAATGGCATGGCAGACGGTGCAATAGGGATGGTAACCGTCTCTGCTACCTTGCAAAGACAAATGAATGCTGCTGTGTAGCACTGCAGTACTGCATCTGTCAGGAGCATCCAGTACACATACGGTGACAGTGACAAAAGGCAAAACGGGTTCCATGGTTGCCATGCTATGGCGTCTGCCAGGGCAATCCAGGGAAAAAGGGCATGAAATGATTGTCTGCTGTTGCTTTCACAGAGGAAGGATTGAGTGACGACATTTACCCAGAATCACCCGTGACACTGTTTTTGCATTGGGATCTCAACGCAGAATTCCAATGGGCGGGGGAGACTGTGGGAACTATGGGATAGCTACGGGATAGCTACCCACAGTGCAACGCTCCGGAAATCGACGCTAGCCTCGGTACATGGATGCACACTACCGAATAAATGTGCTTAGTGTGGCTGCGTTCACTCGACTTTATACAATCTGTTTTACAAAACCAATTTATGTAAAATCGGAATAATTCCGTAGTGTAGACGTACCTTTAGTGTGGGTTGCACATAAAATAATGCATGAAGGCTCTCTAAAGAGGAACCTGTATGAAAGACTTGCATGATATTTAATGAAGGTAGGGGAAGGTACAGTAACTCCTCATTTAACTTTGTCCCAGTTAATGTTGTTTCCCTGTTACGTTGCTGATCAATTAGAGAACATACTCCTTTAAAGTTGCACAATAATTCCTTATAATGTCGTTTGGCAGCTGCCTGCTTTGTTCACTGCTTGCAGGATTCTCTGGAAGAGCAGCCCCTCCTTATAGGGATTAGAACCAGGAGGGGCTGGCAGCTCCCCCACTCCGTCAGCTCCCCTAAATTCCCTGTAAAGTATGTGGCTTGGCAGCTGCGCAGCAGCAGTTCAACTGTTCGTCCTCCCACTGCCGTGTTGCTCCTGACCTGCCCTCTGCCTTGGAGCTGCTCCCGGGAGCTTCCTGCTTGCTGGGAGAGGGAGGGAGAGGGGGGGATGTCCCCTCTGCTCCTGTCCCCCCTCTCCACAAAGCAGAGGAGGGGACAGGGCTCCAGGAGAGAAAGGAGGGAGCTTGCTGGAAGCTGTTGCTTCCTGTCTGAACTGGCTGATCTGCTTAAAAGGGAAACATACTTGAAGTGGGCTCAGCATACTTAAAGGGGCAATGCACGTCTCTCTCTCTCTCCCTCTCTCACTCATGCATGCACCCTCCAGCACTTTGGAAAGTCAGCACCTGTGCAGCCGTGCATGCGCTGTCAGGAGGAGGGAGTGGTGCGCTCCAGCTGGATAGCGTGGGCTCACCATGTTCAGTTTTTGCAGAGAATTGTTTGCAGCTACTGCCCTGCTACTGTTGTGTTTCCTCCCTCTGGCCTCAGTCCATGCTGCCTTGTAGAGTGTGAGGCTACATGAACAACAGCGTATTAACCCTTGAGGGCTCAGCCAAGTGCTAGTTCATCATTTAGCAGCAAGGCATTCCCTGGGAAATATTCTACCCTCTTATTCCACCACCTCAACCAAGTTTCGCAATCATTCCTTGCTGTGTAAAATATTAAACTGTTTGTTTAAAATTGTTTAAAACGTATACTGTATATGTATATAATGTCTTTTGTCTGGCAAAAAAAAAAATTCCCTGGAACCTAATCCCCCCTATTTACATTAATTCTTATGGGGAAATTGGATTCACTTAACATTGTTTCGCACAAAGTCACATTTTTCAGGAACATTCCTACAACGTTGAGCGAGGAGTTATTGTAGTTACAGGAGCAGTGTCTCATTTTGATACTACTACTGTTCTGTGATTACAGTAATAAATTGATGCAAGCAAGCATTTTAAACGTAATCACTTTGTAAGACACCTTTACTTTTTGGCTTGCTGCAGTTTATTTGTGGGACTTCATCTTGCAGAAATTAGAAAGAAACTAAACTGTGTGTGGTTTATAAGAATTATTAGATTATTCAATTACCTTAAACCACAGACCTGATATAGGAATATAAAATAATGAGGCAAAATCCTTAGATAACAAAAGTACATAAAGGTTAGATTTTATAGACAGATGAAAATACAGTAATCCTTAGCATATTTCATGCTCAATTTCCAGTAGTCCATGAGGGTTCCAGAGAGTTTATTCATGGCTATAATGCTATGTTCCATTTCAGAGAGGTTTAAGCGCCAGGAAATATTCCACTTTAAGATTTTACTGCTGTCTTTATCAACTGGTGACTCTGAAAAGTGAAAAACTAGCCTGTGAATTTCGTGCTCTGGCTGAGTCTGATGCATTTTGTGTCTGTTTCTTCAAGAAGTGAATGGGAGTCTATGGAAATTGATTCTTCAGTCAAATCAGTTATTTTTTTCATCTGAACCAATATTAAAGAGGTGCTGGTCATGACTCTGTAGTGAAGACTGAGTTGAGTTTTCAACTTAAATTAGGAATTCACCCTCTATGTTATATAAATGTTAGTTTAAGCTTTCTGACATGCATTAGGGTGCAGCATGGGGATCACTCATTTTGTGCATATGAAGATTAGATTCAGCAGTTTGCACCAACCTTGTCTCTAGTAGTGTTAATGTATTGATTTGCATTGTAAACTTTTGTCTGTCCTTCCTTCTGGAAAGAAAATAACTTTTACCCAGGAAAAGTGTTTATTTGATTTTAATTATGACCATTTAACATGAAAAATAAGTTTATTTTAGGAACATTCTTTAACACAGAAGTAGTTCAAATCGTTGGAATCTGTCTTCCGTTGTCTATGAGGCAGTAAAAGAAGAACAGATGAAAACGTACAGTGTACTAACTGCTTAAAATAGTACAACCGTATACCAATTTATTAATTTTAACAATAATGCCTTTCTTCTCCTCCATGTCAGAATGAATATAAATGTAATTTTGAATTAGTAGAACAATTTCAAGGAGACTGTGACTAAATCTATCCACTAGGGTTTTTATAATGGATCATCATATTATCTAAGCACTTTCCAAAGAACTAAGAGCCAGAACCATATGTGGCCCATGGCAACATTTTCCTCCTCATTTCCTCTAGCAGCAACAAGGAGTCCTAAAGAACCCCAAGATTATGGACTTCATTAACAGTAGTGGAGCTAGCCCTTCCTAGTGTTTTCCTCTTCCACCAACATAATCTCGTTCACCTGGGTTCAGCTTCAGCCAAGTGCTTTTTAGGATAACTGGGAGATGGTGCTGTTTGCATGAGAGGTGAGTGAAATGAACTAATTCTTCACAAGACTAATAGCAAACTGTTGTCTGAGATTTGTTGTGCTATTGTTAACGTGGCAACAATAGGCTCCCAGCAGTTTTAAAAAAATTCTCTCCCTGCCATGCTGATTGTAATTTAAAGGGAACAGGGCTGAGATGTTCATGTGATGTGAATCCAAATCTTGCTTTTCTTTTTGTGCCTCAAATCTTTTTCTGAAGCCAGGATGGTGACACTCTCAGTTCAGTAAACTCATTCCACAACCCAGGGATTTTTGTTCAATGAGATACGTAGAAGGTTCATGTTATGATCATTGACTCGCAAACAGAATACTTAATAATTTGAACACTGTCCAAACATCCACAGATTCATTAGATGCACAAAGTTAAGAAGCTGATGATATTCTGTATATCTGCATGTGATAACTTCTTTTTTCACTTATTTCCACCTCAGATTCCTTTGGGAGAAGATCCTTAGATAAGTTGCAGAGAAAGACTGTTGTGGGTATCTTGTTAACTGTAGTCAAAGAGGGTATGTCTGTTGACCTAGCTCCTCTGCCACCATCACTGAATTATTAATCTTTTTTTTTGCCCTTCTTTCTCCCAAGCACTCCCCTCACTGAGCACTATCGTAAGTAAAAGCACCATAAAAGTGAAATATTATTCTGAGTGATCAGCAGTCCTCACCATGGAAGAAACTTCACAAATGACTACGTGCCCCATTCGCTAGGATCATACAAATCTGAAATGATATATTGGAGAATTGGGCTGCGATTAACGCAACAGATTCGGTAAAGCCGAACGTAAAGACGAATAATCAAGGGAGAAATTCTGGGAATGAATACAGGCTGAGTGAATGAACTATGCTGCCAGCCACATATATGTGTGGAGAGGAACTGAATCCTCAGCTCCACTCCACAACTGCTGACCTGGAGCTGTGTTGCATCTGTTGTAATACCATACAGACAAGAGTAGAAGCCATGGGTTGCTGTTACCCTGTTTATGGGTTTGGGAGTCTGTGTGTCTGTGGAGTTTGTGGACATACTTCCAGGTCACCCCCATCCTTTCTCTACCATGTTGCCAATGATGAGGTCTCATGGAGTACAGGGGAGTGTAGAGAAAAGATGCTCTGAAGTTGTCCCCCCATCCCAGCTTGGCAGAATAACAGTTTGGCCTTTCCATGGCTGAGGTGTAGAAGCTTTATGTGATTGTCACTGATTCTCTGACAGAATATTTGATAATTTGAAGGTTGTCGAGAGATTCATGTAGATGCACACAGCTTGACCTGTTTATCTGCATATGACATTATTTTTAATCCAGTTTCTATCTAGAAATCTATCTGATCACACAAGAGTTCCACCAATCAGGATGGAATGGTGAGAAACTCACAAATTCAGCTGTGCTCATGACATTACTGACACTTGAGACTGAAAGATTTTGGCACTGATGAACCCAAACCCTGGCCTTGAATCGGCCTTGAATTTAAAGTGTAGCCTCATTTAATCTAAATTAGAGATGGTTGAAAAATGGTAAAGATTCCTCACAAAAAATTAATTGAAATTTAAAAAAATGGAAAAATGCTGACTTGGTCCTAAGATATATATCCACACATGGCATTCTTGGGACATCTATGTGACTACTAAAGATGTCCCATCTAATATCTGTCCCTTGGTATATCCAGAGATTATTTTATTGGTGGATTTAAAATGATATGGAAAATTGTCATGAGTAAGTTTCCCTACAAAATTGTCAGAACTGTGATAGCTACTGAATCCCAAATAATTTTAACAGCAAAAAAGGAAAGTCAGTGATGTACTTTTCTAAATAGAGGCAAATTTCTGATTTTGATAGTCATAAAGCAAGCTCTTACTGTATTTGTTAGCAGCTTCAGAAGGAAATTGAAGTGAGATTAGTTCTCTTTCATTATTATTATTATTCACTTATTAAATCAGATGTAGGCATGTAAACAGATCATTAAACATGTTTTAAATGTTGCCCTGCCAACTACTTCAAAGGCAAGGTGAGTGGCTGACTACAATGGCTGATTATTTCATTTGTTGTGCTACTCCTTACATCACAGAGTATTAGAGTGGCATTAATGTTTTGGCTAAGATTGGTAGCAAATCATTTTTAACCCTAACTCTCAGCTGGGCATATATGACCTATAAAAGCAAGGTGATACTCAGATATGCTAGAGTCCACACAAGATTTCATGAAGTTTAGCAGTTTTTCTTCACATGTTTGGTGATTGTCATGTTCTTGGAGTTTCAGAATTAAGTCTGTGAAGAAATTAAGGGAGGACTTCTTTGTATAACATTTTGTTTTGTAATATTAACCGTCAGACTTAAAATCAAACTTCTGTGACTTGAAGGAACCACTACACACCACAAAAATTCATACCAACCTGCCAACACTTAGCAGCAAACAGACAATCCTCAAATGAATCACCAAACACCACCATGTTAAAAGAGAGAACTTGCAAAAACCCACTTTCCCAGGGCAAGTAGGAAACTGTCCCAGGTTAGCAGGTTCTAAATTTGTGTTTTAAAACAAGTACATTTCTAGCTTTTATGGCTGTGGAAAACCTTAAAAATGTAAACTGTGTTCAGCTGATGTTGTAGCTGCCAGGCAGTGCGAGAGCAGCAGTTGCTGACAGTGTTGTGCTTCCTGGGAGAATTCCATTCACTCTGCCTAAATTCAGAAACAGCAAGTAGAGAAGTAACTGCATGGCCCCGGAGATGAAGAGAGGGGCCAGGCATATACCTTTTTTATTTCCCTGCCAGTAGGGACCTGGTCAGTGAACCACTCTGAAGCCTCCTGAAGCCAGCCTCAGCTGCTGCTTCTCACACATCTCTAGCAGTTCTCTCCTTAGGTCTAGAGTGGAAAACAAAACATACTTGTATCCTAACCCTCGCCAAGGAAAAAAAAAGATCCCAGCATCTCGTGTAACCAAATCCCTAAGAGTTTGATCTCCTGTCACCAAGGCCTTGATCCAAAGCCCATAGAAATTAATTGGAGTCTTTTTTTTTCCCCACCCTCTGCTCCACGGCCTCAAGGATTGCCAGACTTGTTTTTAAAACAACATATAGGCTTGATCCTGAAAGCCTTACTCATGTGAAAAGCACCCCTGAACTAAATGGGACTTCTTCATGAGCACAGATTGTTCACGTGTGGAAGGCTTGCAAGAACAACCCTGAAATAATTTTGTCGTTTAGCCAAAGATTTCATTTTGCTGACACCTAGGAACAGTGGCTTCCCTATGCTCAGTGTGAGGTTATTTTGATACCAACCATCAAGAAGAAAAAACAGAGACAAATTAATATATTTGAACCCAAAAAATATTTTGATGAAGGTTTTATTCATTTCTTACTTTTTGCTTCCTTTGTGATCATTGCTACTAAGTATTCATTGCTACAAGGCATTCTTTAAGCAAACTAGTCTGAGCTTCAGGCAGGAGTGTAGAGAGTTTGATATAACGTGATACAAGTCCTGTCTTGTCAAAGAAATCATACATATATGCCTATAATCTTACATTTTAATTCTTCCCCGAAAAAACTCATTATGGATTACCATGATAGTTGTTAAATTTCATACCACAATTTATTTAGTGGCATTACTTGGGAATATATGAGCATTTGTTTAATTGTGCAGTCAGCAACTGTATCATTAGTTCTCTGATCACCATTAAGTATGACCCTGAACCACAATCCCAATCACCCCATGCAAATCTTGGGGGCTGTTCAGATACAGGCCTGGATTTGAACGTCCCAGCTCAGGCCCATCTCTACCAGTTATGTATGTCTGTGCATGTGTTTTTTCAAAGGCTTTAATGATCTCATTAATATGCAGATTTGTGTTTTCTACACTGATTCTATTAATCTGTAATAGCTCACTATGTAGTGCCTACTATATCATGTTATAAGTTATGTTTCTTTTGTTTTCTTTTTGAAGCATGAACATTTAGTTCCAGTCTTAACATGGATAATATATGAACTTGGTTCTCAATGAACATGTTTACAATAAGTAATCCAGTTCTGGATAAGAAATTCCACAGCATGCAGTGCAGAAAAGGTCAAACTCATTTGCAATGGGGAGTTGGGTTTAACTGCGCAATGCAGAAGTGAGCTTCATTACAAGTAATTAATCCTCAAGGTTACTGAATGTCAGCTCGCAGAGGCAGTAATGGAGGTAGTTCATGGAAGGTAATTAATATTTTTATTACTGATTTTGAGAAGACTCTAGATAACTTTGCTAGCCTGGGTGTGTTTATGACCCAAGCACTTTTATCGGCCTTCTCTGAGGAAAGCGATATGGAAATTCCCTGATTAAACTGTCAGTATTGGGATAGTTCTCTGTCTTGAATTGTTGTTGTCTTAAAATTATTGCTCTTTTACGGCGGAGAGGCACTGGTGAGTGTATGTAGGAGATGCATGCTGACACACTGACAAGTGTTTCACAATAAAAAATGTTGTTCCCGTAGGGAAAGGCTAAAACAGTTATCAAGCAGGTTAACACTGTGCCATTCCTAGATTATCTGTCATTGATGCAATATTTCTTTTCCTTGTTAGTTTCTTATCTGGAGAATTATTATTCTGCTTGAAATGATTTGTGAAATTTGAAAATACATAAATTATATTAAGTGTACTTATTCTTTTTAGAATCAGAACCAATAAATATGGTCTAAAATCTGCTCACAGTTCTGTGATTGTAAATCTGGAGTATCTGCATTAATGCAGTAATCAATGGAGTTTTTTGAATTTACATCACTGTTACTCAGAGTAGAATTTGACCCTTTATGCTTATTTTGTTGTGTTACATGTAAAATTTCAGTCTCTGTGTTATATTTTTTAGACTAGACTGAAGATGGATTATAGAAAAATGACCTTTATTAAAGTAAAGTTTCAATCTCAAGGCATAATCTCTTCTTGAGTTTTGTTGCCAAAATAAAAATTCTTTTAAACTATACTTTTATATAAACACACCATCTAAAAAATGTGCTCAGAAAAATTCTCATGTTACAAATTATGGAGTGTTTAAAAAGAAGTACACTGTTAAGCATGTAATACAAAATTTTGCCTCTCCAATCCCTGTTCTCTTCCCTGCCCTGCCACTCTATCCTCACAGATATAAATCATTGTGCTTATAATATGTCAGAGGTGCAAGGAAATACTCCTAGTCTTGTGCAGCTACTCCCTGATTTATAAGTAGTTTTCTATATTTAGATTTTTTTGGGGGTTGAATGACAGCTTCCTTTCATGTACAGGACTGTGCTGTTATTTTAAAGCCCCAACTGTAACCTTGTGGGTTATTGCATGAAGGGGAAGAGAAGTTAGTGAGTTAAGGGTGAAATTACTTTTTATACCGCTGCTTTATGTTTTATTGTTTTATGAAGTAGGCTTCAAATTAGTAACTGTTAATTAGAAATTGTATTAACTAGTTTTTAGTGTGATCTTCCTGACAAGTGTTCAGTGATCCAGTGAAAGGGTTCATCTTTTGTTCTAGCTCACTGGCTTGACTATCATAAAGGATATTGTTAATTATAAACTCTAAACGTGGAATTCTGATACTTTTCAGACCTAGCATTCACATCTGCTGAAGTATTTAGCTCACCACTTTCATAGTTTTAATAAGTGAGGTTATTTATAATGAATTCTTATTCAAATACCATCGTTTAAACCCACTCGTGCACCTTATTGTGGCCCCCTTATATTAACAGCAAAAAGACCAAACGAGAACCTCTGTCTTTACACTATACGTGAAGACACGTCTGTCCAATTTTCTCCCCCATCCATCCAAAGTTATTACTGCTTACTATTAATATTTCTGTGTAAAATGGCCTATGTGATATTTTAAAATAGTGATTCTATAGAAAGGTTACTAGCAAGCAGTAATAACTTTGGGATGATATTGGGAGGGAATGGTACAGAGATGAACTGCAGTCATAAGGTTGGTAAACCCTCTCCAATATTTTAAAACAGTTGTACAAATGGGAGCATTTATTTACAAAGCCTAGATATAAAGCACCTTGTTAAATTTAAACAGGCATTTTCAGAAAAGAAAGGCATGCCTGGGTGTGCTCTCGGAATTTCTGTAAAGTATATTTGTGAATGTCTGAATGGAAGAATGTGCAATTTCCCAGTGTGTCTATATCCTCTTACATTATAAGACTGAAAAGCAAAAAAGCCATATTTTAAGTGATTAAACAAAGAAGATTACATAGCTTGAAAAAGGAGTGTGGATAATTGAGTGCATTTTTAAAAAAAAAGATAGACACAAATTATACAATGATAGTTATCTCTACTGCAGCATTTTCTGTATTCCCAGTGCGTAGAATGGAAAATATTGTAAATATTGTACTGTGGTAAATTTAACTATTGCAGATGATAAATGTTCAGTTTTTAATGGGGCTCGCTCTGGGCCAGATTGTATGTGACTGCTCTAGAGGTATGGAAGGAGGGCATGAAAAGCTTTCTCCACTTTCCTCCCCTGTGAAACAGCCTGGCATAGTCACAGTCCATGTGCTAGTTGGAGTGCAGTGGCTGTTCTTTCCTAGTGCTCCCTAAGCTATAAGACACTCCAGCAGTGATGGGGAGGAGGTGGAGCCATGCCATTCTCTCCCTTCCCCCCCACACAGTGGCCAGCACATCTGTCATGCAGAACCCATGTCTTGATCTCTGCTCCCCTTTCAAATGAGCTATTCTGTTTCACAGATGGAATAAATTGTGCGCATAGTGTGGCATGTAAACATTTTTCATGGAAATTAACTGTATTCTCCACTGAAAAAGGCATCACTGGCATCTTTCAGTTAGGCCAGTGGTGGCAGAAATAAGACATTTGTGAAGCTGATATTATCTGTGGATAAAATATGGTGTGCATAAGCAAATGCAAAATTTCCTGGTACCTAGATAACATGGCAGTACAAAGTCTGTAATGGAACCAGGTACTTCCATAAGAACAGCCATGCTGGGTCAAACCAAAGATACATCAAGCCCAGTATCCTGTCCTCTGACGGTGGCCAATGGCAGGTGTCCCAAAGGGAATGAACAGACAGGTTATCATCAAGTGATCCATGTCCTGTCACCCAATCCCAGCTTCTGGCGAACAGAGGCTAGGGACACCATTCCTGCCCATCCTGGCTAATAGCCATTGATGGACCTACCTTCCATGAATCTACCTAGCTCCCTTTTGAACCCCATTATAGGATTGTCCTTCACAACACCCTCTGGCAAGGAGTTCCAGAGGCTGACAATGCGTTGTGTGAAAAAATACTTCCTTTTATTTGTTTAAAACCTGCTACCTATTTATTTCATTTGGTACCCTTGTTCTTGTATTATGAGAAGGCGTAAATAACACTTCCTTATTTACTTTCTCTATACCACTCATGATTTTATAGACTTATATCATATCCCCCCTTAGTGGCCTCTTTTCCAAGCTGAAAAGTCCAGTCTTATTAATCTCTCCTCATACAGAAGCCGTTTTATACCCCAGTCATTTTTGTTGCCCTTTTCTGAACCTTTTCCAATTCCAATATATCCTTTTTGAGATGGGGCAACCACATCTGCACATAGCATTCAACATGTGGGCGTACCATGGATTTATATAGAGGTAATATGATATTTTCTGTCTTAATATCTATCCCTTTCTTGATGACATTCTGTTCACTTTTTTTGACTGCCACTGCACGAGTAGATGATTTCAGAGAACTATCCACCATAACTCCAAGATCTCTTTCTTGAGTGGTAACAGCTAATTTAGACCCTATCGTTGTATATATATAGTTAGGATTATGTTTTCCAATGTGCATTACTTTCATTTATCAACATTAAATATTATCTGCCATTTTGTTGCCCAGACACCCAGTTTTGTGAGATCCCTTTGTAGCTCTTTGCAGTCTGTCTGGGACTTAACTGTCTTGAGTAGTTTTGTATCATCTGCAAATTTTGCCACCTCACTGTTTACCCCTTTTTCTAGCTTGTTTATGAATATGTTAAATAGGACTGGGCCCAGTACAGATTCCTGGGGGACACCACTATTTACCTCTCTCCATTCGGAAAACTGACCATTCATTATTCCTACCCTTTGTTTCCTATCTTTTAACCAGTTACCAATCCATGAGAGAACCTTCCCTCTTATCCCATGACTGCTTATTTTGCTTAAGAGCCTTTGGTGAGGGACCTTGTCAAAGGCTTTCTGAAAATCTAAATACACTATATCAACTGGATCTCCTTTGTCCACATGCTTGTTGACCCCCTCAAAGAATTTTACTAGATTGGTGAGGCATGATTCCCCTTTACAAAAAACATGGCTATTTCCCAACAAATTATGTTCATCTATGTGTCTGACAATTTTGTTCTTTATGATAGTTTCAAGCAAGTTACCTGGTACTGAAGTGAGGTTTACTGTCCTGTAGTTGCCAGGGTCACCTCTAGAGCCCTTTTAAAAAATTGGCGTCACATTAGCTATCCTCCAGTCATTTGATACAGAAGCTGATTTAAATAATAGGTTACAGACTACAATTAGTAGTCCTGCAATTTCACATTTGAGTTCCTTCAGAAATCTTGGGTGATACCATCAGGTCCTGGAGACTTACTACTGTTTAGTTTATCAATTTGTTCCAAAACCTCCTCTAACGACACCTCAATCTGGGATAGTTCCTCAGATCTGTCACCCAGAAAGAGTGGCTCAGGTTTGGGAATCTCCCTCACATCCTCAACAGTGAAAATTGATGCAAAGAATTCATTTAGTTTCTCCACATTGGCCTTATTGTCTTTGAGTGCTCCTTTAGCATCTTGATTGTCCAGTGGCCCCACTGGTTGTTTAGTAGGCTTTCTGCTTCTGATGTTTTTAAAAAATTTTTTTGCTATTATATTTGGAGTCTTTGGCTAGCTGTTCTTCAAAGTCTTTTTTAGTCTTTCTAATTATATTTTTACACTTCATTGCCTGAGTTTATGCTCTTTTCTATTTTCCTCATTAGGATTTATCTTCCACTTTTTAAAGGATGCCTTTTTGCCTCTCATTGCTTCTTTTACTTTCCAGGGAGACATTGTGAAGTGAGGACAGCTGCCATGGTGTCCCACAATAATTACTGATATGAATACCATTTTCAGTCAGAAACAATTATCCCTCGCGTCAAGACATTGCTGAAAATGTAACTTAAAATGTGCAGACACAACAGTATGACTCCATATGTGTGATATGACTGTACCGAGAAATTTCAGAAGCACCCAAGTGAATTAGGAGACTAAGTCTCGTTATCAGAAGTCACTTAGCTACTTACTAGCCCAAGTCCCAGAGACCTTCACTTACACTTATGCTCCTAAATCACTTTTGCATATGGTTCCTGAGTCATTTAGGCACTTCGGAAATTTTTAACCAGGGTAGGAATTAATGGAAAATTCTCAGAATGGAGAGGGGTAGCTAGTGGTGTTCCCCAAAGGTCAGTCCTAGGACCAATCCTATTCAATTTATTCATAAATGATCTGGAGAAAGGGGTAAACAGTGAGGTGGCAAAGTTTGCAGATGATACTAAACTGCTCAAGATAGTTAAGACCAAAGCAGATTGTGAAGAACTTCAAAAAGATTTCACAAAACTAAGTGATTGTGCAACAAAATGGCAAACGAAATTTAATGTGGATAAATGTAAAGTAGTGCACATTGGAAAAAATATCCCCAACTATACATACAATATGATGAGGGCTAATTTAACTACAACGAGTCAGGAAAAAGATCTTGGCGTCATCATGGATAGTTCTCTGAAGATGTCCACGCAGTGCGCAGAGGCGGTCAAAAAAGCAAACAGGATGTTAGGAATCATTAAAAAGGAGATAGAGAATAAGACTGAGAATATCTTATTGCCCTTATATAAATCCATGGTACGCCCACATCTCGAATACTGTGTACAGATGTGGTCTTCTCACCTCAAAAAAGATATTCTAGCACTAGAAAAGGTTCAGAAAAG
Organism: Gopherus evgoodei; assembly: GCF_007399415.2. Taxonomy (NCBI): domain Eukaryota; kingdom Metazoa; phylum Chordata; order Testudines; family Testudinidae; genus Gopherus; species Gopherus evgoodei. The sequence continues at coordinate 112,313,176 of NC_044322.1, read as the reverse complement.
GGCAACTAAAATGATTAGGGGTTTGGAGAGGGTCCCATACGAGGAAAGATTAAAGAGGGTAGGCCTCTTCAGCTTGGAAAAGAGGAGACTAAGGGGGGATATGATAGAGGTATATAAAATCATGAGTGATGTAGAGAAAGAGGGGATAAGGAAAAGTTATTTACTTATTCCCATAATACAAGAACTACGGGTCACCAAATGAAATTAATAGGTAGCAGGTTTAAAACAAATAAAAGGAAGTTCTTCTTCACACAGCGCAGAGTCAACTTGTGGAACTCCTTATCTGAAGAGGTTGTGAAGGCTAGGACTATAACAATGTTTAAAAGGGAACTGGATAAATTCATGGTGGCTAAGTCCATAAATGGCTATTAGCCATGAAGGGTAAAGAATGGTGTCCCTAGCCTCTGTTCGTCAGAGGATGAAGATGGATGGCGGGAGAGAGATCACTTGATTATTGCCTGTTAGGTTCACTTCCTCTGGGGCACCTGGCATTGGCCACTGTCGGTAGACAGATACTGGGCTAGATGGACCTTTGGTCTGACCCGGTACGGCCGTTCTTATGTTCTTATGAGCATACATGAAAATCTCTGGCTTGAGAGCCAAAGTAGTTTCATGATGAACTCTCAGTCATCTCTATCTTGCTTGTAATGTGGCTAATAAGATTTCCAAGAGAACTTAACTGAAATACCATTAAAGAAGAGTGCAACTATTATTGCACTGCATTGTTCCTAACAACCCATTAGTACACCATGCCTTGGAGGCAAACTATATAAACAGAGCCAGACGTGTACCCAGAAGCCTCCTACTGCAAGACAAACCCAAGAAAGAAACCAACAGGACTCCACTGGCCATCACATACAGTCCCCAGCTAAAACCCGTCCAACGCATCATCAGGGATCTACAACCCATCCTGGACAACGATCCCACACTTTCACAGGCCTTAGGTGGCAGGCCAGTCCTCGCTCGCAGGCAACCTGCCAACCTGAAACATATTCTCACCAGTAGCTGCACACCGCACCATAATAACTCTAGCTCTGCAACCAATCCATGCAACATACCTCGATGCCAGCTCTGCCCACATATCTACACCAGTGACACCATCGCAGGACCTAACCAGATCAGCCATACCATCACCGGTACATTCACCTGCACGTTCACCAATGTAATATATGCCATCATATGTCAGCAATGCCCCTCTGCTATGTACATTGGCCAAACTGGACAGTCGCTACGAAAAGGATAAACGGACACAAATCAGATATTAGGAATGGCAATGTACAAAAACCTGTAGGAGAACACTTCAGCCTCCCTGGCCACACTATAGCAGACCTTAAGGTGGCCATCCTGCAGCAAAAAAACTTCAGGACCAGACTTCAAAGAGAAAGTGCTGAGCTTCAGTTCATCTGCAAATTTGACACCATCAGCTCAGGATTAAACAAAGACTGTGAATGGCTTGCCAACTACAAAACCAGTTTCTCCTCCCTTGGTTTTCACACCTCAACTGCTAGAACAGGGCCTCATCCTCCCTGATTGAACTAACCTCATTATCTCTAGCTTGCCTGCATATATATATACCTGCCCCTGGAAATTTCCACTACATGCATCTGATAAAGCGGGTATTCACCCACGAAAGCTCATGCTCCAAAACGTCTGTTAGTCTATAAGGTGCCACAGGATTCTTTGCTGCTTGTATATTTCTGCAGTGCCGTGTCATAAGGGGCACAGGGCTAGTGTCATCAAGAAACTTTAGCATGGCAACACTGAGTGAGCTCTGATCACCCTTACAGTATTAGGCCTTTCAGGTGAATTAGTTGGGCAAACACCTATCTTCCTTGAGTTATGCATCGCTGTGGTGCTCAAATGTTTGGATGCCTGGCATGGGGCTGCAGTGCATATGCCCAGAGGCAAAAACATAGGCACCTATGGAGTTTTACTTTAAAAGTGTAGGCACAGAACGAGTTTACATGCTTACAGGGTTTGGTGGCTATTGAGTAGGCATTTGTGAATCCCAGTGGGACTTGATTCTGGGATTTAGGCACCTAAAATGGCAGTGATGTGCCTAAGTACTTTGTTAATATATCCCATAATCACTAAGAGCTTGATCCTGCTATAAGCCATGTGTAGACAGAACTTCCATTTCTTCAGTGGCAGCTTCAGAAGGCTTGTGGAGTTGGGTCCTTAAACTATTAACATAGTCATATGAAATGCCAGCCCCCATGGGGGTGGGGAGGGAGCACCACATTTCCAGCCCTACTCCGCCCCCAGACCAGCTCTGCCTCCAGCCCTATTCAGCCCCCAGTCCTGCTCGACCTCCAGGCCCAGCTCCACCCTCGCTCCCTCTCCTCCCCCAGCTGGAACTCCATTCTGCCCCCAGCCCAGCTCAGCCCTCATTCCCCCTCCACCTCCAGACCAGCTCCTCCAGCCCCAGTTCTGCCCTCAGCTCCCCTTCAGCCTAAGCTCCACTGCTGAAGAAGCCTTGGCTGTTCAGTAATGGGGAGGAGGGCAGTGTGGACAGATTCCCTTAGTGGGCCAGGGCCGGGGTGCGCAACTGCAAAAGTTTGAACACCACTGGCCTATATTTTCAAAAGACATCTAGCAAGGGATTGCAGAAGTCAAGAATACTGTGCTGGAGATTTCCATCCTAAATGAACAACCGTGACACTTCTTAATTTTTCTTCCTCCGCCTTTCATTTGTTACAGGAATGCCTCTTCTCAAACTGCCGTGGCAGATGGTAGCATAGACCAGTTGGTGATTACACACGTTCTGGCAATCTGTAGATGTTATTAGTATGTGAATGCTCTCGTGGGGTCTTTGTACTCATTGCTCCGCCTCATCAGTGTGTAAACGATGCAAGCCTGTCATGTATCTGTTGTGTCTGTCTGCTGGATGGTTGCCCATGACACAGAGTCACTTTTCTATCCAGTTCCTCTATAACAACCTTACAGTGACCCAGCTTGCACTTGCTTATGTGCTACTCTGCACCTTCTGATCATTTCCCAACGAATGTGACAATTTAGACTGTTGGTGCTATCCAGGCCTTTTTAAACCAAGTCCCTGCCTGCTTGCATACACAATTATATTCATATTAGCTTAACTAGAATTCAGATATATACTTATGCTCTTTTCACTGCATATTACTGTTACTTTTCTGTGGTAGCTAACTGATAAGCCACAGCTGGTCTTATAGAGTATGATAGACTCATAGACTCATAGACTCTAGGACTGGAAGGGACCTCGAGAGGTCATCGAGTCCAGTCCCCTGCCCTCATGGCAGGACCAACTACTGTCTAGACCATCCCTGATAGACATTTATCTAACTTACTCTTAAATATCTCCAGCGATGGAGATTCCACAACTTCCCTAGGCAATCTATTCCAGTGTTTAACTACCCTGACAGTTAGGAACTTTTTCCTAATGTCCAACCTAAATCTCCCTTGCTGCAGTTTAAGCCCATTGTTTCTTGTTCTATCATTGGAGGCTAAGGTGAACAAGTTTTCTCCCTCCTCCTGATGACACCCTTTTAGATACCTGAAAACTGCTATCATGTCCCCTCTCAGTCTTCTCTTTTCCAAACTAAACAAACCCAATTCCTTCAGCCTTCCTTCATAGGTCATGTTCTCAAGACCTTTAATCATTCTTGTTGCTCTTCTCTGGACCCTCTCCAATTTCTCCACATCTTTCTTGAAATGCGGTGCCCAGAACTGGACACAATACTCCAGTTGAGGCCTAACCAGCGCAGAGTAAAGCGGAAGAATGACTTCTCGTGTCTTGTTTACAACACACCTGTTTATGCATCCCAGAATCATGTTTGCTTTTTTTGCAACAGTATCACACTGTTGACTCATATTAAGCTTGTGGTCCACTATGACCCCTAGATCTCTTTCTGCCACACTTCTTCCTAGACAGTCTCTTCCCATTCTGTATGTGTGAAACTGATTGTTCCTTCCTAAGTGGAGCACTTTGCATTTATCTTTATTGAACTTCATCCTGTTTACCTCAGACCATTTCTCCAACTTGTCCAGATCATTTTGAATTTTGACCCTGTCCTCCAAAGCAGTTGCAATCCCTCCCAGTTTGGTATCGTCCGCAAACTTAATAAGCGTACTTTCTATGCCAACATCTAAATCATTGATGAAGATATTGAACAGAACCGGCCCCAAAACAGACCCCTGCGGAACCCCACTTGTTGTACCTTTCCAGCAGGATTGGGAGCCATTAACAACTACTCTCTGAGTACGGTTATCCAGCCAGTTATGCACCCACCTTATAGTAGCCCCATCTAAATTGTACTTTCCTAGCTTATCTATAAGAACATCATGCGAGACCGTATCAAATGCCTTACTAAAGTCTAGGTATACCACATCCACCGCTTCTCCCTTATCCACAAGGCTCGTTATCCTATCAAAGAACGCTATCAGATTAGTTTGACACGATTTGTTCTTTACAAATCCATGCTGGCTATTCCCTATTACCTTACCACCTTCCAAGTGTTTGCAGATGATGCCTTTGATTACCTGCTCCATTATCTTCCCTGGCACAGAAGTTAAACTAACTGGTCTGTAGTTTCCTGGGTTGTTTTTATTTCCCTTTTTATAGATGGGCACTATATTTGCCCCCTTCCAGTCTTCTGGAATCTCCCCCGTCTCCCATGATTTCCCAAAGATAATAGCTAGAGGCTCAGATACCTCTTCTATTAACTCCTTGAGTATTCTAGGATGCATTTCATCAGGCCCTGGTGACTTGCAGGCATCTAACTTTTCTAAGTGATTTTTTACTTGCTCTTTCGTTATTTTCTCTTCTAAACCTACCCTCTTCTCGTAAGCATTCACTATACTAGACATTCCTTCAGACTTCTCCGTGAAGACCGAAACAAAGAAGTCATTAAGCATCTCTGCCATTTCCAAGTCTCCCGTTACTGTTACCCCCTCCTCATTGAGCAGTGGGCCTACCCTGTCCTTAGTCTTCCTCTTGCTTCTAATGTATTGATAAAAAGTCTTCTTGTTTCCCTTTATTCCCATAGCTAGTTTGAGCTCATTTTGTGCCTTTGCTTGTCTAATCTTGCCTCTGCATTCCTGTGTTATTTGCCTATATTCATCCTTCGTGATCTGACCTAGTTTCCATTTTTTATATGACGCCTTTTTATTTTGTAAGTCACGCAAGATCTCAAGGGTAAGCCAAGGTGGTCTTTTGCCACATTTTCTATCTTTCCTAACCATCGGAATAACTTGCTTTTGGGCCCTTAATAGCGTCCCTTTGAAAAACTGCCAACTTTCCTCAGTTGTTTTTCCCCTCAGTCTTAATTCCCATGGGACCTTGCCTATCAGCTCTCTGAGCTTACCAAAATCCGCCTTCCTGAAATCCATGGTCTCTATTCTGCTGTACTCCCTTCTACCTTTCCTTAGAATTGCAAATTCTATGATTTCATGATCACTTTCACCCAAGCTTCCTTCTACTTTCAAATTCTCAACAAGTTCCTCCCTATTAGTTAAGATCAAGTCTAGAACAGCTTCCCCCCTAGTAGCTTTTTCAACTTTCTGAAATAAAAAGTTGTCTGCAATGCAGTCCAGGAACTTATTGGATAGTCTGTGCCCCGCAGTGTTATTTTCCCAACATATATCTGGGTAGTTGAAGTCCCCCATCACCACCAAATCTTGGGCTTTGGATGATTTTGTTAATTGTTTGAAAAAAGCCTCATCCACCTCTTCCGCCTGATTAGGTGGCCTGTAGTAGACTCCCAGCATGACATCACCTGTGTTTTTTACCCCTTTTAGCCTAACCCAGAGACTCTCCACCCTTCCGTCTCCTACGTCCATCTCCACCTCAGACCAAGTGTGTACATTTTTAATATATAAGGCAACACCTCCTCCCTTTTTCCCCTGTCTATCCTTCCTGAGCAAACTATACCCATCCACACCAACATTCCAGTCGTGTGTATTATCCCACCAAGTTTCAGTAATGCCAATAATGTCATAGTTGTATTTATTTATTAGCACTTCCAGTTCTTCCTGCTTATTACCCATACTTCTTGCATTTGTATAAAGGCATCTAAGATACTGGTTTGATCTCGCCTCCCAGCTTTGCCCTGACCCTCCTTCCTCTCTGCCATTATGATTGCCATATGTCTTCTTCAGGATTTCTCCATTCTGAGCTTGTGAAGTTTCTTTTAGAAAAATGTAAAGTGGGGATAAATTATTGTCACTAAGAATTCTTGAAGGAAAAAAAAATTTGCTGGGATCTGAGAAATTTTTTTGTGAAAGGTGCTGTCAGCTTTTTCATTCTATTTAAACCTTTTCCATGTATTAATAAGGAAAAAACTATGGTATCCCTTATAATGTTTAATTTCACTTCAGTATACTTCACCTTTCTTTAGGGAGTCTACTTTATCTTAAGGTACTATGAAATAATGCAGTATATTTTTCGTGTTTCTATGCATTTCTAGAGATTTTTCAAGAGTATTTGAATGTTGATATCACTTTCTGCTCTTTTGCATCCATATTTACGATGTGAAGGGAGAATTGGCTTCTGAACAAGTAACTTACAAATTGAAGATAGGTGTAAAATTACACTCTTGCAAGTATTTTCTCAATATTCCAGGCATATGAGCACATATTGCTGTCTTTAAAACACCTAATGTATATTATATGCAATAGCAATAAAAATTTTTCTAGATAAAAGTTAATATGGGCTGGCATATCACTTGAATCCTGCAAAATACAGAAAATACAATTTTTTTTAAATAATTTTTAAATAGCATTTTTGTAGTTTAATTATGTATTCTCATTGCGTTCAAAGATTTGTACCCATCTGTCAATTCCTTTTGTGTTAATATTTTGTCAGTGATGCTATACAAGTACATATTGCTACAACATTTTGTTATATAGCACAATTAGGACCCAGTGATCTGAGGTGCTGAGCACTGACAGAGTTGTGCTGATCATCCTCCACTCCTACTACTGTTTAGGAAGAACTCAGACTCTCACGGTGGTGAATCAGAACTAGGACATGCAGGAAGACAAGAAACCCACAATGAAATTTGATGTGGGCTTGGGTGTTGCCAGAATGGCACCAAGGTGAATGTTGTTTGTGACTGGTTTGGATGAACTGAAGCTGAGTAGAGGTGAGAGTCCAGGAGGTTAGAGAGATGAAGGAGGTTGCAGTAGCCAAAGTGTCACTGACATCATTGGGATATTTGTCTGAGCAAGGAGTGCATGAGCAGGCCCAGTACAATAAATGTATAATTTGATCATTTTATCATTTTACAAGGCATTTCATCTATTTTTAAAATGTTATTTCTATTGAAAAGTCTCTCAACTGTATAGATTTTCATCATGGATAGTTCTCTGAAAACATCTGCACAATCTGCAGCGGCAGTCAAAGAAGCCAACAGAATGTTAGGAACTGTTAGGAAAGGGATAGATAATAAGACACAAGATATCATAATACCACTATATAAATCATTGGTCCACTCAACATCTTAAATACTGTATGCAGTTCTGGTCATCCCATCTCAAAAAAGATACCTTAGAATTAGAAGAAGTACAGAAAAGGGCAAGAAAAATGATTAGGGGTATGGAACAGTGTCCATATGAGAAGAGATTAAAAAGACTGGGACTGTTCAGCCTGGAAAAGAGATGACTGAGGGGAGATATGATAGAGATGTATAAAATTGTGAGTGGTGTGGAGAAAGTGAATAAGGAAATGTTATTCACCTCTTTACATACCACATGAACCAGGGGTCATCCAGTGAAATTAATAGGCATCAGGTTTAAAACAAGCATAAGGAAGTACTTCTTTACATAATGCACAGTCAACCTGTGGAGCTTATTGGCAGGGGTTGTTGTGAAGGCCAAAAATATAATTGAGTTAAAAAAAGAATTAGAAAAGTTCATTGAGGATAGGTCTGTTAATGGTTATTAGCCAAGATGGTCAGGGACACAACCCCCTACTCTGGGTGTCCCTAAACATCAAAATGCTAGAAGCTTAGACTGTATAATGGGAGTGGATCACTCAATAAAATGCCGTGTTCTGTTCACTCCCTCTGAAACATCCAGTACCGGCCATTGTCGGAAGACAGAGTACTGGGTTAGATGAAGCATTGATCTGGCCCATTATGGCCTTTTTTGTATTCTTATGATTGTTTCACTGTTTGGTGATGTACACATACATATTTTAGGGCAGAACTGAGGCCAGGCTGATTTCATCGGTGGCTTTCATTTCCTCAGGCAGTGTACTTAGTGCAAAATATACGTATGGTAATGCTGGAAGTTGCAGACCTGTGTGACGCTAGGCAGGTAAGCAACTTTGAAATCCTTAGTACAGGATTATATTTGTTGTTGTAATTGTAAACTCTAGTGGTGACCATAGTGTTAACAGATACAGAAGTTGCTGGCTTGGAAATTGCTCATTGGTTATTCATTTTGTGACCAGTTCTGAAGAGCTCTGTCCATGCAGCACCAGCGTTCTGAATGTTGGAGGTGTTAATTGTTATCATCAGTGGAAAGAACCTAAATTGTCTCAGAATAAATTCCTATAAAGAATCCACTTATCAGCATTTATGCTGACAATTTTTCAACAGTTTTTTGTATTTTGGCAAAGGAATACAGTATAAAAATGTATGCTACCTCTTCATAGTTAAGATTGAAGCTAAGTTTTTTCCATTAGGAGTCTGATTTTTTCACCCACTTCCAAATAATTTCACAGAAAATAAACCAATTTGGCTGAAATTTTACATGTGAGCTTATGCCAGGCTCTAATTTCTTTTTCTGGGATGTTTGAGGCAAATCAGAGAAGACATTTGGGAAATATGAAGAATTGCATATATTTATTGAATGTTTTCCCAGCTAAATAAATTTTTTTTTAGCTTGTTATAATTCAGTGGTTTGTCCTAGAAACTCTGAATTTGTTTTAATCTGTGGGTTTTGGCAAGGATTTGTGCATTTTGCTGATCCTGGAGAATTAAATTAGCTAGTTATTAGAATAGCTCTAATGCTGACATTACAGAATATGCATGTCCTCAATACAGACCATGAAAAGTACAGCAGGCCTGAGTAAGAATGGCCAGTCAGGAAGAACAGAGAGAGATAAGGAGTGTGGTTAGGGGAAAGGAATGGAGGGAGAATGGGGAAGAAAGGGACTCCATTTAATGGTCTGAGATGACTACTCTCTTTAAAAAAATTCACTAAATCCATTTTAATTATCAGCCTTCCCACGTATAGGTTTTCCCTCCAACGTGGGAGGGTGGGAACCACATTGGGAGTCAGAAAGCAGTAAGATGCATCCTTGCAAACCCTGCCTGAATCCCATCAATCACTGTCTGTATTTACCTGAAGTATATAGCCTCATAATTTGATTATTTATTGCTTGCTGTTTCTTCTTCTTCTTCTTTGATGTGTTATTTGTATTACTGGAGTGGCCAGGAGCCCCAGTCATGGACCGGGACCCCTTTATGCTGGGTGCTGTACAAACACAGAAACAAAAGAAAGTCCCTGCCCCAAACAGCTGACAATCTAAATCCTAAATTAATCTTTTTTGTCTATAATAGTACTGTTCTGCCTCTTCAATGATGTCTTCAAGAAGTTTGCTTGTCTGTAAAAATGTAAATGTAAAGGTTTGTTTTAAAATAGGTCTTTTCTATCTCTAACACTTTATGGTCCAGATACTGCAGTCTGTTTTGCTGGTGCAGCCTCTAATTTCTGTATCAGAGGGGTAGCCGTGTTAGTCTGGATCTGTAAAAGCAGCAAAGAATCCTGTGGCACCTATAGACTAACAGACGTTTTGGAGCATGAGCTTTCGTGGGTGAATACCCACTTCCTCAGATGCATGTGAGGAAGTGGATATTCACCCACGAAAGCTCATGCTCCAAAACGTGAGTCTATAAGGTGCCACAGGATTCTTTGCTCCTCTAATTTCTGTTATACAAACTCCAAACCCCCTTAATTATAACAGAGTTTCAGTGTACTAAATTCTGCTTTCTTTTACACCTCTTTAACCCCATCAAAATACCAAATGACTGATAATCCTAGATTTTAAGGATGGAAGGGACCATTATAAACATCTAGTCTAACCTCCTACATAACACAGGACATAGACCCTCACCCAATAACCTCTGCATCAAACCTATGATGTCTGTTTGAGCTATAACACATCTTTTAGAAAGAGATCCAATCTTGATTTAAAGACTTCGAGTGCTGAAGAATACACCACATCTGTAGGCAAATTGTTCCAGTGGCTAATTACCCTCACTTAAAAAATTGTGCCTTATCTTGAGTCTGAATTTGTCTAACTTCAACTGCCTTTGGAACAGGATCTCGCTTTGCCTTTTTCTGCTAGATTAAAGAGCCATCTACTATCAGGTCTATATTCTCCCCATGTAAGTATTTGTAGACCATGATCAAGTCACCTATCAACCTTTTCTTGGATACACTGAGTAGATTGAGTTCCTTAAGTCTCTCACCAGAGCTGTAACAAGGAATTTTTGCACCCGAGGCAAGGGTTGGCTCCAGGGTCTTCGGCAGCAATTCAGCAGTGGGTCCTAGAGTCCCTGTCGGAGGAAAGAACCTGCTGCCGAATTGCCACCGCCACTTCATTCATTCTTCGGCGGCAATTCGGTGGTGGGTCCCTAAGTCCCTCTCGGAGAGAAGGACCCGCTGCTGAATTGCCGCCGAAGAATGAATGAAGAGGCGGCGGCAATTCGGCGGCAGGTCCTTCCCTCTGACAGGGACTCAGGGACTTGCCTCCGAATTGCTGCCAAAGAAGCAGCAGCGGTAGAGCTGCGTCCTTCAGCTTTGCGTGCCCGAGGCAAGTGCCTCACTCGCCTCACCCTTGTTATAGCTCTGTCTCTCACTGTAATGGACCCTTCCCAGTCCTCAAACCATTCTTTTAGGTGTTTTATGAACTCTTTCCCATTTGTGAACATCCTTCTTAAAGCATGGAACCCATAACTGGACAGAATATTCCAGTAATGGTTTCACTAATGCTGTATTCAGAGGTAATACAATAACTCCTTGCTTAATGTTGTAGGTATGTTCCTGAAAAATGTGACTTTAAGCTAAATGATGTTAAGTGAATCCAATTTCCCCATAAGAATTAATGTAAATGGGGGGGGGGGTTAGGTTCAAGGGAAATTTTTTTCACCAGACAAAAGATTATATCTATCTATCTATATCTATACACACACACACACACACACACACACACACACACAGTATACGTTTTAAACCATTGGGAAACTTGGTTGAAATGGTGAAGTCAGAGGGTGGGATATTTCCCAGGGAATGCCTTACTGGCTAAATGATGAACTGGCACTTGGCTGAGCTCTCAAGGGTTAACACGTTGTTAATGTAGCCTCACACTCTACAAGGCAGCACGAATGGAGGGAGGGGAGACAGCATGGCAGAGAGAGAGGGGTGCACATTGCCCCTTTAAGTACACTGACCCCACTCTAAGTACATTGCCTTTTTAAGTAAATCAGCAAGTTGAGACAGCTGCTGCTGCCAGAAAGCTTCCTCCGTCCTGAGCCCTGTCATGTCCCCTCCTGCTCTATGGAGATGGGATAAGCGGGGGGCAGGAGCAGGGGGAGGGGGACACCCTAACATTAGCACACTTTCCCCTACCCACACACAGCAAGCAGGAGGCTCCAAGGAGCAGAGGGCAGGAGCAGCACATGGCAGTTAGAGGAGGGACAGCTGAACTGCTGGCAATTGATAGCCTGCTGGGCGGCTGCTGCACAGGGAACTTAGGGGAGCAGGGAGCTGATAAGGGGGCTACCGGTCCACCTGGTTCCGAGCCCCCACGAGCTAGCTCCAACAGGCTGCTCTTTCTGCAAGCAGTGGACAAAGCAGGCAGCTGCCAAACAGCGTTATAAAGGAGCATTGCACAACTTTAAATGGAGCATGTGTGACGTTGCAGTCTATATGATTTTATAAAAATATGCTAATAAGTGAATATAATTTAACTGGATTATGCTTCATGCAAAAGGTCTCTTGTAAGGTATTATTACAAAGCTTATAATCTACTGAGTGTGATCATCCTATTTGTATAAATGTATCGCTCTTGTATTAGAAACTAGAAATATGAACTATAACTCTGAGGGCCTATTGTAATTATTCAAAGTGTGGGCCATTAATGGTGGTTTTGAATCTTAATGACTCCCATTAACCAGGATAATTGACTGTAGATAGCTCTGTTTTACTTGTAAGTCTTCCTGTATACCAGTGTGCTGGCAAGTGGGTAATGAAGTCTTGCAGTGACATGTGATCATGTCACCTGAACTGAAATCCATTTTTAACCTGGAGTCTTTCGATTCAGAAGGAGGGGTGGGAACCCAAAGAGGAACAAAGGATTCTCGCCTTATGCAAAAGATATATAAGTGGGTGAAACAGAACAAAGGAGAGAGAGACATCATGAGAAATCCTCTAGCTACCACCTGAGCTGGAACAAGAGTTGTACCAGGGGAAAGAATTGTGCCCAGGCCTGGAAGGTGTCCAGTCTGAGGAAAAAAATTACTGAAGCATCTCTAAGGGTGAGATTATCTGTATTCAGTTTGATTAGACATAGATTTGCATGTTTTATTTTATTTTGCTTGGTGACTTACTTTGTTCTGTCTGTTACTACTTGGAACCACTTAAATCGTACTTTCTGTATTTAATAAAATCACTTTTTACTTATTTATTAACCCAGAGTATGTATCAATACCTGAGGGGAGGCAAACAGCTGTGCGTATCTCTCTATCAGTGTTATAAAGGGCGAACAATTTATGAGTTTACCCTGTATAAGCTTTATACGGGGTAAAATGGATTAATTTGGGTTTAGACCCCATTGGAAGTTGGACATCTGAGTGTTAAAGACAGGAACACTTCTGTAAGCTGCTTTCAGTTAAGTCTGCATCTTTGGGGCAAGTAATTCAGATCCTGGGTCTGTGTTGGAGCAGACGGAAGTGTCTGGCTCAACAAGACAGGGTGCTGGGGTCCCAAGCTGGCAGGGAAAGCAGGGGTAGAAGTAGTCTTGGCACACTGGGTGGCAGCTCCCAAAAGCTGATCCAACCCATCACAGCATGTTCCCTAATTGATCAGCAATGAAACGTTAACTAGCATGATTTTAAGTGAGGAGTTACTGTACCACTTCACTGTTCCTCCTTGAAATTTCCCTGCAAATATATCCAAGGATTGCATTTACCCTCTTAGCTACAGCATTGCACTGCAATCTCATATTCAATTGATTGTCCACTATGACCCCTAAGTCATTTTCAGAGTAGGGATGTAACTATCGGTTTAAAAAGTTAACCAGTTAAATGATTAAAATTATTCCGTTTAACCATCAACCAAGGTAGCTGGGGGCACCTGGCATGGCGAGGCCTGGAGCCAATCTGGCCGGGGCTGGGGTCTGGTGTCTGGCTGGCATGACCGAGGCTGGGGCCACTTTGACTCGATCGGGTCCGGGGTCCCTCCTGCCAGCCTGACGCGGGGCTACCAGGGTTAACGGTTAACTTTGGTTAACCGGTAATAACCTTTTACATCTCTGTTTCAGAGTCACTGTTTTCCAAGATATGGTTCCCCAACTTGTAAGTGTGACCTACATTCTTTGTCCCTAGATGTATGACCTTGGATTTGTCTGTATTAAAAGTTCGAATGAGCCTAGCTTGCCAGGTGATCCAAGTTGGCATATATAACTGACCTGTCCCCATAATCATTTCTCCAATTTTATGTCATATGAAAATTTTTACCAACAAGGATTTTATATTTTCTTCCAGAGCATCGGTGAAGATTTGTATAGCATTGGGCCAAGAACAGATCCCTGTGAGACTCCTCTAAAAATGCTACCTTTGGATGGTGATTTCCCATTACAATTACTTTTTGCCTTTTGAGTTAACCAATTTTTAATTCATTGAATGTGGGTTGCACTGATTTTTGTATAGTGTTGATTTTTTTAATCAGAATGTGTTGTGAGACTAAATCAGATACCTTACAGAAGTCCAAGTATATTGTGTTAACACAGCTACTTTTATCAACCAACTTGTGATCCCATAAAAAGCTTGCTCGACAAGATCTATTTTCCATAAAATCATGTTGATTGGCATTAATTATGGTATCATCTTGTGAAACTGAGATCATAATTTAGCCCAGTATTTAGAAATTAGGGGAAAACTACTTCATTTGCTTGGCTTGTTACCTAGGTGAATTCATACTGCAGTTTAGAGTTACTTAGTAAATTGAATTTTGTCTCCCACACAAATACAGCCATAAACTGAAGAGTATATGGAATGATGGGTTGCAATTCACTGGCAAATTCAGTATTGTTCCTCTGTCTCTTCCTTGTTTCTAAATTCCAGCTGAAAATGTATTTAGGTGTGACACTTTTCCAGACCTAAAGAAAAGCTCTGTGTATCTTGAAAGTGTGTTTCTTTCACCATAAGTAGTTGGCCCAATAAAAGATATTACCTCATGCAATACCTCAGTGTTTTAAAATATTTTGTTATTTTGCCTTAATTTATTCTTCTGTATCCACTTTTACCCCAGAAGCTCAGAGAGATTTGGTATGCTAGTTAACATTAGTGATAACAATGACACATTAGTGGCAGCAGGCAAAATCCATCCATGAAACTGTAGTACTGATTGCAACAGCTTTAGCAAACACCTTCCATCTTATGCATGTAAAGCCTTTGAGTGGTTTGTTTTAGGATTTGAGATAGAAACACTCCAGTCTGAGAATACAGAATGAAATTGCTCTGCAAATGTAATACCCTTCTGCATTACCTCTGTATGTTTTCAGTTCGTTAGTTACTAATTCATAATTCAGCAATCGATGATATCATTAAACTTCTGAAAGTTTTCAGTTTTGTTATGTTTTTTAATCCTGTATTAAAGCTTTTTGGGTAAAAACAAATGTCACTCTTAATGATAGTAAAACAGCTTTGGGTTTGATCCTTTGATTCTATCATTTTATTATTTTATTTATTTCTTGATTTGTGGTGTTTACCATTTCCCATTAGGTACATGACACCCATAACTGTGGAAACGTTTACACAGTTCCAACCAATATAGTCCCTCAGTATAATAATACTTTGCACTTCAGTAGCACTTGCCATCTGAGGATCTCAAAGTGATTTCAAGCATTAATGAGTTAAACTTCACAGCCCCTGAGGCAGAAAGGTGGTGGTATTATTGTCATTTTTCAGATTGAGAAAATGAGCCACAGAGTTGGTAAGTAATTTAGCCTTTAGCATCAGAAATAGATCCCTGATCCCATCTACCAGAGTTCTGTGTTTTAGCCACAGGACTGTTTTTTGCAGTCCCCTGACCTGATTACCTTTAAAGGGCCAAAGATGGAAACAAAAAGCCCACCCCATACTTGCCACTGGGATAGGGGATTTCAAAGCTTGTAATAAATGTAATAGAAAGTCTCAACAGAAAGATGTCTTATGTAGCTGAATGATTTCACTGGGAGTTATGCATACTGAAAAATTGCAGGCCTCTAGATATAAGACCCCTCCTCCCCTGACATACACACTCTTTAAAGACCCATATGTTGACACCATTTTTTTTTCAGAAACTGTCTACAGTGAGAATAAAGGGGTGAAGGACAGCTGGGAGCTGGTGAGATTACAATGGTTCGTCTAGGTCTTCAGACAACTTGAATCACCCTTGCATCAGATGATTAAAATCTTTTCTGCATGATGAATATTTAAAACATCTAAATTGTCTGTGTAGATTTAAACCAGAGGTTGCAACCTTTCAGAAGTGGTGTGCCGAGTCTTCATTTATTCACTCTAATGTAAAGTTTTGCATGCTGGTAATACATTTAAACATTTTTAGAAGGTCTCTTTCTATAAGTCTATAATATATAACTAAACTATTGTTGTATGCAAAGTGAATAAGATTTTTAAAATATTTAAGAAGCTTAATTTAAAATTAAATTAAAATGCAGAGCCCCCTGGACCGGGGGCCAGGACCTGGGCAGTGTGAGTGCTACTGAAAATCAGCTCACGTGCCGCCTTCGGCACACATGCCATAGGTTGCCTACCCCTGATGTAAACAATGGATTTTACTGAATTCGTTGTCCATTTATTTCAACCTGAACAAAGTATCTCCTTGAACCAATATAGGACTGAGTCAACTGAAATCTACAGAGTAACAAGACATTATGCTGTAGCATGAATTTGTTTTGTAATTTTTTTCCTATCCTTATTTAGTAGGAGAGGTAATTGATCATTTTTTAATGGTTTTGTTAATTAGTATACTGTAGTAGACAACAGTTAAATTCTCAGATATTTGCAGACCTTTCTGTGTTCACAGAGCTTAGCGGTGACAGCACTGCTATGAATAACTAAGCTGTAAGAGTAGTAAGGATATTTACATGCAAATGAGCACACTGAGCATTTCCCCTTTCTTCATAGTTCTCAATTCCAGTAATGCAAGAACAAAGATATATTTACATGGAAGCATCCACCAAGCCAGGTGTGGAGATATGGGCATGTGCTTCAACGAGCTAAGGCTCCTCAGCTTAGTACAATAACTTGGCCTTTTGTCACTACATATATATTGTGGTTGAAACTACCTGGCTTGGAAAAAAATGAAAGAGTGGAAAGTTTACTGTGGTGAGTTATGGGATCTAACCTGCTAACTTCTACAGAATCTAAACATTTGTTCTTTTAAAAAACAAAGACAAACACAACTTCTCGCGTTCTTAGTAGGTCAAATGGTTGAAACAATTTCCCACTTCTTGTACCTCAAACCAGCACCCTCTTTCTTTATTCAGAAATCTCCCTTAAAACACACTTCTTCTGCAAAGCCTTTCAATAATAATCCAACTAAAGACATTTTAAAAAAGCTTGTTACTGTTTTGACTTTGGACCTCATCTTATCAGCCAATATATTATGTGACTGAATTGCATTCCTTTTTTAGTATAGATTGGAAGACCTTTGTGGCATAAGGGACAGAAATTTTGTCTGTGTCATACAGTAATAAGCATGCTGCTGAGCCTCGGTAAATGTCAGAGAAGAACACATCTTAGATCTGATGACAGGGAAATATTTTGAACAGTAAAGCAATATAAATTGACTTACATGTTTTGTCTAATTTATGACAAAAACAGATTCACAGGCCCTTCTGTAACTTAGTTGCCAGTGAATACTGAAATGGAAGATCTTATTGAAATTGTGATATCAATCACACTTTATCTTTCTGTCTCTCTGGATTAGATCCTGGCCTTCGCAAAGTCTGCAATGAAGTGCAAAGCAGCCTTAAAGCCAGTTTAGCCAGCTACTTTGGAACTCCTCCAGCACTGGGGAATTCCTGGGTGATGTAGACATGACAGTACCAGCTCTGTGCAACTCCCCTTCACAGTCCCCAGTGTAATAATCTGTTGGGGTGGAATTGGAGAGAAGGGCCATGACCAGAGTGCCACTGTGCTCTGGAGATCGCTGGTTGCTAGAACAGCATGCTGAGGAGCATTGCAGATAGGTGCAGCTAAGAGCAGCCTGGGGGCTGCTTGGTGGCCAGCCAAACACATTGCTATCCCCAAGATTGAGGAAGAGGTAGAAATGATGCAGCACCAATATAGCTGAGGATCTGGCCCTTAGTCTTTGCATTGCTCTGTGCCTCTCACATATTTCTAAGATTTTTTTTAAAACTAAAACATAGGAAACAGAGACTGTGCAAAATTTAGACCCATGTAAGGAGCTATAGCTCCACAGATTTCAGTTGTTCCTGCTTATACCAGGTTAGAATTTAGCCTACCAGAGTGAGCCTTTGATTGGATTCTGCCACTAATATTGCAATGTATCTTATTACCAAACCTTTCTTTTTTCAAAAAATCACTTACTCTATCGATTCTTACCTTAAATAGCAGACTGTACCTAAGGAAAACTGGTAATTGAATTTATCACTGTGGTAACTCATGATTACCACAGGAAGATGGAAAGGATTTAATAAGAGAATGCCGTAGTAGGTTGTTAAATGTTAAGCTATTTCTTCCTACTGTGAAAGGGGAAAAATGGCAAGTACTTTGGCTTAGCTATCTTCATTCATTTTAAAGTATGCTTATGATTGAGAAATGGAAGGTAAATTTGCACCTGCAAGAAAAGTCTCCTGGATTGGTCTCCTTTTTGCAGTATTATGTACTACCAAAGAGGAGAGGGACTGATGATTGCCTTTAAATAAAGCAACTTCTATCCAGACAGAATTTTCACATGTATATTGCAATATGATTAAAATGTGACCAAGAGGCAGATGATGCTGTTACCAATGGACCTGCTTATCTTGATGGACACATTGAAGGGGAGAGAGTAGTTGCTCTCTACTATTAACAATAATTGTTCCCTCTTGTTGTCAATGTTTTATTTTCTTAAGTGTTCTCAGTAATAACCGTTTTGGTTTATAGATACAGAAACTCAGTAAGTGTCAGTTTCCTTGGAGAAAACAGTATATATTAATACATGTGTACAGGAAGGATTTTTCCCCCTAAATAATTAAAGGCATCCACAGATACAAACTTCTATAAGGCTTTGAAAGAGGGGAGAGGTATGAATATAGATGAAGAAATGAATAGCACTGCATTTTGGCTGGCAGCTGGAATAGAAAAAAAACTTGAGGGGAGGAAAGGTCAGTGATTAGAAAGGAACGTCTTGACCTCTATTCCAGACTTAAGTGAAAAAATTTGAGAAATGCTCCCTAAACTGACAAAACCACCTGTGGGTAAGAGGTGGTGATGGTAGTTAAGCTGTCATTCATGAAAACTGAAGGAAGGCAGAGGGATGGCTGTTTACTTTAAACATCCTGGGGAGAGAAAGGATTTCCATGACAACACATAGTTCAGCATATGATGATAAAAAAGTCTGTTTCCAGAATTTTAGCCAAGTCTCTTGAGTTTCTCTCGCATCTGAGATTTACTTGTAAGATCTCAAGCTAAGTGTGTATTAGAAGGGATAGAATGAAATTATCAGATTAGTGGAAAAATTTTAGCGTTTCAATTTCTAGGCTGTTTGATTTGGTGGTTAGCATAAGTCAAGGCAACACCACCTCCCATCCACGCTTCGGTACATGCTTGGGCAGCTACCCTGAGCCACTACCTATGCCACTATGGCTACACTGTTAATTCTAGCATGCCAGTTTACAGAGAGCTAGCATGTCTGTCTACCCATTCTGGGAAACACCCTCACAGTTGCTTTGTAGACATATTCTAAGTGAAAAATATAATTCTCATTCTCCTCTGACAAAATAAAGATAATGAATCTGATGTGGGGGTTTGGTCACTTACATATTTGCCATCAAAGAAAACTGAAAAGAATTAACTTCTGTGTTTTTAAATAATCAAAACTTTTTGCCAGCTAAATAATTTCAATATTTTTTTGCACATCATTGTTTTCATTCTCCAGAGAGAGATTTTGTTGATAAATATTTCCTTATTGAGCTCTGGGCTCTGGTTTGAGTCTTGGTAGGGTTAGCTCATTCCCACATTTAATCACATAAGACTTAGCTGGCAGTAGAAATTTAATTTGTCAGAATTCATATCATTTGGAAGTCTAAAGTGCAGAGATTTGATACGTGAATATGAGACACAATTCCTTCAGAGCTGTCAAGAGCTGTTCTATACTATTTTTCCCCCCCAAATTTCCTCAACATTGATACCACCACTTCACCTCCAACAGTGATAGCAACTCTGACAATTGTTAACTGAGAGGAAGCATTAAAGGTTAGTGACTTTTTTATCATTATGTCATCTAATCTTTTGCACAGCAGATCTGGATGATCTAGTGGTAAAAATGCTGGCGATTTTGCTGGCACCTTGCCTATGCAAGCATTCCTAGCATTGCCGCCACTGGTGGAGTTGAATCATTGGCAGCAACAGTGGGAGCTTTGTTTTTGGGGGAAATGCTGGTGTAGGCAAGACCTCGGAGTTAAGGAGAGTCAGGCACTCCAGAGAAGTTTATATTAGCTTTTGTCTGCACTCTTCCTGGTTTATGCATACATTAAGATTATTTTATCTAATACTGTCCGTACTGATCTTTCTCAAACTCAAATACTTTCTGTCACGGAGTGTGGGGAGTCCGGCCCTGCACCCCTCTTCCTGGGACCCACAGTGACTTTCAGCCAGCCAGTAAAACAGAAGGTTTATTGGACAACAGGAACACCGGTTACAGCAGAGCTTGCAGGCACAGTCAGGACCCCTCCACCGAGTCCTTCTGGGCTTTCAGGGTGCTTGGATCCTAGCTAGGATACCCTGAATTCCGCCCACACAGCCCCAAGCCCAAACTCAAACTGCTTCCCTCCTGCCACCCCCTTCCTTTGTCCCCTTCCCGGGCAAAGGTGTTGACCTTTCCCCTCCCTTACCTAGCTCAGGTTACAGGCTCTGGCATCGTCCATCCCCTAAAGTCCTCCCCTGCTCTCCCACTCCCCACACAGACAGTCCCTACTCCATCACATCTCTCCCCCCTTCGAGACTGAACTGAGCGGGGTCACTCTGACCAGTGACCTGGGGAAGTTCAGGGTCCCCTCTCCGGGACAACGCATCCGCTGTCAGGTTGGCACTTCCCTTCACATGGACCACGTCCATGTCATAGTCCTGCAGGAGCAGGCTCCACCTCAGGAGCTTGGCGTTGGCTCCTTTCATCTGGTGCAGCCAGGTCAGGGGAGAGTGGTCGGTGTACACGGTGAAGTGTCGCCCAAAGAGATATGGCTCTAGCTTCTTAAGGGCCCACACCATGGCCAGGCATTCCTTCTCGATGGCCGCGTAGCTTTGTTCCCGGGGTAGCAGCTTCTTACTCAGGTACACGATGGGGTGTCTCTCCCCCTTTTCATCCTCCTGCATTAACACTGCCCCCAGTCCCGTGTCTGAGGCATCAGTGAACACCATGGCAAAACTCTCCATCCCCCTCAGTAGCTGATCCACCAGGCGCTGGAAGGTGGCCGGCGCTTCCTTGAGGCCGAAGGGCAGGGTCAGAAACTCATAGAGCCCCAGAGGGGTGATAAAGGCCGATTTCAGCCTGGCATCTGCGTCCAGCGGCACTTGCCAGTAGCCTTTGGTAAGATCCATAGTGGTGAGGTACCGAGCACCTCCCAGCTTGTCTAGGAGCTCGTCAGGCCTGGGCATAGGGTAGGCATCAGATACGGTGATGGCATTGAGCTTTCGATAGTCCACACAGAACCGGATTGACCCGTCCTTTTTGGGGACTAGCACCACTGGCGAGGCCCAAGGGCTGGAAGACGGCTGGATCACCCCCAAAGCCAGCATGTCCCTGACCTCTCTTTCAAGATCCTGGGCAGTTTTCCCAGTGACCCGAAAAGGGGAGCATTTTATAGGGGGATGTGACCCGGTCTCCACCCGGTGGACAGTCAAATTAGTGCGTCCAGGCTGGTTGGAAAACAGCTGTCGGTACAGATGCAGCACCCCCCTGATCTCAGCGTGCTGGCCCGGGGTCAGTTGATCAGAGAGGGGAATTGCCTCCAGGGAGGAACCAGCCTTTGTCCCAGGGAATAGATCTACTAAGGGGTCATCTCCCTGCCCCTCCCAATGTCCACACACGGCCAACACCACATTCCCCCTGTCATAGTATGGTTTCATCATGTTCACATGGTACACCCGACGGTGATGTGCCCGGTTTGACAGCTCCACCACATAGTTTACCTCATTCAGTTGCTTGATAACCTTGAAGGGCCCTTCCCAGGCAGCCTGGAGTTTGTTTCTCCTCACGGGGATAAGAACCATCACCTGATCCCCGGTGGCGAAGGCACGGGCTCGTGCTGTGCGGTCATACCAGACCTTCTGCCTCCTCTGGGCTCGGGCCAGATTCTCCCTGGCCAGGCCCATGAGCTCGGCCAGTCTTTCCCGGAAGGTCAGGACATACTCCACCACTGACTCTCCCTCGGGAGCGGCCTTCCCCTCCCATTCGTCCCTCATCAGGTCTAGGGGCCCCCTCACCCGCCTTCCATACAACAGTTCGAAAGGTGAAAACCCGGTAGATTCCTGGGGCACCTCCCTGTACGCAAACAGCAGGTGAGGTAAGTACTTGTCCCAATCTTGCGGATGCTGGTTCATAAATGTTTTTAGCATCATCTTCAGCGTCCCGTTGAACCTTTCTACCAGCCCGTTGGACTGGGGGTGATACGCTGAGGCCCAGTTGTGCTGGACCCCACATTTCTGCCATAAGGACCGGAGCAGGGCCGACATGAAGTTGGACCCCTGGTCCGTTAAGACCTCCTTGGGGAACCCCACCCGGCTGAAAATTGTCAGCAGCGCATCTGCCACTGTGTCTGCTTCAATAGAGGACAAGGCCACCGCCTCGGGGTAGCGAGTGGCAAAATCCACCACCACCAGGATGTATTTCTTCCCTGACCGGGTCGTCTTGCTGAGGGGTCCCACTATGTCCATGGCCACCTTCTGGAAAGGTTCTTCTATGATGGGTAAAGGCCTCAATGCCGCTTTCCCCTTGTCCCGGGCCTTCCCCACCCTCTGGCAGGGGTCACAGGATTGGCAGTACTGTCGGACATGGGTAAAGACCCCAGGCCAGTAAAAGTTCTGTAGCAGCCTCTGCCTGGTGCGCCGGATTCCCTGGTGCCCTGCGAGAGGGATGTCATGAGCCAGGTACAACAGCTTGCGACGGAACTTCTGGGGAACCACCAGCTGCCTCCTGATCCCCCATGACTCTACTTCCCCTGGGGGAGCCCATTCTCGGTATAGGAACCCCTTCTCCCACAGGAACCTCTCCTTGCAACCTCTCCTCATGGTCTGTACCGCACTAAGGTCAGCCCGGTCCCGGTGCTTCCGCAAGGAGGGATCTTTCTGTAACTCGGCCTGGAACTCAGCAGCTGGGACAGGAATGGGGACTGGCTCTCTCTTGCTGGCTGGGTCTGAGGCCGCAGCCTCTCTGCACCGTGCCCCTGGGCGTTCCCCGTTCCCTGAGTTAGGGTCCTGCACCTCAGGTCGAGTACCTTCCCCGTTGTCGGGGAGCAGTGCCATTTGCCGACTCTGACTACGAGTCACGACCAGGGCACTCTGGGTGTTACTAGGCCAGTCCTCAAGGTCCCCTCCCATTAACACGTCAGTGGGCAAATATTGGTGTACCCCCACATCCTTGGGGCCCTCCTTGGCCCCCCATTTCAGGTGTACCCTTGCCACGGGTACCTTGAATGGGGTCCCGCCCACGCCCATCAGGGTCAGGTAGGTGTCGGGCACCATCCGATCTGAGGCCACCACCTCGGGCCGGGCCAGCGTCACCTCTGCGCCTGTGTCCCAGTACCCAGTGACCTTCCTCCCATCCACTTCCAGGGAAACAATGCACTCTTTCCGGAGGGGCAGCCCTGCGCCCACCCGGTAAACCAAAAACCCGGAGCCTGGAGCATCCACAGGTGGTATGTTGCCAACCCCCCTTTCCTGGGAATGTAGCCCCTCCTCCAATTGGGTTTTTACCCAGTCCACCCTCTGTGGGTTGGGTCTGCTTGGTCTGTCCCTGAGCTTGGGGCACTGGGCCCGTATGTGACCTCGTTGGCCACAGCGATAGCAGCCCATATCTCGTGGGTCCCCTTGAGTGGGTCGGAGGGACCTGCCGCTGGATGTTCCCCTTTTGGGGGGGTTCTCCATAGGCCCCCTTTGGGAGGTCCCAGGATGACTCTCTCTCTGCGTTGAGGCAGGCCTGCTCCTTCGAGACTCCTTCCTGCCATCCCCTGCCCGACTGTCCACAAATTGGTCAGCCAGCTGGCCTGCGTGCTGTGGGTTCTCCGGCTTCTGGTCCATCAACCACAGCCTCAGGTCGGACGGGCACTGCTCGTACAGGTGCTCCAGTATGAATAGGTCAAGCAGGTCCTCTTTAGTTTGGGCCCCAGCTGTCCACTTGCGGGCATACCCCTGCGCCCGGTTGACCAGTTGTAGGTATGTGACCTCACGGGTTTTACGCTGGCTCCTGAACTTTTTCCGGTACATCTCAGGAGTCAGCCCAAACTCGCGGAGCAGGGCCTGTTTGAACAGTTCGTAGTCCCCTGCCTCCGCCCCTTTCAGTCGGCTGTACACCTCCACGGCTGTGGAGTCCAGTAAGGGGGTGAGAACTGCGATCCTGTCTGCAGGGTCAACCCTGTGCAGCTCGCAGGCATTCTCAAAGGCCGTCAGGAAGGTATCTATGTCCTCCCCCTCCTCACGCCGGGGCAGCAAGTGCTTATCAAAGCTCTTTGTAGGCTTGGGCCCCGCCTCACTCACCGCAGCCGGGGCCTCACTGCTCCTCAGCCGGGCCAGGTCCAGCTCATGTTTACGCTGTTTCTCCTTCTCCTCCCGCTCATGTTTACGCTGGTTCTCCTCATGTTCACGCTGTTTCGCCTTCTCCTCCAGCTCTTGCCTCTTTAACTCGAGCTCCTCCCATTTCAGCTCCCTTTCATATTCCAGCCGCCTCCACTCCACGGATGCCGAGCGTTGCCGGGAGGATCCCCTGCTGGGGGGTGAGCTTCGCCGGGCGGATCCCCTGCTGGCCGGGGGTGTCACGGTGCCCTCGGTATACACTGGGCTCCTCCCCGCCCTTCCCCTACGCCTAGGAAGGGGGGGTCTCGGGAAGCCCTCGTCCGCCAGCTGACCGCTCCCAGCGGGGACAGACACTGGTGCCTGAGCTGCATCTGCTCGGCTGCTTCCCTCAGAGACAGGGCTCCGTTCATTCATGCGGTCTCCCTGCTCCAGCTGGGCAATCAGCTGGTCCTTGCTGAGCCTCCCCGGGCGCAACCCCCTCTGCTTGCACAGCTCCACCAGGTCACACTTGCGCCGCTTGGCATACATCTTCCTGCTGGCCACTCACAGGCCGGGGCGCTCGCCGCTCCCCACGGTTTCCAGGGGGACCCCTAGTGCACCAGCCCTTCGTGAGGTCACCACCTCTCTGCCAGGGTCGAGCTGCAGACTCCTCGCCCCTGGGACCGCTTGCTGCAATCCCCCGGGGGACCCTGTTACTGCAAAGTCCTTCTCACTGGGCACACACTCCCAGGGGTTAATCACCCCTTCGTTTTACTGCTCCCCAGTCACTTACTGCAGGAAGCGCCGTCCACGGGGTGCAGTATGTCCCGCCGCTGCCACCAGTTGTCACGGAGTGTGGGGAGTCCGGCCCTGCACCCCTCTTCCTGGGACCCACAGTGACTTTCAGCCAGCCAGTAAAACAGAAGGTTTATTGGACAACAGGAACACCGGTTACAGCAGAGCTTGCAGGCACAGTCAGGACCCCTCCACCGAGTCCTTCTGGGCTTTCAGGGTGCTTGGATCCTAGCTAGGATACCCTGAATTCCGCCCACACAGCCCCAAGCCCAAACTCAAACTGCTTCCCTCCTGCCACCCCCTTCCTTTGTCCCCTTCCCGGGCAAAGGTGTTGACCTTTCCCCTCCCTTACCTAGCTCAGGTTACAGGCTCTGGCATCGTCCATCCCCTAAAGTCCTCCCCTGCTCTCCCACTCCCCACACAGACAGTCCCTACTCCATCACACTTTCCTCAAATGTTCAAATTTGTTGTTGTAACACAGTGTGTGTACTGTTACCAGGAGTGAAATCCTGGCCTCCCTGAAGTTAATGGCAAAGCTCTCATGTTACCTGCATGCTCTAGAGGCACCCTAATATGGCTGCAGAAAAAGGCCTTAGACTTTACACCTATTGACTTCAATACAGCCAGGATTTCACCCCAGATGTCTAAATCATCATTCCAATACAGTTGAATTGCTTAGCCAGTAATTTAATTGACAGTATCCCTCATCTTCCTGGCCCATTGTTCTCCTTGCATCCATCCACAGACTCTCCATTCCTCATCACCTTAAGCCCAAATTTATTTTCCTTACCTTTAATGCTCTCCATTCTATATTCTTGCCCTGTTATATAGAAGGTTTGTGTTCTAAATTGTGCAGTCAGTGAAAACTAACAAAAGTCTAGGTTGGCCTACTGTATAAAATCACTTATAAAATTAAGCAAAAGTTGGAGACAATCTGGTTAAAAACTAGATGTTTAAGCTAAGAGAATTGATTTAGTGCTTTTGCTGACACAAAATTGCTACAGGAACATATTAAAGGGTTTTGGACTGAGGGGATATGGTCATAATCGGAATCAAGAGAAATACTTTGGATAATTTTTATGAGAGAAGGCTGCACCTATTTCAAGACTGGATTTCTTTGGTTTACTCGACAACTTGATTGGGCCACTGGGCCAAACAGCTAGCTTGTTCAGTGAACAGAATGAGGGAGCAGACTTGCCCATCATGGTTCTTGCCACCCCCAGCATTTGCTGGGACCTCAGTGGTGTGATGATAGATTCTGGTCTTTTATTTTTCTGAGATTGAAAGATTCCCAGACCAGCTCATCCTCTCCACCAGGTTCAGGTGCATCTTAATAAGTGCACGTGATATGAGCCTGGGTTCCAATTATCACCCTTTTCCTAGTGTGTCAATATTTTTAAATTTCCATCCCTTATTTCTCCTCTTTCATATCTTTCACTTTGCTTTAAGAGTCTGGCTTAGCTGGCCAAAACAAATCAATGTTTTGTTACACCACTGTAATGAAAAAGACAAACTATAAACAGTGCTTTCAGTCCTATGCTGGTAATGTTTACCAGTGGCAGATAAGACCATATCAACTGTCTTTAACAATGTTTTCTAACAGCTAGTTTGTAATTGTCTGTAATCTCCCAAAAATCAGTTTGCAAGTGAGAAAGACGCAGACCAAAAGTGCATCTTCTGTTTTTGCTATTTTCTCTTTGTGTTTTGCCTTAAAGGGAACAGGACTGGACCTCAGCAATAGCTTAAGACCACCTGTAACTTTTTATTTTGCTTCCAAAAAGATATTTAACATCTTTTAAAATGAACTGAAGAGCTGGTCCCCCCCCCCAAATAAAGGTTGCACTTTTAAAAGAGAAGGAAAAAACTTGGAAAGTTTCAAATGCTGTAACGGTTTTTGATGCTTTTTTGTTTTTGTTTAACAAAAAGTTAAAAATCATTTACAGTGGTTGTTCAAGGGGAGTAAGCTAGACATGATGTAGAAACAGAAGCCATAATTATTAACAGTTTAATGCTGTAGCAGTGAACAAGGACTTTAGAAGAACACCTTAAGCCTTGTATGGCACAAGATGCTTCCTCTTAATATCAACAGAACAGGACCCTTCAGATATAACTTTAAATTACAGAGTTGACCCCATCTTTGCTGTGTCATTAACAAATACTTTTACCCTTTTCCCACAAGCACCTTTGTGCTTTCCTGTATACTGCTCCCTGTGGTTGGGAAGAACTCCCTGTGAAAATTGGCAAAGCCACCATTTTGTCTGCTTTTAAATCCCTGCTTGAAACCTCCTTTTGCTGTGAGGTTCTGGTTAGGCTGGTGGCTGCTTGCAGTACTGAGAACACTGTCTTGATTTGTTTACGTGTACACATTTTTTCTACTGTAACCTGGTCCCCTTATCTCTCCCATTTTTCTGTTTTGTTCATCTATCATGTTTTGTCTTAATCTTGCTGTGATGATTTGGGGAAAATGTCTATATAACTTGTGAATTCTGTTTGATGCAATGTAGTTGTTATAAAATTGTTGAATTAGGGAATCCCTCTGTGTGAATGTGGACTACTGCAAATATGGACATGGGCTGTAGCACAGTACTTAGCAGACCGGAAACAATGAGGAATTGCTAACCTTAACAGCTGTGCTCTGACCGAACAATGTATATGCTTACAAGGTTAGGTAGAGCTTGGAGAAGCTACTTCCTCCAACTTGACTTTAGTTAGGGGGAATGGGAGAAAGTGGAAAGTGAGTCAGTCCCCAAACCTGACAAAGGGATGGTGTTGGCAAAGTAGGGGTTTAAAAAAGAACCACTGAAGGAACCAAGGGGCTTGGCTTTTGGAGGGACAGGAAACTTTGTACAAGAGGGGAAGAGACAGGGATGCTTTTATAGCATAGGGATTTAGTTTAACTGTTGGACCAAGATCAGAGAAGGCTAGCTGTTCTAGAGAAGTCCCTCATGTTTCTGAAGAGAAGTCATGAGCTGCACGGAAAGGATCCTGGACGTCCCAGAGGGATCTGTCCGAATTCAGAGAAGTCTCCAGAGTGATGAGGGACATGAGACAGGGAAATGTGTGCAAAGATATGTATTCTTTTGTATAGATCTGTATATTCCTTGTGCTATTAAGTAAAGACTAATGGTGTTTTAGAATCCTGTACAAAGTCTGTCTTTGTGTTTGTTGGTTTTTGTTTTCAGGTACCCTTGAAGAGGTAAATTGTAAACCAGAAGAATCACACTTTCAGTGGGATTTTGGGAAACATGCAGGAGCTGCAGGAGATGGCACTAGTTTCAGGGTCTAGATGATTAAGCTATACCCAAGAGGGGTGTCCCTAATGCCAAGAGGGGTGTCAGACACAAGGTTTGCCCCTGGATTGTGTGTCTAGAGCCCCAAAGTTAGAGACGGTGCCTACACTCTGCCTAACCCCAGCAAGCTATGGGCACATTATTTTCAACATTTGGATGGCCTTGCAGCCATAACGAGGGGAGCTCAACACTGATCCCTGATTGGGGCTTCCAGACACTACTCCAATAGAAATAAATTATAATAATTCTTTTCTTTTAGATTTAAATTTAGAAGTATCGTGAAGTTCCCTTTTTCTTTGTCCTTATGTTCTGGCAGTAATTTTTTATTGATTTAAAAACAATGGCTACTAATCTGAGGTAGAGATAAGTAGAATTGTATGTGAACCATACAAACAGTTAGTAAGCATAAATGCTTAAAGATTGTGGGGAAAATGTGCACATATTGTATTTAGGTGTAGCTCAAAGGTGCCTTATCTTCTGATTTGCCATTATGAACAAAACTTTGTTGGTATTAGAAAGATAAATACAACATTAAATCTTTAGGAGAAGGCATCCACATTTGTTTTAAACTATGAATACTTTCATTTCTTTCTGGTACTTTGAAATCTACTGAAACAACTATTCAATGTAAGAGT
Source organism: Gopherus evgoodei (assembly GCF_007399415.2). NCBI lineage: Eukaryota > Metazoa > Chordata > Testudines > Testudinidae > Gopherus > Gopherus evgoodei. Next base: position 112,284,259 of record NC_044322.1, on the reverse strand, counting down.
GAATATTAAATTTACTTCAACCCGAGCAGTATACAATTGTCTTTAAAAGAGCTATTGTATTTTATTTAAAGGAATTAAGTTGAATGAATGAAAACTAAATGTGCCAGTTAGTGAAATAAGATACTATCAGTTCTGTTAAGTAAACAAAAAGAGCTGTTAAATTAATAGAGTTAATCTGCACTGAGTCAAGTGTGGTTAGTGAAATACTGTGATGCTTCACAGAGTAGTGAGGCACCTCACTACCCCTTGTCTTTGGCATGAGGAAGCCTCATCTGTCCCTGCCAAGAGTCAGCTCCCTGATTCCATTGGTCACTGGCAACACAAACACTCTTCTCTTAGGGTATGTCTACATGGCAATTAAAAACCTGTAGATGGCCAGCGCCAACTGACTTGGGCTAGCAGGGCTTGAGCTACTGGGCTGTTTAATTGTGGTGTAGATGTTCCAGCTTGGCCTGGAGCCTGGGCTCTTGGACCCTGTGAGGTGAAAGGCTTCCAGAGCTCAGGCTGCAGCCCGAGCCCAAACATCTACACTGCAATTATACAATCCCTTAGCACAAACCCCATGAGCCTGAGTCAGCTGGCCTGGGCCAGCTGCAGGTGTCTAATTGCAGTGTAGACATACCTTTAGTCTGTGCAGGCTCTTTTGTCCCTCTTCAGATAAGCAATAGGCACATTCTAGCCCCCAACCTCTCCAAGCATCCCCCTGGAATGTCCATCCCTGGTCCACTAGACACTCACAAAATTCACAGATCCGCTATTCCCTGAGGAACAGTGCATCTCAGCTTACCAGTTATGTCTCAGGATCACCTTTCCATTCAACTTACAGCACTTACGTACATTTATAATGAAAACAAGTTTATTTAACAAAGAATAGAGATTCTAGAAAAAGCAAGTAAAATGAATGAGGAGAAATGGTTACGCATAAAATAAAATCATAACATTGTCAACTGTCTGGAGTGGTTCACAGCTGAGACTGCCTGTCTCAGGGCAGACTTCTCAGAAAACAAGGGCAAACACCAAACTGATGGTATATTCTATTAGGTTTCACCAACCCAGTAATAAATATGAACTCCTTGATCACTATACCAGTCTTACTGTGGAGTCACAGACAGTCCCCTTAGACACTCCAGTCTCTCTTGTTACCCAGACAAACTGAACATTGTGGTAAAAGGTAACTTAAACCTCAAATCACACCACATCGGGTTTCTCAGTCCAAAGAGATCAGTCACTTACCCAGATCAATTGGTACTCCAGATCTTACACCAAAGACAATGCTGAAAGCCAATTCTATAGTAAATGAACTATAGGTTTATTAGTTAGGAAAAAAGAATGAGCGTTATTGAGAGGTTAAAATATAATAACAGGCAGATCACAGTTTGTAACTCCAAATGCTGGCAGTGATGTAATATACTGCCAGTTTTTCAAAGGTCTCTCGGGGCTACCCAGGATAACTCTGGGGATCTCCATTTTCTTGTTCAGTTATTCTGCTCTGTTAGAATCCAAACAGTCCAGAGATGATGGATCATTTCTTGAATCCATATTTATAGCTTCTTTACAGAAAAAGCCAGCTGACAGTGTCTATAGCCAGGTGTTTTTTTTAGTTTGATGACAGATAGTGAGGAATACACTCAGTATTTTAGTTACAGGGTTATACACAATTGTAAATGTTTGCTGTTGCATTATAATAGGAATAGATAAGCAGGAACAATACAGATAATGACCCATTAGTTTTCATGAAATTTAAGCATCCGAATACACACTTATACATTGAACAATTACTTTGATGTATCCCAATAGCACGTAAATTAGCCTGAAATCACTCTTAAAGCTAACACTCGCTTTTGATTATACTAACACACAAGTGAACTGGCCTATGATCCTGATCTGACCTGGTTTGCCAGTGTCACAAACATGCTTTCTAGAGCCTAAACTTAGTTAATGAGACTCACCTGTCTCATAAAGGTTAGCTCACCCTAAGTCACTATCTCAGTGTTAAGCAGCCAGATCAGCTGTGATCCTTCATGAGACAAGCCAGCTGGTGACTTGTCTCCTGGGTGAAGAGTACCTGGGTGTACCTCTACTCCAACAGATAAAGTTCCTTCATCCATCATCTTCATTTGTTAAGAGGATAACCCCTGCTGCTTGGTTCCCCCCCACCCCCGGAAAAGAAATCTCCCTTGAAAACTTATCAATCTCTTGATTAGTATTTTGCTCACTTGATTAACAGTTTGCTCAGTCTGTAAATAGGCATTCACTGTGATGTATACAATACTCAATTTACATGTAGCCAGATGGGTAGATAAGCATCTCCAACCTGAAAGAAACATCATCTTCTGGTGACCAGCCCCAACTCAATTACGAGTGCAATTTTCAATATATATTGTGACAGGGTCAGGCCAGATGGCTACAAGAGAGTGGTCAAAGGTAGATACATTAACTCCAGGTTAAGCAGATCCCTTTTCCCTGGGTAAGATAACAGGGACTATTCCAGAACACTCAGGAACTTTCTAGAACTATTTAAGGCAGGCAGGCTAATTAAGACACCTGTAGCCAATTGGGAAGTTACTAGAATTAATTAAGGCTAATCAGGACACCTGATATAAAAAGGCTCTCACCCCAGTTAGTGGTGTGTATGCGTAAGGAGCTGGAAGTGAGAAGACATGCTGCTGGAGGACTGAGGAGTACAAGCGTTAACAGGCATCAGAAGGAAGGTCCTGTGGTGAGGACAAAGAAGGTGTTGGGAGGAGGCGGCCATGGGGAAGTAGCCCAGGGAACTGTAGCTATTCCAGAAGGCACTCTGGACAGTAGCAGTCCACAGGGCCCTGGGCTGGAACCCGGGGTGGAGCGCGGGACCGGGTTCCCCCCAAAACCTCCCAACTCCTGATCCAACGCAGGAAGATCTCTGAGGCTAGCAAAATCCGCCAATAAGCGCAGGACCCACCAAGGTAGAGGAGGAACTTTGTCACAATATACATCATTCCTTATATGTTTTCTGCTCATATATGTCATGATGATTTTGATGATCCAGCTGCCATAGCCTTTCAGCAGAAACCTTACATGACTCCCTTTGATGAACTCTGAAGTACAAACCAGGCCCTGGAGAGCCGTATAACCCTTATGCACCCCTGTGCCTCTGCCTTTCCTCACCAAGAGGACCCTGCATCATAAGGGCCAGATCTTCAGCTCCTAATTGGGCCAGATTGGGCTAAAATGTTTAGGGCCAGATTTTCAAAGTTGTGCACCTGAGAGAGAAAGAATATCATTTATCTATAATGTGTGTAAATCTGTTTTACCATTTTACTTATGTGGGAATCTTTTAATTGTGATAAGTGCTGACACCACCAGTATTGCTTGCCTTTCAAGATTTGGCCCTTTTTATATTTTTGGAAGGAGTTTTCTTTAATTCAGATGTTAGTAAAATATAGCATTGAAGCATCAAGACATTTCTTGCCTGGGTCACTTTTGTTTTCTAATGCATTGATGAAACCATATTGCCTTCTTAAGGATTTTAGCAGAGCAAGAGCTGTCCTAAAAACAGTAATGATACATTAGCAACTTTTTTTACTTGCCATTTGGTGTTACACAGTACTCATCCCATACAAAAAGCTTGAATCTATTTTAAATTTATCTAATGAACTGTTTTCTGAATTTAGTTGTTCAGGGAAACCTTCTGCTGTGAGACTGTATGCCAAGATACATTTTTACACCAGTTCACAACAGATGGCAAAGAGTAGTTTTCTGGCCTATCTAGTTAAGAGGACCCTGTGCCAAGACACAATTGTGCTGATGTGTATACAGATTCTGTTTGACATACAGTCTGTGTCTATATGGAGGGTCAGAGTTTTGGCTTTGTCAGTCAGTATTGGAATGTTTATGGTCAACAAACAAAACATTCTTTAGAAAACTTGCAACTGTGGCAGATCTCCCTCACCCTAACCCTTTAAAATACTGTTGCATATTTTAGTGTCTTAGCCAAAATAAAATAACATCAGCATTGATGTTTGAAAATGCCTTCATATATGATTTATCTTCCTCACATCCACCAATGTGGAAAGATTGACATTCTTGTATTTACAAATCTCAGTTGGAGGAATGGACCCAATGTGACATGAGTGTCCTTATGACAGCACTTTTGTTCCCTCTCCAACTTTTTCAGTCTCTTACCTTAGACCATCACTGTAACATCTAAGACTGAAAAGTGTGTTAGATATGAGCAGGAAGAGGAATGGGGCACAAATGCCCAATGTGCATCATGGCTGTGCATGGCCATCTCATTCCAATTCTCGTGCTATATGCATTGCCAATGAATGGAAAGGAGCAGGAGTACTAAATACACCAGGGCCAGTCACTTTATGTGAAACAGTCTTGATAGATGAGCTAGTTTTTGGAGTAGAGCCAACCAAACTGCAACAGAGAACAGTGGATCTGGGAAAGAAGTGTGTTCCTCTGGCTGTTCCTGTAAACCAGATTTCCCTATCAGATAAAACTCCACCTGGATCTAATTTTTCTTCATAGAAACTTGCAAAGCAAATTTCTTACAGCTACTTCTACCACTATGTTCACATTTATTTATTTATTTTAATCTGTTTCTGTCTGTGCCTGTCTAAACTCTAGTACATCCCATGTAATTTGAAGTGCAAGTTTTATAAAAATACAACTAATAAAGTTTAGAATGGACTTCCTGGGTAATAATACCTCCCTGACCTTCAGTATGTCCTTCATTATGGTCTCCAACATAACTACCCTCCTTCTCCTACTAAATCTATTCCCGCAGGAAAAGTCTGTGAGAACTGACAAATCTTGTCCTAAGGTTCCCCGAATCTCTGTTTAGGAAATAGAGCTGGGAAGCGAATTCCAGAGCTTATGATTCCTTACAAAATAGCCCTGCCACCAGGTCCTTTGTGTTTCAACCAACTGAAGTGCCTCACATGAACACAATTACTATGTTGTCACATAGGAGCAGAAACAGTCACACACGTCAGTAGAGTCTGTACCATTTAGAGCTTTATAGATCAGAACAAACACCATTTTAACAAGGAGACCATCACATGTTGTGCTAGCCATGGATAACAGATGGTTTGCCAGTGTAACCACGTGTTGAGGGTGGGATGGGTTCTTCCAGGAGTGCCACCTGGAACTGGAGTACCACTAAGCCGCCCTGACCCACCGGCCTGGGCTCCCTTTACACTATACTGCTGTGACCACCCTGCACTTTCACCAGCACATATTCAGGTAGGGACACACCCAGCTGCAGTTCCATGCAGATTCTGTGATCAACTCTGCATGGGAAGGCTCCAGCTAAGGAACTTCCCAGCTACTCAGGCACTCACCCTCCTCGAGTGTAAACCCAAAACTATATCATCTTGCGCTGCACAGGGAACTGTACAGCACAAGCTCATTAAATTCGCCCCTTCCCTCAACACACACTGGTTTTAGATTAAGCAGGAACAAGTTTATTAACTACAAAAGATAGATTTTAAGTGATTATAAGGGACAGCAAACATATCAAAGTAGATTACCTAGCAAATAAACAAAACACGCGAAGTAAGCTTAATGTACTACATAGATCTGATATGAATAGAAAATCCTCACCCTAAAGGGATGATAAACAGGCTGCAGATTCTTCAGGGACAAGCTGCACTAGCTTACAGCTTGGACTCCCCAGGTGTTCAATTCACAGCCTAAAAATTGCTTTAGTCTGGGTCCAGCACTTCCCCCAGTTCAGTCTTTGTTCCACGGGTGTTTCCAGGAGTCTCTTTGGGTTGGGAGTCAGTGAAGAGCCACAATGATGTCACTCCCCTGCCTTAAATAGTTTTTGCATATAGTGGGAATCCTTTATTTCAAAGCCTGGTTCCCATGCCAGTCAGTGGAAAAATACTGATGTCCCAAGGTAGAGTCCAGCACCAGGTGACCTGGTCACATGTACTTGTGGTGTCACAGCAGCCATAACTCAGAGGCTATCTGTAGGATTCTCAGGAAGGCTTCCTGGTGGGAGATAAGCTTCTAAGGCCTATTGTTTTCTCCTAATGGATCATTAACCTGAATGGGCCCTTCACAGCCAACCATCTAGAGCCTTTTGCCTAGTGGGCTTTCCCCAGGTTTAAACACATTTGTAATACAGATACACAGTCCTAATATTGCTAACTTCAGATAAAAAAATGATACATGCATACAAAAAGGATAATCATATTTCATAAATCATAACCTTTCCAATGACTTATGTTGCATAAAATACATTATGATTATGTAATAATCATATAATAATATCTATGAAGAATTTGGGGTTCAGTGTCACAGAGGACATTACAGGAGTCCACTCAAGATGACGAAGTTTTGGGTAGCCATGGGAATGCACATACAAATGAAAAGGGTACAACTTTCAAATCAGTTGTAAACAAGCATTCTTTGCAACTGATGCTACTAAATATTCAGAAGTGGCAAGGGATCTAATAAGACTTCTGCTTGCAGCAGCAGAAGCAAACTGCAAACTAACTAAAGGTTGTGATCTAATTTCCACCATTTCTTTTAGTTGATTCCTCCACCCTGTAAGTCTTATCCTTTAGCTGCTCAGAGTATGTTTAAACTATACTTCATCCTGAATGTATTGTCCCAGTGGCCGTTTGTTCAAATCAGCATGTGGAGGTATTACCTTAGAAAACTAGGTTCTTCTAGTGGACTTTTTAAAAAAAAAATTGACTCAGGATAGACTGATTTAAATAGAGGTGATGTAAATAGGCAATTTAAATAACCAAATGGAAAGCCTTGATTTAAATAATTGATTTTTCCATTTGTACTTCAGTTATCTTCTAAAGAGAGGTGCATTCTCATTGGTTGATATAAGAATTAAAACATGTTAATTTACACCTAAATAGTGTTTTTACGCTAGATTTGATACGTCTTTTGCTACCTAGGAAGGTAGCATTTTCTTCACAAATTGTCATCAGAATAGGCCAGTTCTAAATAAATAGTTTAAAACAGTCAACCATGGAATTCCATCACACATCTTGTGGGATAATTAGTTTGGATCCTCCTGCTCTCTTCAGTGAAACTGAAGCAAAATTTTTGTTATCGACTTTTTCAATTTCAGCTACATTTTCCTTTATTCCTGGAGTTGTACTCAAGTCTCTGCCTAAAAAATGCATCAAATGAGCACTGCACCCCCTCTGTTACAACTTTCAAGTTCCCTTTGTTCTTTTCTTCTAGATTTCTTATTTTTGCTACATTGGCAGTATTACCTATCACAAAACTATGCATTTGACATTTGAACTTTTGTTCGCAGTTCGTTATAACTTTTATTGCTACGTCTTTGAAGTATTCTATTGCAGTGGTTTTCAGACTGCAGGTTGTGACCCAGTACTGGATCACGGAATGTAAGGCACTGAGTCGTAGCAGCTCTGGTCAGCACCACCAACTGGGCCATTAAAAGTCCCATCAGCAGTTCTGCCCGGCTAAGGCTGGCTAGTCCCTACCTGTTCTGACACTGTGCTATACCCTGGAAGCCACCAGCAGCAAGACCAGCTCCTAGGTAGGGGGGCCATGGGGCTCCACATGCTGCCCGCACCCTGAGCACCGGCTCTGCACTCCCATTGGCTGGTTCCTGACCAATGGAAACTGGGGGGGAGGGTGCCTGTGGGCAAGAGCCAGGCTGAGCTGCTTGGACGCTTCCACCTAGGAGCTGGACAGGCTGCTGGCTGCTTCCAGGGTGCAGCATGGTCCCTGGTGCCAGGACAGATGGGAAGCCTGCCTTAGCACCCCTGTTGAGCCACTGACCAGGAACCACCCAAGGTAAGCCCGCGCCCCAACTCCATGCCCAATCCTCTGCCCCAGCCCTGAGCCCCCCCAAACCTGGAGCCCCTTCCTGTACCCTAAACCCTTCATCTCTGGCCCCACTCTAGAACCTGCACCCCCAGCCCAGATCCCTGACCCCCTCCCACACCCCAACCCCTTGCCCCATCCCAGAGACCCCTCCCACACCCTGACCCCCTCATTCCTGGCCCCACCCTGCAGTCCTCCATCCTGGACCCAACCTTCTGCCCCAGCCCTGAGTCCCTCCCACACCCCCGGCCCCTCATCCTCAGCTCTGTTTGGTCATGAGTATCAACAATTCTCTTCAACTGGATCGCCAGAAAAAATGTTTGAAAACCACTGTAGGAGCATTTTCTGATGTAGCAATTGTTTCTGTAAAATAGACAATCCCAGCTTCTGCTATCACACAAGCACTAATTACTGGATCATTGTGTACATTGCTCCACCCATCAATTTCTTTCTCATACATTGTATCCAGCAACCTTCCAGCAGTGTCTGCTCTTCTGGGTGGAGGTTTGAAATAACTATATCACGGCAAGCATGGAGCCTGCTCAGCTCAGCTCACTGTCACCGCTGCTGTTGTGTCTTGGGTGCTGCTGGCAGCAGATGGTGCCGTAGGTCTGCAAACCATCATCATTCACCGCTTCCGCTGCAACTCTACTCTCCTGCTGTTGTAAACAAGCTCAGTCTCAATTGAGAAAATGATGACTGAGCTCAATAGAGTAAATGAGTTCAGTCATCCACTGCTTGCACTGCAGCTCTGCTCTCCTGGTGCCATGAATCCATGTCGCAGGTCCTCTCGTCATTCGGTATAAATATCTATTCTTGTGGAATCCATTGTCATCCACCACTTCCACTGCAACTCTGCTCTCCTGCATACGCTATACCACAGCAACCATGGGGCCTGCTCAGCTCACCGCTGCTGTTGTGAGCATTGTAAACACCTCACACGTTATCCTGCAGTATGTGCAGAACCAGAACCTGCAAAAGCAGGTGAGGAGTCAACGGCAGCGCAATCACCATAGTGATGAGGACATGGGCACAGACTTCTCTCAAAGCAAGGGCCTTGGCAATTTGGACATCATGGTGGTAATGGGGCAGGTTCCTGCTGTGGAACGCCAATTCTGGGCCCGGGGAACAAGCATAGACTGGTGGGACCACATAGTGTTGCATAGTGTTGCAGGTCTGAGATGATTCCCAGTGACTGCAAAACTTTTGCATGCATAAGGGCACTTTCATGGAACTTTGTGACTTGCTTTCCCCTACCCTGAAGCGCAAGAATACCAAGATGAGAGCAGCCCTCACAGCTGAGAAGCGAGTGGCAATAGTCCTGTGGATGCTTGTAACGCCAGACAGCTACTGGTCAGTTGGGAATCAATTTGGAGTGGGCAAATCTACTGTGGGGGCTGCTGTGATCCAAGTAGCCAACACAATCACTGAGCTGCTGCTATCAAGGGTAGTGACTCTGAGAAATGTGCAGGTCATAGTGGATGGCTTTGCTGGAATGGTGGTGGGGCGATAGATGGAACACATATCCCCATCTTGGGACCAGACCACCTTGGCAAGGGGCACTTTTCAATGGGGCTGCAAGCATTGGTGGATCACAAGGGACGTTTCACCGACATCGACGTGCGATGTCCGGGAAAGGTACATGACACTCGCATCTTCAGGAACTCTGGTCTGTTTGAACAGCTGCAGGAAGGGACTTACTTCCAAGACCAGAAAATTACTATTGGGGATGTTGAAATGCCTATAGTTATCCTTGGGGACCCAGCCTACCCCTTAATCCCATGGCTCATGAAGCCATACACAGGAACCCTGGACAGTAGTAAGAAGCTGTTCAACTATAGGCTGAGCAAGTGCAGAATGGTGGTAGAATGTGCATTTGGACGTTTAAAAGCGCGCTGGCGCAGTTTACTGAGTTGATTAGACCTCAGAGAAACCAATATTCCCATTATTACTGCTTGCTGTGTGCTCCACAATATCTGTGAGAGAAGGGGGAGACGTTTATGGTGGGGTGGGAGGTTGAGGCAAATCGCTTGGCCACCGATTATGCTCAGCCAGACACCAGGGAGATTAGAAAAGCACAGCAGGGCTCACTGCGCATCAGAGAAGCTTTAAAAGCCAGTTTCATGACTGATCAGGCTACGGTGTAACAGTTCTGTTTGTTTCTCCTTGATGAGAACCTGCCCCCTTGGTTCACTCTATTTCTCTGTAAGCCAACCTCCCTCCTCCCTTCGATCACCGGTTGCAGAGGCAATAAAGTCATTATTGTTTCAAAATCATTCATTCTTTATTAATTCATCACACAAATAGGGAGATAATTGCCAAGGTAGCCTGGGAGGGATGGGAGAGGAGGGAAGCACCGGATGGGGTGGTGGATGAGGGGAGGAGGAAAAGAGAAGGCCACACTGCACTTCAAAATTTATTGAATGCCAGCCTTCTGTTGCTTGAGCAGTCCTCTGGGATGGAGTGGTTGGGTGCCCGGAGCCCCCTCTCCCCCCCTGCGTTCTTGGGTGAGGTGGCTATGGAACTTGGGGAGGAAGGCAGGCGGTTACATGGGGGATGCAGCGGCAGTCTGTGCTCCTGCTGCCTTTCCTGCAGCTCCACCAGACGCCAGAGCATACCAGTTTGATCCCCCAGTAGCCTCAGCATTGCATCCTGCCTCCGCTCATCTCGCTCCCGCCACCTCTCATTTCGCTCGTCCCTCCTGTCCTCGTGTTCATTTTCTGCTCTCCTGGACTCTGACATTGTTTGCCTCCACGCATTCTGCTGAGCTCTTTCAGCGCGGGAGCTGTGTCTGAGCTCAGAGAACATTTAATCGCGAGTGCGGTTTTTTGGCCTTCTTATCTGCGCTAGCCTCTGGGACAGAGATGATGGGGGAGCGCTGAAACATTTGCAGCTGTGGGAGAGGAAAAGGAAGAGTAGTATTTAAAAAGACACATTTTAGAGAACAATGAATAGGCTCTTTCACAGTGAACCAAGCTGTTAACATTACATAGCACATGTGCTTTTGGTACAAGGTTGCTTTTTGCCTCTTACGTTGAGGGCCTGCTGGTTTGGTGTGAGAGATCACACACGCAGGGCCGGGCAACAGATTTCGGCTTGCAGGCAGCCATGGTAAGCCACAGTCTTTCGGCTAACATGACTGAATGGTTTCAAACAGCAGCGCCCTCCTTTCCCATACCAAGCACCCATTGGATTGTCATTTAAAAGGAGGGGCTGTACTGGCTGCGAATGCGTCCCAAGTCTTCACAGCAAATTAATCATTAAACACACTTGCTTTTAAACCATTCATTATATTTACAAAGGTACACTCAGCAGAGGTGCCTTCTCTAGCTTCATGATCTGTGAGCCCGCCTTGGGAGGGTATTCCTGGCTGTTGGGGAGAATGGTTTCTCTGCTTGCATGCTGTGCGATATCCTCCTCCTCATCTTCCTCGTCCCCCAAATCCTCATCCCTCTTGCATGAGACTCCCCTTTTGCAGGTGTCCACAGACAGGGGTGGGGTAATGGTAGGGTCCCCCCTAGAATTGCATGCAGTTCATCATAGAAGCGGCATGCCTGGGCTCTGACCCGGAGCGGCCATTTGCCTCTTTGGTTTTTTTGGTAGGTTTGTCTGAGCTCCTTAATTTTCACCGGTACTGCTGCGGGTCCCTGTTGTAGCCTCTGTCTATCATGACCTTGGAGATCAGATCCAGTGCCTCCTGTTCAGTCCATGCTGGAGCTCTTTTGCAATTCTGGGACTGCATGGTCACCTGTGCTGATGAGCTCGCCACGCTGGCCAAACAGGAAATGAAATTCAAAAGTTCTCAAGGCTTTTGCTGTGTACCTGGCTAGTGCATCTGAGTTGAAAGTGCAGTCCAGAGCGGTCACAATGGAGCACCCTGGGATAGCTCCAGAAGGTCAATACCATCTAATTGCATCCACGCTACCCCAAATTCGACCCAGCGATGTCGATTTCTGTGCTTATCCCCTCATCAGGGAGGAGTACAGAAATGGATTTTAAGAGCCTTTTAAGTTGACAAAAATGGCTTCGTCGTGTGGACAGGTGCAGGGTTAAATCGATCTAACACTGCTAAATTCGACCTAAACTCGTAGCATAGACCTAGGCCTGGTTGCACGTGCTGCTCCTTCTCCCTTGTTACATAACTCTCCTGCCCCTCCCCTATCCATACCCTCAGAAAAAACAAAAGAACTAACAACAATCCAAGACTCCTGCTTGTGTAACTCACATGCCTTTTGCATTGCAGTATTTTATTTGTTTAGTGAGAGAGGGAAGAGGTGGAGAAATTAGTGGATTTCTGTTTGTATCTCTGTACACATGCCAGGAGACAGATCAAGACCATTTACTTCAAGTGCCCAGAATCATCCAGAAGCAAGGCCTGATAGTTACTGGGTAGATTAGTGTTTTTCCATGAGCTAGAGAGAAAGTTTCCATGGTAGTACATGACCTATTGTGGCCTATTTATAAAACTTGACTTCAGAAGTTAGATGATTTTCCCCCCAATTCTTTTTTGAATAGAAAAATAGCCTTTAATTCACAGTTTTTGACAGAAGCTCATGGATTCATCATATTTAATTTTTATTTAAATGTTTTAAGAGATTATAAGTTTAGGCCTTCACACAGTTTTTGTTAAATTCGAATTTCATTTTAAACAGGTTTATTTTTATAAAGAAAAAATATTTAAAAAAATCAATTTAAATAAGAAAATCTGATGTTTAATTTTTTTGAAAAAGTCATTGATTTTTATCCACACTAATTTAACTGAAAACTTGTTATTTTAAGAGTTGATTTTAAATTAAGTGGGAAATTTTATGTGATACACACAAAGGGTATGATTCTTCTTATGTAAATGTTGACAAACAAATGAGTATAAAGTGATAACATTTTCATTTGGAAATATTTTGCACTTACTTGTTTTAGGGCTCAGTAAACACGCCAAGTGTCAAGTAATGGAGATTAGACCCAAAGTGCCAAGCTCAAGGCATGGTTTATGTTCATAATTTTAGAATTCCATCACCTAAGCACAAATAAAGATGTGGTTTGTAGTGTAGTTTAGGCTTTTATCCAATCAGTCCAGACTGGTAGCTCTCAGTCCAGATGGTTATGATAGATATGATACTCCCTCCTTTAATCATGACTAAGGAAGTTTTGACAGAGGACTCTGAATTGAATGAACTAAGGGCAGCAGTGATTGCATATAATTAACATTTTCTCTTGGTCCATCTGGCAGACTGAGCGGAATGAAGGCAGGAAAAACAGTTCAGTACAAATTAAGAGATCTGAATCGTGCAAATCCAATTAACTAACAGGCGGAGCATTTCTATGTTATTCCTACTACTATTTAAAAAAATCTCTTAAACAAAATTTGCATCCAGCACTAAATCTTCCCTATTCTCCCTTTGTGGACTTGCCATCCATTTGGAACTGATGGCACACATTTGCATAGAATTTATACCCCTATTTAACTCTCTCTCTCTCTCTCTCTCCATGCACAGAGTGTTTATCGTGGATAACAGGAGCATAAGTACTAATAGGATTATATCATCAAAACTAGAACCAATGTTAAAACCATGCCTGTAATTTTATAACAAAATAAGCTTTTAACAGAAATGATTTTTACCTGACAGTGAGATGACTATTAGATTAAAAGTTTTTGTTTTCATGATGATAGTTGACGGTATTATTGCCTTTTCAGATACATACAATTATATCTGTTTTTCTAGGAAGGCTTCAAGCACACTTCAGTGAACACTTTTTCAGCAAGGAGGAGTGTGCAGAAGTATGGTTCATTGTTCTCTCATGAGTTCTCCTATCAGCAGTGGCACTTCTTGCTGAAGCTCCCACCGCCAGTGACCAGTGGCTGACCCATCTGCACCTTAGGGCTTCTCTGAGCAACGATGGTACTGACTCCCAGTCCCTTTCCCAGTCTGGCAACCCTCCTGTCTTCCTCATCAAGAGCCTAATCCAAAGCCCATTGAAGTCGGTGGGAGTTTTTCCATTCTCTTCAGCGAGATTTGGATCAGGCCCTCAGGCTCCAGATCACTGATACTCAGAGTAAGGCTCAGGAGCCGCAAGTGGTTCTTGAATGTGTCTCCTGCGGCAGCACATGATATTAAAACACTTGTGATTTAATTATTAATCTATCGGGAGGCTTTTGCTATCTTATTAACCAACTGTAGTTGATAAAATAATTACACTTGGTCAGTACTACAGGAAATGAAACAATGAATTCACACTACTGTTTGGGTAATGCTGATCGCAAATTTGGCTCCTGAACCACTGAAGTTTGAGTATCATTGCTCCAGATCCTCCCCTTCAGTACCTAGTTTCCCTCCCTTCAAACCTCCAGTCAGGTTACTAGCCCCCATCTCTTTATCAGATTTGTCTTATGGTTCCCTTCAGCGCCTACTGGCCTTTGCTCTCCTGCCTATCATTAGTCAGCAGGGTCTTGCTATTTATGTCACTTATTTTGCCACTTTAGGAAAGAGTATGCAGGAAACCATCTCCATTTCCTCTTCCACATGGGCTGTCACTGCTCTAGGCCTGGTTTGTACATGGACCCTCTGCTAGGGAAGAATTTTGAGTTAAATTTGAAGCTGATGACTTCAAACTGCACTAATACAACAAATAAAAATATAATACATACTTATGTTTAATTTAAACAATAATTCAGTACAACATTAGTAATAGACCAGAAGGACTACAAGCTGTATGGTCATTGGGAAGTGAACACTGAAAAGTGGAAAAACAATTTACATTCCTTTATTTTAGAGTGTTCCAATTTATATCATAAATATGCTCCTTTGTCAAAACCAGAAGAAATGCCAGACAACATCTATGTACAAGTTCTAGTTTTATGCAATCTGTGTTTTATTAGTGAATGACCTTATGTTTGATAAGCTTGGCACACTATAAATATGGTCACATTTTTACAGTATAAAAAAGTGTCCATATATGTTCCCATGGTCATACTAAAATAAGGTATATTTATACTAGATTGGACAATTCAACTATATGTAAGTTAAAAATATGTTAAATACTGACGTTTCAGAATAGATTGCTTTAAAATGCCTCAAGAACATAAAGTAACAAATTGGATTAATAATGTTTGCATCCAACAGATTGTACTTTGACAGCTTTTCAGCTGGGCCATGTGTTTTAATTGTTAAATTTCTAAGAAAACTTGGGAACCTGTAGGTTTCCAATGGAGATTATTTTTTGTTTTGAATATAAAAATCTTGATTCTTTGTTTAAGCCTCTCTCTACTTTTCAGTCATGCAAAGGCACATAAATATAAATATCAAAGAGGTGTGCAAGCGACAGTATATCTATTCCTAGAGACAGTAAATCAGAGATGGTGATTGAGCTTTTGTGGGCCTTTCTTGGTTGCATCAATCCATTTGGTATGTTCAGTAAATTATTGTGGGCTAAAATGGCAATTTACTAAAATGAAACAAATTGTAGGTAGTAACATGATTGGCTAGTTTTGTTACTTTATAACTAGTATATAAGTACCGATTACAACTCTTTAATATAATTATGTATAAAAATAGGGCTACATTAACAGTAACAAATCAAAATAGAAAAAAATCACACTTATTAAAAAGCAGTTATTTTGATAATAAGATTAGCAGATGGCAGTCTCTAACTGCACATTTCTTTATTTACAGTACTTATTCTTATGTTTCAATTTTTAAAAAATGCAGTCTTGATTTTTCAAAGCATCATTTTGCATATGGCCGCTTTTATGTAATTGAATATACAAGATTACTCAAAAGCCCTTATTGATCTTAAACCTTGTAAAACTTCTGTTTGAAATTACATTTATTTTTTATTCTTAATACTGTATGTTACCTTTTGACAGCAGTTTTTAATAACAATAAGACATGACATTTAATACATTTCAAAAAAGTGCACAAACATTAACTAGCAAATTCTCACTGCACTCCTCTGTATATGGTATTATCACTTCCGTTTTGTAGATGGAAGAACACAGACCTAGATGTTAAGGGCTGGATTGTCAACTGTGTGCATGTGCACTAAGTCAAATGCATGCCATAACTTCAGATTTTTGTGCACATAAAACGGGGGTTGTGTCCACTGAAATTTACACACACTCAAACACTCACACTTAAAAATCTGACCCTGTGCGATTTGTCCAAGATTGAAACTCCAGGAACTCTTTGGCTCAAGCCACAATCTCACTCATCTGGACTATGATTATTTTATACATAGTGTTACACGGTAAAATAAATGTGCAAAAGATCTGTTCCCCACTGAAAAAGTAAATGTGAGGACAGCCATTAGAGCAATTCAATGTCTATACCTTATAGACAATAAAAAGGATGGAATAAAAATAAATATAATCAAGTCTAGCTAATCTGGCTTTGCTATATTCAGATGTGTTGATGGCAGAAGTACTGAATTAGTTAAACTAATCCTTTAGTTCTAACTGGTCAAGTTGAAATATCTGTAATACAAATAAACACACAGTTGACAGTTTGATATTATCTCACTATATCATATTCAAGTTAAATACGTCAGTGCTATGATTAATAGGGCTGAGTGAAAATTTGTCATCAAAAATGTTTTTAATGGAAATGTGATGTTTTGACTAAACAATTTCTTTTCTTTTTTTTAAGAATATGTAGACTTGTTGTTGAAAAACAGAAAACCCAGAAACTAGAAATTTTGATTTGGAAATGTTGCTGCTGTGACTTATGGGAATTGTAATTTGGGTGTCCAGTGCCCCCTTTCTCCTCCCTGGGCCAGGTGCTCCAGCTGCACTACATGTCCCATAATGCACCACAGCCAGGAGCTCTCGTAATGTACCATGATGACTCAGTAAGAGGGATGTAGTCTGGCCAGGTAGCTCAGCCCATAGAGGAGAATGAATGTGTGAGGCACCCAGAGTAGAACTCCGATGAGGCAACATGACATCATTTCCACATTGAAATGTTCAGTTTTCTACCAAAATTCATAATCACCCACAGAATTCCCCCACCTCCCGAACAGCTGTAATGATTAACTCTGCAGCAGATGTGCAGTTGTATTTAGGAGAAAATTATAGGACCTAAAAATATATATTTAAAAATAAAGAAGCTAAATTTGAATAGTCTTAATTTGAATAGTCCTTTTTTCTTTTTTTTTAAATGTGTAGTAGTCATACTTCTCAGGACTGAAGTATTATTTGCTGGTCGGATGACACTAAATTTTGTCATCTTTTCCTTTCTCTGTTCTTTATTTTCAAGTTCTGATTGTTTCTTTTCTCAGTTTCCTTCTTTAAGTTTAGATTTATTCATTGGAAGGGGAATACATTGAGCTATTGATGAATGGATCACTAGAGCAGGGTACAAAAGTGGAATTTTATTTAAAGACGCATTAGGTGTCATTATCAGGTGACAGATTGAAGTTTCATAGCTCTAGATCCATATCATCACACAGTCTAGTCAGAGGGTATGTTGATGTTGTTAATCATATTAGATGTACTGGATAGTATTACTGCTCTCTAGTGAGCTTAAGTCAAGTCTACACTACATGCTTTCTCTGGAATAGCTGAGTCAGTTGCTGGTGTGATGAGCTGTGATTTGTGACCAAAATAACTGTGCCAGCAAAATGCCCTAGCATAGATGCAACTATGCTGGCAAAACTGCACTTCTGTCAGTATAGCTTATCACACTTTGAATGGGGGCAGTGGCTCAAATTTTACCAGAGAAAGTGCAATTTTGTCTGTATAAGTTGTGTCCACCCTTGGAGCTCTTTGCTGGTATAGTACACTGGTGTAGCTATACTGGCAAAATCTTACAAGTGTAGACCTGGCCTTACTGATCTTTTCCATGCTGCGGTGCTGTCACTGTTCATTGATTACATGCTCCTGCGTTTAAATGCTATTGGACGTATGCTTTATAGGTTTGATTGTCCTCTCTGTCTGAACTCTGCTCAGATGTAGCATGTGGGCGCATTTGGCAGATGGATGCAAGGTGCTGGTTGTAGCTCCCTGATTCAGAGCCACTTAACTTGACATGTTAGGGTAACACAAGGGTAGACTTAACTTATGCCACTTATATAAGGTCCCTTGGCCGATGGAGGATTGGGCATAGTGGAGCTCTGCTTTGCCATGCTGTGCTTCCCAATCTCCCCATCTATAAGATGTTCCTCATAGTGTGCAGGAGGCGATGTAGCTATCTCTACCAGACTTCCACCGACAGAGAGTTCACCTGCAGTTGAGAAATTTGTTACTAGCCTTCTCTGACGTTCTGTTCAGGATACCCAGGACTTCAAGTGACTGCTTTACCACTCTGCCTCAGCAAGTGAGAGCTCTGCTGGAGATTAGACTCTGCGTCAGCTCCCTGCTATCTGTCTGCCTCTCCAGCCAACTCCTTGAGACTCTACCAATCCAATAGGTAGCGTACAGTGAACCCTAGTTCCCGTCTTCCCCCAGAGATGTCTCTGTGCAGTTCCCATTCCCTCTTTCTGGACACTCATGGACATTAAGTTTGCTGCCTCCAAAGAGACAGAGCACTTACCTGTTACTTGTAAGGCTTCTCAACTCCCTTGTTTTTCCCTAATGGGTCTTCCCTGTACAACCTTCTGTCCTCTTCAAAAAAAATTTCCTGTTTCTCCTAAATGGGCAACCCCTGGAGATGATTCTCTTTATGCTTTCTAGGGACAGGTCTGCAATTTCCTGCCTGTTGTCAGCTCTGTCCATTGGGAGAGGCCCCCCCCCCTTCTTCTCTGTGGCGACACACTGCCTCCCTTTGCTAAGCCAGGGCGAGGAACATCCCTTCTCCCCTCAGCTGTTTCTCTGTCTTGACAATTCCTTTCTGAGATTACAGAGCAACATTCCTTTTTGCTATGCATTACTGCATGAATAACCTTACAACAATGTAGTTAGTGCCTTATTACCCACAAGGACTTCTGCTGGAATGCAATCCAACATACCAACATTTAAAATGCCTTCTAGACCTTCCCACTCCAAGTGCACTTTTAGCCAAAGCCACAACGGTTTTAAATTTTTCTTATGCCAGAAGTTCTACATTTTTTCCTAATTAACATGTCAATTTCCCTCACTATGCCCTCTCTAACCAGAGAGATCTGGGTGCCATTGTCTCTCCACTGTAGGGATTCTTTGCCATTCACTTTGGCAACTTTAATAAAGTCAGTAGCAACTTCCAGTGGGTCAGACCTTACAAAATTTGTCAGGAACCCCTCAGGCATCTCTGTGGTTCCTGTGCTTACAATAGCTGCATTAAACTAGGCTGGATGGGCTTAGATTCCCTTTGCCTACATGATCAGTGAAATTACATATGAAAAACTTGCTTGAAACATCCCCCTGTGAAGGGGATCTGTGGATGTGAAAGCCAGGATGTGGTTGGTTCCGGGGAAGTGAGTGTCTGGATTTCCAAGGGGTAAACTTAGGTCCTCCTGTTATGCTAGGCTTCTGTCCTCTTTGTGATGTGCCCTCACTGGATGCTAGCTTGTACATAAGAATCAGCCAAATCAGCTACCTCCTGCATAGACCGCAAGGATTTATTGCAAATCGCCTCTCTGATTTGAGAGAATATGTTCAGGAAATGTTCTCATTCAAAGAGGTCTAATAACTGGTTGTAATTCTCATCTCCTTTCCCCATCTTTTCATCAGACTACGCATCTTCGCAACATATTCTCTGACTCATTTTATCACCTTTTTTGAGGTTTCTAAACCTTAACCTATACATTAATGGAGTATTTTGAAACCTTTGCAAAATACAGGTTTTTAAAATTCAGCATATTTCAAAGACTGTTCAATTTCCATTTCATTAAGTGTTTAATGCTTTGCCCGAGAGCTTTGCAAATATGTGGGGGCTTCCTTGTCCTCCAGGATTTTATGCAATTCACAGAATATTTCAAAAGTACTAGTAACGTATTCTTCGATCCAATCTGATTCTTTGTATGCTGGGCATAGCTGGGAGGTCCTTAGAGAGAGGGGGAATATTTAGGAGCTGTTGGATCTGTCTGTGCTTTTCCCACCAGCTCAGGTTATGCTGCCTTTCCATGCTCTCTTTTTCTTGGGCTTCCCTCTCTTTCAGTTCCATGGTTCATTAATGGGCAGCTGTCTCCACATCCAGGGTTCACTGGTATGCTGCTGCTTACTGTTGTTTTTCTGTCTCCCACTCTCTGGCTCTCGTCTGAGCTTTCCACTTCTGGTGTTCATGCACTGCTATCGCAGCATCTCCTTTAGCTTTCTGTTCCGACTCCAATCTGTTTCTCGTTTCAGACATGTTTCACTATTGCTCATTTTTATGCTTTCTTTTATTTCTTCACCCCAAATAAACAAACAGAAAACAACAACCTGTAATCTTTTCTGACTGTTCCCAGCCTCCTTACTCTGAATCAATTCAAAATTTGATTGACTAGTTCCTGAGGTGTGAACCTCAGTCGGCCAGCAAGCTGCGTGTACATCCTGCTGACTGTCACTGTGATGTTCTGTTCAGGACACACTGATCTGTAAGTCATCATGTTCCTCCTCTTCCTCAGCAAATGAGAGCTTTGCTGGACATTAGACTCTGTCAGCTCCCTGCCACACCAGTACATCCACTTCACCAGCAAAGTCTTTGAGACTCTGCCAGTCGGAACCTTGCCTTGCTGATTATCATAACTCTAGTCCCAGATTTGGACCTTAGCATCCAAAATATGGGGTTTAGCATGAAAACCTTCAAGCTTAGTTACCAGCTTGGACCTGGTACTTGCTGCCACCACCCAAAAAATTAGAGTGTTTTGGGGCACTCTGGTCCCCCTGAAAAACCTTCCCTGGGGACCCCAAGACCCAAATCCCTTGAGTCTCACAACAAAGGGAAATAATCCTTTTTCCCTTCCCCCCTCCAGGTGCTCCTGGAGAGATACACAGACACAAGCTCTGTGAATTCAAACAGAGTGACTCCCCCTCTCCGTTCCCAGTCCTGGAAACAAAAGCACTTTCCTCTTCACCCAGAGGGAATGCAAAATCAGGCTAGCAAATCCAACACACAGAGATCTCCCCCTGATTTCTTCCTCCCACCAATTTCCTGGTGAGTACAGACTCAATTTCCCTGAAATTTCCCAGTAAAGAAAACTTTAACAGGTTTTAAAAAGAAAGCTTTATATAAAAAAGAAAGAAAAATGCATACAAATGGTCTCTCTGTATTAAGGTGACACATACAGGGTTAATTGCTTAAAAGAAATATGAATAAACAGCCTTATTCAAAAAGAATACAAATTAAAGCACTCCTGCACTTATATTCATGCAAATACCAAAGAAAAGAAACCATATAACTTACTATCTGATCTCTTTGTCCTTACACTTAGAAACAGAAGATTAGAAAGCAGAAACTACTTCTCCAAAGCTCAGAGAAAGCAGGCAGACCGACAAAGACCTCAGACACAAAATTCACTCCACCCAAAGTTGAAAAAATCCGGTTTCCTGATTGGTCCTCTGGTCAGGTGCTTCAGGTGAAAGAGACATTAACCCTTAGCTATCTGTTTATGACACTGATAACATACATTGAACCCCAATTCCCGACTTCTCCCCAAGATGTCTTTCTGCAGTGTCTGGTCCTTGTTACTGGACAGTTACAGATATTAAGTTCACTGCCTCCAAAAAGACAGTGTACACACCAGCCTGTTTACTTGTGGGCTCACACTTTACTTCAGTATAACAGCACCAAGATTTTTTTTTATAGTAAACTTCGAATAAGTTCATTACTAAAGAACAGAAATGTAAGTGGTAGTAAGCAAGGTTACAAACAAACCAAAACACACTGTCTAGTGACTAAGCAGTTTTCTCACTTACATCAGGTTGCCAGCTTCTCCAACTCTCCAGGTCAATGGAACTAACGGTCACAGAATGATAGGGTGCTGTTCCCTTTGTTCCCTGAGTGATGGATAACTAGAATATCTTTTTGTGTTCCTGTTGTATTTCCCCAAAGTCCATTCTCTTTGTCTCAAGAGCCAAGAAGGCTTTCTAGGGTGCAGACTGTGTCCCTCGGAGTGCTTACTAAGTTATCTCCTATGCCACTTGTTAGCTTGATGGCTTTGTTTACATTTGTATGTAGATATACTTGCATTATCCTCTGCCTGTATTTAAGACAGACCGATAAATCCACATTCCTGTGTCCAGGGCAGGCTTGGTGATTTTTTTTGGAGGGGGGGGGGTCAGCATGTCACCAGTTTACATATGATACCTTTCATGACATCTTTTAGATACATATTATGACAACAGTATGTTGTGGAAAGTGAGTTTGTCAAGTCTGATATGAGTCACAGTGTAGTGGCCCCTCTGCCAGAGGACACTGAGGGCCCCTTAAAGTTTCACCTTCTTTGGATCTTTTAAGGTCAATTTGCACAGTTAATGTAGCACAAAGTGGTCTTAGTAGACTGGAGAATCAAGAGACAGAGATGCCTTATTGTCCATGACCTTTCAACTTGTGTAGTCATTTACACCTGTACGAAATGAGTCTAAAATGATTGCATAGGTGGAAGGTCCAGGAATCAGGCCTAGCATGTCTATTTTGCATATTGTAAATGAAAACTGTTTTATTTAATTAAAAATATCATTGCTGCTTCCATCTATGGAAGTCTTTTCAATACATCGCCTACTTAAGATTATAAGGGATAGATCTTGGATCTTGCTGGTGCAGAATCCAAGTGGGGGTTTGTCAAAGATGACATCGGAGTTGCTCTAATTTATAATCTGACCATGTCTCTTTTCCCTCAGCTGTGTCCCTGACACATCCCTTATACTATGGAGTACAATGAGTGTGGTGTACAGCTGGCTGTGCTGGTCCTATGTCAAGCGAGAATTCCCCACACTAAAAATAATCCTCAGTTGGCCACTTTCAGTCTGCTTTGTGCTGTGAGAATGGCACAAATCAGATTTAACTGGATCTCAGATCTGATCCTGACACCTAGTCTATATCCCTTAAAGCAAATCCATAAGGTAGAAGGTTGAAGTTGGTTGTTACTGTACACAAGATACAAACTGAAGTGTGTGGTGGTTCCCAGATTCTTCTTTTAGTGAACAATATTGAAGTGATGAAATATTTGTTGTTGGTGGTGATGATTGATGAAGCCCCAGTTCTGATTTAGGTATAGAAATTCATATTTTCATTCAGTCATCTGACGTTATGGCTTATTGCTGCCCTTTGTAGATTGATGCAGTTCTGTCAGTGGAAGGGCAGAATTGGGCCAGTTTCAGATCTGTTACATCATTCTAAATCCAGGCTACCTTCCTTGGTTATAGTGAAGCTACTCTGTGTTTACACTGGTTCAACACAGACTGCATTCTGGCTTCCTAAGTGTAATAAAGTCTGCTGTTTAAATAGCTTGTATAGAGATGGCTTCTTTAGAGTGAACATAAACAGAATTTGTATCCCAAATACTAGGGGCGGGGAGGTTGGTAGCAGAATTGTACACTTTGTTTAACAGGTAAAAACTAAAATTTAGATTTGGTGGTTACATCATCCTATGTTTTGTCTGTATGTATGGTGTGTACAAAATATACATTTGTCTGCAAAATCAATTAGTTGATCTGCATGCACAGATTTGCAGGTGCAGATTGAGGTACTTTTAAATATTTTGTTAAAAGTGTGTTTTTATTTTTCTGTTATAGTTAATTAACTGTTATATAAGCAAAGCTAGGGAGTATCTAAACAGTTAATATTATATTACTGGGTATGGTCTTTATACCTGGATACATCACCTCTTGGCTGCCAATGTGGCAGCTGTCCTAATAAAACTAATTGGTAGTTCATCTGAAATTTGGAGCCTTCCGTGATCAGAGATTTGTCCTTTGAACATTGACTTCGCAGAGAGAAGCCCTAGCATGCCAGATTTGAGAGAACTTTTTCACTTTGAATGCTGTCTTTTTGGCTGAATATACTGCATCAGCACTACTGTCTTGCGATTACTGGATGTTCCGATATACGCCACACTGAAACTGGGAGTGCGTCTATATTTTTTAAAAGAACTATGTCCTTAAGCAAACTTTAGCTGTGGGATGCTGCACTGTTCATGTGTCTCATCAGAGAGTTTGTGACACCTCCTGGTAAATCATAAAAGACAGCAGCAACAAGCCCAAATGTCTCTGGGTTTAATTTTATTTTTTTGAGATTGTTTCAAAGGACTTTTACTGATCACTTGATATTCCCAATCTGAATGGCAGTCCAGGAATACTACAATACCACTACTTGTTAAGCAATTCAGAAAATTTGTAATGATCTGTGCTTAATTATCAAGTGCTGATACAACCCAGGTGCTTTGGGACACTGAACTAAATGTGGTTCTCTGATTATGCTTTTCATAAACGTGGTGCATCATGTCATTTCCCACACTGAGAGCTGTTTTGTAGGACAATGGGTGGAAGATGTGAAATGTTCTCCCCGTCTTTCAGAGAGGTTCTTTGGAAATGCCTTTGAATCAGGGATATGTTCTCAGGGCTGGTCCTAGACCAAATGGCTCCCTGGGAAAGAAGTATTCCCCCTCCCCCCTACACGTACGTTAAGCTATTGAATACCTTTATTTTTATTGCATTTGTAGCCCATTTCATGACTTTGATGCACGATTTGCATGCATGATTTATACCTGTCATATATGATGATAAATTTGCACGCTAGGATCTGTAAATCTATATTTATTCTTGTCATATAAAAGCAAATAAAAAAATCATTTCCTCTAAGCTTATAGAAAATTTTTAATGTTAAGAATAACTGAAATGTATTAAAATCAAGAAATTGAGCTGTGCACCCCGATTGGGTGGACCGTTTTAGGTTGTGTTATAGTAGATGACAGCCTTAGGATGTAGCTTTCAGAAAGTCTGGAGGGTTCCATGAGATTCTACAAAGGAACCTTCTAGGAGGTTAGCGAAAAATGAATCCAAATATGGAATACCTGAAACATTTTACTTCAAACATTCAGTTTTCCCTTTTGTTGCTAACAACAAAACAGCACCACGAGCCCAGCACCCCCAAGCGTGGCACCCCAGGCAATCAGCTGTGTTGCCTGCCCCTAAATCTGGCCCTGTGTGTTCTGCAACTCCTCTAATTAGAGTAGATTTTATTAGTGGTAGTTGGTGGGGATTGGTGCTGGAAGACCCTTCTCTCTACACTGGCATTGTCTTAACTCAAGGTAGGAGGATGTGTATGGTCAGGGAATTCCTTGATTTTTTTTTTAGGGGTCTTTCTATTTTCAAATATCTCTCTAACATATTTTTATAAGAAAGAGATTTTGAAAATAGGAAGACCAAAAAAAGAAGAATATGTAACCCCACACATGGAAATGTCCGATAGTTATAAGTAGGTGTTGGCTGTATGAAAATGAAGAAATATTGAGAGTGAGACCTTCTGGAACATGATCTGGGCAGTCTCTAGTTTTGGGGAGATGATTATAAACTATAACTTCATTTTTCTTTCTTTCTAAGACCTAAATTGTCTCCTCTTTTTAAAACCTTTTTTTCCTTTTAATCAATTTTCAACTGGTGTGACATTTAAAAATAGTGCTACATATTACAATTTTTCTGGTGTTTCTTAGTGTGGAATCCTGAGCATGACCATCATTTTTCTGGTTATTTTGGGGAGAACACCACACCTGTTTATGATGACAGTTGATACGGTGCCTGAAACAGATGCAGCTATGCTGGATACATTTTCATTCTGAGACCTATTGGAAGATAAAGAATTGCTAAGGCTGTTACATTGTTAAAGCAAACAGAGTACCTGGCAAATAATGGCATTTGTTGCTTTGATCTAGAGAGCAAAGGAGATGCAGCAATAGTCTGAATGGCATTAACGAGGTTGTATCCGCTTGGGACTTGTCTTGCCTGGGAAAATGACTGGTGTTTAAAACTGTGCTTACAACGCATATTAATTAACACATTTTCAAACAGCATTTGGATGTAGGGTATGTCTACATTGCAGCATAAACCTGCGTCCTGGGTCATGCATTAGCCAAGCCCATCTCAGAGTCCATGCTGCAGAGCAGCACATGTTCCATATCCAGGATATCTGGATCCACATTGGCACAGCTCCATGTGTTGAGCGCTAGTGCTGCTAGGATTTCTGGGGGCATATCCCGGAATCTCTGGAAGCTCACCAACCGAGATTGTTTGTGGTGTGTTGTGAGAGAACTTTTCAGTCGTTCCCACACCCTGTGTGGAAGTGTTTTTAGTTCATCAACATTTAAGCCAAATTTTAAGTTCTGTACATGCCTCACTTCTGTCCATTCACACCAAGAGACAAGTCATGCCTCTGCTTGCGGGTGAATGGTTCATGCAGTGGAGTAGACAGTCGGTGAGAGACTGAGGCTTTGGGTACACTGGCGCTTTACAGCGCTGCAACTTTCTCGCACAGGGGTGTGAAAAAACACCCCCCGAGCGCTGCAAGATACGGCGCTGTAAAGTGGCAGTGTAAACATTGCCCCAGCGCTGTAAGCTAATCCCCCTCAGGGAGGTGGAGTACCTGCAGCGCTGGGAGAGCTCTCTCCCAGTGCTGGCGCCGTGACCACACTCACACTTCAAAGCGCTGCCGCGGGAGCGCTCCCACGGCAGCGCTGTATGGCTGCAAGTGTAGCCAGTGTAGCCAAGGCCTGAATAGCATTTAAGGAGCACTTCTGATGTAACACAGAGGGCAGAGGGACTCTGTGGAGGGGGAAGGGTTCATTGATGCAAACTAGACAGCCATGATAAATCCTATATAGAAGTATATTCCCCATGTGTCGACTGGCACTTCTGGTGCAGGAAAATTAGCGCAGCACAGTGGGATCACATCATCATGCAGATTTGGGATGACCAGCAGTGGCTCCAGAAAGTCTGCACAAGGAAACAGACCTTCATCGAGTTCTGCAAGGAGCTTTCATTGACCCTCCACAGTGGCGGCTCCAGGCATCAGCGCTCCAAGCGTGTGCCTGGGGCGACAAGCCATGGGGGGCGCCCTGGCACTCCCTGTGAAGGTGGCAGTCAGGCAGCCTTCAGCGGCATGTCTGCAGTAGGTCCGCCAGTCCGCGGATTCGACGGCAATTCGACGGCGTGTACGCTGAAGCCGCAGGACTGGTGGACCTCCCGTAGGCAAGCTGCCGAATCCGCATGACTAGCTGCCTGACCCCCGTGCTTGGGGCAGCAAAAAAGCTAGAGCCACCCCTGACCCTCCAGCACCAGTAGAGTCAAGTGGGGGAGGCTATTCCAGTGCATAAAGCAGTGCCGTTGCCAAGGGCACCATTTGGGGGGTTAGGGGAGGGCTCTAGCTCTGCCCTGAGTTTCACTGGGGAGGTCTACTCACCCTAGCCCCAGATGGAGCTCTTAAATGCAACAGCTTGAGTGTGATATGTGGTGAGTTCGGAAGCTGGGAGCAGCACAGCCTTTGCTGCAGGGAGTTTGTTTATAAACCGAGGCAGGGTGATTAAGATAACAAAAGGGTTGTCATTAAAGTAAATTAAGGATGTTAGATGATCCTGAAAGCACCGCCAGGCACTTCAGTTAAAAAATAGGAAACAAAGGGTAGGAATAAAAGGTGAGAATGGAGAGAGGTAAATAACAGTGTCCCTCAGGGGTCTGTACTGGGACCAGTACTGTTCAACATATTCATAAATGATCTGGAAAAAGGAGTAAACAGTGAGCTGGTAAAATTTGCAGATGATACAAAATTAC
Source organism: Gopherus evgoodei (assembly GCF_007399415.2). Lineage (NCBI taxonomy): Eukaryota > Metazoa > Chordata > Testudines > Testudinidae > Gopherus > Gopherus evgoodei. Next base: position 112,256,796 of record NC_044322.1, on the reverse strand, counting down.
TCAAGATAGTTAAGTCCAAAGCAGATGGCAAAGAGTTACAAAAGAATCTCACAAAACTGGGTGACTGGGCAACACAATGGCAGAAGAAATTCAGTGTTGATAAATGCAAAGTAATGCACTTGGCAAAATATAATCCCAACTATACATACAAAATGAGGGGTCTAAATTAGCTGACCCCATCAAAGAGATCTTGGAGTTATGGTGGATAGCTCTCTGAAAACATCTGTTCAGTGTGCAGTGGCAATTAAAAAAGCTAACAGAATATTGGAAATCATTAGGAAAGGAATAGATAATAAGAGAAAAATATCATATTGCCTCTATATAAATCCATGGTACACTAACATATTGAATAGTGTGTGCAGATTTGGTCACCCCATCCCAAAAAAGATATATTGGATTTGGAAAAGGTACAGAGAAGGGAAACAAATGATTAGGGGTATAGAACACCTTCTGTATGAGGAGAGATTAAAAAGACTGGGACTTTTCAGCTTGGAAAAGAGATGACTAAAGAGAGAGATTATAAAGATCTATGTATAAAATCATGAATGGTGTGGAAAAATTGAATAAGGAAATGTTATTTATTCCTTCACATAACACAAGAACTTTAGAAGTCACCAAATGAAATTAATAGGCAGCATATTTAAAACAAACAAAAATTAGTATTTCTTCACAGTCAACATGTGGAACTCTTTTCCAGGGTATGTTGTGAAGGCCAAAACAATAACAGGGTTCCAATAAGAACTAGATAGATTCATGGAGGATAGGTCCAGCAATGGGTAATAGCCAGGGTGAGCAGGGATCCAAGACCATGTTCTGCATGTCCCTCGCCTCTGTTTGCCAGAAGCTTGGAGTAGGCTACTTGAGTAACTTGATGATTACCTGTTCTGTTAATTCCTCCTGTGCCACCTGGCGCTGGCCACTGTTGGAGACAAGATACTGGGCTAAATGGACCATTGGTCTTACCCTGTAAGGCCATTCTGATATTCTTATATAGAACCCAGATGTATCTGCTCTCCGCTGTTTCCCACTAGACTCCGCTCTCCTCCCAGAGCTGGGATAGAACCCAAATGTCCTGATGGGGTCCCTCTCTCCACAGAGTTAGTAATAAAGTAAGAATATACATTAACATTTTAAACCTAACCAGTGTCCCTTAAGTGACTTGTCACAAGATGTCAGAACATGTTATTAGAGCTGAGTGGGTCTAATATTTATTTAATTTTCTTTCTTTTATAAAGGATTTAGATACAGGGATCCTGTGAGCTAATCGCTAAGTTATCTGCAAAAAAACTAGAGTTTTCAAGTGCCTAAGTAGCCCCAAGAATCACAGTTAAAGTTGTCCCCCCTACCCTCCACCAGAATGTGAAATGGTGCCCCTGGCCGTTGCCTTCTGGAAGCTGGCTATTTCAGATTGCTATAGCTCTGTTGCAAACCAGTTAGTGGTGACAAGTCTTTCAGAGAATGGGATTCTCAAAAAAGCACTGGGTCATTGATGGCACACACGTGCCCAGAGTTTGCCCACCAGAAGGATCCAGCAAATATGTCAGCCGCAAATGTTGTGGTTTCCACCCTTATGTGAAGCTAAACCTATCCCATTGCATGCCCTCTGGCCTTGCAGTACAGGTGCTTGGTCTGCTCCCTGCACTGCATGCCAGTCTGGTGGATATCCAGCTCTGCCAACCTCTTGAGATGCTGTCGTAGAGGTGGATATTTCTGGGGGCTCTCTGTAAAATCATGATCTTGAGTATCAGAGGGGTAGCTGTTAGTCTGGATCTGTAAAAGCAGCAAAGAGTCCTGTGGCACCTTATAGACTAACAGACGTATTGGAGCATAAGCTTTCTTGGATGAATACTCGCTTCGTCGGATGCATGATCTTGAGTGTACTCATGCTAGAAATTAACATGGTGTGCTCCTCTGGCAAGCTAGTAGCATACTTTGGGGTGGGCATCTTTTATACAAAATGGCTAGACAAAGCTAGACAGAACTCAGAAAATGGAGTAATAGAAAATGAAGGGCTAAATGTTGATCAAGAGTATATGAACTGGCAGGTAGCTTCTATATAAGAAGATGCATAAGAAGGGAGTAGGTAAATAGTCTAGAAGATCCAGGTTCACGGAATTGTGGGAATGGAAGTGGAGGACTATCTAAACTAGAGGCCAGGTAAGTGCACTTTTATTACATCAACACTGCAAAGTAGGTGGGTGAGCTGAGGTGGGGTCACAGGTCAGTACACTCTTTGACCCATACCCTATACAAGCCTGCCAGCTGGGATTTTACCTGCACCTAAATGTGCATCTAAGGACTTTTAGTGTGGATGAGAACATCTATGTGCAAAAAAGCACAGCATGACATGTAAATATACCCTTAATGTAGACAAAGACAGAGATGTTTAAAAATTTGTTAGCTAGTTGTGGCAAGCCCTTGTGTCCCTGACGGTTTTAAACATCAAAGTCTATGTCTGCAAATAATCCTTATGTGATGTTTAAAAACATGTTAATTATCATGGGTTAGCTGAGACATTTAAAAACATTCATTTGCCCTGTCTAGACAAGTCTTGGGTGTGGGAAATAGTAAAATGTGCATTTAGCAGGGGGGATAATTGAAAAGAACGGGATGAAGTGGGTTTCAGCAGGTCAGAGGCTATAACTAAACACTTAGAAGTATGGCAGACTGTATCGTGTGTGTATGTGTGTGTATGGATGGATAGATATAGGTTTTAGCATATCATAGACCCTGAAATGGAACAAAACGAATAAATTTATATAGGAAGAAGACAATGTAGGATACATGCATAAATAGCAGCTTTTTTCTACAACAATCCAGCTTGAAATTCTGCAATGCATTTTTTTCTTTCATAATATTCTGAAGAGAGAGAATAGTGTTTCCAGTATACATTTAGTTTCAGACCAATTAATTTTTTTAGAAGATACACTTTTTTTCTTTTCAAAAGAGTATTTGTGAGTGCAATTGAATAAGGGTGTTTTAACAGTACATTGAAATATATGGATTGCCTTGCTTGCTATGTTTTAGAATTGTTGCACCTTCAATTTAACAGATTAGGCTATGCTTCAGTAGACCATTATATTACTCCAGTGTTTCTAACATGGCAGTCTTATAGAAATTATATTGCTACATTATACACGTATGGTTAATTAAATCCAGATAATGACCCCAGCTCATACAATAGTTGTGTGATTAAAGGAGAAGCCATGGAGGGCTGTTTTTTCCCCCTGCATCATTTAAAGAGAGAGAGTAGAAAATGAGAATCAATGTCATATAGTACAGAAGTAGTACAGTATCTCTGCTTTAAACTGAGCTACACTGTTTGCAGTAATAATGCTGATTAATCGAGAGGATTTGTTTATTTTATTGTAATCACTGTATAGAAAAATACAGGATTTACTGTATGGAACTAAATATGGACAACCCAATTGAAGAACAAATGGTGATTATTAAGATAGACACAGAACATGGGTTATTTAATGTCTCTGAAAGTACTGGACATAATAAAAACGTGGGTTTGAAATGTCTGTAGTAAAAAAAATTATTGTCTCTATACGATATACTTTCTTCCTGCACCTTTTGGATAGGAAGCACAATTGAAAACAGTAAAATATAAATGGGTAAGTTAAAAAGAAAAGCGGGTAATCAAATTGAATTTGTGTATAGCAACAAAAAGTATTTATTGGCCCTTTGATCATTTTCTACAGTGGTATAATGAATAATAATGATAGCATGCTTGCTGTTTAATTTGGTGTTTCAGAGCATGCTAAGAAGACCACCCTCCCTCCCCCAGATTTCTATAGTCCTACATGGAAAGTCAAAATTTGAGCATGTCGTTTTATTATGGATTTAACAGCTGTAAATCACAACATTATCATCATTCAGTTTTCCCTTTTTTTTAATTCAGGCAGTTCAAGCCCTATGTGTGAAAGTAGCACCTGCTGTTGAGCTACAGAGAAAAGCTGATGTTTAAGAAAAGCTATTCTCTTTGCATTGGTACCTGTTGAATGTAACTTGTAACTTATTGAATGTAATATGTCACCACTCCTCCACTGCCAAACTCACAATGTAGCTTATTTCCATCAGAAACCAGTGTAAAGTAACCCCAAAGGCACAGACTATTTAAAAAAACAAAAATCAAACCACAAAACACACTATTGCTTTCAGCTGGTTCATGAAAAGAATAAAAAATAATGCAAGCGCACCGGTTGTGCTGTTTTTCACAGAGATGCAATAAATGGACCCAGAGAGAGTGTTTTTAATTGTGAAATAAACTTTCAGTTCTATCTGAGAATTTCTTCATAGCTCTGGATAATTTTTTTTTAAAAAGTAACTAATCATTATCCCAAAAGTATCAATGGCATTAACAGTCCAGGTGCTCTCATACAACTACCCTGTGCTAGCATAGGGTAACCTTCAACAACTTGACAACTATTTACAATATTCCAAGTTATTTCCTGTAATAAATATAGGCAAGAGCGAGGGACAGTGGCAGATGCTGACGTAATTATATCTGCTTATCTTTAGTGAAATGTGCAAGTTTTTAAGGATCATCTCTGGATACAATTACACTGCACACTCCTCATGGCACCATGTGGAGTACATACGCTGAAAGCTCCCCTACCACAGGTATAAATGCAATGTATGTGAGGAGTCGCTGTTTAGATCAGTGGTTCTCAGTCAGAGGTCTGGGGCCCACTGCGGAGCTGCAAGCAGGTTTCAGAGCTCTGCCAAGCAGGACTGGCATTAGACCTGCTGAGGCCCAGGGCAGAAAGCAAAGCCCCACCAACTGGGGCTGAAGCCCAGGGCTCCAAGTCCCGACACCTGGGGCTGAAGCCAGAGCCTGAGCACTTTAGCTTTACAGGGCCTCCCTGTGGCGTAGGGCCTTGGGCAGTTACCCCCTAACACTGGCCCTGGCTTTTATATGCAGAAAAAATGTTGTTGTGGCACAGGTGGGCTGTGGAGTTTGTATAGCATGTTGGGGGGGGGGGGGGCTCAGAAGGAAAAAGGTTGAGAACCCCTGACTTAGATGAGTACCCCTATGTGTATGTGCCCTACATTGCTTTCCACTTGCCCAAGCTGTGCTTCCCCATCCACATTGCTATTTTGAGCAGTGTAGTTTCCTATGGCCTCCCTGCTCTGGGAGTCTTTCACCACTGCTGGAGCCTTTCCCAGTGGTGGGGAAAGTTCCCCAGTGGGGAGCTCCTGACACCTTTCCCCACCTCAGTGAACGACTCTGGCAGCGAGGAGGCAGCAGGTAGCTATTCCCTGCCGACTCTGCACTGTCAGATCCTTTCACTGACTCAGGTCACTACACAATGCAGTGTGCCTGCAGCCTGCTTTTCACTGTGGCATATAGCTACATGTATCCTACATGCTCCTGCAAGAAGTCTGCTGCTCTGTCATTGATGTGACGAGTACTTCCAGCCCGATTATTAAATACTTTGAAGGACAGAGGAACAAGTGCTGCTGTGATGGCAGAGGTGAGCATTATAGTGCATGTACAGCTGGTACTCCCAGACTGAGCCCCATTGTAGTAGACTACAGTTTAATTTTGTTTTTTTGGTAGGTTTGTTACTGTTCTCTGTATAACACAAAAGAAATGAGCTTAAGAACTGATGTGTTACTGTACTAATCTCCAACCCTGGGGTCCTGTTAGCATTTGTATCTGCTCTGAGACAGTAGCAATCGTGGGCTCTAGCTTGGCCCCACATAGCAACAGAAGTTGGGGCCTGGAGCACTATTGTCTCCTGTGAGCCAGCACCTATTTATTATTTTCTCTTCAGACTGTTTGGCTCCTGAATTGGAGAAAGAGCCATTGACTCTCTGTTGGTGTGGAGAGAATACTTAAATTTTATTTACTTGGTGCTATCAGGACTTAAGCATTTGCAAATATTGCATTCCCAGAAATATCATATCATTTGTTAATACAGAGTGAAAGTTATCTGGCAGTTCCACATACCCTTGCACAACACTGAGTGAACCTATACGTAGGGGTGCTGGAACAATTTGTGTAGTGGGGGTGCTGAGAGCCATTGAATCAAACTCTAAACCTGGTATGTATGATCAAAACCACTTCAAGGTGGGGATGCAGCTGCTCCCCCAGCACCCCTTATACCAGCACCTATGCCTATATGTAAATATCTGAAAACCAGGAAATAAAAAGTTAAAATACACATGGATCAGAGCCCTATTTAGAGCCTCAGATGTGCGCAAAAAAGTTATAAGAAACATAAACATTTTGATGTCACATGATTTTGTGGGGGGATGGGGAAACAACTGTGTTTTGACAACTCCTTGCTCAGACAACCACAAATTTGGATCACTCCCCTTACTCTGGATCCCATGAGGCTCTGCAATTTTCAAGACAATCTGTGTAAGCATTTGGATTGTACAGCACTTGGAAAAATCATTTGCTAAACAGTAAATTAGTCTCAACTTTAACTGTCATGGTGTTACCGACCCACTATAATAAACTAAGCTTTATTGCAGCCTTAGTTTCATTAGCTGATTTGTTTATTTGCTTCTTAATGTGGTACTGCTTTTCAGAATTTATTAGTCTGGATTGATTACAGTCTGAGTGAAAGAAAACTTATCTGGTGATAACCTGTGATCCGAACACCCCAGACCTTTGGGATAAGATGCTGATTTGTAGCTGAACCTACCTGAATGTGAGAGAGTTCAGATCCAGATCAGTATTCAGCCTTATGGCTTAGACCCATCACAGTTTATGAAGGCTTTGTTTGCAATGTTAGTTATATTGTAATAAACATTTTGGTGCTCTCAAGTTTCAGCAGTTTTCCTTGTTATCTTTTTGTTCTACAGGGCAGCAAGCTGAAGTTGGTTGTAGCTGATACTCATATTGTTATGCACTGTATCTTTTCTAAATTTGGCTTGCCCACAATCTGAACAGCCCATGCTAATTGCTGCAGTGCACCATTGAAAATCAGGCCAGCTAGCTCTTCTGCCTTGATCCCTAGAACCCCTGAGGTGGTTCTTATTCCCTGAGCAATAGCATCAGCTGTCCTGGATTCCAAGTCTGCTGTGTCAGCAGCTAACATACAAGAATCCAGTTGTAGTTTGTCTTATTACAAAGCCTACTGTAGCCGCTCAACTGAAACAGCCAACAGTTACTTGCCTTCCTGGCCTTTTCGTCTACTTGAAAAGCCCATACTTAGTTTCTCCCCTCTCCAGATATGAAAGCACTAATAAGCAGTGTATTCAAACCGAGGTTCACGTTTCCTCCCAAGGTGTAACCTGTGTTGCTGCTATTGTCTAGCTATGGCTAGGCACATTCCCAATATTGGTAATCCCAAGTACTGAAAAAAAGTGAGTCCTTCCCCGCACCCGCAAATCATGAAGTTGGTTTAAAAACTATGAGATTTAAATAAATTTGGGGTCCTTTGCCTTCTGGCTTTTCAAGCTGTTCTTCTGCAGCCATGAGGGCTGGACAGTGGCTTTTAGTTCAGATAAAAGCTGAGATTCTCATTAAATTACTTGAGTCCAGGAGCTGAGATTTAAAGAAAATATCAAATATTTGCAAGAGTGGTAGCACCGCCATACTCCTCCCCTCTGCAGGCAGCTCAGTTCTGTAGCTCTGCTTACCCCTTCTCTTCTTCCCAGTCCTGGAGCTTTTTAGTCCTTTTTGCTTCCCTTCTAGTCAGGCCCTCTATCTACTTTTCCTTCTAACTTGTGCAGCTGTGCCTGGTGACCCATCCCCAGCCTCCTCTGTAGTCATCCTCTGGCAGAGATAAAACCTGTTATTGCTTCTTCAAGCATGTGTCCTATGGGTGCTCCACTGTGAGATGTGCACATGCCTGTGCACTTTTGATCAGAGACTGCAAAGTGGCCTGTGCAGAACAACAGTTTGTGCTCTGAAAGAGTGGATATAGGCAGGTGTGAGCCTTCTGCAACACAATTTCTTCTCAACCACCTGCAGCTCGAGACAGTCTTTGATGTTAGCTATTTCAGTTTCCTGCCTTTCTTCCACCTTGTGAAAGCCTTTATTCATTCTTTTTGTTTCTTAGTCTATTTTATTTTATTGTATTTTGTGCTCCTGAAGGGAGTCTTTCCCCCTCCTACTTCGGGACCTTTGTGCTGAAACACAGTTTGTTATGCCTAAAACCCCGGGTTTAAGCCCTGTCAGACCTGCCACAGGTCTTTCCCTCATAGTAACACACATCTGAGTTGCCTGCAGTGCTTGAGGGACTCCCATAATCTCTCAAAGTGCAAGGTCTGTCTGAGATTTATGGGGATGTCCAAAAAAGTTAGGGAAGCTAGACTAAAATGCCTCTTAAATGAATGTACCTTAGCTCTGGAGGTTTCCCCTGTTCATTGGCCTCGACATTGCAAGCCTCTTCAGTCACCAGTCCAGCTTTGTCTGTGACCATGGACACACAGACTTCAAAGAGGAAGAAGCACACTTCCCCAACAAAAGAAGTGAAGAAAAGGGGTAGGTTACCCCATAAGACTCACTCACTCTCAGGAGACCTCACATCTCTTAAAGGGTACTGTAGAGGCTCCGACTGGTCCTGAGGTGGTGTTATGGTGTAAGATGACTCTCTACAGACAACCTACTGCAGTGGTACTACCTGATCCTCTGCAGCACTGTGATTCACAGAGGGCTACCATATATCCCTCAGTACCAGCTTCTTACTCATACTCTGAAGTAAGACAGAACCTTGCATCTACCTCGAACCACAGCAATTTCCATCTCACCAGTCCATGATTTCACCTCTGGTACAGACTCAGGTATTGACAATAGGCTCCCTCAGCCCTCTGGCTCGTTCCAGGTTTCTATCAACTGAAGATCTCTTCATTTTGGATATGTCTGAATCTCCATTGCTATGCCTCACCGGTACCATCCAGGCACCAGCCTTCAGCAGTCAGCACTGGTCATGATGCTTGAGGCATCATTGCTTAGCTCAGGCAACTCACTACAGGAATCCATCCCAGTGCCATACCATCCAGCTCCCAGAAGGCCCGTTATTGAGAAGTACCTTGGAGAATCTGCCAGGCACCACAGTCCTAGGGAATATGACTGTTGGGGACCCTTTCCTTATCCACCTCTCAGTATGGTTACTTGGATCCTTGGAGCCAGATTGGTGACCAATATTGTAGGATGCCAAGGAGAGATTACAGGCACCCACCAGTTCTGCCCCATGCCTGGCCACCAATTGTCCATCCCCTGGTACTGTGCACTTCTTTGTTACCAGACAATACACAGCAGGAGACAAAACCACAATCTGAGGAGGTTTAGCCTCTGTCAGTCAAGTGCTCTTCATTTCCAGATGAGGTGGTAATGCCACCACCACCCTCCTATGTTGATGATTTTAAAACATTTCAGGATCTTATGAAGAGGCTGGCAGACTCTATTCAAATCCCACTAGAAGAAGTCCAAGAGTCACAACATTCTTAGTTAGATATTGTGATAGACCCAGGCCACTTGGGCACAGGAGAGTAGTAGAAGGGAGATATACTGGCCACTGGATAAGCAGTTTTCTGTTCCCTGAGTGACCAGAGCAGGGGCTGCTCTAGGCTAATGAGAACACCTGACTCCAATTGACCTGCTAAGAGTCAGGTGAGGCTGTTAAGCACCTGACTCTAATTAATGCCCCTCTGATGCTATAAAAGGACTCACTCCAGTCAGGCCAGAGGGAGCCAGGGAACCAGAGGCGAGTAAGTGCATGCAAGGAACTGGGCGCAAGAGGCGTGCAAGAAGCTGAGAGTGAGTAGGCATACTGCTGGAGGACTGAGAAGTACAAGTGTTATCAGACATCAGGAGGAAGGTCCGGTGTTGAGGATAAAGAAGATGTTGGGAGGAGGCCATGGGGAAGTAGCCAAGGGAGTTGCAGCTGTCGCACAACTGTACCAGGAGGCACTGTATACAGCTGCAGTCCACAGGGCCCTGGGCTGGAACCCAGAGTAGAGGGCGGGCCCAGGTTCCCCCCAAACCTCCCAACTCCTGATCAAACACAGGAGGAATTGACCTGGACTGTAGCTTTTACCAGAGGGAAAGGTCTCTGGGCTGTTTCCCAACCCACAGGGTGAATCTGTGAGGCGAGCAAATCTGCCAATAAGCACAGGACCCACCAAGGTAGAGGAGGAACTTTGTCACAATATCTTGAATATTAATCTGCAAGAGAAGGTTTACTTTACCCATTAAAGAGGCATTACTATCCCCTGCACGTGTACACTGTGTGGCAAATTCAGGCCACAATTCCACCCACTGGTAAGAGATCAGACAAAAAGTACTACAACCCACCAAAGGGAGTGGAACAGTTTTCCTCCCACTATAGACCTAACTGATTAGTGGTAGATGCAGCCAATGAAAGAAGCCTTTAAACTCGGTCTAGACCCTCTCCAGTAGACAAGGAATCCAGGAGCCTGGATGTACAGGACAGAAAGGAGTATTTGTCAGTCGGTCTTCAATTTTGAATTGCTTATTATCAGGCCTTTATGGTGAAATATTAACTTTACCATATGTTCAAAATTTGCACATTTAATTGAACATCTGTCCAAAGACCAGAAAGATCCGTTTCAGTCCATCTTCATGGAGGGGCAGTTGGTCAAAAAAAATCTTCCTCCAAGCTGCTCCAGATCCTGCCAACACAGCCTCCAGATCCATGGCCACGGCAGTGGTCATGAAAAGGCCATTCATCAGGAAAGGATTTGATTCCTAATACTTCCTAATTCCCAAGAGAGACAGAAGATGGAGGCTGATGCTCAACCTCCAGAACTTGAACAACCATGTTCTAGCAGTACACTTCAGAATGGTGACATTAACTTCCATTCCCTCATCCTTGGATTCAGGAGATGGTTCATTGCCCTTGACCTACAAGATGCCTTCCACCCTTCATGTCGCCATCCACCCATTGCACAAGCACTTTCTATGCTTCTGTGTAATAGTAACAGATGACTATCAATATTGAATTATTCCATTTGGACTCTTCATGGCTCCAAGGGCATTTACAAAGCTCCTTTCAGTAGTGACAGTTCGCCTCCATCAAAGGGAGGTCTCAATATTCCCATATTTGGGTGACTAGTTTGTCAGGAGTCAATCACACCAAGAGGTCCAGTCGGCCACAGTCAAGGGGTTAACCTTCTTTCAATTGCTATGACTTTGTGTCAATCACAAAAAAAATCTACACTAACTCCAATACAAAGGATAAACTTCATAGGAGCCATTCTGGACTCCACAAAAGGAAGACACTTTCCACCCTATGCAGCTTAATATTGATACAGCAGTTCAGCCCACAAACAACCATGAGAGCTTGTCTTCAGCTCTTGGGTCACATGTCCACCTCCATGTTCATGACTCTTTCTGCAAGATTACACCTCAGATGTCTCCAGATGTGGTTAAGAACAGTATATATCCCAGAGAGAGACAACCCCTCCAATCGGGTCACAGTGCCTCAAAAGCTGTTGGATTCCCTTATGTGATGGAAGAACCCTCAACGGGTCTGTATGGGAACCCCATTCTTGGATCCCACACCATCAAGGATCATCACAACAGACGCTTGTCTGTTACGATGGGGAGCTCACTTGCAGGGAAATACAGCTCAAGTAAATAGTCTCTGCAAGAGATTGACGCTTCACATCAACATTCTGGATCTTAGAGAGGTGTGATACGCATGCCAGTACTTCTTCCATGACATACAAGGCCACTCTGTCAGAGTAATGCTAGACAATAGGGCAGCGATGTATTACATCGACCACCAAGGCTGAGCAAGAGCCCAGCCCTTATGTGCAGAGTCGTTAAGACTCTGGAACTGCTGTATTTTCCATTGAATAGACATATTGTTCTGTCTATCAGGTCTTCAGAATTCAACTGCAAACTCCCGGAGCAGACAATTCTGGCAAGACCATGAATGGGAACTCAGAGACTCTGTTTTTCGCAGCATCTACCAGACCTGGACTCTACCACAAGTAGATCTCTGCCACCCTAAATAACTCCAAATGTGGCATGTTTTGCTTCAGAGGGAAGTTATGGCCTCAGTTCTCTGGCAGATGTGCTGATAACTCCATGGCATCCTGCTCTGCTTTATGCTTACCCACTGATACCATTAATCCTCAAGACACTTCTCAAGCTATGCACGGAGAGAGCGAGAGCTAGTTTCATATCCTGGCCAAGATAGGTGTAGTACTCAAACCTCATCCACATCTTGGAGGTGGCACCCCGGCGACTACCTAGCACAGATTTATTGATACAGAACTTGGGGTCCCTCATCCACCCCAATCTTTCTTCTCTGAACCTTGGGCTGAATCCTGAATGGCTCTTGACCATGGAATTGACCTATTCAGATGCAGTTCAGTCAGTTCTTTTGTCCAATGGAAAGCCCATGTCTGCAGGACTTAGCTCCAGAAATGGAAATGCTTTCAGTCTTGGTGCTCTCTTCCATCTTCCCAAGATACTGGACTGCCTACTGGAATTAAAAGCCAGAGGTCTATCAGTGAGCTCTATTCTCAGTTTTTGTCCACCCTGTCACAGCCAGATTCCTCAAAGGTCTGCACAATTTGTGTTCTCCTGTCTGGGACCAAGTCCCCAAGGACCTCAACTTGGTTCTTAATGCTCTTAAGGAGAGACCCTTCGAATTAATGGCCGCCTACTCTCTCCTCCACATCTTCTTTAAGACTTCATTCCTGGTTGCTATTGCTTCAGCAAGAAGAATGGGAGAGACTGACCTACCATATTCCAGCACTTGTAGGAATATGTTGTGCAGCACCGAGAGAGACAAATATTCAAAGGAGAGGTTACTTATGTGACAGTAATTTGAGATCTTTTGAAATGTTTTTGTCCCCGTGGGTGCGCTACCCTCCACCCCCCTTTCCCTCTGCTAGGGAGTCTCTGGCTTCATGACTGAAAAGGAACTAAATCTGCCTATATCCCCTTGTTTGGAGCACAAGGTGTGGTTCCGTGCAGATATTGGCCTGCGTGCACTACTTTGCAGTTGCCAATAAAGAGCACATAGGTACACGCACATCCTATAGTGGAGCACCCGCAGGGACAAAAACATCTCAAAGAACTCAAGTTATTGTAAGGTAAGTAACCGCTCCTTTTTTTGCTTGCCCAGATAGAACTTTTACTTGTTCTAGGCATAGGATTTTTCATAGCCTGCTATAAAAATAATTTTAGCAAGTCTAGGTGAATTGGAGATTGAAGAGCATGCAGAGTCAGCTGGGACTCCACAAAGGGATCTTCTGACTCAAACCTCCTTCAGATGTATTTTTCATCATTTATTCCATAATGTATTCTCTGAGAGGGGAAAATACTAAAGGAGAGGAAGGAAATGCAAAGAGAGTGAGGGTTTAATTTTCTTTCATTCATTAGCATTCAGGTTCCACACCATCATGAACGAACACACACACACACACACACACACACACACACACACACACACACACACACACACACACACACACACACCATATTCTGATCCTATTTCAGAACTCTCTCAGCTCTTTAATATTTTATAAAATATTCAGCAATCAGTAGAGAGTAGCTGAGCTTGGTTGTTATATAACCCTTGTAAAATGTTTGGGTTGAGATAAAAGATAAACCACATTTTTTATCATGGGGAATTATGTATTTGTCCCTTCCTTACACCAGAATGTTAGCCTTGACTGCCTTTACTAGCTCATCTTTGCACTTACAAATTTCTTATTTTCTATTGTCGAAGAAAGAACTGCAAAATGATCCGAGTTTAGGGTTGGGAATCTTTTTCTACCACAAACCTGACACCCTTCCCCTGGAGGCTCTTTGCTGTCTTTGTAGGAGCCTCACTTAGAATCCATTATCTTTGTGATGAGATTATTGCCCTCCCCCCCACACAAATACCCTCATATGTGCCTGCCCCTGCTGTATAGCAACAGAGAGGGCAAACAGGAAACATCATTCCTTTTTGCCTTGATGCTTTTAGTGGACACTCTAATGTAATATGATTATGATAAAGTACACTCTGACGAAAAAAGAAGCCTGACTCTCAGGGGTAAGTTTTAAGCCTTAGGAAAATTGGAGCCCAAACAGCAGGCAGACAAGGAATTTTAAAAGCTGATAGCATTTTGTTCCTTTATGCTGGTCAGAAACCTTTCTGAACCCCTTACCTCTTTAAAAAAATATATATATATATATTTGACCAATAATTGTCTTTACTATGTTACTATGACACTAAATTCAATATGTTAAACCCTTACTCTTTAAGAGAAAGCCTAACATGTCGCCATGTCTGCTGTCATTATTTTACCCTCACCTGTATCCTCACGTTTTAGAAATATTTCTGTGAATACACTCTTCTGTCAGCCTTTTGTCTCATGATGTCTTGTAGTCCCTGTGTCACTTCCACATTATTTTAACTGGGATAGCAAGTGAGAAGGCTTTGCTCCAAATGGGCCGGGCCAGTTTGTTTACCTGCCGCATCCGCAGGTTCGGCCGATCGCAGCTCCCACTGGCAGCGGTTCACCGCTGCAGGCCAATGGGGGCTGCGGGAAGCGGTGCAGGGCGAGGGACGTGCAGACTGAGGGATGTGCTGGCCGTGGCTTCCCGCCACCCACATTGGCCTGGAGCTGCGAACTGCGGATAGTGAGAGCCGCGATTGGCTGAACCTGTGGATGCGGCAGGTAAATGAACTGGCCCAGCCCGCCAGGGTGCTGCTTACCTGGTAAGCCACGTGCCAGAGGTTGCCGACCCCTGCTCTACGCTATCCACTACACCACCTGCCTCTTTATTAATCCTTCTGCTTTATTGCACTGTTGCAGATTCCTTTATTTTCTTTCCTTTATATGTGAATTTAGTGTTTTGTGAAAAGGGAGCTAATTGATAGCACTAGATACTGAAGTTCTCTATTCATCCACGCTACTGATAAAACATAGACAGTGCCTTTTTTCCCTCACTGCCCTTCCAGTGTGCCCCAACTCTGATCTAGAGTAGAGAGAGAATAATTACAGCTTCGTGCCCATTTAATCCTTTGTTGTTTTATGATGTGGACACTTGTCCACTGTGAACAGAACTGAACTGAGACCACCAATTATAGACCAGTGTTTCTCAACCTTTTTGATACCAGGAACTGGCTTGCTGCCTTCCTAAACTGTGACAGGGAAATCTCAAGGACCAGCAAGGAGGCTGCCATGGACCAGCGCTGGTCCGGTCATTGAGAAACACTGGTATAGACCAATGAACAGCCGTTATATATTCTAATTGCTTTCAGTCATTACTGCTGTGGATTGAAATTGATCCCTTGACAACCTTTGTGTCAAAGGATAACACATTAATGGAACAAGCTGTATTCAGCTTTCCTAATTTTAATTTTTTTCTATATCTGTATATTTGCTTTTCACAAATATGCTCAGTTGATCTGTGCTGTATACGTAGCACCTATCTTTATTTCCATGGTAGTGAAGTATACAAAAGGTATTATTTGGAATTCTTAGCAAAACTGAAAAGGACACTAACTGATATGGATGAAAGATGTTTGTTTTCCAGCCTGAACTCAGAGACTGATGTAACCTGGGGAAATGAAATAATAAAAAAAAGCATTATCTTAGCAGAAGACAATATTGGAAAGGAAGGAAGATGTTTCCTTTAATTTTAAGTGAGAGAATATTTAATCAAGAAGTAATAATACTTGGCCTTTATATTAATTAAATGAACCACTGAAATATATATAATGGCTTAAACTTTCAAAAATGACTAGTGATTCTGGCTGCCTCCATTTTTCGATGCTCAACTTCAGACACCTTAAGGGGCCTAATTCATTTCACATTGGGCACCCAAAACCATAAGTAATTTTTTAAAATTTATATGTTCATATGAAATCAATGGTGAACAATACTTTGCTACCTTTTGTAAAAAGGTGTGCTTTATTTGTGGAGATTAATTTCCACCCTTGATAATATGGAAGGTTTTTGATAATATTAGAGTAATCCTTTCAAGAACACACCACACTTCTGTATCTCTTACAGGTGGGGAGAGGACATTCATACTTCCGCAGTGTTATAGACCACATCATCTTTCAATAATCTGTAACAAAGTTTTGACTTGGACTAAAAATATTCATAGTAGTATTCATTTAAGTGAATATGTCCTTTCAATTTGAATTTTTGCCTTATGGCTGTTTTAAATATTTGTAATGTATCCACAGCTAGGCACTTCACAAAGTGGTCCAATCACTGCTCCAAAAAAAGTTTGTGGTCTTGAGTATAAACATGACACAATGAGTGAAGTAGAGAGAAACAAGAAGATTGTGGATAGGATTACAAAATTAAGATGATGGATGACTTGGTTAATTCATGTACAGTTCTTGGCAAGTACAATTTATGTACGAGTAGAGTGTAACATCTTGATTTAACTCGTTAAGCTCCTGTACACTTCTGACAGAAGTTAATTTGTGATAAGGCTGGTGGTGGCCAGATGGGTAAATTATGGTTGTTATAGACCTAGTGAGTAGAAAGTAAGAAGGCAAGACCTGATTGTGAGAGGAGGAAATGAAGAGGGTGTCAAGGCTGGTAGTGTTAGTGGAGTAGAGAGAAAGGTGTGTGGGGAAGAATGTGAAATGGTAGAGGCTAGAGATATAAGCATGAGCTAAGTGATTTAGGGCTTTGAAAGCAAGAACAAAAAGTTAATTTTTTTTTCTTTCATTTGGAATTTTGACCATGGTGAAGACAGAGAAGTGAAGGCTACTACCTGTCCTCATACTGCATTAAGGGTACAGAGAAGGCTATGGTCTTCTTTGTAGCAGTCTGTGAGAACCTGGGTGAGAGAGAGACTCCCACACACACAACTTAAGAATGTTTTTATTATCCTTTCACCTCTGCTGACTTTGGTTCAGCTGTTCTCTTAGATGACAAATAAAAAAATATTTTGGTGGTTCACAATAATAGACGGTCAATTTTCATCATTGCAACAGCAGTGTGCCTCCCTGTTCTGTTTCAGGACATATGTTGTTTAATAATCTGGAAAAGGGACTGAGCAGGGACAAACAACAAAATTTACAGTTGACATGAAATTATTTAGGATAGTCAAGTCTACAGAAAGCTGTGAGGAACATCAGAAGTATCAAGTCATCATTTTGGACAGCTTAATGAACTCTCCTTAGTTTGTAGCTGTGGTCCAAAAAGTAAGCAAATATTAAGAGGCACAAGGAATGGAATGGAGAACAGAATGGAAAATATTAAAATGCAGTTATATAATTAATGGTTTATCTGCATCTGGAATACTGTATGCTGGTTATCCCTTATCAAAGATAATATTGTAGAATTGGAGGGATCTTCAGAGAAGCATGATGAGAATAATTAGGGGTCTTAGAAAACACTAATAGGATTATTTATCTTATAAAGAAGACTAATAAAGGCAGGGGCGGCTCCGGGCCCCAGCACGCCAAGCGCATGCTTGGGGCAGCATACTACGAGGGGTGCTCTGCTGGTCGCTGGGAGGGTGGCAGGCGGCTCCGGTGGACCTCCTGCAGGCGTGCCTGCGGAGGGTCCGCTGGTCCCGTTGGTCCAGTGGACCTCCCGCAGGCATGCCTGCGGGAGCTCCACCAAAGTCGCTGGACCAGCGGACCGCGGGACCAGCGGACCCTCCACAGGCACGCCTGCGGGACGTCCACCAGAGCTGCCTGCTGCCCTCCCGGTGACCGGCAGAGCGCCCCCTGCGGCATGCCACCCTGCTTGGGGCAGTGAAATGTCTAGAGCTGCCACTGATAAAAGAGGTTACAAAATAAATATAAAAGTATAAAAAATATTGCAAAAGACAAAATAATGAATGTTATAGAGAAGGTAGATTGGGAGCTTCTGTTCTGCCTGTCTCTTAACACAGAACAAGGGGGCATTCAGTTAAAATGGAAACAGGCAAATTCAAAATCGGTAAAAGGAAATATTTTTTCACACTACACATAATTAGATCAGGAAACTCATTGCCAGAGGCCAAGTAGCTCACAAGATTCAAAGAGCAATTGGACATTTGACATGGATGTTTTCATTGTCAGTTCACAGTTGTATGTGATTACGTAACAAAATCTTCAGGTGAATGCATTGATTAGCTGAATTATAAGCATATTAAAGCATCAAATAATATATCAAACTAATTGCAAGAAGAGCTGAAGTTTTCTGAATCACTGTGTACGCTGTATGTGTGTTACAGAAGTTACCAGTATCTGTCTGAGGAAAAAGTAAATTAGTTATAAATGTTTATAAAAATCTAATATATTAGGTGTAATCTACTTTGTCAGTTAATCTGGATACCACAGGCATCCAGATTAAAGATTAAATTTGGCCTGTTAATGTGCACCCTTAGTATCTTGCTGTGACAGATATGGCAATTTCTTGCAATATCATTGGGAGATCTTACTGTATGGAGTTTATGTAGCATTTTGGGCTAGGGATTGTATGCAATTCCGTGGGGAAGGGGGACTACAGCCTTCCAGGAACCAAGAACAGTGGGATGTGATTAGGCAAATTCACTCAGGTTATAACACCTCAGAAAGGTTCTTCCATCTGGAGAGACTTGCATGTACTGGTTCAAACTGGATTCTCCAGAGACCAATAGACAACAGAAAGGACTCTTGGATAAATAACCTTCTTTCTGATCCCGCAAATGGACAGTACCTGTGGTCCAAGGGGGTCCCAATCCTTAGGGAAGGGTTGAAGGACTGACAGCTGCCAGAGCCCAGGGTTGGAGTTGGAGTGATTGCAGGATAAGTGAAGTGGATAAGCTTATTAGCATGCATGTCAGTTCTTTCATTGATTTAATGTGTTTTCTCTGTAATGCTTTCACCTTAATAATAAATGTGCTTGCTTAGAAAGAGCTGTAAGGTAACTTTTAATTTGGCAATTACATTGTTTTTAGCCTCTGGGGAGAAAGCAAAGCAGGCATGCTGAGGCATTTTGGCTTGTTGGGGAATTAACAGTGTAGGCCTGTTCAGCCTGGAAAACACCCTGTCAGGAGGGAGAGAGGTTACAGAGGGGAGCCGGAAGCCACAGAGTTGTGTGCTCTTGTTGGACTACAGAGGTGGAATGCAGATGCAGTTGCCCTGAACTGTGACACTTGCTACTAAAGGTTTTTAGAACATTTTTAGAACAAAGGGAATATACATTTTAACAACATTGTATTTGTTGTTAGTACAAAGTGACAATTAGATGTAATTCCCACATATGCATTTACATTAAAGTGGGTAGTAAAGCGGAAACAACAGAGATGTTTGCAGTAGAATGTAAAGCAGTTTGTAATTTCCTGGAATTTGTGATACATATAAGAGAATACTGGAAGAAAACTTGCATCACAAATTCCCACTCCTCTGCTGTATTATAGCAGCAAAAAATACAAGACATTTCAGAAAACTCTGAAATTCTGTAAGAACATGAAAAACAAAACATAACAAAAAATAGATGCAGCAAAAGCAGTTACTGAAAAAAAAATTCTATGCAGGACCATAAAAAGATTTGCATGCATGTGTGACAAGAAATCCATTAAGCCCATCTAATGAGATATCCATGCCACAATGTTCTTCTGACTTAATAAAATACATTCCAGTCCAGGGGAAATCTCAAAGGAGCACCTAAACTAGAATAGTGCTTGATAAGTTATTGTTCATTTCCTCCTTCCCCCTCTCATAATGAAAATGTTCAGACATCCAGAATTAATACAAAATTGTGCATGGCAAATAAAGATCCCTGAAAGACTAGAACTGAAAAGAAACGGACTCAGTGCCATTCAGCATGCTAACTGAAAGAGCCAGCATGAATGTCTAAACGGAATTTCAGTGATTGAAGTCTAATGCTGTCTGACACACAAATACCACCATTGCTGTATGTACATATTTCCCTTTTTAAATTAAACTTTGTTCAGAGTCTCAGTCTACAAAGTTATATAATATGTCAAATATAACTAATGTGGTAATTCAGTCAGTCAGTCAGTGGTAGTGGTGTATCTCAATTTAAGCTGAGTTATGTTTCCCTCTTTGCAATATCCATATATCTTTTTTATAGAAATCCTCCTGCTCTGTCACATTGGAAATGAATGTTGAAGCAGACAGTACAACCAGAGACCACTTCCTGCTGAAATAGTAAAAGAAGAGTCAGGAAAAAGTTTAAACATAACATTATAAACCTGTACTGTGTTAGAAAAAAGAGTTCCTTGTGGTGAAAGCACTCTTTGTGAAGTTCCCCAAACAAAGAATGTCAGAAAGAGCAATACAGCTATGAATACAATTTAAAAGCCTCACTCTCAAATGACTTTCTTATGCCTTTGATCTCCTAGCTGACCTTGGGTCATATGGGGGCTTATTCTGTGTATCAGCACAAGGAAGTAAGGGGACATGCGCCAGCTACCCCATCCAAAGAGCAGAAGGGGAAGAAGGCTATACTGAAACACTATATTCCCCCCCCTCATATTATTCACATGGGTGAGAATGGGTGGAGTCTTGGTTCTTCACCATCCCTGCAGCATATCAGGAAGCATAGTTGCACTGTTGCATTGGGCGATATATGCTGCACCGGGAATAGACCGAGTGCAGTTTATTCTCATCCAGAGCAATGGGGAAACCACTCACTACTGATTCTCCTTATTAACAATTAAAATACAGAGGAAATGAAAGATTTATCTGTTTTGCTTTACTTTAAATGTGGAATTCCCCTTCAGTAGGGTTATTCTAAATTTGGTTTTAAATTATAAGTGTTGTCCATATCCTGAGCAGTCTGAAGGGGACAGTCACTGTTGGCATGATGGGTTCAGTAATGGATGTCATAATAGCAGTGTAGACGTTTATGTGATTTACAAGGCTGGCTTCCAAAGTATGTGGTTTGGAAGGGTACCCACCACTTAGCAGCACCCTGTTTCAAATTTGACCGGGCTTCCAGCAAATGCCAGCTGTGACGGTGCTATCTGTGGGAGCCAGCTGAGGTCACTCAATTAGGGTGAACTGCAAACAAAACAGGGCAGACAAACCCCAGAAGCTGGTGGTTATTCCAATACTTAGATTTACCAAGCCAGCACAGAACAGCTTCTACAGTACCTCACAGGTTACTTAGAAGTTCAAACACCGCAGTTCCCTTAAAGTGCCCAGCCTCAGACCTCCGTCCAGACACGCACCTCAATATGATGATGATTATTGAAAATCTTATCTCCTCATATAAAAGAAAAGGTTCTTCCAATCTGAAAGGATCAGTCACATACCCAGGTCCAATTATAACTTAGATCTTACCCAAAATATACACTATTAGCCAATTCTTATTAACTAAACTAAAATTTATTAAAAAAGAAAAGAGAGAGAGTGTTGGCTAAAAGATTAATATACATACAGACTTGAATTTAATTCCTGAGGTTTAGATACACAGCAGAGATGAGCTTGTAGTTGTCAAAAGTCCTTTTAGAAATAGTTCATAGGTTATAAGTTCAATGTCCATATTCAGGGTGGCTCCAGTCAATGACTGGGGATCTCAATCCTTGTGGCTTAAGGTTTCCTCCTCTTGAAACGCAAAGCAGTTCTGAGATGAAGTAGGACTGTGATTCAGGGTTTTTATACATTTCCAGCAGCCTTTTGGCTTGAGAAAACAATAAGCTTAACTTTTCTTCTCCCAAACACCCTGGCAATTAACACAGGGTAATTTATCCATTACACAGTTCAGATACAGGTTACCACAACCTTCAAAGAGACACATAGACAATAATACTATTTCACTCAAGTATCTTCCTAAATGTTAATATTTCCTTTTTGATCTTTGAATTAAAGCCATATCAATAAACAAGCCTTGTTTGCTTACATCACAAGACCTGAGCAAACACCTACCCTTCTACCTCTAACAATGCAGACTTGCATTTCAAAGCTCTACACGTCTGTCACTTCTTAACGTGCATTTAACATGCACGATTTCAGCTTTGTGCAGTTGGGAGAAAGAAAAAAAAAAAAAGGGCAATTCCACCAGCGTGAGATGCGAATCTGTTCCCACTAAAGTATTTTTCAGGGTGGGGGAGGACTTGACAGCAGCAGCATGTCTTTAGGCCTGTGATAAGGTTCTCCCCTATAATAACCCTGGAGGGTTGGCAAAAAAAAAAAAAAAAGTTTAAATAGTGTGTCTGCCCCGGAGTGAGTGTGAGATGGGAGAAGCGAATCTGCTATTCCCACTACAGTACTCCGTCCCCTGTGCCTCTCATACTGTGCACATCGCACCGCGCTGAGACTCTACTGTGCCTGTACTGTTTAAAGAGACAGTACTTATTTTTCGTACTATATAACATGGCCCCTAAACGCAAGGCACCTACTTCATCTGATCCTCAACCGAAGAAACAGTCATGTGTTCCAACACTGGAGGAAAATCTGGCTGTGTTGGACTTATTGAGAGATGGTATGTCCATCGCAAACGTGGTGCGTAAATATGGCTGCAATGAATCTAGCATCCGTGCCATCAAGATTCAAGAGACAGAAATTCATCAAGTCGTGGCATCAAGTGCTCCAGTAACTGCTAAGGTGATGAGCCAAGTGTGTGATAAGACTTTAGTGAAGACGGAAAAGGCTTTAAACTTATGGATGGAAGACATGAACCATAAACGTGTGCCTATCAATGGCAACGTGTTGTGAGAAAAGGCTCTTAGCATCTATGCACTGTTCAAATCTCCCGTGGAAGAGGGACAGCCTTCTGACAAGAAGGAATTCAAAGCCAGCCAAGGTTGGCTTAACAGTTTTAGGAACCGCGTTAACCTCAAAAATGTGCAGACTACTGGTGAAGCTGCATCTGCCAGTGAGGACGCAGCAAAAGCCCCGAACAATTAAAGAAAATTATAGAGGAAAGGGGCTATCTTCCAGAACAAGTTTTTAATGCTGACAAGACTGGGCTCTTCTGGAAAAAAAATGCCCACCTGCACTTACATTCAAAATCAGAAAGACAAGCCCCTGGCTTCAAAGCAGCTAAAGACCGTGTGACTGTGTTGCTTTGTGGCAATGCGGCTGGGCATTTAATAAAGCCAGGCTTGCCCTACAGGGCTGCAAATCCCTGTGCCCTAAAAGGCAAGAACAAAAATCTCCTGCCTGTGTTCTGGCAATCAAATAAAAAGGCTTGGGTGATGGCAGCATTATTTCTGGATTGGTTGCACAAGTGTTTCATTCTGGAGGTCAAGCAGTACCTTGAAGAAAAAAGACTTGACTTTAAAGTAGTGCTGATCATAGACAATGCTCCTGGCCACCCTGCAGGACTCCGGTTTGCACATAATGATATTGAAGTCGTCTTTCTGCCCTCCAATACCACCTCCATCCTCCAACCTCTTGACCAGGGCATCATTAGCTGTTTCAAGGCCACGTCCACGAGGCTTACATTCTCACGTATCCTTACCGCTATGGATGCTGATCCCAATGTTAATGTGATGTAGTGTTGGAAGTCCTTCAACATTGCTGATTGCATCACTTATATTAAACAGGCAATGGATGCAATCAAGCCTGAAACAGTCAATGCATGTTGGCGAAACCTATGGGAAGACTGTGTGAGTGATTTTAAGGATTTCCTGACCATTGATAAAGAAGTGCAACTCGTTGTTCAAGTGGCCAGGCAAGTGGGTGGTGATGGCTTCATCGACATTCTTGAAGAAGAAATTGAGGAATTAATTGAGGGCCATAGAGAAATATTGACTAACAAAGAGTTAGAGGAACTGATAAAATCATCTACAGAAGACGAAGATGATGACAAACAGGAAGAGCCAGCAACTTGGAATCTTCATAAATATTTTGAAGTGTTCCAAGCAGCAAAACACTTGAATGATTTAATTTCTGAATATGATCCCTGTATGGAAAGAAGCCTCAAAATCACACGTAGTATTACAGATGATTTGAGACCATACCAAGAAATGTTCGAGGAGCTCAGGAGACAACAACGGCAGTTGCCAATCACCATGTTTTTAAAGAAAAAACAGCCAGCAGCAGCAGAGCCTACTCAATCAACTTCTCGAGCTGAACCAGAGTCAACCACATCGTCTACGACTCGCTCTCTGTCACCCAAGCCTGGCCCATCATCTCCTGGATCAACATCAAGCCCTGATGACTCAATAATAGTGTTGTCAGGGGAAGCAGAACACTAATCATTGGAGTGTGTACAGTACAAGACTAGCAAGAATATCCAGGATGACTGGTGACTGTTCAGGTTTACAGTACTGCACTGTATTGTACTGTTTTCATTTTTTATTCTTTCATTCTTCTGTCTCTGTTATGTTATTAAAATACTGTAAAATTATATTTTGCATATGTAGTCTTTATTATATACTGTACTGTACATTGCTGTATACAATACATAGTACTGTACAGGGTTGTATACACAAAATTGTACTTTAAGGGTGATTTAAGGGATTTTCAAGGGTCATTTTGACTATACACAGTTTTTGCTTTACGCGCTGACTGCGGAACGTAACCCCAGCGTAAGATGCTACAGACCTGTATTCATTTACATATCTTCCTAACCAGTTTCTAAAGTTCAGCCATGGGTCAGGTTGGTCTGTGAGTTAATTAACTCTTTCTGGCCCTGTCATCCTTCAATGAGATATTAGATCAGACTCATAACGTCACACCAGCTATGTAAGGTGTAGAAGTGTGGACATTTATTTGACATCTCTGCTTTTCAGTTTAACTTTCTTGCCCTTAGCAACTACTCCAGAAAGCAGAACATCTGCCAGGCACTATATCAAGACAGAAAATAATGTATTGCTTTTCTATGACTTTTTAATCTCCATCAGCAGACATTGCTTCTGTTTTAGCATCTGCAAATAAGAATCATATTTTAATGAATTATTCATGCCTAATATTTGTCCCACATTAATCTTTGCCAGTAATTAGTCTGGGCCCAATCCTTCCACCCCCACTCATGTTGTATAGTATCCACAGAATAAACAATCTTAGTCAACACGAGTAAGAGTAACTGAACCAGAACTTCTACTGTTAAACCGCTATTTAATTACTTCTGAGTGACAGCTTAAGATAAATTCACATATTTCAGATTTTCTGTTTTAAGAGGAGAGAACAATGAATCTTGGGGGCGGGGAGAGAGTTAAGAAAGGAAGGGGAAGCATATCAGTCTATGAATTTGAACTTTTCAGCTATTACAAAAAGAAAGAGAAAGTGGAGTACACAGCACTAAATAGCATCCTTATCCGTTCTTTAATTCTCTGGTTGCAGTTGCAAGTGTTACAGAACAGATACAGGAATGAGCAATTCCAGTGCACTGCCAGCTGCAGTATCTCTGCTGCCTTCCATGTGAGAATGGCTTCTGACAATGGATAGTTTGTAGAATAATAAGCAGAATATCTTAACAGGGATCTTTATACACTGGGGACTCGAATTTTTGCGTGTGTGAAATCTCTGTTATGTTCAAATTGATTTTGTGTGTGTGTGTGAGAGAGAGAGAATGAGTGAGAGATTTTCTGTATAATTCTTAGTAACCTATTGGGTTGACTTCCTCTGTTCCTTCATGACCATTCATCTTGAGATTAGGCATCTCTACAGGAGCTCTTTGTGGCAGGTACTATCTCTGGCCTATTTTTATTTTTATTTTATTTTTTCATTTAGTAAAAGTAATTTCGCAGTGGAAAGGTGGGAAGGAGATAAATACTTCCAACGTGAAAAAAAAAGTGTCTGTGAGGCAAACAACTATTGTTATAGACTTTTGATAGTAATGTACAAGTAATTTCTGATGGCACACACATTTTTATTGTTAATCGAAAGAATTAATTTAGATCTGGCATATAATGGATCAAGAAAGTTTACAAATAATTGTTTGAATATCAGTCACAGAAAGTCTTTCATCTTTTTCTTGCTTAGTTCTTTTGTAGTGTAGTTATCTTAAAGTCGGGGACTGGCTGATTTAGGTCTTCTCTTCTCCTCCCCACCCCTCTCCCAGATGATTTGCTGCTGGTTGTTTGCTGTTTATTTGTTGCAGAGTA
This sequence comes from Gopherus evgoodei, assembly GCF_007399415.2. Classification (NCBI taxonomy): domain Eukaryota; kingdom Metazoa; phylum Chordata; order Testudines; family Testudinidae; genus Gopherus; species Gopherus evgoodei. The sequence goes on along the minus strand of NC_044322.1, from coordinate 112,230,893 downwards.
GAGCATGAATGAATTATCATTAAACATCTTCATGTTGTTTAAGAGAAATGGTCTCTTCCAAAGTCCAAATTCTGTCCCCAGAATTGAAGTCAGTGGGAACTGTAAATGTGCTTCTGAGGGCAAAACTAGCCCTAACATTTCTACTTAGAGAGTAGTGTATTCCTTCCCTCTACCCGTTAGAAACAAAATGCTTTGAACCTAACTTTATGCATAATAATTGTATTTGCTTAAGATTTTTACTGAAGTGGCAGATATTTTTTTCAAATGTAATTGAGAGAATTGCAGGCTAAATGCAACAGACTTTACGGACACACGAGGCCTGATTCTCACTGAAATAAACGATGTTTCCCTGGAGTAAAACCGGCGTGACAGACTGGAGAATCAGGATGACTGTCCAAAAGGCATTAAATGCACAGAATTGTTTGTGGCTCACATGAGTATTTTGGCCTCTGTGCAGAGTGCTTCTCATGAAGTATTTCAGAGTAGCATCCGTGTTAATCTGTATCCGCAAAAAGAACAGGAAATAGTGAACAGCAGACAACAAAACTAGACATGCATCTGAGGAAGTGGGTATTCACCCACGAAAGCTCATGCTCCAAAACGTCTGTTAGTCTATAAGGTGCCACAGGATTCCTTGCTGCTTTTACAGATCCAGACTAACACGGCTACCCTCTGATACTTGACAACAAAACTAGAGAGATTAGCTGACATGAAATTTCTAAAAACTTGCCCTTTGTTGTTGTAGGAAGGACAACAGCAAGACTACCAGAATAATAGAGCTAACAGAAATTGCTCACATTTCTTCAGCTCAGACTCTTTTTAAAGATTAGCCTATGCTGCTTTCCTTTTTTTTAAAATTTCAGATTTTTGTTACTAAGCATTGCCAAAGATTACTTCGCAGGGTGATCTGACACACTGAGGGAGCAGAGTGCCTGATACCAAAATACTAACAGATTTGAGGTCTCAAGAGACAAGTCTCAGGAAATAACTCATTTGTTCAGGTATTCAGAGCAAATATTTATAAATTTCTTCAGAAATGATTCCTACTATAGGAAGCCAAAAAAACAAATGCAACTACTATGGATGTGCTGAGGCTGATTACAGAGATAATTAAAGATGGGCTCAGAGCTGGCCTTACCATGAGGCGAACTGAGGCGACTGCCTCAGGTGCCAGACTAAGGGGGGGTGGGTGCCACTAGGACCCAGAGTGTAGAAAATTGTGTCTGCTGCTGGTGCATATGTATTCTCTCTGCCCTCGATGCACAGAGATGACGGAGTGCTGTGCTGGAGGAAGACATAACAGGCAGGCAGGAGAAAAGGTGAGAGGGAATAACACAAAGCAGCAGGAGCTGCAGGGAGAGAGAGGAGGAGGAGCCTCTTATGTACGTCTCTAGCACCCTCAGGAGCCTGGACTGATTAATACCAGCTCCTCAGGGAGCTTCCTGTTTCCTGCTGCTTCCCTGAACCCACTTGAGGAAAACAGGCAGTCCGCTGAAGTAGTAGGAGCCAGTTAGGCCCTTAAGATGCTGATATCTTCCCTCACTCAGGCCCTGCTACCAACCTGCTTATTTGTCCCCTTCAGTTGAGTGTTGAAAGCCACTATAGCTGGCACAGAACAGCAGTCATGAGTGAAAGAAGAAAACACCCCTCAGGGGCAGCATTCAGAAAAAGAAAGCAAGCAAAGGAAGCTTTTCTATCTAAACAGGAAAGAGCTCTCTTGAGATACATAGACACAAATGTTCATGGTGAGCCTTCCAGCCCCAGTGAGGACGTGAGTGGTGAGGAGATGCCTGATCTTCCAGTTAGTCAGAGTGCAGGTGACCTGGCAGCTACTGCAGCATTAATATCTCCAACTCAAATGGATGTAACCATGCACATTCCTGAAGAAGAATGTAGATCAGAGAAGAGTGTGGTGGAGGCACGAGAAACAGCTGCTGCTGAGTTTAGTTCCTTAAGTCTAGATGATCCAGGATCATGGACCCACTTGAGCAGTAACCTGAGGGACTTCCTTGTACTGCATGGGCCACACCAAGTGAAAAACTTCATGTTCCCCAAAGACAATGAAAATAGAAGTTTTCATCCAGCACATTACTGGCATGAAATCCCCAATGGTGACCAAGTGGAGAGGCCATGGCTTATGTACTCAAAAACCCAGAATGCTGCATACTGTTTTTGTTGCAAACTCTTCCAGTCTAATGTTGCAGTCACACTGGGTTCTACAGGAACAAAGGACTGGAAAAACCTGTCTAGAAATCTGGCATGCCATGAGAAGGCAGCAAATCACCAGAGAGCATTCCATAGGTGGAAAGAGCTTGAGATGAGACTAAGGTTAAAGGCCACCATAGATGATCAGCATCAAGAGAAGATTGCATCAGAGTCTCTTTACTGGCAAAATGTTCTGAAATGGCTCATTGCCATTATGAGAATGCTTGCTGCCTAAAACCTAGCACTGTGTGGCACTTCAGATCAGCTGTATGTGCCAAACAGTGGAAACTTCCTTAAAATTGTGGAACTGATAGCTGAGTTTTATGCTGTACTTCAGGAGCATCTAAGAAGAGTCACCATCCAAGAAATGTACATACACCACTACCTTGGAAAAACATTTCAAAATGAAATCATATAGTTACTGGCAACAAAAGCCAAACGGAAGATTGTGGCAGATCTGAAGTCAGTAAGATATTACTCTGTTATTCTGGACTGCACACCTGACATCAGCCATATGGAACAAATGACTTTGGTGCATTTTGTAACAACAACAGAACCTAGTGAAAATGTCCCTACAATGGTGACTATCAGAGAGAATTTTCTAGAATTTATTGACATTGATGATACTACTGGAGCTTGTGTGACAAATGTGCTTCTTAAAAAGTTGGAAGATACGGAAATTGCGATAGCTGACATGAGAGGTCAGGGCTACGATAATGGTGCCAACATAAGAGGAAAGAACAGAGAAGTGCAGACACGGATCTGAAAGTTAAACCCTTGAGCTTTTTTTTCCCATACAGTTCTCATTTGTTGAACTTGGTGGTCAGTGATGCAGCACCAGCTTCTAGTGAGGCTGCTGAATTTTTTAAGGTAATTCAAAGCATCTATGTATTTTTCTCTGTATCAACTCATTGATGGCAAATTTTGAAGCAACATCTGGGAACTTCCTCTCTGACACTGAAACCACTGAGTGCCACATGATGGGAAAGTCGAGTGGAGGTGATAAAGCCTATCAAACACCAAATTGTGAAGATAGATGATGCCATAGTTGCCATTATGGAGGATAATGCTATGACAGGAACTGTTCATGGGAGAACAGTAGCAGAGGGAAATGGAACTTCAAATTTCTGTGTGGCTAGTGTTGTGGCATGACATACTGTTTGAAATAAATGTTGTAAGTAAGAGACTCCAAGGTGTTGACCTTGATATATCTGGAGCAATGGAACAATTGGACAGAGCAAAGTCATACCTACAGTCTTACTGGTCAGATGAGGGATTTCAAAATGTTCTGAAGAGTGCACAGAAGTTGGCAGAGGAACTTCACACTGAAGCTATTTTCCCACAAGAGTAACTGAAGAAGAAGACATTTTGATTACGAGGCATGGGAGAATCCCATAAGGACCTCAAACAACAATTCAAAGTTGAATTCTTTAACTAGGTGCTATATTGTACAATACAGTCAGTTGAAGAACATTTCATGCAACTCAAGGAACACAGCAGTATATTTGGGATGTTATATGATATTCCAAAACTCCTCACTGTACCTGAAGAAGACCTACACCGGCAATGCAGGGTACTAGAGACAGTGTTGACACTTGATGACATGCATGATATTGATGCGAGTGATTAAGGTGATGAACTGAAAGCCCTTTCAAGATACATTTCAGCAGGATCAACTCCAAAGGCTGTTCTGAAATATATGTGTACAAATAAGATGGCCACCCTCGTTCCAAATGCTTTTATTGCTCTGCACACTTCCTGTAACATTTGCCAGTGGAGAATGCAACTTCTCTAAGCTGAAGTTCATAAAAACACATCTATGCTCCACAATGATACAAGAGAGGCTGGATGGCCTTGCAACTGTCTCAATAGAGCATGAGCTGGCCCAGACTGTGGACCTTCAGGAAGCAGTTCATATCTTTGCAACCAAGAAGGCACGGAAAGCACCACTTTGATTATTCAAACAGATAAAAATGCCAGTGTTTACTATGCAGACAAGAAAAGTTACATTTGCTGTTCAGGGGGTTGAAAGTTACTTAAAATTTTTGAGCAAGGCATTTTAAGTTGTTAGTTCTCCTTTATTAGGGTAGGTAGCAGAGCAGTACCATGAGAGGAGTAGAACAGGAAGAAGGCAGAACTGAGACCTTTCAAAGTTTTGGCCCAAGCAAGGGAGCATGGGGGTGTCATTCGAGCTCCCTGCCTCAGGTGCCAAAATGTTGTGGACCGGCCCTGGATGGGCTGGAGAAAAGACTGGGAATAAACATTTATGGACTGAACATTTTACAAGATCTAGTTTACAAATAAATAAATAAATAATGAAATCAGATGCTATAATAATCATTATGTGTAAAAAGAAGATGTGGATTGTAAAGTCTTTGTTTAGAAATAATCCAGTAGTTTTTCTGCCTGAATACATTTGCCCTGTAGTATATCAGAAAAGAGACTCAGCAGTTGGAAGGGTGTATGTTATTGAAAATAATCTTCGCCATAGGTCTCCCAGGAAAGTCTGATTACTACAGGTGGAAATTCTATTCAGCAAATAATTTTTCTCCATGGAAAATTTTGATGAATATTTAAAAAGTTTAATTAAAGAAACAAAACAGTGAGAATTTTGGTTGTCGGATGAATACCAGAAAAAAATTTGGTTTTGGGGTTCTTGGTTTTTCAATGAAAAGTTTAAATTTTCTGTGGAAAGCAGACACTTTCAGTTAAATTTCCATTTAACTGAAAACAGTTTCCAATTAAAAATAGTTTTGATAGAAAAATTTTAACCAGTTACTAGTTTTTGACTGGTGTAATTACATTAATTTCAATGGGTTTGCCTCTGACTAACTCCAGTGCAAGTGCAAGCAGAATCAGCCTCAATGTAATGTAAAACGTATTCCACAAAAACAATAGAGGTATGAATAGCTGTGATGTATTCAATGATCACAGCACACTTTCAGCCTGTGTGTAAACACACTTGCACCAAAACAATACAAGTGCCAATTTAAACCAATGTAGTGATTTTGATACAAGTTTGTGTGTAGACATTCCTAGTTTAAAAGAAGTATAAAAGTGTCTGAAGTCCATTTACCTTACCTAAATTTGTACTAAATCACTTTAAGAAACACATTTATTTAAATCAGTGTAAATTGGTCTGTAAACAATCTTATTTTGGTTTGAGTGGTTTATCAATCCTGTGAAAAACAGATTAAGATAACCCCAAACAAACCACTCTTAAACTGAAAGAAGATTGTCTACAGAACAACCTGCTTTAATTAAATCTGTTAAAAACACAAGTTTAATTAAATTGGTGCAAGTTTGTGTGCAAACTGGGCCTTTTTCTCTTTCATTGATAAGCCTGTGGGAAGTGTCATACTTATTTTCATTTCTGTTGTTCCTTAATTTTATACAGTTTTTGACTAGCAAAAAATAATATAATAAATGCTTTATAGTTAGATAACACCTTTTGTCCGTAAACAGGGCTGGCTCCAGGTTTTCTGCTGCCCCAAGAGGTGAAAAAAAAAAGCCGGTCGGCAGCACTTCAGCGGCAGCTCAATTGCGCCATTCCATTCTTTAGCGGCAGTTCAGCAGCAGCTCAAAGAGAAAGAGAGGGACTGAGGGACCCACTGCCGAATTCCCGCCGAAGATCTGGACATGCTGCCCCAATAGCGGATGGAGTGCCACCCCTTTGTATTGGCCACCCCAAGCACCTGCTTCCTTAGCTGGTGCCTGGAGCCGGCCCTGTCCGTAAGGGTTCCAAATGGTTTTAAAACTGCCTACTATGGATCTGATGCAGATAATACTCTCTCCTGTTTTCTGCTCTGATGTAATTCCTTTAACTTCAGTTGGGTTACTTTCAGTTTGCACAGGTGTACATGAGATGAGAATCAAAACTTGGTATCATTCACTTTACTCACCCCTGGAATGCAGTCACCTTTGGGATGGAATATGGCGGCTCTTTAACAGGGCAGAGGAATGTTAAATAATAGTTTAGCTCAGAAAGTTAAGAACAATATGATATGCAGTTGAAATTGCTAAGGATACATTGGCAGGCAGAATGAGACTGATCAATTGAAATCTGACCAGGAAACCAGAGCTAACACTCCTTCTTTTACGAGAACTTTAGTGGCATTTGTATTATATATGTAAGGTTAAGATTCTGTCCTGGGTATTTGTAGTAAAAGTCATGGACAGGTTGTAGGCAATGAACAAAAATTCATGTAAGTCTGTGACCTGTCTGATTTTTACTAAAAATAATGGGGGAGGACCTGATGGGGGGATAACTGAAGCCCAAGCTCCACAGGAGGATGAGCGTGTGAGCCCCACTGTGAAGGTTGAGGTGTCCAGTATGCACCATAACTCCAGATGCCCTCCTGCTGCCCACAGTGGCTGGGAGTTCTGGGTGCCCCCGCTGGTGGACAGCTGCAGCCCGTCCATCCCCAGGCTGAAGTGGAAAATATCACAAAGGTTTCTGAAAGTCACGGAAATCCGAACTGTGAGCTGTCTGAAGCATATGGTGGGGTGAGAAAGTTGTTTGCTGCAATCTTACTTAGCTTAGTAAAGCTTAGGAAATAGTTTTTGTGTTTGTCTTTTATTTATTTTGTAACCAGTTCTTTATGCCTTATCACTTATCTTTATGCCTTTATGCGTTATTACTTATAATATCTTAAAACCGATCTTTCTCTAAGTAATAAACGTGTTTTGTTTGATCTAATCCAGTCTGTTTTGGTTGATGTGTTTGGGGAACCTCTACTGAGGTTAACAAAGGCTGGTGCATAAGCATTTTCTTTGATGGAATGATGGAGGGTTAATGAGTTTGCATTGCTCAGTAGTGTGTTGGACAGTATAAGACACACATTTCTTAGGGTGCAAGGCTGGGGCTAAGAATTTGCAGGTGTCAGCCTGTATATACTGCATGAGTGGCTGTGAAAGCATTCATATAACTTTGCTGGGAGTGACTTTACATGCTAACACCTATGTGTGAAAAACAGTGTAAAAGGCTCCCTGGGATGGAGAGTTAAATGGACACAGTGGTTCAAAAGCCCAGATTGCACCTTGAGGATGTCACACATACCCCCACATTCCTCCTGCCCCATCAGCTGATGCTGCCCCTTGCTGGAATCTACCAGCATAACTACAGCTCTCAGCTACACATCTGAAGAAAGTATTTTTCTGATATTTTAGGCCTGGTCTACACTACGCGTTTAAACCGATTTTAGCAGCGTTAAACCGATTTAACGCTGTACCCGTCCACACTATGAGGCCCTTTATGTCGATATAAAGGGCTCTTTAAATCGGTTTCTGTACTCCTCCCCGACGAGAGGAGTAGCGCTAAAATTGGTATTACCATATCGGATTAGGGTTAGTGTGGCCGCAAATCGATGGTATTGGCCTCCGGGCGGTATTCCACAGTGCACGACTTTGACTGCTCTGGACAGCAATCTCAACTCGGATGCAGTGGCCAGGTAAACAGGAAAAGCCCCGCGAAATTTTGATTTTCATTTCCTGTTTGCCCAGCGTGGAGCTCTGATCAGCATGGGTGGTGATGCAGTCCCAAATCCAAAAAGAGCTCCAGCATGGACCGTACGGGAGATACTGGAGCTGATCGCTGTATAGGGAAACAAATCTGTTCTATCAGAGCTCCGTTACACAAGACGAAATGTCAAAGCGTTTGAAAAAAAAAATCTACAGGCTACACTGTGCTGTGTGACAAGCGTAACGGGAAGCCAGAGACTCAAATGGACGCTCATGGAGGGAGGGAGGGGATACTGAGGACTCCAGCTATGCCACAGTCCACAGCAGTCTCCGAAAAGTATTTGCATTCTTGGTTGAGCTCCCAGTGCCTGTAGGTTCAAACACATTGTCCAGCGTGGTTCAGGGTATAGCTCGTCAATTTACTCCCTCCTCCCACCATGTGAAAGAAAAGGGAAAGAAATTGTTTCTTGACTTTTTTCAATGTCACCCTATGTCTACAGAATGCTAGTGGTAGACACGATGCTGCAGCAGTGAAGAGCAGTATCCGCTCTTCTCCCCTCCCCCGTGGCAGACGGTACAATATGACTGCTATCCGTTGTCGCCATCAGCCTGTGCTTGATAACTGCTGAATACCCCTGGCTGGCCTCAGGGGCGCCTGGGTAAAAATAGGAATGATTCCTGGTCATTCCGAGTAGATAGTACAGAACGGATGGTAACCATCCTCATCATAGCAACTGGGGGCTGAACTCCATCAGCCCCCTCCCTTTCCTGTGTAAAGAAAAGATTCTGTACTGCCTGGACTATCATAGCAGCAGCATGCTGGGCTCCTCTCCTCCGCACCGCTTAATGTCCTGCCTGGACTGTCATAGCAGCGGGAGGCAGCCTCCCCCTCATTTTATCTCACCAACAAGTCACTGTTTGTTATTCCTGCATTCTTTATAACTTCATGACACAAATGGGGGGGACACTGCCAAGGTAGCCCAGGAAGGTTGGAGGAGGAGGGAAGCTACGGGTGGGGCTGTTACAGGGGCACCCCCTGTGAATGGCATGTAGCTCATCATTTCTGCGGGATCTGACACGGAGCAGCTGTGCTCTCTGATACACTGGTTGTCTAGTACACTTGCCCCATATTCTAGGCAGGACTGACTCTATTTTTAGAAACCATAAAGGAGGGATTGACTCAGGGAGTCATTCATAGTTTTGCTTTTGCACCCCTGGCTGATCTCAGCCAGAGGCACCCATGATAGCAGTAGACAGCACAGAAGGACAGATAACCGTCATCTCATTGCCAAATTACACTGTCAGCAGACAGTACAGAACAACTGGTAACCATCTCTGCTATCATGCAAAGCAAATGAATGCTGCTGTGTAGTGCTGGAGTATCGCCTCTGTCCGCGGCATCCAGTACACATACGGTGATTGTAAAAAAAAAAAAGCTGAACGGGCTCCATGGTTGCCGTGCTATGGCATCTGCCAGGGCAATCCAGGGAAAAAGGGCGCGAAATGATTGTCTGCCGTTGCTTTCCCGGAGGAAGGAATGACTGACGACATTTACCCAGAACCACCCGCGACAATGATTTTTGCCCCATCAGCCACTGGGCTCTCAACCCAGAATTCTAAGGGGTAGGGGAGACTGCGTGAACTATGGGATAGCTACGGAATAGCTACCCACAGTGCAATGCTCTGGAAATCGACACTAGCCTCGGACCATGGATGCACACCGCCGAATTAATGTGCTTAGTGTGACCGCGTGCACTCGACTTTATACAATCTGTTTTATAAAACCGGTTTATGTAAAATCGGAATTATCCCATAGTGTAGACGTACCCTAAGAGAAACTATCTTAAAGCATTCTGCACAAGAAATTTGCACTGGTTTAACATGAGGTGTTAACTTAAGCCAATTTAGTCCAAAAAGCTATGTGGAGACTCTTATTTTGGTTTAAACCAGGCTTATTTTGGTTAAGCTTAAATTGATTGGGAATTTGGTTAAGCTAAATAAGTTGCTCTTAAACTGAAATCAGCATGTCCACACAGGAGTTTTCACAAGTTTAAATAAAAGTTTAACAACCAATTTAAGTTTAACCAGTGCAACTTTCTCATACAGATGAGGCCTTATATTGTAAGCTCCTCAGCGTAGGGATCTGTTAATGTCTATGTAGGGGTGCAAATTCAGAGCCCTCCAGAATCCTTAGCCCTCCTGGCTGTTCTTTAGAACTTGTACAACTCCCCCTCCTCTCTTGCGAGTGGTCTTCTGGGTAGTGTTTTGATGCTTATGACCTCCCCCTGCCCCAGTCGTTACAATTCCCATTCCATCTTTTGGTGGCTGAAGCTGACTCTTAGACTTTATCTTTACATGACCTTCTCGGAAGCTGAAGTATAATTTTCCCTTTCACAATTCTAAAAATCACTTTGCAATTTATGCACACATGCCAAACAATCTTTTCTAGTTTTCACAGTATTAGTTAAGGCCCTTTTTGCTGTCATTGTTTTAACATACAACGTCAGCATATTGAAATGGACTTTTCAAACCTTTGAGAACACAAAAAGATGTGAATTGAAGTTGAAGTGAAAGCCCTAAGGTGTGACAGAATAATATTTAGCAGTTGGGCTTGTTGCAGAGGCTACTAAGGAACATCCTGTTAAGCTTGGAATGCCACACACCCTCCTCCTTAGTGCTTAGATTAATTTAGTGCCACAGTATTATTAGAGAGTAAAGCCCCTAGCTGTATCTAACCAGAATCACAACAGTTGCATGATATAAAAATTGATACGTAAAACAGATCTCACTAGCAAACTGACTATAATTGCAATCCAAATAAGAGTCTCACTCTCATTGTGCTTTCCACAGCATTTGCTGGCAACTCATGTAGTCAGTGAATGGAATCATTATCCCTGTGTGAAGAGACTTTTCCTGAGCTTCCACCACATCTACTCGCATAGGTGTGCTCCTGGATGCTAAAATCAGAGCAGTATGTTGTCCGTAGAGAGGCTCAACCAAATGTGTGACCAATAACCCATTCCTTTGTCATACTTGACTGTCACCTCAGCAATTTAAATTCTTTAAAGCATTTTACTAATCCACATTGGAACATTTTCATTCTGAGCTTGGGCAGCTGGACAGTCCCTGGAATTGCTCCCATGTTTGATCGCTGTAGTGTCAGTTGCCTACTCACAATACTCACCCACTCTTCCCTACACTCTCACATGAAGATCTAGACTGTGGATTTAATTCACTGAAATGGCTAGCTATTGACCATATGTGTAACTGTCTCTAGATACATTCTTTTGACAGCTGCTGTGGGGTGAATCCAAACAAGTATTAATGGCCTTACACGGACACATCCCTGCTGACGTGTATAAAGCCTCAGATAAACCTTCAGAAGTGCCATCTGCCTAATCCTATCCTCTGGCAATCCTAATTGAGCTAGTCAAATTCCCCCATTCTAGAGTATGTATTATATAATTTGAAGGGTGAAACCCTTCCCGCTTCAGACCACATTTCCAATGCTGGTTTGGACTAAAATTTAGATAAAGGTGTTGCAATCCATATATCCTAAGAAAAGTTTATCATGGCAGGATTTCCAGTGTGCTGTCTGGTAGAACAGATGGAAAATGGGATCATTTGGATCTTCACTTGTGTGTAGCTATGTGTTTGTTGGTTCATCTATCTTTGAATGGCTGGGATTTTAGAACCCTTAACAAGCCAGGTGAGAGAGATCTGTTTGTTCATACCTCTGTCAGACCGTGTATCTAGGAACCAGGGGGTCTTTGATTGGACCTAGGGTTTGAAGTGTCTGAATAGGCAGTCCCTCCATGTCAGTGAGGGGCTGGAGCTAAGCAGCAAGACTTAGTATATGTCAGTTACTAAGCAAACCTCTGAGCAGGCAAACAGATGGAGCAAACAGGAGACTTTTGGAGTGGGTTTGGTTCCTTCTGCTTAGGCATGGCTCTAGAGAGACCAAGTAGCAGATATGGGTGATGAGGGAACAACTGCTGTGACATACCTGGGATGTGCTATGTTTTCCTTTCTGCTGGAAGTCAGAAGAGATTTCTGGTGCATGAAGTTCAAGCTGGTGGACATAGTGGAGGAAAAGTACATGATCTGGAAATACAAGTTGCAGCACTGCTTAGTATTTTAGAAAGCAAACACTTCTTGAACAACCAGTTTCAGCAATTGTTGCTACAGGCACCAAAAGGGGAAGGATCAGCCATAAGGCAATAGGAGAGAGTAGAAACCAAGGAAGCAGGCTGGTGATTTGTGAACCAGAAGGGAAAGAGAACCATGATGGATTCAACCTGGCTAGAAGAGTCAAATCTTTATGAGATACTCAGTGAGTCAACTACTGTGGAACCTGTCTGTGGAGGAAGGAAACAGAAAGCTACAGGGGACATACCTGATGGCTATCCTTGTGGGGTGAAGCAGGCAACTACCTAGAGAAGTTCTTCAATCATCCTAAGAAGGCAAGCAATCATCATATTAACTATATTAAGAAGAGTGGGCAGAGAATTCACCAAAGCACACAAGGACAGCGTGCTGTCTCTCTGGTGCAAAAATACGAGCTCTAACTGCAAAATTATGAAGGATTATGAAGTTGTCTGGCAGGTCTCCACTGATCATGCTATACACTGGAACCAGTGATGTGTCATCATGTAGAACTATCCAGATTATAGGAGACTTCAGGGATCTTGGAGGGGAGCTAAAGAAGAAGAAAGTCCAGGGGATGTTGTCTGAGATCCCTCAGATCCCATGAGCAAGAGAGAGCAGAAAATATGGGAGGTGAATTGTTGGCTGCACAACTGGTATAAAGCTGAAGATTTGGTTTTGTGGAACATTGGGCCACATCTCAGTGGGAGAGGGGGCTGTATGAATGGTGTGGCCTGCACTTGACAGGCAGGAGGCAAATCTTCTCAGGTAGACATTAGTTTGAGCAGCTGGGAATGTTTAAAACTGACAATAAAAGGGAGGGGCGTTAAAGAGGCAGATGCGGTGCAAACTTAAAATCAGTGTGTCACAAACAAATTGAACTGAATTGACTAAGAATCTGAATAAAAGAAGTAATTCAGTTGTTTACATACCAATTCTGGAAGTTGAAGTGCCAAGCAAGATGAACTGGAAATTCTCACTGATGAGAAGAAATTTGATATAATTGACATTACTGAGACCTGGTGAGAAAATTAACATGGAATGGTAAAATCATTGGTTATAACCTGTTTAGGAAGGATAGAGTGGGTAAAAGAAGTGTGGGTGATGGTACTCTACTTTAAAGACACCATTACCGGTTTTAGAATTATTGATAACTCAGAAATGCAGGCTCTTGAATGCATATGGATCAATATGCTAACATAGCCCAGGAGGAGTTTACTCATTGAGGTCTGTTACCAGGCCATTGAATCAAATTAGAGAACAGGACGAGTTACTCCTTAAACACCCAAGTGTGGAAAGAAAAAATTTGGTGTTATGGAGTACTTCAATTTGGGAGACATACTCAGGAAGTCTCATGCGGCCAGTAGTAAAGTATCATTAAAGTCTCTAAAAATGATAGATGATCATTTTCTAACACAAAACATATTGCACCCAACATAAAATAACTGCTTTGGACCTCATCATGATGGATAGAAATGACTTAATCACTGAATTCAGCAGTTGGTAGTTGCTTGGAGCCAGTGATCATGACCTGATTAAATTTGATATGGGCAAACAGAGGACAGTTCCAACCAGTGATATATATATATATACTCAGTGCTTAAAAAAGGCTAAATTCACAAAACAGGAAAATTTTAAGCTGAATTGGTGGGAGGAGAAATTTAGATAGAAAAATGTGAATAAAAATTGGGAGTTCTTTAAGAAATTTATTAGGTGGCCAAAAAGCCATGATTCCACAACCAAGAAAGAGGACAACTTTGGCTAAAAGCCCATCCTTGTTCAGTGGTGAAGTAAAGGAAACAATTAGAAATAAAAATGCAGTATATAACAAATAGGAAAAGCGGGAAATAGGTAATCATAAATTAGAAGTTCTGAGGTATAGAAAATTGAGAAGGAAAGCAAAAGGCATCAGGAAAATACCCATGTCTGGCAGGCTAAGGTAATAAAAAGGAGTTTAAGTACATTAGGCACACACAAAAAATCCTAGCAATAGTATTAGTAGTAGTATGTAGTACATTACTAGATGGTGATGGTAAAATGGTTAATAATGAAGGCAGAAATGTTTAGTAAATATTTCTGTTCTGAATTTGGAAAGAAGTAGATGATGTATTTGGATCATCTGAGGATGGTGAAGTACCTTCCATTCCATTAGTAACTAAGAAGGGTGTTAAAAAACATCTTTCAGGGATAAATATTTTGAAATCACCTGGCCCAGGCAACTTGCATCAAAGAGTTCTAAAAGAGTTGACTGAGGAGATCTTTGGTCGATTGATGTTAATTTTTAATAAACCTTGGGATGCTGTGGAAATTCCAGAAGACTGAAAGACTACTAGTTTTATACCCATATTCAAATAGGACAGGCAGGATAATCCAGATAACTATAGGCTGGTTAGCCTGACATCAGTCGCAGACAAAATAATGGAAATTCAGATACAGGATAATAAAGAATTAAAGGGTAGGAATAGAAGTAATGCCAGTCAACATAGGTTTATGTAAAATAAGTCTTGTCAAACAAACCTCTTTTCATTACGAGCTTGGTTGATAAAGGCAACTGTGTAGATGTGATATACTTTTGTAAGGGGTTTCTCTTAGTACCGCATAACATTCTAATTAAAGAATTAGCGCTATACCATATCAACAGAGCACACGTTAAATGAAATCAACAGATTTCAAAAAGTAGGTGTCAATGGGAATTACTGAATGAGGATGTTTCTAATGGGATTGTTCAGGAATCAGTATTAGGCCTGACACTATTCAATATTTTAATCAATGATCTGGAAGTAAGTTTAAAATAACTGCTGATGAAATTTGCAGCTGATGCAAAGATGGTGGAGTGGTGAATAATGGTGAGGACAGAGCAGTCATGCAGAGCAATTTGCATTGCTTGATAGGGTGGGCCCATTAAAACAAAATATGTTTTAATAAAGCCAAATATAAAGTTTATATGTCTAAGGAAGAGGAATGCAGGACATATCTGTGGAACAGGGAACTGTATCCTGGCAAGCAGTGACACTGAAAAGGACTTAGGGGTTCATAGTGAGCAAGCATCTCAACATGAGCTCCTAGTGCGATGCTTTGGCAAAAAAAAGGCTAATGTGATCAAAACTCAAATGAGAGATGACTTGATCACAGTGTATAAGTACCTTTGTGGGGAGAAAACACTTGGTACTATAGGGCTTCTTAATGTAGTGGAAAAAGGCATAAGAAGAACCAGTGGCTGGGAGCTGAATTCAAATTTGAAATTAGGCAAAGTTTTAACCATGAGGGTAATTAACCATTGAAATAAACTACCAAGAAAAATGGTGGATTTTCCATTTCTTGATGTCTTCAAATGAAGACTGGATACCTTTCTGGAAGGTCTGCCAAAGCCTGCTTCAATTGCAATGCTCTCTGGATACATATTTCACACTTCCCAGCATAGTTTACCTAAGCAATGCATTCTAGGGTTTTTTGAAAGCCCTCCAGTGTGCACTGTGGAAACATAGTGAGAGGGCTAGTTGAATTGTTTCAGCTTGTCTGTATCCACACTTGTGCTAAAGAGGTTTAAACTGAAATGGTCTGAAAGCCTAGTTTACTCAAATAGTGTCTTAGAACACTTGTAAACCTCTTTCTCTGTGTTGACACAGTGTTCTAAACCACTCTAGGATTTTCAAAAGATTTTTAGAATGGTGAATTTCTCTAGTACTGTATAGGCAAAGCTTCAGAGACTGCCACCTCATGACAGGCATCATTTACCTGTAAATGGAATTCCGCTTGCAATGAAAGTAAAACGCCATATCTTCCCAGTAACAGACATGGACCATCTTGCCCATATTTGATGGGTTTTTTTCATTAAACCTCATTCAGCAATTGACTTATGTGTGATAATAGCTTTATTGGCATTGCAAAGTGTGCTAGTATTCCCAAAGTATGTCGTTGTGGTTATTTCTGAAAATCTAATTGAAGATTATATGGCAGATATTTTGAATCAAGGATACATATATATCTATATCTACATGGTCCTAAGGACTACTATTTCTGTTTTTATATTAGCAGCTCACTCTGTCAATGTGTTCTTTATATCAAACTTTATCCAGCCATAATCATTTAATTTAAAGTATTTGCTAGTGACTTACCCTTTAGTGACTTACCCTTTTGGTAGTTACTTACCCTTTTTGTTAACCTAAAAATATTTTATTCCTAGAATAAGCTGACTGGCATTTTTTTTAACTTCTCTCTCCTCTCTTACAGTTTGCCGTCTCTTTTTGCAATAGATTGATTTGAAACAGTAGACATTTCTCTCATAAATCAGTGTTCTGTCAATACACAGGAGGATTTTCCATACAAGTTCAACTGTAATGTTGTTTATGTACATATTGCTAAGATAATTACTGAAAGAATTGTATTCTTATACCCTTATGATCTACTGTGTCTTATGAGTATAAACTTTACAGATGAGAGTGAGTTATAAGAGTATTTCACATACTGAAGTGTCATTCCAGTAATTCTCTCTCTATATGACTTTCCTTTTATATATTTTCAAAGGGTTTTTCATATCAAGTATTGTATTGTTGAGCCTCATGGTCTCAGAAATTGATAGAACATGTGGACTGCTCTCATTTGTGCTTCATGCAGTGACAGTAATAAGGACAGTTGTGGGATGTAAATTAATAGCCTTAGGTGACTCTTATGAGAAGAAGATTGACATGTGCCATTCTTCTTCATTACCTCTCTGTTCAAATGTATCATACCTGGGGGAAACATGGGGGGTGGAGCGGGAACAAATGTCTATGATCTAAAATAAGGCAAGCCTTATGTGACAATCGACAAGAGTGATTCCACTAGTGCTGCCAAAGATTTTATGCCAATGCAGTTAGCTGTGAATGATAAATCTTTGAGGTTTTTTTTCTTTCTTTCATGCGATATTATGGGCTCTGTTAAAGGATGATTTTATTTCCAGAGTAAGAACGTGTGGAAAATTAACTGAGCTTGAGAGAGTCACTAAAGCTAGGCAAGTGCATTAATTCTCTAGTAAGTGTATTTTATAACTGGTAAATCATCCATGTCGCATGAAGAGACAGAGCAGGGTTTCAGTGTAAAGGAGATACATATATTTTAGACTTGGCCCTGACTTAGGTGCATGATTAAAGAATATAACCTCTATAAAATCAGTGGAACTTTGATACTAAAACTGTTCCTGAAAGAGAATTTTAATTGGTATTGCTTGTCCTCCCTGACACTTCTACCCTCATCATATTCTATGTAAAATGTTGAACATGAAGTGATCTGAGAATCTGTACAGCATCTATTTAAAAAAAAAAAACAACATACCAGTTCAGGTTTGTATATATTTACCAATTAGTCTAAACAGCCTACATAAAAGGGGATTTCCACAATGGAGAAAACTTTAAAAGTATACTATATTCAAATTATCCAGTTGTATATCCTATGTCTGGCTATATTGGCTAATAAGATAGCTATGCTTAAATAAGGATCTCTCTATCTCTCTCCCCTCCCCCACCCCCCAGCATTTCATCTCTTCCTTCTTGGTCATAATCATAATCATGCTGGATCTATGCCCAGGAACTGGCTATGGTGTGATACATCCACAGAATTATGGGTTTGTTACATATTAAAGCAGCAGGAGAATCTTGGTTATAAAGGAGAAAGTGAAATAATTATCTGACGCATATTTGCAATAATAGCAGTGGAAATATAGAAAACTAATAACAAAGTAAATGTATTTTGTATTAATGTCTTATTCAAGCTTGGTACAAATAAAAGTTCCTCATTAAGTCAGGTTATTATGAAGGTTTCTATTTAAGTAAGTACATGATTTATCATTTATCTTTGGTTTTAGATACCTTTGGTAAGTCCAGTTTTACTTTCATTGAAGGCTGTGACAAGACCCCTACTGAATTCCTGCTCATGATTGGATTCAATCATAAATAACAGTTCAAAAAACTATTACTTGAATGCCGACAGTATGCTCAACAGGAAAAAGAAAGAGTCCAACTTTTCCAGAAACTTGCATCCTAAGGTTTAATCCTTCAAGGTGATTGGCATTTCCTATGAGAGTCTGTATGTCCTCATCTCAGGGGGAAGCTGAGGCTTTGTCTACACTACCAAGTTTTGTCACCAAAAACTGCCTTTTGGCAACAAGTGAAAACACACACCGATGTCCCTTTTGTGGGGAAAAATGCCTAGTTTCGGCAACAAAATACTTTCATCCCTATGAGAGAATTTTCTTTTCCCTTCCCTTTATTATTGACAAAGAGCCAGTGTAGACACCACACATGCTTTAATCGCTTTCTTTGGCCTCCGGGGAATGTCTGACAGCGCCCACCCTGACCACTCTGGTCAGCAATTTGAACTCCTCTGCCCTGCAGCCAGGTAAACAACAATCCGCCCCTGCCCCTTGAAAACCCCGGGAATTTTAAATTCAATTTCCTGCTTGCTGGCTTGGCATGGGGAGGTGGGACAGGCAGCCAGGAATTTTTCTCCACTCCTGAGGTGTCTAGCCAGTCTCAGCAGTTGCTCTCTGGCGAGCAAGAAGCAGGAGATGAGACACCTGGTAAGTGGCTGTGGCTTGTGTAGTATGGAGGTGGTTTCATGGAATGGGAATGCAGGAGGGTGGCTGTGTTTCCATGAGCTGGACATTTCCCTGTGTAGCTAATTGGTACATTGGAACAGAGTGTTGATGCACACCAAGATCTCATGGGAATCCTCCAGATTGATCTCCAGGGAAGTTTCCTGGAGGTATGTGGCAATCCTCTGCCGCAGGTTGCATGGCAGTGCAGCTTTGTTCCTTCCCCCATTGAAGGACACTGTCCCACGCCATTCAGCAATGACTTGTGCAGGGACCAAAGCAGTACATAGGTGAGCTGCATATAGAGCAGGGTGGAAGCAGCAAGCATGCACTAGATGTACCCTGATTTCTCCGCCTACCCTTAGCAGTGAGATGTCTGCTAGAATGATCCCTGCCTGTGGAAAAGTGTGGGATAATTTTAGAATTATTTCCCTGTAAAGCTGCACTGCAACCCCTGCAAAGACATTATGTTCTTCTGTCCAGGTGCAGCACCCCCCAACTCCTGCCCAAAACTCACTATCATTTGGATGCTTGCAGAGATGTGTGCCTGGCAAGGCTCAGTGAGAAAGTGAGTGGTATGTTGCAAAATGCATATTAGTGAAATGTTTCGATGCTGTGCTTGAATTTAACAATCCCGCTTCTGTGCATTGTCCCCTGTGCTTCACCAGATGTGGCCTTCAGGAACACCCCACACACCCTTGCTGACCGTCTCCACCAGATAAGACAGAGGCCAAGACACAGCAAAGAAGACATGTTCCGGGAGGTACTACAGTGCTCCAGTACAGAGAAAAGGGAATGAAAGCAGTGCTGGGAAGTCAAAAGGCAGGACAGAAAAGAGAATCAAGTGTTTCCTAGGGACGTAGTGGAGGAGCAAACAGAAATGCTCAAGTCTTTAATAATGCTGCAGAGTGAGCAGGTCTGGGCACTACCTCCACTAGAGCACATGCACAATTCTTTACCAGTCCTCCCCTTCTGCCCCACCCCACCCCACCCCACCCCGCCCGCACATTCCTTTCACTATCTGTGACTCTTCAGTTTCCCCATCACTCCACCCCCTCACACACTTTCACAATGACAGCTGGAGCTACACACAGTTGTGAGGGTCTGCCCTTTCCTAGAAAGCATCTGTGTTTTGGTGAGTGTCACTGTGCTTTTTCTTGATCAATACATGCAAAGTTTTATAATGGTAAAACATCTTTATTTTGTTTTCTACAAATTCACATTGCCACCACTATGAGTATGTGTACAGGCATATCTTACTGGGATATGTGGCCCCGAATGTCAACATAGCCTCCTAGGGAAAAAACATGGACTGCACCATGGAAGCTACTCTAAAGATATGCGTTCCTGCTACTCATTGTCAAAGTGCTTCCTCAAAGCCTCCCTGATTTCAATTGTTGCCCTAGGGGCTCCTCTGACAGCCCTGGTATCTGGCTGCTCAAACTCAGCAGCCAAGCGCTCTGCCTCAGCGCTCCACCCCGAGCAAACATTTCATCCTTAGATTCATAGAGATTATGCAAAGTGCAGCACGTGGCTATGACCACAGGAGTATTCTCATTAAGGTCTAACTGCCATAAAGGCAACCTCAGTGCTCCTTTAATCTGCCAAAGGCACATTCGACTGTCATCCGGCACCAATTCAGCCTGTTTTTGAAACGCTCCTTACTGCTGTCCAGGGGTCCTGTGTAAGGTTTCATGAGCCAGGGCTGTAAGAGGTAAGCTGGATCTCCCAGTATCACTATGGGCATTTCCACATCCCCCACTGTAATCTTGTGATCTGAAAAGAAAGTATCTTTCTGTACAGGCTGGTGTTCCTGAGGACGTGTGCATCATGCACCTTCCTGGACCACCCTGCATTGATATCTGTGAAACGCCCACTGTGATCCACAAGCACCTGCAACAGCATGGAGGAGTACCCCTTCCTACTGATGTACTCTGTCGCAAGATGGTGTGGTGCTAAAGTTGGAATATGTGTGCCATCTGTCGCCCCTCCACTGTTAGGGAAACCCATCTCTGCAAAGCCATCCACTATCTCATGCACATTTCCCAGAGTCATGGTCCTTCGTAGCAGGATGCGATTTATTGCCCTGCACACTTGCATTAATGCAGCCCCAACAGTAGACTTCCCCACCCCAAATTGATTTGCAACCAACCGGCAGCAGTCTGGAATCGCCAGCTTCCACACAGCTATTGCCACACGCCTCTCTATTGAGTGGGCAGCTCTCATTCTGGTGCCCTTGCGCTGCGGGTCTGGGGCCAGCTCAGTACACAGTTCCAGGAAGGTGGCTTTATGGAGCTGAAAGTTCTGTAGCCACTGCTCTTCATCCCACACTTGCATGACAATGCGATGCCACCATTCGGTGCTGGTTTCTGTAACCTAAAAGTGAGGTCTACCCTAGGCAGTTGCTCTGTGAATGCCAAAAGCAATGTAAAGTTGCGACTATCCATATCACGCAGAATGCTGGGCGCCTGCGAGTCTTCCTCTGTCAGTAATTCCATGATTAACTGCACTGCCATATGCGATGTCCTCATGACACTTAATAGAGCATAGGAGAGAAGTATGGGATCCATCTCTTCTCACTACAGATGCCAGGGTGCACAGCAGAGAATGGCTGTTGCAAAAATGCCACAAAAGAAAGCCGGAAGGCCATGGAGTGCTGGGACACAAAGCAATGCGTCATGGGACATTTAGCCAGGTCTGAAGATGCATTGTGACCTGCTCTGCTTTCCCACAATACCTAGCAATGGAAAGTGTTGCCCTGCACTGTGGGATACATACCCACAGTGCATTGCTCACACTGTCGATGATGGTGCCCCCAATGTGGATGTGATCTGTCGCCAGAGGTGGCTAGTGTGAACAAGCTTTTCCAATTTGTATTAAATCGACTTTGGGTGTTGATATAAGTGTAGTCGACAAACCTTAGTAGTGTTGACACAGCCTGAGAGAGTGCCTCTCAAAAAGGTACCTGGCACTTTGCATGATCAGGCACAGCACACACAAAGAAAACAATATGCATGAAGAGTGCCTCAGATCATCAGAATGTGGAAATATAATTGTTATGCAGTTTTAGGTGTTGCTCTGTCTATCAGTGTTTGCGAGCTTCAAAGTCTCACTGTGGGATACTGCCACAACAGATACTGATGGAAATTTAATCCCCTAACTTGTTTAAGCCCTTTTGTAAATCCAACTAGGCATCTAAATATCTTTGTAACTATGATCCCTAGAGCTCAGATAGGGACTTTTACGATATCTATTATAAATTAGAAGAAATAATAACTAAATATGTGATTTTTTCTGTAGCTTTTAAATGCTTTCTGTTTATATCTATAATGCCCACTCCCCACATATTAAAATCTATTAATAGACTAATAGGTATTGTAGACGTATTGAATCATCTTCTCAGCCCTTGGCTATGCAGGATTTTTCCCTACACTATATTCTCAGGCCCTAATAGATTCAGTGACTCATACCAATAAAAATGACAGATGTGTATCTTTCACCATAAAAATCTAGAGTTACTGCTAAAATGTTGACTGAAATTTCTTAACTCCTTGCAGAAAAAAGCCTTGAATTACAAAAATGGAGTGATAAATATTTTACATGACAGGATGAAATGACATGAAACTTAATCCATGTGCTGATAACTGACCATTTTAAAAATCTGTTTTGCAGTTGGAGCATTTCTCTACAGATATAGCTGCTGTTTTTTCTTAAGAATTTCTGTGGGTTTTGTTTTACTTTGCTGAAGTCCTTCTTCCATGGTTTCACTGAAGTTGATGCATTATAAATGAATATGCATGACTTGATGTCAATTTGCATGATTGCTACAGTATAGATAAGTCCAGAGTGGGGCAAGACAACAAGCTATTGATAGGGCCGGTTGAAGCAAGCAGGCCTAGGATGCTTAGGTCTCTGTGGCCTTTTTGGACAGTGTCTTGATTTATGCTGTATATAATCAGAGTAGGAGCACACGGGAAGCTTTTGTGTTAAATGGAATGACCCAACCTTTGAACTCGTCTTTGTGTTTAAAGTCAGACTGATGAGGTTTTATTCAATGTCACAGTGAATGCTAAGGGGGTTCTGAGTAATAGCAGGGGGGTCAGGGCAGAATCCCCATTACCAATATCATGGTTTCCTTGGGGAATCTTTTCGTTCATAGATTTTGGCTTTTTTATGGAGACGTTTTGAGAAACTGGTTTAACAGTCACGGAATACTGTAATTTAGAACAACGGTTAGAATAGTGAGGGAGTTTAAAGTCTGCTGTTTGTCATTCATGAATGTCTGTTCACACAAAAGATGGGACTTGAGGGGAAACGCATATCATGCTAACAGCAACCGAGCAAAGATGATTAGTGTATTAGGCTGGCTTTGGCTTCATTTGGAGTACTGGCTTCAATAGGAGTTTTATGTGAAGATTTGAGGCCAGGATTTGTCTCTAATATAGATAAGGCAGTAAAATATCTACATGAAGTAGGTGCCAAAGTTGAATAGGAAAGGCTAAGATGATGAATTAACGAGGCATGAATGAGGTTCCTCGTGTGAGTCATCCCATTCACTTCAGCAGGCCAATTCAGGCAGGTAAGAGCTGCAGGGTCAGTTGCTTTGGCAGGATCCATGAGATCTTTTCTGTGTGGAGAGAACTAAAAATATCTACCAGTGTGAACCATGTGCTTCTGGTTTATTTAATATCATTGCAGCAATGGGTTTGTGGAGTTTTTAAATGTATTTATTTGTTTATTTCTGCCTGTTTTAATACTCCGGGGGAAAGATTCTGCTTCACGATATTAAAAAT
This sequence comes from Gopherus evgoodei, assembly GCF_007399415.2. NCBI lineage: Eukaryota > Metazoa > Chordata > Testudines > Testudinidae > Gopherus > Gopherus evgoodei. The sequence goes on along the minus strand of NC_044322.1, from coordinate 112,207,721 downwards.
AAACACAATATAGGAAACAGCTGCTACTCTCAATACATATTGTTCTAGTACTTTGCAACAGGTGGCATCAAAATGCAGTCAGATTTCACTTATCTCATAATTGCAGCTAGATAAAAGCAGGACACAGAAGCAATTCATCATTGTACTGTGAAAGAATCTGAGCATGGGGGAGGGGTTGCTGTGTATTGGCAGTGAACAAATCAAGAGCACTAGGCATTCTGGTCACGGGGAGCTTGTCTTTCCTGATATGGACTGATGAATGCTATTGCATTTAGAAGCAAATGACAGGCTTTCCTGTTTCATACCTTGCTATTGAGTGCAAATTGAGTCTCATGAGAAGGCAGCTAAAATAAAGCGTTAATAGCTGGATAAAATGGCCTTTAGAATCAATATTGTATCTTCCCAAGGCAAGAGTACAAACATTCTTGTTTTAACTGAGTTTAAGCAGGTACGGCTAGTTGTCTTTGAATTCTCATTTTTTTCAAATATGTAAACCTATCATCAGCTGCGGTAGCAGGGCCAGAGATTTTTATTTTAATATAGAGAGTGATAAAGACATGTTCTATTCAAGATCAGATAATGTTTTAATGTATTCTGAGTGAGACTGGAGCCGATTTGCCCCCTCTTCCCAGCATCTGAGAGCTGCATGGATAACAAAAGGACATGTTAGGACTTATGAAAGTTTCATTACTGGAACTGTCAGGCAACAGCTGTCTGTTTCAAAGAAGACAAACCCACTAGAATCCTGTAGCCCATCTATGTTAGCCTGGAGATTAGAAGCAAGTTTTCTTATTCCTAGAAGTCAAATCTTCCTCTTTGGTAGCTCAGTCTATATGAAGTTAAATCTACTCCCATTGACATCAAGGGCAAAACTCCTAGTGATCTTAGTGGAATGAGTATTGGGTCCACAGTTCCTAAAGTTGCAGGTGAAAACCATTATTGCCCACTGGCAGGTCACCTTTCCACCCAAAGCGCAATAGTTTATCATATAAACTAAAAGGTGCCGTTTATAGCCCCCAGGATTCCCCACATTTACTCTAGCAGATGGATGCTAAGACTAGTCTAGGGAGCTGTGGAAGTTGGTGGAGTCCTAGCCCAGTGGCAGTTCCCCCTGCTCTGGGCACTTATGGGAGCTACTCTTTCTGAGTTCGGTGGAGCTGGGGCTCTTGCAAAAATGTAGTGCACAGGGCATGATTGTGTTTTATGGCATGCTTCTCTCCAGACACAATGGATATGTAAATGGATATTAATGCAGTTGTACGTAATGTAATCTTCTATCAGGTACCCCCTGCAGGTGCTCCCGTCTGGGTATAGGGGGAAGTACAGGGACTGGGGGAGGGGAAATGGCAGTGAAGGGAGATAGACCAGAAGGAGAGTACCAAGGAGCTAGGAAACAGGACAGAGGTGCAGGGATCCATGATGCAGGAGAGCTGTTTCCCGTAGGACCCCGTGCTCCACAGGTTTGAAAGCCCATGTCCTCTGCTTCTGCCATGGCCTTGTAAACACCTCTCTTTGATGCATGCAGACTAAACTCCAGAAAGTTTACCTACAGTGTTTCCTGAAACCCCTGTCCCCGTACTGTAGGCTTCTTCGTGGGAGAGTAGGATGTGGCCTGATGTGTATTATATTACACACTTTACAAAATGTCATTTGCCCTAAACATAAACTTTATTTAAACTCTCATGATACTTTCCTGGTTTTGGTTATAATGCAGTGTTTCTCCAACTGGGGTCATCGCCAGTGTAGGGAAAGCCCCTCGTGGGCCAGGCCGGTTGGTTTACCTGCCCTGTCTGCAGATCTGGCCAATTGTGGCTCCCATTGGCTGCGATTCACTGCTCCAGGCCAATGGGAGCTGCTGGAAGCAGCGCAGGCCAAGGTACTTACTGGCCACTGCTTTCAGCAGCCCCCATTGGCCTGGAGCAGCAAACCGTGGCCAATGGGAGCTGCCATTGGCCGAACCAGTGGACAGGGGTAAACAAACTGGCCTGGCCTGGCCTGCCAGGGGCTTTCCCTACACAAGTGGTGACCCCAGTTTGAGAAACACTGTTATAATGTCATGTGATCCTTTCATCTGGTAGCAGAGCTCCAGCTATAATAGTGAAAGCTTACTGAGCAACTTTGTAAAATGAGCATCTCAGAAAAGTGAGGTCTGAGGAGGTCTGAAGGCTGGAAAACTTTTTCTTCATTTCTCTTTAACAAATTTCTATATTTGCATACCCAATCCACTGTTCACTCAAATCAAATTTGTACATGCAAATCAGGTAAAATCTAAGGAATCTAAGGTCCAGTTGAGGGTAAATTGTGTTAAAAAACATTGAAGACCCACCCTATCTGTACTGGAGCATGTCAGGTTTAAAATCATGTGAGATACCACATTGTAAAAAAGAACCATTTCTCCTACTCCATATACGTGTCTTTTGATGGAACCAAGCATTCTGTTGTTTGCTGTAGTGGAAAATACATATTCATTTTAATTATCATCAGGGCACTGGAGCACAAGATGGGCACTTTGTAATTGGAACAGCACTGTAAGATATTGGAGTATGTAGTAAGAGCTCCCCCTAAGGATGTTTCCCTACGTATAGTAAATTCTAGAATGGTGTGGTGTGCTGATTGTCCTTCCTGATGGTTATTAATAAGTGTTAGTTCCAGACGGGCTCTTTATGTGTGGGTCCCATGCCACACTGTTCTCAAGAAAGCCTAAAGATTCCACAGACACCTTTTTGATAATAAACCAAAAAACTAAACAAATTATGCGCTGCAACCCAGCAGGGTAGCAAGTGTGGATATATCAATAGCTCTGGCTAACTCCTCTGCACAAACAATGCTGCCTCTGTTTGCCACACTGTTTTTAATGGTGTGCGGTAAGTAACTACTCTGCAGTGGGATTCCAGGAACTGTGAGGTTCAGAAGTGGTTTCCGGTCTTATGGGACCACTTCACTCATTTACAAGACTAAGACGTTGGCTGTATAAACAAGCAGCCACTGCCTCTTGAATATCTGTGATTGCTTTAACAGTGGAGTTTGTTAATGAATTTGAACATGGGATTTGGAGCACACCGAGCCCCACTGCAGACTGCAGTGTTGCAAAAGAGAATGAGAAGTGGGCAGTGGCAGTGCAGGGTGTCGCCTGGTTGGCAAAGAGGCTGCCTAGTTAAGAGAGGGAAGGAGTCCTAGAGCAGTCACAAAACATGTGGTGCCGGGATTTTTACACATAGCAGTTTTGGGGAACATCGAGACAGTACACTTATGACCACATCATTTGTTTTAAAGAGGAAGTAAACTCAAGATATTTATGAGGCTACATCCTAATCCTACTTGTAATCTATGTAAATTGTTTCTTAAATCATGTTCTAGGCTTTTAAAACTAGTTCATAGCATTCCTGTGGTTCAGGAACAATAGCATGCCTCCAAACTGTAATCATTGTTATTTGTGTCATATTTGGTGTGGGGGGAAATTGCCAGAATATAAGAAGGGAAACTAAACTATGTTGATTGAGAAAATATTTTCCCTTCCTATGGAGAGTACAGGGAACTGCTGCACAAAAAAGAGATAAGCCATGAGGGTATTTATTGCTGAGGATCTACATTATGCATGTAAGTATAATCAAAGATCTTCTTTCTGTCCTGATGCATTGGGGGCTGAATATTTTGAGCAATCACTCAGGATACATTGCTACTAGAAGAAAAAAGCAAATAAAAACTCTGTGTAGATTGGCCACTGGGAATCAACTCTACCCCCGACATTAGCCTTTGCATGTGAATCCAGAAGCTTTAGGTGTAATTTTGTTAAATACTTTCTCAGAAATATTGTGACTGAACTGAAAACATGTCAGACTACTGTGACTGCAGCCTAGAACTTGGGTGGGTTGAAAGATGTGTGCAGAGTGCCTAGGAAATTTCTGGTTCTGATCTCTAGCTAGAGAAACAGAGTAAAAGGTGGGATGGCTACTCCATTGGGAATAGGGAGCAGATGGCCTAAAGCTAAAGGGAAGTTTAATATCTTACTGGTTTAGTGAGCTTGTGGAAAAACAGATGGAGGTATGGCAAAAGTAAAGGGTAGTAGTGCATGCAAAGATTGGGATATTACATTTTGTCTCCAAACCATAGCCATGAATAAATTTACAGAATATTGTGGGTTTATCAAGGGCATAAAGAAAATTATTCTGGTTGGCAAACTAAAGTGGTATTGTGTGTTGTGGTATGGTCTAGGCTTAGCTTGTAGACTGCTCACTGACTTATTAAATTATACCGTAATAAATTGCATTGTAAAACTGCAGTGGGATTTTCTGAATTGTCAAAAAGGGAGAAAATATGTAAACCAAAAACTCACTTCCATTGTAATATTCTAAAACCATACACAATATTTGTACACTGAGCTAATGTAAAAGTGTCACATTATTACTACCAAGGTTGCAAAAATTAGGCAGAATTAGAAATGAATTTTTTTTCAAACCTACCTATAATTTGAGTTTTTTTGCATGGGGTTAATTTCTCTTTGAATGATTGTACTGCTACTTATATGGGGCTGCCTATAACACCGTCATTTTTATGTAAAACTCAGCAGAAATATGCTTTCTCATTACAGTACATTTATTCTCAGTTCCAATCTTTGCTTTGTGTAAAATTAGCATTAGAAAACTTTTTGGATAGAGCACAACCAATGTCTTGATGAAATAATTCCTTATTGAATTATTACTGGGCACGCAAATCATTATGCCATCAACCCACTTATGCCAACCCACCGCCCCTTCCGTGCCCTCCCGCCAGAACCCCCCCACCATGGCCACCAGACCCTGCCCCAGAGTGCCAGGAGGGGGAGGGGGAGCCGAAGAGTGGGAAGCAGGAGGGAGGGGTCTGGAATGCAGTATCGGAGGGGCTACACTTGGCTGTTTGGGGAGGCACAGCCTCCCCCAGCCTATGATACCCACAGGCCATGCCTTTTACAGTACTATAAAGTATGCTAGGTGCTTTACAGAACAGATAGAGAGATGTGATCCCTCCCCCAAAGAATTTACAATCTAATGATGTTGATTGAGTTAATATGATGTTATTGTAATGTTGATGATAACAGTTTGGAATTAACTCTATTACAGTGTGAGGGAGAAAGGTTTGAAGCACATGGATGGAGCAGTTTGGGGAGGTTTGTGTTAATATGGTGCTTGTTCTGTGGTCAACAGATGATTTCCATTTCTGAAGTGCTCAGATATCTTCCACGAACTAAAATAATAATTAAAAAAACCACAAAGAAAAAAAATTATGACACCAAACGAAATGTTTTACAACAAATTTGATGCTGAAAAACATTTTTATTTGATTCATTTGTTGATTCTGCATTTAGATACATAGGTAGATGATGCCCCTCCCCCAAAAATTGTTCCATTAGATGTACTGTGGATGAACACACTTAAAAATAAAGATCATGACAGAACTTTTAAAGGGTTTTATTGACAAGTGCATTAATCACCCAGCTCTTCCTGACAGAATCCTTAACTGCTGGGATATTAACAAGGGAGAATTTTTGTCTGTTAGGTTGGATAACAGTTAACTAGGCTCATGTTCTTGTTGGGAAAAGATGCTGCTTGCTGAAAGACAAATTCTTTTTAGTTCTCTTTGTAAGAGTAACTCAGTATAAGGAGTCCAAAGTAGACATCAGTTAATTTGTATAGAAAAAAATCCTATTACGTGATGTATTTTTATGAAAAGATTTTATAATTTGGAGATTTTTGTTTATAACTTCCTATTTATTGACAATTTTTCATTTGAACAATCTGAGACAAAGTGCATGGGGTCCAACTTCTAGTCCTTCCTGAGACCAAAGAACTTCCAGAGGACTGAAAAAGGATTTGAAAAATTGCTTTCCTTCAGTTATACTACCATCCATAGTTTGACAAGAGGATACCAAATAATGGATTACTAAGTTGCAGCACTGTCGTATAAGAGATGAGGGCACGCTTGCTGAAGAAGGGTTGTTGTCATGGAATAGTAAAATCCTTAGGGAACATGGGGATAAATGGCAGCCCCAGCACGAACAGTCCATGAAAATCGACATCTATCTCAAGTATCCTGAGTCACTGCCCATGCAGGTAGTAACACGCTTAGGTCTGTGCCCCATCTTTGCCACTTATTCCGTTCCTGCACTGAGTGGAGCTGAGACAGAATGGAGAAGTAGGCCCTTAAATTTTTCTATACACGTTTCCCAATTCTCTCAGACTCTCCATGAGTCCCCCTTGCTCCTTTCCTACCCTCGCTCCTCCCATTGTTTCTTTTTGTTGCCTTTCTTCCATTCCTTCTGCCTCTTCCTTTCTTCAGATTTCATTTCTACAATTCAGGAGGCCTGATTTGATGGGTGAGGTTTTCCTTAAGAGAGTGTTAAGCTTCAGGAGCAGTTATGGCCAAGCAGCAATATAAAACCCCATCTGAAAAACAAGCCTGCTAAAACCAACCCCTCCCCCCCCCCACACACACACACTCTGCTACAGCTAGTATTTGCCATAGACCCCAGTTTTATTGTGGTCATGTTTTTTAATAGCCCTAGTTACCAGAGGGATTGAGTGAGCCAGTGTGAATAAAATAAGAACTGACCCAAATGCATGTCTAAACATAAGCTGACCCAGAAATTGATCCTTTATTAACCATAAAGTTGGGCTTTTTCATGAGAAAAGGAAATACTGTAATATCATGATCTGGCCTGTTCTCATGAGATTCTAATTCAATTTTGCGTACTGAAGAGATTCAAAATGTTTGAACTAAGCTTGAATAAACATCTCAGCTTCTGGGCACTTTATCCAAATCTTCTTCTTAGCATATGCCCAACGTGCCTCAGATGGCACGTGACGAGGATTCATCACCAAATTTGGTCCACTGGTTAGATCATTAGCTTCCCCAGCCCGGCCCAGGGAGTATGACATGAACGCTAATCCATGCCCCTCCTTTATCCAAATAGAATCTCATAAAACTGTTTGTGGCTTACCCCTCACTAATTCAGTTAAGAATTATAGACTTACCCTCATGTTAACTCAGGCGTGATCAACTTTACTACTTCTAATTTTCTAAGAAGGGGGACTTTCCATGTTGCTTAAACTTACAAAATCAGATTAGTACTAGACAAGAAACAATAGAAGGTATTTTTTGGCAGCTGTATTTTATTATGGAAATATCTCTGCTAGTGTTTTACATTTTTTTCAGGTTCTTATAAGAAAAATAATATAAAAACCTAACCAAAAGGAAAGCTTTGCTTTCTTTTACCCTCAATACTTGTCATAAATTAATGCACAAGCACCTCTGTCATTGCTCAGTATGCAGCTTCGTGCATGTTCTAAATTCCTGGAGCATGAAGCGTTTAGCTTAAGTTTTACACACACACACACACACACACGCACAAACAAACATCTGCAACATATATTTTACCTAAGGGCATGTCAGATTTCCCCCAACATAGCAGGTTACCCGTTGATGAATTTCTCAAACTAAACCTTCCTCATTTGTAACTTAGAAATCTCCAGAAGCTGGAGTAGTATAAGTTGCTTGACTATTAAATGTGCTGCAGGCAAGATGTTATTACTTACTGGAGCTATTGCTGAGTATTTCTAAAACCAAATCCAATGAAAGGGTTTATGTTCGTGATTGCACAGCTTAAAGGAATTCCCAAGGAATTGTATGTTGCATACAGAAGAAATATCACTGTAATTAGCTGGATTCCTTGGTAATATGTATTTGGTGGCATTTTTATTTTATTTTATTTTTAAATAAAGACATGAATTTTTTTAGAAACAGAAACTTTCTATGTCTCACAGATCTGATGCTTTTCTCAGTCCAGTATTTTTCCAGTATTTCAAGGAATCCCCTCTATGTACATTAGGACAGATTGTGTCCAAAATAACCCAAGGAGCAGTGGGAGGACAGCTCTGCCAAGTTCTCCTCAGACTGTTTTTTTTTTCCGAATTCTGATGGGTTTTGCCCCCTGAGGAAGAAGCAGAGGGATCTGGTCCCCAATCCTTGCAGATCCCTGAAGATCCTTATGGCTGTCAGGTGGCCCACTGGAGGCACAGGGCTATCACTACAGAAATCCCAAGGGGATTCCACGATGCGGAGGGAGGTTACAGTTGGGTGCTGTACTAACTTCATGTATTCTACTCAGAGCTTGAGGGGTGTGATATACATATATCCTCTCCACTTGCAGATCCTGAACTCCGCTGTGGTAGCGGGACAGCGTTGTGAAGGCAGCTGATCTCCCCTGGTATGCAGAAGAGAGATGATCTGTGCTTGGAGAATCCACTCCATGCATAGGCGCCAGCTTCCTCCGGGTCTGTGGAGGTTGCTTAACCCCCTGCTCCACCCCAGGTCCTGCCCCCACCTGACCCCTTCCCCCATGTCCCCACCCCACCTCTTCCTGCCTCTGCTCTGCCCCAGGACCCACCCCCACCCCACCCCTTCTCCCAAGTCCCCACTCCACCTCTTCCCACCATGCCTCTTCCCTGCTTCTTCCTACCCAGTTCCACCCCCCTCCCTGAGCGTGCCCCGTTCCCACTCCTCCCGGAGCCTCCTGCACACCGCAAAACAGCTGGTTGTGGTGGGTGATAAGCACTAGGAGCATAGGTGCCAACTTTCCCTGGCACCGGTGGGTGCTCGCGCCCCCTGCCTCTGGCCCTGCCCCAACTCCACCCTTTCCCCGCCCCTGCCCACCCCCATTCCAACCCCTTCCCCAAATCCCTACCCTGGCCCCACCCCTTCCCCGAGCGCGCCACTTTTCCCCTCCTCCCCCTCCCTCCCAGCGCTTGCCGCGTGAAAAAGCTATTTCGTGGCGCAAGCGCTGGGAGCTAGGGGGGGAAAGCAGGCACGTGGCACACTCGGGAGGAGGCAGAGAAGAGGCGGAGGTGATCTGGGGTGGAGGGCCAGGGCAGGAAGCTGCTGGTGGGTGCAGAGCACCCCCCCAATTTTTCCCTGTGGGTGCTCCAGCCCTGGAGCACTCATGGAGTCAATGCCTATAGCTGGGGGGGGAGGGGGAGAAGTTGATCAGTGGTGCTGCTGGCAGGAGGCACTGGGGAGAGGAGCTGGCTACCAGTGGGTGCTAAGCACTCACTAACTTCTTTTCTGTAGGTGCTGCAGGGTTGGAGCACCCATGGAGTCAGTGTTTATGACTCCATGCACATAAATCAGGAGGCACAATCTAGCCCTTTGTAGCTGTTCTTCAGGCCAATATTGCTTTATGATCCTGTTATAAACAAGATTAAATCTAATTTGCTGAAAGATGAAGTAAATAGGCTGAAATTCAATAAGGACAAATGCAGAGTCCGCCACTGAGGATGGAACAATCAGTTGCACACACAAAAAATGCAGAAAGGGATCTGGGGTTTATAGTAGATCACAAGGTAAATATGAATCAACTGTTGCAAAAAAAGCAAACAGCATTCTGGGATGTATTAGCAGGAGTGTTGCAAGCAAGAGATAAGAAGTAATTCTTCCACTCTGCACTGATAAAGCCTCAGCTAGAGTATTGTGTCCAGTTTTGGGTGCCACATTTCAGAAAAGATGTGAACAAATTGGAGAAAGTCCAGATGAGAGCAACAAAAATGATTAAAGGTCTAGAAGACATGACTTATGAGGAAAGGTTGAAAAAATTGGGTTTATTTAATCTGAAGAAGAGAAAACGGGGGTGGGAGGGACATGATATCAGTTTTCAAAAACATAAACGTTTGTTACAAGGTGGAGGCAGAAAAAATTGTTCCCATTAACTTCTGAGGATAGGACAAGAAGCAATGGGCTTAAATTGCAGCAAGGGAGGTTGAGGTTGGACATTAGGAAAAACTTCCTGTCAGTGTAGTTAAGCACTGGAATAAATTGCTTAGGGAGGTTGTGGAATCTCCATCATTGGAGGTTTTTATGGGCAGGTTAGACAAACACCTATCAGGGATGGTCTCGATAATACTTAGTCCTGCCTTGAGTATAAGGGACTGGACTAGAAGACCTCTCGAGGGCCCTTGCCGCCCTACAATTCTATGAATCTTATGTTGGACATAGGATTTAGGCAGTAGTTTATATATAACTAGGAATAATAATTTCTTAATCTTTAACACAAAACCCTAGTAAAACAGACAATGGTTGGAGAAAATGAGCTGTCAAAACACAGAATCCTGTAGGTATAAAACTCTGTGCTACACAAAATACTAAACTAACATCTTTAAAATGAGAAAGTGAAAGTGCACAGGAGGATTCCTTCAGTGAACAAATAAAAATCTTAAATGCATGAATACTAGATACAGAAAGGAAAATATTCTTATTTTGATTTTTATAAAAAGTTTTCAAATATGCATTTCACAATGAATTGCAAAATATTGCACTGTAAAGGGAAAAAACAGCATCTTAAACATTTTGAACATTTCCAAATGGAATTGAAGTGGAAAAAGTTTTCTGTTTCAGAAACTAGACTACATGTTTGGACAGGTTTAGAATGTATGCATGTGAAGAAAATGGGTGCTACTTTGAAATGAGGGATAAACGGATCTTCCAGTTATAGTTCAGAGAATATAAAAAAAATGGTAAACTAGATAGGTGCAGTTTTAATCTGTGTGCTCTATGCAACTAACTCATTTAGTTGCTGTTGTTTTTTCAGTTTTAGATGAGGGAACCAGAGGCCAAACCTTTGTCTTTTTCTGCTCCTCATGTTTGGTTCTTAACTAGGGTTTTATAAGTAAACTAGTTTGCCATCACCTTTTTGTGTGGGGGCTTTTTTTTAACACCATACCATGAAGTCTTGGGACTCTCAGATGCATCTGGATGAAGGTATCTGAGATCTGATTAAACAAAAACTAGTTATTAAGCAACAGAGCGGTATTGTGGACAAATAACAATCTCCTGCTCACTTTACTTATTCAGTTAGCCTCACTGAAGGCAAGAAGACTACTTAATAAGGCAAGCAAAACTGGCTTGGAAATGCTTTGTTTAATAACATTAAGACTAATGCTGTGTCTCTCTTTCTTACCATACACATGGGCAAGCAAAGGGATAATTTACTGCTTTTTAATTATTGTTATTACAATTTGTTTTAAAACTCATTGATGTGTATATGCTTTCTACTGTTCGAGGAGAAAATATTTTTCTGTAATTCTGATTACCAAGCAACTTGAAAACAAATTCTTTACAATCTCTGATCTCCCATTCTTCTGATGATATAGTTAGGGAGAAAACATACAAGTACATTCCTGTAGCTGCCATATGTTCGAAAGATGGTGTCACGTAGAAATTTAGGGCTTGGCTACACTTGCAGATGTAGAACGCTGGGAGTCAAACCAGCCTTCGGACACCACAGCAGGGAAAATGCTGCCATGTGTTTACACTGTCAGCTGAAAGTGCACTGGCGTGGCCACATTAGCAGCTCTTGCAACACCACAGAAAGCAATGCATTGTGGTAACTATCCCAGTGTGCAAGTGGCTGCAACATGCTTTTCAAATGGAGCTGGGGTGGAGTGTGACAGGGAGTGTGTTGTGTGTATGTGAGGGGGCAGAGTGTGTTTTGGGGGGCAGAGAGTGTGTCAGCATGCTGTCCTGTAAGTTCAGACCAGGGCCGTCCTTAGGATTTATGGTGCCCTAGGAGAGATTATTACACTGGTGCCCCTGTGCCTGTCTTGCTCTTAGCAATGCAAACATAAGCTTACAGTACTGGAAAACTTGCCACATGCAACCAGTTTAACTTAATAAAGCACACTGTAATGCTGATGGACTAGCACTAAATAAGTAGCACTATAGAAGAAATTCTGATTTGACAGAATGATGCAAATAATATAATTTTTTTAATTTGTCAACATTTTATTGGAAATTTCTGTGAAGAGGTATTGAAACAAGGATTAGTTTTTAATTAAAAGCAATCTTTCTGGCTTTTGGGGCTGCAAAATCAGTAATAATGTCATCGTATGACAAAGACAAAGTCATGTCTTGTTTGATTGCAAGAATAGCAAGACCAGTCAAGTGTTCCTGACTCCTTGTAAAGCGGAGATAGTTTTTAATGAGCTTTAGTTTTGAGAAACTCCATTCTCCTGATGCTACTGTTACAGGAATAGTCAGTAGAATACGAGTGGCAATGTGCACATTAGGATATATGTCAAGAAGTTTGCTGGTATGAATAAACTGTACAATGTCCATCATCGATTTTGCATGTGGGAACAACTCAATTCTTTGTACAGTTCAAGTCCATTTAAATCAAAATAATCACCGTGCTTCAGGAGTCTCTCTAGGTCAGGGGTCCCCAACGCAGTGATCACAGGTGCCATGGCACCCGCAGGGGCCACTCAGTGCACCCGCGTACTGGCCAGAGAACGAGCATCTGCCAAAATGTCACTGAAATTCGGTGGCATTTCAGCGCTGATGCCTCTGGATGACACCGCTTGCCACCGACAAGCAGCATCATCCAGAGGCATCACTGCCAAAATGCTGCCGAATTTTGGCAGCATTTCGGCAGATGCTCATCCGCCACCACGATCGGGTGCCTGCCAGACGAAAAAGGTTGGGGATCGCTGCTCTAGGTTCTTGCACGTTGTCATTAGTTCTCTTGTTTTCCTATTTCATTGAATTTAGTCCTGCTCAGCCCGCTGCCAGCTGAGTGAATGGAACCCCAGGCCGACAGCAGGTTGAGTGGCTCAGCCAGGGTCTCAGCCGCCAGCCTGCTCAGCCCGCTGCCGGCCTGCTCAGCCCGCTGCCGGCCTGGGATTCCTTGGGGGTCCCCAGGCCAGCAGCGGGTGCTGAGTGGGGCTGGCGGCCAGGACCCCAGGTGCCAATGAGGCAGCAGCCGGAACCCCAGAGCAGTGGCGAGCTGAGCCACTCAGCCCGCCACTGCGTGCCATCAAAAATCAGCTTGCATGCCACCTTTGGCACATGTGCCGTAGGTTGCTGACCCTTGCTCTATACACTAGTAAGGAGATGAGCATATTACAGTTGTTGGAGGACTCTGTTTAGCAGTAACAGGGCTATAGGAAAGTCAGTCAACATTTTTTGTTCCTCTGATGAAAACTGGCCCACTCCCTTCCCCATATCAAACTTGTCACAAACAATTGTCAACAACTTAATTTTCTGTTTTTGGCTAAGATATTGATTTAAAAAAAAAAGAAATTGAATTCAGAATTGTTAGCAAGCATTTTTGGCAAACAAATTTGTTAAATGACATTCTAAATGGCAACACAGCACTGCTTTCATGCTTGGCTCACTCCCTAGCCTGCTGGTCCAACAGCTGCAGTAGAGGAGGAGATAGGTGGAAAACTGCAGGACCCCAAAATCCACCTCTTGAGGTGCAGAGTGGCAACAGCAGCAGCAAACCCTCAGATCCGATCACACGCCAATGGGCACCACCGCCAGCCCAACGGACCATGGTGAAGTTAGCACACCATCTGATCTCAGGGACGGGGCACCCATGGAGCCACAGCAGCTCATCCTGCCCTGTGCAGCTCCCCTCGGATGAGATGGATCGCTACCAGTCTAAAGGAGAGATGCGCTCCCCAGCTAGGGTGACCAGATCCAGATGTTCTGATTTTATAGGGCCAGTCCTGATATTTGGGGTTTTGTCTTATATAGGCACCAATTACCCCCACCTAGAGTGACCAGACAGCAAGCGTGAAAAATCAGGACGGGGGTGGTGGGGGAATAGGAGCCTATATAAGAAAAAGACCCCAAAATTGGGACTGGCCCTATAAAAGCGGGACATCTGCTCACCCTACCCCAACCCCCTGTCCTGATTTTTCACGCACGCTATCTTGCTATCCCCAGCCCCGTCCTGTGTGACTCTTCCAGTCCTGGCTTTCACTTTCATTCCTCAGCAGGCAGCCAGCCAGTCTCCCCTCCCCACCCAGCACCGCACCCAACCCAGCCTTGATGGAGGGGATGGGGGAGAGAGGGGTGCTCCGTGGGGGGGAGAGAAATGGGGGGAGAGCTCCATGGGGCAGGGGGGAGAAGAATGGATGTTATGGGGGACAACAGAGGATACTGCCAGAGCCGCTGAGCCTGCCTCACCTCACGCCAGGGGAGAGAGTCACACTCACAGGTGAGTTCCTTCCCATACCTCCTCCCAGCAGCCAATCTCCTCCCTCAGTCTATGCTGCATTCAGCTCTCTCTAGGACCCAGCAGCCTTGCTCTTACATGCTCCACTGCTTTCCATCTGTCCCGGCTCCCAGCAGAGCGGTGCCCCCAGACCTAGTGGTGCCCTAGGCGGCTGCCTGTTCTGCCTATGGCTAAGGACGGCCCTGGTTCAGACAGCAGCAGACCTCCCTCTCCCCCCACCCCCCCACACACAACAGCAGCATTCCACACTAATGGTTGCTTTGTCCTGGAGCAGATAAGTATGCCGGCTGTCAGAAATGGAGCTTTGAAAGGGGATATCCGCATGCCGGCAGCCAAGTTCAAAACAATGAGAAGAGTGGCCACTTGACTTTAGGGGATTATGGGATGTTTCCAGAGGCCAATCACAGTGCAGTAATGCAACACCTTGTCCACACTGATGCCTAGGCGTTTCAGCTGGGGCACAGTGAGCTGTATGCTTCTCGTGGAGGTGGGTTACCAGGAGCGCTCCAGCTGCAGAGTCCAGGCACTCTACATGCCTTGCCAGTGTGGTCACCTCAGGAGTTAGGGTGCCCAGGGCTGCTGTAATACACTCTAACTTGCAAGTGTAGCCAAGCCCTTAGGAGAAGAGGGATGAACAGTTGCCTACTGGAAAGAGTTTTTGTTTACTTCAAAAACAGCTTTGCAGCAAATACAGAATTGCCAAATATGTACTTTAATTGCATTTTTATTTATTGTGAAGGTTCCTAACAATACATGCCTTGCCTTTTTCATTTTGTGCGTTCAAAACATCTCTGGATTGCAATAAATGATTTTAAAAAGTCATACTTCTCCACTGTAATAACCTCTGATCTCACTTGCACTGGGTATATCTGGAATAACATTTTTGAAATCAGTGGAGCTACAACCATGTAACTGATAAGAATTTGACCTCAGCCTGTCTTCAGTAGCATTCCCAATCCTATCATTAAGTATGTTCTGAGCACAGCCACTTTAACAAGTGTGTAGCTACTTGTTGGATGCAGTTAAGATTCTTGAGATAAAGTGCTTAGGAGCACTATTTATCTTCACTGACGGCTTGTTTGCCTACTTAGACTGTCAGCTGTTCATTGTGATTGTTTATGCATGCATGTGGATTAGAGAATGAGATTGTTGGTGTCATTATTTAATTTTCTGCTTTGCTAACCAGACTGTTGGACAAAATGATATGATATTTGCCAGCAAACATACACTTATTTTAAAAATCTCTTGACAGAATTCCTCTTGGAAGTTTGCTGGCTCATTTAACTGTAAAAAGTATGCATTTTATGTGACCACTACATAGTAATTTCTCTCCTTCCAGTGTACAGTTTAAATAATATAGAATTAAATTCCTTTGAGGCAGAGGCCAGACAAGGTCTTGAGTACTACCTGAAGATAGCTGGGCTTTCTCATTAATGGATCTCATTTGTATGCAGCGAATTGCCGAATTCAAATGGACACCCATTCACTTTAATATTCTTTTTTGTTCCCCTGTCGCTGAGTGACAATATCCTATAAGAGCCGCATGTAGTAGATGATTAAAAAGAACAAATATTCCAGACGGCATTATAAATTACCTTCTAAGCAGCAGTGATGATTGCTTGAGGTTCTCTCTGGGGCTGCAAAGATGACTCAATAAGCTCTAATTGAAACAAATATGTGAGAAAGAAAAATACACTTTGTTGATTAACTGTACACAGAGCTATATCGTGAACCTGGTTTCCTTTGGGTTTTTCCTTAAGTATATGCACCGCTGATGTTGACGTAGCCAAGCAATTTCCTAATTCTGTCATGAATTAGAGAACTGGAGAAGCCAGAGAGGGTGTTTGGCAGCAGAGATGGCACTTTAAGAATGTTTGCATAAGAATGCACATTAAGAATCTAGTATGTTTCATAATCCAGATGACATTTTAAATGGCTATTATATGGTAAATTCTTCTCAGGGGTATTATGTATAAAGAAATAGTTGCTAATAGACTTCATTAAACAATTGGCTAGATTTCTTCTTCTTTTCCCCTCTTGTCCTAGAGATGAAAGGAAAAGAAAAAGTGTATTAGAAGGCAGTATATTTCTTTTTTGTTAGCTTTTGTTTGTTCACTTAGGCCCTTACTTAAACCTTGCTCCAGAAGTGGTCCTGTTATTTTCAATGGCACCACTTGTGGAGTAAGGTGCTATTCAGTGTGATTAAAAGTACCAGAGGTTGTGAACAAGGCCTATGTGTCACATTAGTCACACTTGAAGGTTTAAGTGGGACTAAAGTATAGGTTAGGGTTCTGCAACCTTTGGCATGCAGCTTACCAGGGTAAGCCCCCTGGCGGGCCAGGCTGATTTGTTTACCTGCCGCATCCACAGGTTCAGCCAATCGCGGCTTCCACTGACCACAGTTCGCCGCTCCAGGCCGATGGGGGCTGCAGGCCCGCGCTGCTTCCCACAGTCCCCATTGGCCTGGAGCGGCAAACCGTGGCCAGTGGGAGCCGCAATCGGCTGAACCTGCAGATGCAGCAGGTAAACAAACCGGCCCGGCCTTGGCGGGCTGCGTGCCAAAGGTTGCCGATCCCTGGTATAGGTCCTCCACATACAGGTGAATTTGGCTATGAGATTAGTAGGTCTGAAGTACCATACTAATCATGTTATATGAAAGTGCAATAAAATGGTATTCAACATAACTCAAAGCCCTTTTTAATTATATATTACTTGTTTCTCTACCTAGCTAGTGAATACAATACCTTGGTCCAGATTTCACCAAACTTTTACTCAGCATGACAAATGCACTTATCCATCTGTGAATGCTGGAAATGTTCATGGTCAAAGTAATGTATTCACCAAAATATTATTTTCTTGTACTTGCAAAACCTCAAACCATTTGTTCAAAATTTCTTTGAGTGTGGTTTTGTGTTAGGAGCAACCAGGTAGGGAAAAAAATTAGTCAGTTTAAAAAGAAGTAGTTTCTGTTCTGATATCTTTTTTCTGATGGGAAAATATATAAAACATATAATAAATTAATGTATATACACACTGAAAAGGACAGACACTATTATACTGTAGGTACCCTAGACATATGTTAGAAATACTCATCTAAAAATAAAACTCCCAGTATAACTGAAGTGCAGCATTGCACTTCATTATAACCCACAGCTAGCAAACTAGGGAAATAAAAAGCTAAAACCACCCTCCCCATTCTGAAAATTCAACACTCTGAACAAATAAATACTTATAAAATGTTAAGAACGTGGTAGATGATATGGCATGTGTCTCATTCCCTCTGCGTTCGGTATATTTTACTAGGTTGCTCTGTGGGTTTAATAGATGCACTTTTGTTTCAGATTAAGCACATCCTAAAAGTAATGGTCCTTGAGAGCAAAACTGGAAAATTATTTGCTGTTTGATTAGTGACCAAGTCCATGAAAATATCTCTTTCTGATTTATGGACTGTATTATAGTGTGTGATTTCTTTCCTCCTGTTCTTTGCATGACTTGATTTGGCAAATAGCACTAACTGCAGATGAACTATGATGTTCCAGTGAATGACACATACAGGAGAATAAATGATAGCCCGCAATCATGAACTCGACAAAAACATCCAGTCATGTAAATATTCTATTTTCCATCATACTTTGGTTTTCCTTTCTTTCATTATTTTTCCTGAAAACACTTTCATTTTGTAATGAGTTATGAAGTATGCAAAATTGATATAGTAGTTTTATGGTTATAGATGTTCTACCTCTCAGTCTTGGGAAGCTTGAGGTGTCTTTCAGACTTGACAAAGGCATATCACTGTTCATTGGAGACATTTGAATTAAATGGGGCATTTGGCCCTTGAGATTTCAAAAATACAGGCAATTAAAACAATCACTTTATTAAACTTAGTCTCACTTAGAACTTACTAGGGGTGTGCTTGGAAGGGTTGGAATGCCAAGTCTGTCTGGGTAAACATCAAGTAGTTCAAATGCTTATATAATATTCTTGAGTCTGCAAAACTAGCCTGGAAATTGTGGTAGATGGAAATTGTGGTAACAGGCGTGTGTGTGTGTGTGTGTGTGTGTGTGTGTGTGTGTGTGTGTGTGTGTGTGTGTGTGTGTGTGTGTGTGTGTGAGAGAGAGAGAGAGAGTGTTTGTAAACTCAACATATGTTCAGATCTAATTTGGTAATGGTTGAAGGTTCAAGGAGTCTTTATTTTTTCCTATTTCAGGTGTCCTAATTTAGGCCTTTATTGCACACTCTTTGAACTTAATGGGAGTATTGCCATTGGTTTCAGGAATGCAGGAGCATTTCCATATAACCATCTCTTCAAGCACATCTTATATGCTAGCTTATATGATTCTTTTGTTTTCCCCTGCTTTCTTTTCCCCACTTTCAGCCTTATTTCCCCTTGTTGTCTCCTTCACTGCCTTGCCCTCTGAATTGTCGCAACCCTGTTTTATCCCTTCAACAGAGTGTTCTGCCTCCTGCTTCCCACCTAGCAAGGTTTATCTGCTTCATTTCTTCTTGTTTCTAAAGATTTTTTTTAGATACACAAATAGCATTCCACTTTGATTATAACAATATAGAAAAAACAATATTCAGTAATGTGATTCACACATACAGGAATAACAACCTTCTCCTCCGTATCTGTGAGTCTTGTGCACATGAAGCAGGAGTTTTTACGTGTGGTATTGTTATAATGGAAGTGACCAGGTGTGCCTGCTACACATAGTCTTGTTCTTTTTCTTAGAATTTCTCAGCAAGAAATGTTTAGTCTTTGAAGAAAAGCTATTTATCTTAGGTACCTATATGGTCTGTATAATATCTGAGCACCGTACACAGGAAGGGGTGAGAACAGCAGAATAAGGACAATGAAATTCAAAAAGCAGACTTTAGCAAACTCAAAGTATTGTTAGGTAAGGTCCCATGGAAAGAAAATCTAGGGAAAAAGGAGTTCAGGAGTGTGGCAGTTTCTCAAGGTGACAATATTAAAGGTGCAACAGCCAACTGTCTCAATACAAAGGAAAGATAAGAAGAATAGTAAGAGGTCAATCTGGTTCCATCAAGAGCTCTTTAATGACCTGAAAATCAAAAAGAATCCTACCCCCAAAAAGGGAAAACATGAAGAAATTACTAAGGAGAAGTACAAAAGAATAGCACAAGCGTTTAGGAACAAAATCAGAAAAGCTAAGACCCAAAATGAGTTATACCTAGCCAGGGACAAAAAAGGAATAAGAAGTGATTCTATAAATACATTAGGAGCAAGAGACAGATAAAGGAAAGTGTAAGTCTAATAATGCTTCAGTTTTCACTAAAATAGTAAATTGTGCCCAAATACTTAATTCAATGAATATTAACAACAAGGCAGAAGATACGCAAACCAAAATACGGAAAAAACAGGTTAAAGAATATTTAGATACATTAAATATATTCAAGTCAACAGGACCTCATGGAATGCAGCCTAGGGTGCTTCAGGAACTAGCTGAAACAATCTCAGAATCTTATCAGTTGTCTTTGTGATTCCTGAAGGAGAAGTGGGGTACCAGAGGACTGAGAAAGGCAAGCATAGTACCTGTTTTCAAAAAAAAGAGGGGGAGGGGAGAGAAGGATCAGGAGAATTATAGACCCGTCAGCCCAAGTTTGGTTCCTGAAAAAATACTGGAACAAATTATTAAACAAGGAATTTGTGCACATCTAGAGGATAAATGGATGATAACTGACAGTCAGTGTGGATTTGTGAAGAACAAATTATGCCAAACCAACCTAATTTCCTCTTTTGACAGGGTTACTGGCCTAGTGGATTGGGGGTGGGGAGCTGTGTATAGGATATATCTTAATTTTAGTAAGGCTTTTGACGTTGTCAGAAGCAAACTAGGGAAATGTGGTGTAGATTAAATTACTATAAAATGGGAGCATAACTGACTGAAAGACCGTATTAAAGAGTAGTTCTCAATGGTTCACTGTCAAACTGATGGAGTCTATCTAGTGGGGTCCTGCAGAGAGAGGTCTGTCCTGTTTAATATTTTCATTAATGACTTGGATAACAGAGTGGAGAGAGTCTGCTTATAAAATTGTCCCACTCTGCTTGGGACTGGTGTGTATTTGATTTTTTTTCTTGCTTAAGGAGAAAAAATTAAATACACAACTACAAAATAGAGAAAACCTGGATGGACAGTATTACTGCCGAAACAGATCTGGGGCTTATAGTGGATCACAAGTTCAATATGAACCAACAAAGTGATGGAGTTGCAAAAATGGATGCATTAACAGTAATGTTGTATGTGGGTTGCCAACTTTCTAATCCCACAAAACCAAACACCCTAGTCCTGCCCCTTTCCCAAGGCCATGCCCCTTCCCTGCCTCTTCCCCAAGGCCATTCCCCCTGCGCACTACATTCCCTCTCTCTCATTGGCGCACTCCCCCCCACCCTCACTCACTTTCACTGGGCTGGGGCAGGGGACTGGGAGGGGGTGTGGGCTCTGGGGTGGGGCTAGAAATGAGGGGTTCAGGATGTAGGAGGGGTCTCTGGGCTGGGACATGGGTTTGGGGTGCAGGGGGTGAGGGCTCCATCTGGGGGTGCAGGCTCTGGGCTGGGGCCAGGGATAAGGGTTTTAGGTGAAGGAGGGGGCTCTGGGTATGGGGGGCGCTCAGGGCTGGGGCAGCGGCTTGGGCTTTGGGTGTGGGCTTACCTTCAGCAGCTCCCAGTCAGTGGTGCAGTAGTGGGGCTAAGACAGTTACCTGCCTGTCCTGGCACGGCAGACCATGCTGCACCCCAGAAGTGGCCAGAAGCATGTTCGCCTCCCAAGCAGAGGCATGGCAGGTGACGCTACGTAAGGGGCTACTTTCGCCTGCAGGCGCCATCCCCGCAGCTCCATTGGCTAATGGGAGTGCGGAGCTGGTGCTCAGGGCGGGCACAGTGCACAGAACCACGAAGCCCTCCACCTAGGAGCCGTACCTGCTGCTTCCAGGGCACAACACAGAGCCAAGACAGGTAAGGCCTAGCCTGCCTAGCCCTGCAGCATCGCTGACCGGACTTTTAACAGCCTGGTCGACAGTGCTGACTGGAGCTGCCAGGGTCCCTTTTCAACCGGTCGAAAACTAGACACCTGGTCACCCTACTTGTATGTAACATACAGGAAGGAAGTGTCCCAATCTACTTAGCACTGGTGAAGCCTCAGCTGGAGTACTGTGTCCAATTCTGGGCAACACACTTGAAACATGTGAACAAATTGGAGAGACTCCAGAGGAGAACAGTAAAAATGGTAAAAGATTTAGAAAACCTGACTTCTGAGGAAAAGTTAAAAAACATGTTTAGTCTTAAGAAAAGAACACTGAGAGGGGACCTGATAATACCACACCTCATATAAGTCTTCCAGTATGTTAGGGGCTGTTATAAAAAGGACAGTGATCAATTGTTCTCCAAGTCCACTGAAGGAAGGACAAGAAGTAATGGATTTAATCTCCAGCAAGGGAGATTTAGGTTAGATATGAGGAAAAGTGTTCTAACTGTAAGGATAGCTAAGCTCTGGAATACACTTCCAAGGGAGGTTGTGGACTCCTCCTTCACTGGCGGTTTTAAAAAAACAGGCTAGACGAACACCTGTCAGAGATGGTCTAGGTCAGTGTTTCTCAAACTGGGGTTGCCACTTGTGTAGGGAAAGCCCCTGGCAGGCCAGGCCTGTTTGTTTACCTGCCCCGTCCGCAGGTCCAGCCGATCGCGGCTCCCATTGACCGCAGTTCGCCACTGCAGGCCAATGGGGGCTGCTGGAAGTGGCGGTCAGTAAGTCCCTCGGCCTGTGCCACTTCCAGCAGCTCTCATTGGCCTGGAGCAGTGAACCGTGGCCAGTGGCAGCCGTGATCAACCAGACTTGTGGATAGGGCAGGTAAACAAACTGGCCCGGTCCACCAGGGGCTTTCCCTACACAAGCGGCGACTCTAGTTTAAGAAACACTGGTCTAGGTATACTTGGTCCTGTCTCAGCTTGGGGAGCTGGTCTAGATGACCTCCTGAGGGGCCTTTCAGCCCTACCTTCTATGATTCTATATTTATCTGAACAATGCTCCCAAGACATAGGCAAGTACTGTTAGCCCCTTTTTGCATATGGAGTAATGAGGCACAGAGAGATTAAATGGCTTGCCCAAGGTCACATAAGAATTTCATTGCAACATAGGGAATTGAACCAAAGTCTCTCAAATTCCAGGTACCATCTTAGCCACGGGGTTATCTATACTGTTGTTAGTTTTGCGATGCACTGTGGGAGCTGTGGCAAGCAACCAGTAGTTTGGTCTCTGCTTTATTCTCTTTAACTGGAGTAAATTCTTGAGGCAGGGTTGCTCCCTGGTAAACTGGGCTTTGGTGTTCGAGCTGAAATCCCTGTGTGCTGTTTGTGACCATTTATGTTCAAGGACAGACAGACATAGTGTAAAATAAACAAGTTGCGTTAAGAGTATACCAAGCTTCTGCATCCCTGATTATTCCAATTGGACACTGACATGCAAGACCCCAGTGTCTACAGGGCCGCCCGGAGGGGGGGGGGCAAGTGAGGCAATTTGCCCTGGGCCCCACATGGGCCCCCGCGACCGACTCCGGGTTTTCGGCAGCACTTCAGCAGCGGGCCCTTCACTCGCTCCGGGTCTTCGGTGGTGGGTCCTACAGTGCAGCAGAAGACTCGGAGCGAGTGAAGGCCCCACTGCTGAAGTGCTGCCGAAGCCTCAGAGCGCCGCCCGGTGAATACAAGCACCGCCACAAGCGGCGGGAAAAAAAAAGCCACGATTGGCTGCAGCCCTACCACCGTCGCTTCATTCTTCGGCTGCAATTTGGCGGCTGGTCCTTCTCTTCGAGAGGGACCCACCACTGAATTGCTGCCAAAGACCCAGCCCTGCCCCAGGCCCCCTGAATCCTCTGGGCGGCCCTGAATGTCTATCACTCATCAGAGGGGTGACTGCATTATGAAACAAAACATTTGGTTCACATTCATTGGTTCTGTTTAAATGGTCACATTCGTTTGTTTCTCTCAACCAAACTTTTTAACCATGCCACATTTTTAGAGGGCACCATGCTTCTCAAATGATATTCACAGCGGTCACCTGGACTGCCTGCTTCTTTAACCACTGTCTGGTGAACAGGACCGTGGTGAATTAATTTCCCTGCTGTAGGCACACAGTTTGTGTGATAACCTAACCTATGACAATTCCAGCAGCCTAATAAATGGTGCTTCAGTTTTATTTACTGATATTTCACTCAGATATGAATGGAATCTGACCAAAGAAATGTTAAATTAGCTCCATCATGCCCTTCTCTGTCAGCAGGAGGTGAATTATGAACAATAAATAACTGCTGAATGAAAGAGACTCTCAGAGCAATCTATACTATGGCTCTGTTATTAGAAATGAAGCAATTCCATCCAATCTGCCCTGTCCAGGCTCCTGGAACACTATTGAAGGAAAGTGGCTCCGTAGCATGTAGGAATACATGCTTATACAAAATGGTCCAGTTTTAAAATAATGATTTAATTTATAAGAAACCCTGCTCTCCTTTCATTCCAGGGTACTGGGGTAGGGGAAAGGAGAATGAGAAGGGGGCATTGGCTAGGCAAACAAATATAGTTAAAACATCATACTATATACAGAAAAAAAACGTGAAAGAGAAGCATTTTGTTAGAAAAGATTGTGTATATTGGGGAGGAAGCGATTCTAGAAATAGGCCAAGAGGAAGTCAAAATATTATAGTTATTTATTTACTTTAATAAAAATAGCACCATATTGAGTGGACTAGGGCTGATAGGTTTCATGGAGAAGGTGTGTTTAAAGGGAGGAGTTGAAGGATGAGCAGGGCAGAAGTGTGTGCATCAGGTCAGAAGAGGAGTCACAGACATAGAGGCCATGCAAGAAGGCATGAAGAAGGGTGTGAAGTGAGTGGACAGAAGGACTCTGTAGTGAGCTTTCTGGTGCAACCAGCATCAGAAATACTGCAGGAATAGCATTTCTCATTATGCTTTGATAGTTTTGTCCCCTGTACTGAATGCACCCACCCCAAAAGAAGACCTCAAGTCTGTCTATACTTTTAAATTGTGTATGTGTGCATGCATCCACTTATCTTCTGCCAGGCTAAAGATTTTGTAGGTGATTTTTTGGGGAACTCTATTTTAAAGTTTTCCATCTGGGAATATCCAATGTGGTCACAGTATAAGGACACCCCTTGCTCACTGCTGCCTTGTAACTTCTTAGAGGAGGTCTCAGCAACCCCCCCCACACACACCATGTCAGGCTATATTATCTTTTTCTGATAAGCTTCATGGAGCAGGAGGGAGGACAATGTGCATCCCCTGGTCCCCAGCATGACCTACCTACCTCTCCTCCGGAACACTCAAATTTCTGCCTGTTCTGACATAGATTCCAGGCCCATAGAGTGGCTTAGTGGCATATGGAGGGTAGGCATATGGTGCATGGAGGTGACTGAGCTCCACTTCTCTATGAGACAGAGGGGAGATCCACAGGCAGAGGGCCCCCCTCCTTGTATGAATCTAAGGGTACAACTAACCAAGAATGGGAAAGTTCACATTACAAAAACAAAAAATTGTTTAATTTTTAATCACAAAAATATTTGTATTTAATATTGGATTTTACAAAATTGAAATGATGGGATTCCCTTGAATGTTCCTTTACAAAAGCCTGGAATGGTCAACTCTTTCCAAAGAAAAGTAGGAAATGGAAATTTCTTATTGTAAGAGAATGAGAACATTTTATGATTAACGATCATTAATGATTAATATAAATCAGGAATTCAAATCTAGGCGGCTCCCAAGTGAACCAATCCAGTGGTTCCCAACATGGTGCCCGCAGGCACGATGGCATCCGCCAGGACATTTTTATGCACCCGCCTAGTACCCAGCAGGGGAGAGAAGCCGCGGCCCTGCGCCTGCCGGGGACAGAGAACTCTGGGGCTGCAGGCTGCAGTCGCCACTGTTCTCTGTACCTGGCAGGCGCGGGGCTGTGGCTTCTCTCTGGCCTGGTCTACACTACGCTGTTAAACCAATTTTAACAGCGTTAAATCGATTTAACGCTGCACCCGTCCACACTACACTGCTCTTTATATCAATTTAAAGGGCTCTTTAAATCGATTTCTGTACTCCTACAAAACGAGAAGAGTAATGCTAAAATCGATATTACTATATCGGATTAGGGTTAGTGTGGACGCAAATCAAAGTTATTGGCCTCATTATTTTACAGTAGCTACCCAGAGTGCACCACTCCAGAAATCGACGCTAGCCTTGGACTATGGACGCACACCATCGAATTAATGTGCCTAGTGTGGACGCGCACAATCGACTTTATAATATCTGTTTTATAAAATCGGTTTAAGCTAATTCGAATTTATCCTGTAGTGTAGATGTAGCCTCTGGCTTCTTCAGGGCTGCAGGTGTGGGTGCAGTTCTCTGTCCCCAGCAGTGGCACGGCCACGGCTTCGAAGCCGGAGAGAAACCGCGGCCCCATGCCTGCCGGGGACAGAGAACTCCGGGGCTGCAGGCTCCGGGTGCCGGTGTTCTCTGTCCCCAGCAGGAGCGGGGCCCGCCTAGTGGCCAGCATGGGAGAGAAGCGGCTTCTTTCTGGCTTCTCCGGGACTGCAGGCTGCGGGCGCCGGTGTTCTCTGTCCCTGGCAGGCGCCAGGCCGCGGCTTCTCTCTGGCTTCAAAGCTGGAGAGAAGCCGCAGCCCCACCCCTGCTGGGGACAGAGAACTCAGGGGCTGCAGGCTGTGGGCGCCGGTGTTCTCGGTCCCTGGCAGGTGCGCGGGGCCGCAGTGTAAGCGGGAGAGAAACCGCAGCCCCGTCCCTGCTGGGGACAGAGAACTCCAGGGCTGCAGGCTTCATACTGTATTAAAGTAAGAATAATAAATATATTTGGACCAGCAGTTCAACAATGTTTTACTTTTTTAAAATAAATAACATGAAAACTGTTTATGATATTTATTTTATAAAAACTCCATAATTTTTCTTACAGGTAGATAAAAAAGAGCAAATTTACGTGGTAAAGTGAAAGAGTCACTGCTGAATAATTTAATTAAT
Source organism: Gopherus evgoodei (assembly GCF_007399415.2). Lineage (NCBI taxonomy): Eukaryota > Metazoa > Chordata > Testudines > Testudinidae > Gopherus > Gopherus evgoodei. The sequence continues at coordinate 112,181,637 of NC_044322.1, read as the reverse complement.
ACCTTTTACATGTAAAATTACTCTTTTTATCTTATGGAGTCATATATTATGTAATATTAAATATGATGTTTTTCATATTATTTAATATATTAATACAAAATAAGCCTTGAAAAATTGTTGGCACCTGCCACGCTCTTCTGAAAACATGAATGTGCTACTGGCCACAAAAAGGTTGGGTACCACTGAATTAGAATATTATGTCATGTTGATATTCCTTCAGAACTTGAAAAGGGAGGCTCTTCTGGTTTCTAGGTTGACAGGAAAAAAATAATGTAGATGCATTCTCAATTAAAGGAGAGCTTTCAATATCGGATTGAAAAATCCAAATTTGCCTTTGTGGCCAGTTTACTGTTGGAGATCTTGGTTCTGTCATCCTTACATTGAGCAGCACCTTATTCATGCAGTAAGTCCCATTAAAATGCTCTAGCCCACTTATACAAGGAAGGGTCAACACTAAGCCCTCTGTGCAAGGATGCATGTTGCTGATTAAGAGCAATAAGGAAAATGAGAACTGAGTCCATCCTGGAATAAATATTTGAAAATAAATAATGGTGGAGGAGAATTGCCATGATGCAGCTAGCCTCCTGGAGATTCTTATTAGATTAAATATCAGGCAGGCTGAAAATGTTATGCTAAAAGTTTCCTTAAAGTTGAGGAAACCCTTCCAGTGTAAATGGTAGTGAAGTCTGAAATCCTTGTCAGATTTCACATTGGATAAAATGTAAGTGTTTGGTAAATTGCAAAATTAAAGTTGTGTAAATACAGGAATTACTTTGAAGTCTGAAGCTGAGCCAAGGATTTTAGAGTAATTTTATTCCATAATAAGTGTATTACTCTCAGCTACTAAAAAACAAATGTGGGATGTTTGCCCTTTTACATTATGGGACAAATTATCACAATGAGGAACCCAATAAATATTACCAAGACCCAAAACTGCAAATGATATGGAAATAATTACCTAAGGAAAAATAAGGTTTGGATTAAATTTAAAAATATAAATGCAGTATTTCACCAAACCACAGCAACAGCAAAAAAGTAAGAATGAGGGAAATTGGATCCGTCATAACAACAGACAGCCCAAACTCTTGAGTGGCTGCCCTCAGAGCATTTTTATTAAACTTGCGCTGCTTAATTAGCAGGAATCAGACTTGGTAGAACAAAGATGACATTATCAATAGACACTATCAGTAGAGTCCTGCCTTCAGTATTATGTTGTAATTTAAGGTGGCGAGTTTTGTATCTGCCAGTATGTTATATACTTTTTGGACCATTCAAAAACCTCTTTAAAAAAAAAAAAAAGAAGAAGTTTGTTACATTACTTCAAGTCCAAAAACATTTTATTATTTTTGTATTAAATAAATTGGCTGGGTGAAGAAGTAGTTGGTGTTTATAAAAAGATTATGTACAACCCTGTTGGTTAAGTTGACTGCTTGTAGAGTTTGGGGGTGTTGTGATGGCCTCTTACATTTTTCAGTCTTGTATTCAGAATAAAGATATTTCTTTTCTTGCCATAATCTTGTTCTAATATAAAAAATGGTGATAGCAATAGATAAAGAGTTTTCAGGATTTACACCCAATGAAAGAATATCTCCCATCTTCAAAATTACTGTTTTCTTTTGACTGTCATTTAGTTCTTATTTTTATCTTTAATGTCTATGAAAGTGAGGAGCTAACAACACTGGCTGGAATCAATCATAGAGCATGTTTGGGTGTCATATAGGCTTCTCCAGAGTACTCTTTTGATATCCTCACTTCTACCCTGACACATCTGTTACTACAATCCTTAGTCTTTGCTGAGGAGAGATGGCCAGTCTTGGCCAGTTGTAAGGGGGTTTTAGGGATATTAACTAGTGACACAAATAATTGCAACCATTGCGCTTAAGATTTAAATCCAGGTCTCCAGAAAGAAGATTAATGCAATAATAATTAATAATAGTAATTTGACAGTTTTATTTATTAAGTATTCCTCCACCTGCAGATATTCAGGGCATTGCACAAAACATTAAAAACAACCAAAGTAAATAAAATGGTAATTTAAGTATCAGTAACACATTTGGCAGCATTGTATGGGTTTGATTAATCTTTACTATCTTCAAACAACTGTATTATATCTAGTATATAGTTTTGGGGTGATTATAATTCCACTATTTTATTCTTAAGAGGTTTGTCATTTTCTTCTTGTCTATTGTATTAAAACCCCATACAACTGGACAAGACTGGCCATCTCTGCTCAGCAAAGACTGAGGACTGTAGTAATAGATGTGGTAGGGTAGGACTGAGGATATCAGAGTACTCGCTTTCATGGACATTAAACATAGACTGGTTCCCATGGCCCCCCCCCCAAGCTTAGGGATATTAACTAGTGACTTAAATGATTGTAACCACTGCACAAAACATTAAAAACAATCAGAGTTAACTTCCTCAGCTGGCTAAAATGTAGGAATAGGTGCCAGGTTGAATAACAGTTAGCATAGTACTATTTGGACTGCTGTTAAAAGAGCGCTAGATCTCCTAGTGGTCAGTTCAGTATTACTCATGTCCTACCTAGTCAGTTGGCACTTTTTCCAGCATTATCTAATTCAAGGACATATGCAAGGTACATTTCCAACCAGAAAGTCACTATGTGCTTCATAGATCGTTTGAGACCCATTCATGAGAAAACATTGAATTTTTGTATGTAGCACACCCGAACTGTGCTCCTGGTCCTCAGAGTAATGTATTGTGTGTGAATATGATATTCTTCATCATCGTTTAATCATAACAATAGGGCCAATTGTATGAGCAATATGAAGGAAAAATGGGATTTTTAAAGAAATAAATACACAGGAGCAAAGAAATGTGATTCCTATGTAAAAAATGTTCTGAATGGGATAGCCAGATATGTATTGTTGTAAGACTATAGTCTCTGGGCAGGTTTCATTTGAGTGAACTACAGCAGAGCAATAGCAGTCAAGCTGGTGCTATCCTGAGCATCATGACTGGAGAAACATTTTGAGTGATGGAAACTATTCTTAAACAATATTTATAATATATTCAAGCACAAAACCCTGCCTTCCTTCTGTATCAGGAAAGGTTGTGCATCATATTGTTGCAGTGTAAGGAGGATTTAAGAGGATATATAGATAGATTAGATTAGATTAGATATAGATCTAGTACTGTTAGCAGAAGATTTGATGTAATAATCTTTATAACTATCTAAACTGCTAACCAAGGTTGTGGCTGCCCTAAAGGAATTGTTAGGAAAAGCTGCAGCTAGCTAGCTAGCTTTCCGTTGAAAGGGCACAGATACAGCCCTCTGATCAAGAATAGACAAGTAAGCAGAAAATCTTTAAAAATAAAAATATTTATTTAGAAATGAGTAGTTACAGTAAAAGAATAGAGATAGCTATAAATAGGAACAAATATAATAGAGATTATAGTTACAAGAGTGAAGTGGCGTGGCAAATAAAGCAATGCAATAACAATATAACACTATACTAAACTGCTCAAGATAGTTGAGACCAAAGCAGCTTGTGAAGAACTTCAAAAAGATCTCACAAAACTAAGTGATTGGACAATAAAATGGCAAATGAAATTTAATGTGGATAAATGTAAAGTATTGCACATTGGGAAAAATAACCCCAAATATACATACAATATGATGGGTGCCAATTTAGCTACAACTAATCAGGAAAAAGATCTTGGAGTCATCATGGATAGTTCTCTGAAGACGTCCATTCAGTGTGCAGTGGCAGTCAAAGAAGCAAACAGGATGTTAGGAATCATTCAAAAAGGGATAGAGAATAAGACGCAGAATATCTTATTGCCCTTATATAAATCCATGGTATGCTCACATCTTGAATACTGCATACAGATGTGGTCTCCTCATCTCAAAAAAGATATACTGGCATTAGAAAAGTTTCAGAGAAGGGCAACTAAAACGATTAGGGGTTTGGAATGGGCCCCATATCAGGAGAGATTAAAGAGGCTAGGACTTTTCAGGTTGGAAAAGAGGAGATTAAGGGGGAATATACAATCATGAGTGATGTGGAGAAAGTAAATAAGGAAGAGTTATTTACTTGTTTCCATAATATCAGAACTAGGGGCCACCAAATGAAATTAATGGGCAGCAGGTTTAAAACAAATAAAAGGAAGTTCTCCTTCACACAGCGCACAGTCAACCTCTAGGACTCCTTGCTTGATAAGGTTGTGAAGGCTAGAACTATAACAGGGTTTAAAAGAGAACTGGATAAATTCATGGAGGTTAAGTCTATTAATGGCTATTAGCCAGGATGGGTAAGAAATGGTGTCCCTAGCCTCTGTCTGTCAGAGGGTGGTGATGGACAGCAGGAGAGAGATCACTTGGTCATTACCTGTTAGGTTCACTCCCTCTGGGGCACCTGGCATTGGTCACTGTCGGTGGACAGGATACTGGGCTGGATGGACCTTTGGTCTGACCCAGTACGGCCATTTTTATGTTCTTACTATAATCATTTACTTAATACTATGCCTTAGCAATTAAACATTCAATACTTAAAGCTAAACATCCAGTAAGTGCAGGCTGGGCAATTACTAGATGGACAAGGGATGATCTCACTCAGACCACAGACATCCAGCTTTATTTACACTTGAAACCCATGTGCTCTACGAAGTTAAGCTAAAAGAAATTACACTTACAAAAGCTTAAAAATTCCTCTGAGACCATCTAAAAGGTCTGTCTAAAAGGTCCTTCTGCTCTGTCTGGTGTTGCGGTGCGATGAAAGCTACCCAGAACATGGCACGGAACAACCTTAGGGTTCTGTCTATAGAAGTGTTTCCCAAACTAGGGTTATCACTTGTTTAGGGAAAGCTCCTGGCAGGCCGGGCAGGTTTGTTTACCTTACGTGTCTGCAGGTTCGGCTGATCGCAGCTCCAGGCCAATGGGAGCTGCTGGAAGCGGTGCAGGCCAAAGGATGTGCTGGCTGCCACTTCCCACCACCCTCATTGGCCTGGAGCAGAGAACCGCAGCCAGTGGGAACTGCGATCAGCTGAACCTGCAGCAGGTAGACAAACCGGCCCGGCCCACCAGGGGCTTTCCCTAAACAAGCGGCATCCCAAGTTTGGGAAACACTGGTCTATAGGTATGTCCCTGCATGCCTTGCTGAGTTACAAGGTGTATCTGCCTTGTCTCAGTGGGTCAGTTGTATAGCTGATGGTCCTTAATAGGCCATCAAGTGGGCTATGCAATGCTGATGCGAAATTGTCTGGGGTGTCACCCAGAAGCATAGCACAAGTTTGAAATACAGATAGTATAGAGCCAACACTTATAATTTTAAATACATAAATGATGCATGCATACAGATAGCATAATCACAACTAGCAAATCATAACCTTGTCATAGACACCTTATTTATCCTCCTTTGTACAAGGTTTGGTGCCACTATAGGACCTTGGTTGCAACAATGGTCTATACAGTCACAATTCATGTCAGTGATGTCACATGGCCATTGCCCTGGACAACCTTGGAACTCTGGTTGGACTGCTGCTGCTGCAATAGCTGCTTTTCAGGCAGCTCTTGGCTTTGCAGGGTTCTGCTGATGCTTCTCAGGTGGCTTCTTTTGCACAGATCTTTTCTTCCTTGCAGGTGCCTTGTAGCCTTTTCTCTTTTCCAGGTCCCCGATCCCACTACAGGGCTTAGCCTGTTTGCTGTTCCTCTTGTATACGATTTGCTCTCCCAAGTTCAGCCAATCAGCTTCCAACTTTTCTTAGCTCCGCCCACTCAGTAGACTTCTATGGGGCTTCTGTGTATCTCTATGGGACTTTGCTGATACTGCACCGTGCCTCTATTGCATCACCTGGAAGTGGTGCAATCCGACCTCCAGACTGCATCATCCCCATACATTGCTAGGGGCTCCCATGTATTCTTATGGGACCTATCTTAGCTGACTTGTAGATGACCCCAGCTACTTCATGTCTGAGATCTCAATATATTTGTATGGGCTACAATGTATTCCTATGGGATTTCCCTTAACTGACCTATGAATTACCCCTAACTACTTCCTGTCTAGAAGCCCCTATGTATTCCTATAGGCTCCAATGTATTTCTATGGAGTTTTGCTTAGTCATTCCTCACAGGAAGTGGAATTACATCACCCTATGGCCATCATTACTGAATTTCTCATTTAACCTATTACTAATTTCTTTTTAATTAAGGCTTTATTTTTAAAACTAATGACTAACTCTAAGCATCCCAAAGGGTCCTGACACCATAACCACTCTTTTTATGTCCAATTAATCAAGTTATAATTTTCATGAATTTATACCTCTTCCCGAGATTTCTCTGCAAACCTTCAATTCAGGTGCTGCAAGGTAATTTAAACAGTTAAAGCAAAAATCTCTAGCTACAATGTGTCGTTGTATTCCAGCTTCAGCTAGTTTTTTTGAAGTTGGCCATTTTTATTTCATCCTTTTTTGGTGGTAAAACAACCACAGATTTTTGTTAATAGTGGTATTTTGTACTTGAAAGCAGAAATGGGCCTGAACTTAAGCATTCAATATAAAAACCCCTTGAACTTCAGGAAAGTCTGGATTCAACCTTCACAATTCTAGACTGACTCTATAGCTGTAACAGGCTGGCAGTGTTTGCTTGGAACACACACACCTGTTAGCAGATGTTGATCCTGCTTGGAAAGTTAAGTGGATTCTGCTGACTGACCAAAGCAGATGACTTTGCTGAAGGAGAGAAAGCTCCTTACAATCTCCTCCGCACAAAGACCAGGTGCAAACCTGGCCCTAAATGTTCTCCAGTTCCAGAGCTTACAAATTCCTGGAATCAGGTGGTCTTTATGACCACCAAAAATGAAAGGTGGGTTTTGCCGGTAACTGCTATCCTAAATGTCTTTTAGTTAAAAGACACAGGAAAGTTAGATACACAGATTATGTCTAAATTTTAGATGCAAGTTAGTTTAGAAACAAAGTGAGAAAAAGCTCCTGTTATGGCTAGTTAGTTGTCTTTCAGCACTTCTTTCAGATAAGCACTCTTTATACTCTCAGTATTTTCTTTCCTGGATCTAGTATAATTTTTTTGTTCTCATCTAATGGCTCCCTTCCCCCTCCCTCTTTTGCTACTTCATTTAGTAAGTTGTTAGAGCAAATGTGCCATGCAAATTATCTTTTACTCAGGAATGTCATGTGTCACAGGAATTGACAGAGATTTGAGACATTTCAAGAGGAAAATTATCTGAGTGAATGCACAATTCTTTAATTCCTGATCATCTGCTTTTTGGTATTTTGGAAATTAGATTATGCTTTGTCTTCTTAGCAAAAGGTGAACTTTTTTTAATTAGAATTAAAAATTAGTGCATTACAAAGTGAGGCTCATTTAAACAGTTATAAGAGAGAGGAACATTTATCATCCACACCATTGTAGTTTTTGGCATATGGCACCAGATTAGCAGCTTGCGTGTTTGATAGCATCCCTATTAATTTAACACCTTCTTTTGGAATAAATCTAGAATGAATAAATATGTGGTATGCTAGTATATTTAGCAGAGTAATATTGTCTATTTTACAGATACGGTGTTATTTGTTGTTTCACAAATTGGATTTATACATTTGCATTCTTCCGAGCGTGAGTTAAGTGATTTGTCTCTGATTTAGAAGACAACAAAATTTTGATTCATACACCATTATTTGGAGCACTGGATTTAATTAAAACATTTGTCAATTTTGAGAATCAAGGAACAGATTTACATATCCTAAAGCATTTTTACAAATCATAAATGGATTTACAGATTTTGACAGTGCAACATAAATCTGATTGTATCTGTAAAAGTCTTGATTTATAAATTTCAAAATGCAAGGTCAGATTTTGCAAATCAACCCTTTCAATTTTAAGATTAATCAAACAGAGACCTAATCTTGTAATCTTTACTCAAGTGAAACTCTCTAAGGGCTCAGTCCTGCAAACTGTTGTTCATTTGAGCACTTCTTTAGGTGAAATTTACCCTTGTGCGAAGGGCAAGCACAAGACCCAGGCATCACTTACTTTCTGCTTATGTCCTCAATTGGGCTTTATTAAAATTCAAATAGTGCATGGGTCTTGTGCTTATTTTTCTTAATGAAATCTGAGATTCTGATGTACTCACTTGCCTTGAGGAAGTGGGCTTTTACGAAAATCTTCAGATATTGCAAGACTCACAATAGATTAGTGAGAGTTGGCCAAAACCAGGATTACTTATGAGTAACGGTTTGCAGGATCAGGTCTCTAATTTGTTAATCTCTTGCACGTGATAGGTTTTGCAAATCTATCCTTTATTTTTAAATCAAACAAAGGCTGAGAAATCAAGCACAGAATAGTGGAAACTATTTTAAGTGATCGCTCAAGGGACCAACAGAAGTCAGTTGCTTAAGAGCAGTGAACTAGAAGGGTACTTACCACTTGTGAGGTTACTTTGGGGCAGTTGGTTGCTTAATAAGTGTAGTCTGTTGTGCACTTTTTCCTGTAAATAAACTGATACTGGATTGCACATGTAATGGTTCATAAATCAAAATTAAGCATTAAGATTTACTACCAGGTTTTATAAACATTATAAATGCAGTTTACTGAAAGGTATTATAAACACACAACTATTAAATGAAACTCCATTTATATTAATGTTTGGAATTTAAAGGAGGTTGACATAACTCAATATTTTTTAAAAGTCTGATTCATAAATAAAGTGCTAACGAATAGTTTCACAAATGGTGCTCAGTATGGTAAAGTATGGCAGGCTGATTTCTGCTGGTACAAACATAATTTTGTTGAAAGAATATATCTGCTGTGTACTGCTGATTTATATCACTCCTCGGTGTGGAGGGTGAATATGATGCCCTATTAAAATAATATATTCACTCAGCACAATGGGCTAGGTCCTCAGCTGCAGCCAAAGAAGCACTGGGTACAGATGCGGGAGGATGGGGGTGTGCACAGTTGCCCTTTGTGTTACGCCAGTCCTGGGTGAGGGAGGGAGGTGCTCTACACAGTGCCAGTTCCCTACCTTAGCATAGAGCAGCCTGGCTTTTCTACCCAGCGTCACTCTGGACCCAAGCTGCTAGAAAGAGATCCTCTTTATTCAGTGACGCAGTGCCAACTGCCTTTGCATAACAGAACATGGGCTTCTGTAGTACCCCTCGCCCAGACTTCCTGTCTGGGAAGCTGGCCCACATAAAGATACAGTTCCCAATACCTCATTTTCCTTTCCCAGCCAAAACTTAATAACAACATTTAACTAACCACATTTATATAACACATAATTACAAATACTTATAACCAGCCTATTATCTATACTCAATAATAATGTTCAATTCTTCTCTTAGGTGCTTTGTGCTGTCACTTGGATTTGCAAGTCTTTCTTGAAAGTCATCGAATCATAGACTTTAAGGTCAGAAGGGACCATTATGATCATCTAGTCTGACCTCCTGCACAATGCATGCCACAGAATCTCACCCACCCACTCCTGTATCAAACCTGTGTCTGAGCCACTGAAGTCCTCAAATCGTGGTTTAAAGACATCAAGGTGCAGAGAATCTTCCAGCAAGTGACCTGTGCCTCATGCTGCAGAGGAAGGTGAAAACCCCCCAGGGCTTCTGCCAACCTGCCCTGGAGGAAAATTCCTTCCCGACCCCAAATATAGTAATCAGCTAAGCCCTGAGCATGTGGACAAGACTCACCAGCCAGACATCCAGGAAAGAATTCTCTATAGTAACTCAGATCCCATCCCATCTAACATCCCATCACAAGCCATTGGGCATATTTACTACTAGTAGTCAAAGACTAATTACTTGCCAAAATTAGGCTATTCCATTATACTATCCCCTCCATAAATTTATCAAGCTTTGTCTTGAAGCCAGATATATCTTTTGTCCCTACTACTCCCCTTGGAAGGCTGTTCCAGAACTTCACTCCTCTGATGGTTAGAAACCTTAATCAAATTTCAAATCTAAACTTCCTGATAGCCAGTTCATATCCATATGTTCTTGTGTCCATATTGGTACTGAGCTTAAATAATTCCTCTCCCTCCCTGGTATTTATTCCTCTGATTTATTTATAGAGAGCAATCATATCTCCCCTCAGCCTTCTTTTGGTTAGGCTAAACAAGCCAAGCTCTTTGAGTCTCCTTTCATATGACAGGTTTTCCATTCCTCGGATCATCCTAGTAGCCCTTCTCTGAAACTGTTCCAGCTTGAATTCATCCTTCTTAAACATGGGAGACCAGAACTGCACACAGTATTCCAGATGAGGTCTCACCAGTGCCTGGTATAACGGTATCAACACCTCCTTATCTCTACTGGAAATACCTTGCCTGATGCATCCCAAGACCGCATTAGCTTTTTTAATGGCCATATCACATTGGCAGCTTATAGTCATCCTGTGATCAACCAATACTCCGAGGTCCTTCTCCTCCTCTGTTACTTCCAACTGATGCCTCCCCAGTTTATAACAATAGTTCTTGTTATTAATCCCTAAATGCATGACATTGCACTTTTCATTATTAAATTTCATCCTATTACTATTACTCCAGTTTACAAGGTCATCCAGATCTTCCTGTATGATATCCTGGTCCTTCTCTGTATTAGCAATACCACCCAACCTTGTGTCATCCGCAAACTTTATTAGCGCATTCCCGTTTTTTGTGCCAAGGTCAGTAATAAAAAGATTAAATAAGTTTGGTCCCAAAGCCGATCCTTCAGGAACTCCACTAGTAACCTCCCTCCAGCCTGACAATTCACCTTTCAGTACGACCCGTTGTAGTCTCCCCTTTAACCAGTTCCTCATCCACCTTTCAATTTTCATATTGATCCCCATCTTTTCCAATTTAGCTAATAATTCCCCATGTGGAACCATATGAAATGCCCTACTGAAATTAGGTAAATTAGATCCACTGCATTTCCTTTGTCTAACAAATCTGTTATCTTCTCAAAGAAGGAGATCAGGTTGGTTTGGCACGATCTACCTTTTGTAAAACCATGTTGTATTTTGTCCCAATTACCATTGACCTCAATGTTCTCGACTACTTTTTCCTTCAAAATTTTTTCCAAGACCTTGCATACTACAAATGTCAAACGGACAGGCCTTTAGTTGCCCGGATCATATTTTTTCCCTTTCTTAAAAACAGGAACTATGTTAGCAATTCTCCAGTCATACGGTACAAACCCTGAGTTACAGATTCATTAAAAAATTTTTCTAACGGGCTTGCAATTTCATATGCCAGTTCCTTTAATATTCTTGGATGAAGATTATCTAGGCCCCCTGATTTCATCCCATTAACCTGTTTGAGTTTGGCTTCTACCTCGGATGTAGTAATATCTACCTCCATATCCTCATTCCTATTTGTCATCCTACCATTATCCAAAAGTTTCTCTTTAGCCTCATTAAAGACTGAGGCAAATTATTTGTTTAGATATAGGGCCATGCCTAGATGATCCTTAACCTCCACTCTATCCTCAGTGTTTAGCGGTCCCACTTCTTCTTTCTTTGTGTTCTTCTTATTTATATGGCTATAAAATCTTTTACTAATGGTTTTAATTCCTTTTGCAAGGTTCAGCTTTACATGGCTTTTGGCCTTTCTCACTTTGTCCCTACATATTCTGACCTCAATAAGGTAGCTTTCCTTGCTGATCACTCCGATCTTTCATTCTTTGTAGGCTTTCTGCGTTTTCTTAATCATCTCTCTGAGATGCTTGTTCATCCAGCTTGCTCTACAACTCCTGCCTATGAATTTTTTCTCCTTGGGATGCAGGCTTCTGATAGTTTCTGCAACTTTGACTTGAAATAATTCCAGGCTTCCTCCACCTTTAGATCCCCAAGTTCTTCATTCCAATCCACTTCCCTAACTAACTTCCTTAATTCTTTAAAGTTAGCCCTTTTGAAATAAAAAACACTAGTCCCAGATCTATTTTTGTTTATCCTTCCATTTAGTTTAAACTGAATTAGCTCATGATACTCGAACCAAGATTGTCCCCTACAACCATTTCTTCTATGAGGTCCTCACTACTCACCAAAACCAAATCTAAAATGGCATCCCCTCTTGTTTGTTCAGCAACTACTTGGTGAAGGAATCCATCAGCTATCGCATCTAGGAAAATCTGAGCCCTATTATTATTACTAGCACTTATCCTCCAGTCTATATCTGGGAAGTTAAAGTCTCCCGTGATCACACAATTCCCATTAGAGTTTACTTCATTAAAAACATTAAAGAGGTCTCTATCCATATCCAAATCAGATCCCAGCAGTCTATAGCACACCCCAAGCACTATTTCAGGGGAGGCTCTAGTAGCTTTCTTTCCCAATGTGATTTTTGCCCAGACAGTATCCATTCCATCCCTTCTTATTTCTTTACAGTCTACCTTATCATTGATATACAATGCTACTCCACAACCTTTGCCTTTATTTCTGTCATTCCTAAACAGCACATACACTTCAATCCCTGTACTCCAGTCATGACTAGTATTCCACCATGTTTCTGTTATCCCTATAATATCCGGTTTCACTTCCTGCACCAGTAACTCTAGTTCCTCCATTTTGTTACCTAGGCTCCTTGCATTGGCATCTTAATTCTTGCTGTTTGGCTTCATTCACATTCTTTACCCAATTAGGCCCAGACATTCTGCTGCCAGTAACACCTATTAGACTAGTATCTACACTACCCTTCCTCCATATGTCCATTCTCCTACCCATGACAGTATCCTTTCTTGCTTTGTTTTCTTCTCTCTCAATGTTAAAATCCAGCATGGAGATTACCTGGACATCTCCCAACCATCTCCCCCCAATTCCTAGTTTAAAGCTCTCTTAATCAGTTGTGCCAGCCTCCATCCTGGAAGTCTATTTCCCTCCCTATTCAGGTGAAGTCCATCCTGAGAGAACAGTCTTCTGTCCATGAATGGCTCCCAGTGGCCATACATCCCAAAGCTCTCCTTATAGCACCACTGCCTGAACCATCTGTTAATCGCTATAATCTTGTCACACCTTTGTTGCCCTTCTCTAGGAACAGGCAGAATCCCACTGAAGATCACCTGAGCCTCGATTTCCTTAAGTGTCTTTCCCAGCCTGGCATAGTCTCCCTTGATACTTCCCAGCGAGAATCTAGCCGTATCATTTGTTCCCACATGAAGGACAATCAGCGGATTCTTTCCCGCTCCCGTTAGGATCTTCTTCAGCTTCAGGTCCACATCCCGTATCTGAGCACCCGGCAGACAGCACACCCTTCTCTTCTCTGGATCAGCTCTAGTTACAGGCCTGTCTATTCTTCTCAGTAAGGAGTCCCCAGTCACGTAGACCTGCCTTTTCCTGCTGGTGGTGCGATTCTCCAGTCTATCCCCTTTTCCCTCTGGCTGCAAGTCCCCTCGATTCCTACTCACCCTTGCAATCCTCTGCAACCCATCCCGTATCCTCCTGGGGCTCATGTTTGGTGTCATCTCCATTGACTCTTCTCCTCTCCTTATAAGTCTAGCTACTCTTCTCTTCTTCCTTGCCCTCTCACCTTCAGCGACCACCTGCTGTGTCCCTTCTTCATTTTCCAACTCCGCAAACCTGTTCCTGAGCTTTATTGCTCCTTCACTAGCCTGTCTTTTCCTCTGCCTGGTTCGCTTAGTCACATGCTTCCACAGTCAACTTTCCTCACCCAGCAGTCTCCCCTCAGAGTTCTTTGGTCCTGCTTCCATCTGCAAGTCTGAGCTTTTCCCTTCAGCCTCATCGTGTTTTTGCTCCCTCATTCGCTCGAAACCCTTTCTAAATCGACCAGAGTTTCCACCTACGTCTCCAATCCTTGGATCTTTTCTTCCATCAGCTCAGTTCTATCAGGTGGCACTTCATGCAGACAAAACTCTTTTCAGGTACCGCCTCCAGGATCATGTACATGCCTCAGCTTCCACATCCAGTCATCTTGTGTCTTCCACTGCTTGGGTCATTACAACTGCTGCCATGTTTCATTGGTGCTTTCATATAATTTAACAGTTCTAGATACAGATCAGTGTCTGACTCCACAACCTTTTTCAGTTTCTGCTTTATTATTCTGGTACCATTTTCCACCAGCCCATTGGATTGTGAATAATGGGGACTAGTGGTTAAGTGTCTAAACTAGGGCTGTCAAGCAATTAAAAAAAATTGCAATTAATCATGCAATTAAAAAATTAATCATGATTAATTGTGCAAGTAATTGCACTGTTAATAATAGAATACAATTTATTTAAATATTTTTGAATGTTTTCTACATTTTCTAATATATTGATTTCAGTTATAATGCAGAATACAAAGTATACAGTTCTCACTTTATATTTATTTTTATTACAAATATTTGCACCGTAAAAAAACAAAAGAAATAGTATTTTTCAATTCACCTAATACAAGTACTGTAGTGCGATCTCTTTATCATGAAAGTTGAACTTACAAATGTAGAATTATGTACAAAAAATAAGTGCATTCAAAAATAAAACAGTGTCAAACTTTAAAGTCTACAAGTCCACTCAGTCTTACTTCTTGTTCAGCCAATCGCTAAGAGAAACAAGTTTGTTTACATTTACAGGAGATAATGCTGCCTGCTTCCTATTTATAATGTCACCAGAAAGTGAGAACAAGCATTCATATGGGACTTTTGTAGCCAGATATGCTAAACATTTGTATGCCCCTTCATGCTTCGGCTACCAGTCCAGAGGGCATGCTGAAGATGCGCATTAAAAAAATAATATGTTAATTAAATTTGTGACTGAACTTCTTGGGGGAGAATTTTATGTCTTGTGTTCTGTTTTACCTGCATTCTGCCATATATTTCATGTTATAGCAGTCTCGGGTGATGACTCAGCACATGTTCATTTTAAGAACACTTTCGCTTAAGGTTTGACAAAACGCAAGGAAGGTACCAATGTGAGATTTCTAAAGATAGCTACAGCACTCAACCCACGATTTAAGAATCTGAGAGGGATGAGCTATGGAGCATGCTTTCAGAAGTCTTAAGTCTCTCAGAAGTCTTAACAGAACAACACTCTGATGTGGAAACTACAGAACCCGAACCACCAAAAAAGAGAAACAAACTTCTGCTAGTGGCATCTGACTCAGATGATGAAAATGAACATGCATTGGTCCATTCTGCTTTGGATTGTTATCAAGCAGTGGCATTGTTTCATTTTTGAGCACAGTTATGTAACAAAAAAAGTCTACATTCGTAAGTTGCACTTTCATGATAAAGAGATTGCACTATAGTACTTGTATGAGATGAATTGAAAAATACTGTTTCTTTTGTTTATCATTTTTACAGTGCAAATATTTGTAATAAAAATAATATAAAGTGAGCAGTGTACACTTTGTATTCTGTGTTGTAATTGAAATGAATATATTTGAAAATAGAGAAAAACATCTAAAATATTTAATACATTTCAATTGGTATTCTATTGTTTTAATAATGTGATTAAAACTGCAATTAATTGTGATTCATTTTTGAGTTAATTGCGTAAGTTAACTGTGATTAATCAATAGCCTAGTCTAACCCCAAATTTCTCTGCAAAATCCACGAAACCACTAAACCTCAGCTCACTGTCAAACACTACTATGTCAGGTATATTATATCTAGCAAAAATTGATTTGACGTGCACAATCATCTCTCTAGCTGTAGTATCCTTTCCAAAGACTACCTCAGGGAAGTGAAAATAATAATCTAGGACAAGTATATGTTTTTTTCCAGTCAACTTAAACAAATCTATGACTATTTTGCTCCCTCCGGGAGGGGGGAAGTTTTTCATGTGCCACAGATGTGGGCTCTTTGTCTGGGCTTGGCTTCTATTTTTGGCATATGCAACAAGCATAGGTGCTGGAAATAGGGTGCTGGGTGGTGCTGCCACACCCCCTGGCTTTAAGTGGTTTCCATTATATGCATGGTTTACAGTTTAGTTCAATGGCTATCAGCACCCCTACTATAAAAATTGTTCTAGCACCTCTGGTGACATGCTTTGACAGTCTTCTCAATGTTCCTGTTCATTTTAGGCCAGTCTAAAACATCTCTAAGTCTTCTCTTAACTTTGTTCAATCCGTAAATGACCATCATATATCCTTTCTCACATATTTTTTGGTAATACCTTAACGATCACCATCCTAGCGTATTGAAACAAAATCCAAGACCAAATTGGTGATGTGGGAAACATGCTGTCCTGGCCACCCTAAACTGGCCTTACTTTCTTTCTGTAAGTTTTCATCCGGAGCTGTTTCTCTGGCAATCACAGTCCACATTTCATCTGAGACCAAACAGGTTTTTTATCAGATTGACTTGTTCAATGTCTAGCTCCACCATATTTTTGTTAAATGCGATGAAGGGTATTTTTGCAACCACTGTCTCCCAGGTTTGTATTTGGCTTTCAAATTATACATCTATAACTGAAAAAAATAATCCCTGTATTTTTGGAAGGTGGGAGAAGTTGGATGACAATGATAATAAGTGGTTTATGGTCAGTATCAATGAAGAGTGGCCTCCCATGAATAAAGACTTGAAACTTTGTACCCTCATGTACTAAGGCGAGTGCCTCCACTATTTGAGCATATTGATGTTCAGTTTTTTGTTAATGCCTGTGACATGTAAGCCAGTGATCTCCAGTTTTGACCGTATTGCTATAAGAGACCATATTGCTATAAGAGGACTGCGCCAATGCCCTTCCTGGAGGCATTCATGGATAACTTAGTTTTGCACTTACTGTCATAGTACCTCAAGACTGGGTCATCTTTAATGCCTTCAGTTTCTCAAACTCTTTATTAAGATTTGCATCCCATGTCCACTGGACATCTTTGCACAGTAGCACTCTCGGGTTGCTGATTTGAGCAGCTAGTTTAGGCACAAATTTCCCTACACAATTCACCATTCCAAGGAATCTTTGCTGGGGGCAGACATATTGGTGATGTCTTAATCTTACTGTGATCTACTATACACCTTGCTGTCAAGTATCAGAGGGATAGCCATGTTAGTCTGGATCTGTAAAAGCATCAAAGAATCCTGTGGCACCTTATAGTCTAACAGACGTTTTGGAGCATGAGCTTTCGCGTGTGAATACTCACTTCATCAGACCCACTTCGTCTGACGAAGTAGGTATTCACCCACGAAAGCTCATGCTCCAGAACATCTGTTAGTCTATAAGGTGCCACAGGATTCTTTGATGCTTTTACACCTTGCTGTGTTAACTTGTCTCCTATTTACTTCCATTACATTGAAGTTACATTTTTGTTTAGCTTTAGCCCAGCAGTGCTTGCTCTTTTCAGAGCTGCCTGCAGCCCCGGGTCATGCTCTCTACTGTTTTTCTCCAGATCAAATCATCATCTCTGTAAGCCTTAGTCCCTTGCATGCCATAAAATATATATTGTATTTTCTGGAGAAACAGCTTGGGTGCCAAACACAACCCAAATGGAGTCTGTGGACACAGTGTCTCCCAAACAAGGTGTTGAATGTGTGCTCTGATTTCCTAAGGGCACCTGCCAGAGCCCTGGTGATACATCTGGCATAGAAAAATATTTGGCATTAGCCACATGTCCCAAATTTCTCCCCTTGCAGGTAATGGAAAATGTTCCCCTTTTGCACATTTATTTAATTCTTTTGGGTCTACACATAAGTGAAGGGTCCCCTCTTTTTTCTACAATGTCTAACAAGTGGTTCTTTGGCTCGGTCTGTGATTCCCAGAGCAGTGAGTCTATCCATCTCCTCTTTTAGGCTCCATCTTAGGACAAGGTCAAGCTTTCCAGGGTCATGAATGGTGGGGCGGTTGGGCTCATTCAGCTCTATTCTGGACTCTGTTGAGAGTTTCCCTATCCCCTGGAAGATGGCCTCAAATTCTTCCTCAATTGTTTTGGTGCCCTACCCTCCAATGAGTGATCCCTATTGATGAGACCAAGGGCTTAACACACTTTTGTCCTAATCATGAGTGCTTATTTCCTGGGTACTATTACAAATTTTATCTTTTCGAGTTTGTTATTTACCCTTCTAGTTCGCATGTTCAGCCTACCACTGTAAGCCCTGAGTTTTACCTGTTAACATTCCGCTACCCATAGCTTTTTCCCCACTGTTAATAACAGTGTTTCTGTCAACACATTAACTTGTGTACCGGTGTTCAACTTAAAATTAATACATGTCCTGTTTACTTTTGGTTTGATAGTCCAGTCATCTTCTGCTGCAACCTTGTCCATTGCTCTTACGAACGTTCATCAGAGGAAGTGGTGCTATCATTGTTCTCTGTCCATGCTGTGCACACTCTGCTGGTCCTTGCAGAGATATAATCCATTGCATTTCTTACATCTTTTCCCAAATGCCAAGCATTATCCTGGTTTTGCTGTTTGTCACAGCATGTGCAGATCTATGTGCTGTTTTTGCTTCACTCTGACTTTGAGTTCCACGTGCCTGTCTGCATCAGGTCTCTTTTCTTGTGGTATTTTGGATTCTCAAGCATGTCTATGCTGTGGGAATACTATCCACCCTCCATAAGCTTCATTCTAGACTGGGTGTGTTCTGTTACTTGGTAAATTCTGATTGCTTGGCAAGGGTTAATTCTGGGTCTCACAGTAGTCTGTGTTAGGGATTCTTTGTTCCAGATTCCAATCACAGTCTGGTCTCTTATCAGGAATAGAGTTAGTTCGCCCAGAAATTGCAAGATTGGCACTTCAGTCTTACATTAGTCACAAACTCCTCTGTGGTTTAACTTTCTTTTTGTACCCTCAAGTTAAAAACATCTCTCACATAGATTTCATTTTTACATGGAGTGCGGTACTTCTCGAAGTTCTGTAATAGTTTCATAGTTAGCCTCCTCTGCATCAGCTAACTGAAAACTATTGAACATGTCAAGTGCACCAGAACCTGCTGTTGTCAGAAATAAGGCTACCTTCTGATCATTTTCCTTTGCAGTGACATCTATTTCTTGCCAATACAGAGCGAAGTGCTGTTTAAATCAATTCCAGTTGTCTTTCATGTTTCCAGAGAGTTTCAACTCTGATGGAGCTGCTCCATTCTTCCCCTCAAGTTATTTCTTTAATTTCTGTTTACTCCTGGTACCATTTAGTGTTCAGTTATCACTGTGGCCCCAACATGCATGAAAGAGATCCTCTTTATTCAGAGATGCAGTTGTCCAACTGCCTTTGCGTAACACAATATGGGCTTCTGCAGAGTCGTCCCCCTGATTTCCTGTCTGGAAAGCTAGGGCATATAAAAGTACAGCTCCCAGTACATGCCAGCAGCTCCAAGGGGCCATTTCAGCAGCTGAAGGCTGGCAGGGCAAAGGAAAGCCCTAACTATGGCCCTCTACTGGCAGGGGATATATAGGAGCTAATACAGCAACTCTGTACAAGGATGGTGCAACTGAAAGCTTGCTTGGGCTGGATCTGCAAGGCCGGATTTAGGAAGTGTGGGGCCCAATTCAAAGAGTTTTGATGGGGCCCCAGCAGGGATGATTAGAAAAAAAACCAAAAAAACCACACATGTAAAAAAACACGTGGGGCTTGTACTCACTAGGCGGTGCTCCAAGTCTTTGGCGGGACTTCAGTGGCGGGTCCTTCACTCGCTCCAGGTCTTCAGCGGCACTGAAGGACCCGCCGCCGAAGTGCCACTGAAGACCCAGAGCAAGTAAAGGATCCGCCGCCAAAGTGCCGCTGTAGACTCGGAGCACTGCCAGGTGAGTAAAAATTAAAAAGGCGCCTCTAGCCAGGGAAGAATTTCTCATTGGGTGCGGGGCCTGATTCAGGGGAATTGGTGGAAGAGGCCTAAAGCCGGCCCTGTCTGCAAGTCTTAAGGCCATGATGTAACACTGAAACATAACCAAAGATCAAGGCCAAAGAGCACAAATGATTTCTAATTCCCTAAAAAACAGATTATTATTTACTCTATTTTTTCTAGTCTGTATAGGTTTTTATACCACACTCATCACCATAGCATCCGAGTGCCTTCTGTAGTGCATTAAGCAATGTGACTACACATCTGCCGCATGTGGTTTGTTCTCTCATCCTCCTCACAGAGGGAGAGGTATATGGAGGTGTCTTGTTTTTACAAGATTTACATGATTTTCATGACATGTTTTTACAGGATTTTTGGGGATTGAATATACCTGTTCCTGTGTGTTTACATTAGCGAAGGCAAGCTCAAAGAAAAGCACCTTGCAATAGGAGTGGAAACTGGCGAGGTTTGTGATAGGCCTTGTTGGAAGGCGGCAGATAGCTAGACAGAATTTTAAGACAGCCTATGAATTCCCAACCTCACAAGTCAGTTGCCAACTCCTCAGCTGATGTAAATCAGTGTAGCTCCATTGAAGTCAATGGAGCATCACTGATTTACACCTAGCTGAAGAGATTTTATGATATATGCCTACCTCTGATACACAGGGATTCTGGGACATATCTTCTGTTAATGCCAATTACTATTATACAGTGTTTGTTGAGTGAGCAGTTTATTTCCACTGGTTAGACTGTTAGTTTAATGAGATTAGATAAGGCCTAATCAAAGAAGACAGCAAATAACATTGTTTGTAGTAGTTAGACTGCTCTGCACTGGGCCTTTCCAAGACTAACGTGGCATGATGGTCCTTAATATGACTATCTGATCTACACGGGATCTCTTAGGCCTGGATCAGCCTGTTCTTCTCTAAGCTTTGCACCCACAAAGTTACACAAACAGACAACCTGGCAAAAACAGCAGGTCAAAATTAATTGTGGTAAAACAAACTTCCTTGAAAACCAGCTATCAAGCAGTAACATCAGATTAGAAGGCAAAAATCTCAAGAAAATAGAACAGTTCTTTTACCTAGGCAGCACCATACTGGCCAATGGAGACCTTAAGAGGGAAGTAACCTCAAGGATAGGAAAGACATCCACAGCATTTTACTAAACTTAATAATGTGCTGGGAGAGAAGCTGAGCCCTGTTTAGGGGGCGGGGCTTACCTGCTTAGGGGTCCTATAAAAGTAGCCAGGCAGCGGCATAGACAGCTGCAGCGGCACAGCAGCCAGCAAACAGAGCTGTAAACGGGAGTTTCAGAAGGAGTTTACAGGGGGAGGCTGTGGGGGTGACTAAGAGACCTAGGCAGAGGAACTGACAGGCTAGTTAAGGGAGTGGGTGGTGGTCCGCCAGTGTTCTGGTGCCTGTTGGGGGTTTGTTTTGTTTTGTGTTTCTTGGACTATCAGGTTTTAGGTGGGAAGGCTATGACCGATACAGAGGCAGCAGTGAAAGACACAATGAGGATGACTGGATGTGGAAGCTGCGGCATGTACATGATCCTGGAGGGGGTACCCGAAAAGAGTTTTGTCTGCATGAAGTGCCGCCTGATAGAGCTGATGGAAGAAAAGATCCGAGGACTGGAGATGCAGGTGGAAACTCTGGTCGAGTATACAAGGGGGTTCGAGCAGATGATGGAGCAAAGACACAAGGAGGCTGAAGGGATAAGCTCAGACTTGCAGATGGAAGCAGGACCAAAGAATTCTGAGGAGAGACTGCTGGGTGAGGAAAATGGACGGTGGGAGCATGTGACTAAGAGAACCAGGCAGAGGAAAAGACAGGCCAGTGAAGGAGCAATAGAGCTCAGGAACAGGTTTGTGGAGTTGGAAAATGAAGAAGGGGCACAGCAGGTGGTCGCTGAAGGAGGGAGAGCAACGAAAAAGAGAAGAGCTGCTAGTCCTACAGGAAGAGGGCAGGAGTCAATGGAGGCAACACCAAATATGAGCCCCAGGAGGACTGCAAGGGTGAATAGGAATCAAGAGGATTTGCAGCCAGTGGGTGCAGGGGATAGACCGGAGAATCACACTGTCACCAGGAAAAGGCAGATCTATGTGATTGGGGACTCCTTACTGAGAAGAATAGACAGGCCTGTAACTAGAGCTGATCCAGAGAACAGAAGGGTGTGCTGTCTGCTGGGTGCTAAGATACAGGATGTGGACCTGAGACTGAAAAGGATCCTAATGGGAGCAGGAAAGAATCCATTGATTGTCCTCCATGTGGGAATGAATGATACGGCTAGATTCTTGCTGGAACGTATCAAGGGAGACTATGCCAGGCTGGGGGAGGATGCTTAAGGAAATCGAGGCTCAGGGGATCTTCAGTGGGATTCTGCCAGTTCCTAGAGAGGGGCAACAAAGTTGTGACAAGATTATGGCGATCAACAGATGGCTCAGGCAGTGGTGCTATAAGGAAGGCTTTGGGGTGTACAGCCATTGGGAAGCATTTATGGACAGAAGACTGTTCTCTCGGGATGGACTTCACCTGAGTAAGGAGGGAAATAGACTTCTAGGATAGAGGCTCGCCCAACTGATTAAGAGAGCTTTAAGCTAGGAACTGGGGGGGATGGTTGGGAGATGTCCAGGTGATCTCCACACCGGAATTTAACCTTGAGAGGGAAGAAAACAAAGTAAGAGGGGATACAGCCGTGGACAGAAGAATTGACATAAGGAGGAAGGGTTGTGTAGATACCAGTCTAACAGGTGATGCTGGTGGTAGAATGTCTGTGCCTAACCATGTAAAGAATGTCAGTGAAGCCAAACGGCAAAAATTAAGATGTCTGTACACTCATGCGAGGAACCTAGGTAACAAAATGGAGGAACTAGAGCTACTGGTGCAGGAAGTGAAACCGGATATTATAGGGATAACAGAAACATGGTGGAATAGTAGTCATGACTGGAGTACAGGTATTGAAAGCTATGTGCTCTTTAGGAAAGAAAGAAATAAAGGCAAAGGTGGTGGAGTAGCATTATATATCAATGATGAGGTTAACTGTAAAGAAATAAGAAGTGATGGAATGGATAAGACAGAGTCTGTCTGAGCAAAAATCACACTGGGAAAGAAAGCTACTGGAGCCTCCCCTGAAATAGTGCTTGGGGTGTGCTACAGACCACCAGGATCTGATTTGGATATGGATAGAGACCTCTTTAATGTTTTTAATGAAGTAAACACTAATGGGAATTGTGTGATCATGGGAGACTTTAACTTCCCAGGTATAGACTGGAGGACAAGTGCTAGCAAGAATAATAGGGCTCAGATTTTTCTGGATGTGATAGCTGATGGATTTCTTCACCAAGTAGTTGAAGAACCAACAAGAGGGGATGCCATTTTAGATTTGGTTTTGGTGAGTAGTGAGGACCTCATAGAAGAAATGGTTGTAGGGGACAACCTTGGTTCGAGTGATCATGAGCTAATTCAGTTCAAACTAGATGGAAGGATAAACAGAAATAGATCTGGGACTAGGGTTTTTGACTTCAAAAGGGCTAACTTTAAAGAATGAAGGAAATTAGTTAGGGAAGTGGATTGGACTGAAGAACTTGTGGATCTAAATGCGGAGGAGGCCTGGAATTACTTTGTCGAAACTGCAGAAACTATCAGAAGCCTACATCCCAAGAAAGGGGAAAAAAACCATAGGCGGGAGTTGTAGACCAAGCTGGATGAGCAAGCATCTCAGAGAGGTGATTGAGAAAAATCAGAAAGCCTACAAGAAGTGGAAGATGGGTGGGATTAGCAAGGAAAGCTACCTTAGTGAGGTCAGAACATGTAGGGATAAAGTGAGAAAGGCTAAAAGCCATGTAGAGTTGGACCTTGCAAAAGGAATTAAAACCAATAGTAAAAGTTCCATAGCCATATAAATAAGAAGAAAACAAAGAAAGAAGAAGTGGGACCGCTAAACATTGAGGATGGAATAGAGGTTAAGGATAACCTAGGCATGGCCCAATATCTAAATAAATACTTTGCCTCAGTCTTTAATAAGGCTAATGAGGAGCTTAGGGATAATGGAAAGATGACAAATGGGAATGAGGATATGGAGGTAGATATCACCACATCTGAGGTAGAAGCCAAACTTGAACAGCTTAATGGGACAAAATCGGAGGGCCCAGATAATCTTCATCCAAGAATATTAAAGGAACTGGCGCATGAAATTGCAAGCCCATTAGCAAGAATTTTTAATGAATCGGTAAACTCAGGGGTTGTACCATACGACTGGAGAATTGCTAATGTAGTTCCTATCTTTAAGAAAGGGGAAAAAAGTGATCCGAGTAACTATAGGCCTGTTAGTTTGACATCTGTAGTATGTAAGGTCTTGGAAAAAATTTTGAAGAAGAAAGTAGTTAAGGACATTGAGGATAATGGTAATTGGGACAAATAACAACATGGTTTTACAAAAGGTAGATCGTGCCAAACCAACCTGATCTCCTTCTTTGAGAAGGTGACAGATTATTTAGACAACGGAAATGCAGTAGATCTAATTTACCTCAATTTCAGTAAGGCATTTGACACAGTTCCACATGGGGAATTATTAGTTAAATTGGAAAAGATGGGGATGAATATGAAAACTGAAAGGTGGATAAGGAACTGGTTAAAGGGGAGACTACAACGGGTCGTACTGAAGGGTGATCTGTCAGGCTGGAAGGAGGTTACTAGTGGAGTTCCTCAAGGATCAGTTTTGGGACCAATCTTATTTAACCTTTTTATTACTGACCTTGGCACAAAAAACGGGAATGTGCTAATAAAGTTTGCGGATGCCACAAAGCTGGGAGGTATTGCTAACACAGAGAAGGACCGGGATATCATACAGGAAGATCTGGATGACCTTGTAAACTGGAGTAATAGTAATAGGATGAAATTTAATAGTGAAAAGTGCAAGGTCATGCATTTAGGGATTAATAATAAGAATTTTAGTTATAAATTGGGGACACATCAGTTGGAAGCAACAGAGGAGGAGAAGGACCTTGGAGTATTGGTAGATCACAGGATGACTATGAGCCGCCAATGTGATATGGCCGTTAAAATAGCTAATGCAGTTTTAGGATGCATCAGGTGAGGTATTTCAGCAAAGATAAGGAAGTGTTAGTATCGTTATATAAGGCACTGGTGAGACCTCATCTGGAATACTATGTGCAGTTCTGGTCTCCCATGTTTAAGAATGTTGAATTCCAACTGGAACAGGTTCAGAGAAGGGCTACTAGGATGATCCGAGGAATGGAAAACCTGTCTTATGAAAGGAGACTCAAAGAGCTTGGCTTGTTTAGCCTAACCAAAAGAAGGTTGAGGGGGGATATGCTTGCTTTTTATAAATATATCAGAGGGATTAATATTAGGGAGGGAGAGGAATTATTTAAGCTTAGTACCAATGTAGACACAAGAACAAATGGGTATAAACTGGACACTAGGAAGTTTAGACTTGAAATTAGATGAAAGTTTCTAACCATTAGAGTGAAGTTCTGGAACAGCCTTCCAAGGGGAGTAGTGGGGGCAAAAGACATATCTGGCTTTAAGACTAAGGCCATGTCTACATCTAAAATTTTGCAGCGCTGGTAGTTACAGCTGTATTAGTACAGCTGTATAGGGCCAGCGCTGCAGAGTGGCCACACTTACAGCAACCAGCACTGCAAGTGGTGTTAGATGTGGCCACACTGCAGCGCTGTTGGGCAGCTTCAAGGGGGGGTTCGGGGAACAGGAGAGCAAACCGGGAAAGGAGACCAGCTTCGCCGCGGTTTGCTCTCGCGTTCCCCGAACCCCTCTGCAAACCGCAGGGAAGGAGACCTGCTTGCTCGGGGCTCCGGGAACTAGAGAGCAAACCGGGAAAGGAGACCCGCTTCGCCGCGGTTTGCTCTCGCGTTCCCGGAGCCCCTGCAAACCGCAGGGAAGGAGACCTGCTTGCTCGGGGTTCCGGGAACGAGAGAGCAAACCGGGAAAGGAGACCCGCTTCGCCGCGGTTTGCTCTCGCGTTCCCGAACCCCCTGCAAACCGCAGGGAAGGAGACCTGCTTGCTCGGGGAACGGGAGAGCAAACCGCGGCGAAGCTGGTCTCCTTTCCCGGTTTGCTCTCGCGTTCCCGGAGCCCCTGCAAACCGCAGGGAAGGAGACCTGCTTGCTCGGGGTTCCGGGAACGAGAGAGCAAACCGGGAAAGGAGACCCGCTTCGCCGCGGTTTGCTCTCGCGTTCCCGGAGCCACCCTGCAAACTGCAGGGAAGGAGACCTGCTTGCTCGGGGAATGGGAGAGCAAACCGCGGCGAAGCTGGTCTCCTTTCCCGGTTTGCTCTCGCGTTCCCGAACCCCCCTGCAAACCGCAGGGAAGGAGACCTGCTTGCTCGGGGTTCCGGGAACGCGAGAGCAAGCTGGGGAAGGAGACCAGCTTGATTACCAGAGGCTTCCTCCTTCCACGGAGGTCAAGAAAAGCGCTGGTAAGTGTTTACATTGGATTACCAGCGCTGGATCACCAGCGCTGGATCCTCTACACCCGAGACAAAACGGGAGTACGGCCAGCGCTGCAAACAGGGAGTTGCAGCGCTGGTGATGCCCTGCAGATGTGTACACCTTCAAAGTTGCAGCGCTGTAACTCCCTCACCAGCGCTGCAACTTTCTGATGTAGACAAGCCCTAAGCTTGATAAGTTTATGGAAGGGATGGTATGATGGGATAGCTTAATTTTGGCAATCGATCTTTGATTATCACCAGGTAAGTATGCCCAGTGGTCTGTGATGGGATGTTAGATGGGATGGGATCTGAGTTACTGCAGAGAATTCTTTCCTGAGTGCTGGCTGGTGAGTCTTGCCCACATGCTCAGGGTTTAGCTGATCGCCATATTTGAGGTCGGGAAGAAATTTTCCTCTGGGGCAGATTGGCAGAGGCCCTGGAGGTTTTTCGCCTTCCTCTGCAGCGTGGAGCATGGGTCACTTGCTGGTGGATTCTCTGCAGCTTGAGGTCTTCAAACCACAATTTGAAGACTTCAATAACTCAGACATAGGTTAAGAGTTTGTTATAGAAGTGGATGGGTAGGATTCTGTGGCCTGCTTTGTGCAGGAGGTCAGACTAGATGATCATATTGGTCCCTTCTGACCCTAAAGTCTATGAGTCTAGGAGTCTATAAAAGATATACAGCATCAGAACAAAACTGAGAATTTTCAATTCAGATATTAGCTCAGTGCTAACATATGGCCGTGAGAGTGAGAGCTGGAGATCTACCAAAACATTAGTCAGAAAACTAAGACACTTTTGAAATATTCTGGGCATTGATTGGAAAGACTTAATTACCAGTGAAGAGGTCTGAGAAATCCCCAACCAGCAGCTCATTCACACCAGAATCAGACAGAAGCACTGAATGTATTTGAAGCAGGTACTCCAGGTGCCAACACACAGACACCCACATGAAGCTGTCACCTGGAAACCCACTTATGTGAGGAAATGAGGGCACCCAAGGGAAACCTGAAGAAGAGCCTATAGCAAGGAGGGCAGAACAGTCAATCTCAACAACAAAAAGCAGATGGAAGCAGCAAATGACAGGAATGGAAGAGACTAGTTTCTGCCCTGTGCACCAATGTTGGAGCGGAAAGGGTGTAATGTGACATACTAAACATAACCATATCATTCAATTCCCATAGCTGCTTCAGTGGAAAGCAGTTGACAGTTGTCATACAATCAACACTGGTGCTTTCCCTTTTACTAAACACAAATGCTTGTCATTCTGATTAAACTGGCCCTTCTGCATTCAGTATTATCAAATTAGTTTTTCCATTTCATAAAATAGCTATAGCAAGTAACAGTGCTATCTACAGTCAATCACCTATATAACAATCATCACAGCCCAACTCCCCCTACTAACACCATGTCTAATGGGGTTGGTTAGCTAAGAAGAGGAAGCAAACTGACAACTGTCCATCAAGCAGATAATGATATGAGAAATTCAGTGAATAAAAATACTAGATATGTGAATTATCTGTGGGAGGAGGAGAAGCCTGCAACAAGAAAAATGATCAATCAGTAGTTGAAGAAATGGCAAAGATCATTAAGCAAGCAGTTTTGGCCACATCAGAGGGTTATGAAGAATCTGCTCATCTGCAGTATCTTCTAAATATTTTTCTGATAATCTTCAGGGTGCATTGCAAGGCTCAGCTTTTCCAGGCATATGAAATTGGGGAAGGAATTTGGGAATTGTTTCGGGGGAGGGGGAATTGTGAATTTGCCGTGAATTATCTTCAATTGTGGCACTTAGGAGGTATTGTTAAGCAATGTCAAGGGTGAGTAGAGCATGTGAATAGTTACTCTTCTTGGAAAATCTATAAATCTAAATAAAAAATAAATGTTTTAATCTGATTTTCTCAGGTAACATCAAGTACTTGTTCCTCAATTCATTCCTGTGCAGAGGTTAGCACAGGACCTATGCACCAATGCAGTTCTTTGTAAGAGAGACTTAAGCAATGCATAGGTTTGTGCTTGATAACACTTCAGAAAATCAGATAAAATTATATAGGACATATTTCAGGCAGGGAGATTCTTCTAATCTCTCTAATGTGACTGGTATTGCTCAATTATCCAGAGATCTTCATCATTTCTCAAACCACTGACTAGCTATTTTTCTTTCTGCAGGCTTCTCCTCCCCCCACAGATAGAATATGTATTATGCATCTACCATCTGTGACACCATTAGCGAGCCCATTTTCATTGATTGTCCCACATCATCAGAAGGTGACTAGGCAGTTGTCAATTTGTTGCCTCTTTACCAATCAACCCTGCTAGCCCTATTAGAGCCTAAGTGGAATTGAGTTTTGCACAGACCTTGTGCTGGCCTTCTGCAGTGAATTTCACCATATAAAAAAGACTGTTTCCTTGCAGGGGATTTTATTCTATTGGAGCAATGTGTGCAGGGGAGTGGAGGGAGAGGCAGGATGTGAATCAGCTTGGAATTCACAAAGTCTTTTTTCTTTTCCTTTATAATGTGCAATCAGTTGTTCAATTGGTATTTTAGCCAGAATTCTTTTCACAGCGCAGAGGACTGGAATTGTTAGAAGCTTCTTTGCCAAGTGTCTCCTCTCCCTCCCATTCCTAAATAAATCATTCTCAGAGTGGTAATGAGTAATACAGAAAAATGCAAGCAGAGATTTTGCTGAGGAGAGAGTACCGCAGTGCTGGTCCTTTGTTTTGTGTGCAGAGTTTCTGTTTTAATGACCCTGCCGCAGAAGGAGTATTTATTATATTGTCTATCCCACTGCCCAAGTCTTCAGCTTTGGTATTGTACAAGCATGCTACTTTTACATCCATAAGAGATAAGTGATCCCAGAGGAATCCAGCTACAAAATTCAACAAACCTGAACTGTCATGACATCACCACATTAGGGCAAATCCCTCTGCAGCTAGCAGTAGTTTGGTAGGGTGTGCTGTTCAAGGGAGGAGCGTGAGTCAGGGGATCTCATGGAGTATATATGTAATGTGGACAACACGGAGCTTAGCTCTGTTGAGGTGGGGAATGGGTGGGGTACCGTAAGATTCGCTGCTGCACACTGTTGGCAAATTGGAAGAAACTGCAGAAGTGATTCCAATCTCAGGACTGCTGTAGTGGCAGTGGAGTGGCTCTGCAGATGTTTTATGGGCTGTGGGAAAATTCCTCCCCACATCTTCCTGGTGGAGCAGAGCAGCACACAAGCTGGCAGTCAGATTGTGCACTGCTGCCCAGGATATGACTCAGAAGAGCCCATTCTCCAGGAGTCACACGCCAGGGAGAATGCTGGCTACATGGGGAAGTGGTTGGCCCTCTCCTTTCTGTGCTCTTAATATGGGCGTCCACAACACAGAACTGTCATTACAGTATAATGATACGATACAATTTCCTCCCATAGCAGTGCTACAATGGCTGACTCTAAATGTTATCACTCAGATTCCCTCAGCAGACTTAAATACATTGCATTCCTACCGCACCGTTTGCAGAGCCCTAATTTTTATCAGTTGAAAATAATTTCCTCTTGAACAAATCTTGTATTAAAAATGGCTAGAACCAAGTAGAGTATACATGGATCTTTTCCTTGTAAACATGAACTCATGTTCCAGTGGTTTAGCTGTTGGATCAAAATAAACTTTACATTAGTGCCTAAACAGCATGTTTTTCTTTCAGTTTCAACAAAGAGACTGAATAAATTATTATTTAAAGAATGTCACTATTTTTGTTGTGTAGGGTAGACATGTACAGTACATAAACGGTTTCCTTCTAGAAAGATTTTTCCCTCATTCATTTACTGGTTTCTCATGGGTGCCTGTGATGAAAGCATCAGGCTATGGCTACACTAGAGAGTTAATGGTGGCAGAGCTGCACCAAAGAGAAGGGTTAACTGCGTCGGCCCCCGAAAGCAGCAGAAGTGCTCCCGCCGACGTAGCGCTGTTCACACCAGCGCTCAGGCTGATGTAATTTATGTTGCTCGGGGGGCAGCTTATTCACCACCTGAATGACACAAATTATTCTGACATAAGCTGCAGTGTAAACGTAGCCTCTGAAGTTTGTTTTTCCTTGTGAGTGTCGATTCAGGCTTTTCAAAACTGCCGAAGGAAATTGAGTACCCAGCTTCGATTGAAATTCAGTGAGATTTGGGTGCCCAACTTCCTTAAACTCATTTGCAAATCCCAGCCTTAGTTTTGGTAAAACATGTTGTATTAATAACCCTGCAAAGTGAGAGCCCAGCTACAGAAGCACTGCTGGCTTCCCTGCGCATCCTACCAATGTGGCTTGGCTTGAGTCTGAAGGAAATTCCTCTGC
This sequence comes from Gopherus evgoodei, assembly GCF_007399415.2. NCBI lineage: Eukaryota > Metazoa > Chordata > Testudines > Testudinidae > Gopherus > Gopherus evgoodei. The sequence goes on along the minus strand of NC_044322.1, from coordinate 112,151,182 downwards.
AGGTGAAAGGCTCCATACCTTCCCTCGCGAGGTAGCCAAATTGTACTGTGCTTGGTTTTCTATTATGAAAGCATGTCTACTAGACATTAGGGTGAGGCCACCAGTTATGATCTTTCCTATGGCATTTTATAAATGTGTAACAACTCATTCACATAGGTTTCTTTATACCTCGGCTGAATTCAGCTAGGAACCTAGATATGAATCCATATCTCATTACCAATCCCCTGAGCTGAAAACTGACCTGCAGTTGATACAGTTTCATCAGTCCTGAGGAGCCAGAGATGTCCAGACATGGCATAGTCAAATATATATGCTACAACATACAGGACCACATAGTCATCTGGTATAAGTTGCCACAGTTCTATTGACATAAGTAGCATTACATCTATTTATACCAGCAGAAAAGCTAGTGCAGTTTTTAATTTGCCAAGGGCAATGTTTCTCATGGCACACAGACAGTTTTCAATCAATGGGCCTTTTGTTAATACACTTCTAAATATCTTTGTTGCTGTTGTTAGGATCATACTGGCACAATTCTTCTTTCCCATACACTGCCTTTACACCAGTACCTTCAGTGGAGTTAGACCTGATTTACATTAGTATCCTAAGAGAATCGGGCATGTCTACCTTGAGAGAGAGAGGCATGTCTGCCTTAGGTGACTGTGGACCTCCTCTGCACAGAAGAGCAACATATCAACTGAAGTGTAGACTTTTCAAATTGTTAGCTATGCACTTTCGTTCCAGGCAGTTATTTGTAACAAAATTGCCCATTCATTTTGACTCCTACGGAGCCTCTCAGATCTCAAAGGAACAGTTCAGCTGCATTACACTTCATCATTCCAAGGCTGTGAGTTGACCTTCCAGCCCCTGACCTGAAGTTCACTGGTCAGTTTGTTTTTTGAAAGTTAGTGTAATGATTGCTGGGATTAGCTTTACCATGATGTAAGCTCTCAGATTCGAGTCACCCTTCTAATACTATGCATGAACATTTTTTATCTGTTTGCCATTAGACTTAATTCTTTAGTTCTGCCCATTCATTGCTTTCCGCCCAGGCTCACGAGCATTTTCATACTCATAGTCATAGCTTTTTTTTTTAAAAAATGGGATATGAATATCAATCAGTGATATGATACACCCAGGTACCTGGGATGAAATATCAAAACAGAAGTTCAAGACGGAGGTTGCCTCTGAGAAGTCATATGAACTTCCTTCTTCCTCAGAGAGAGGATTCATATTGCAGTTAATGTTTTTGGAAGAGCATAGCCTTAGGGAAATGCTTTGAAATTGATTTCTCTTTGAAGCAGAGAAGCTCCATCCATGAGAAAAAAATTCATCTATTAATATTGCTACAACTAGCAATAAAGTATCATACTTTTACTCAGTTGCAAAAGGATTCAGGGCTCATTCTGTCTGTTGTCAGCAGGAGACCTGGAGAGACTCAGCCTCCCTTGGGGTTTCACCTTCACTCTCTGGCATGTTTAAGGTTTATGATGGGTTTTGATGGCATGGCTTTCCTGCTGGGGGAATATTTGAGCAGACAGGCTTGCACATTTCTGAAGGACTACATCAGACTGAAGCAGAGCTTAATATAAAGATAGTCTGGGATGGAGTGTGTGGACGGGGGGAGGGGAAGGTGGGAGAAGAGCCAAACTAGGCAATAGATATTTACCTTTCTGTGTCACTTTTTCATGTTCTTGGAATCTTTGGCATCCTTCTTTAAAACAAACAAAATCAAAGCAAACGTTTGTCTAACACTGTCTACATTATTTGATATTTCAATAGATTTAGTTAAGCTGTAACAGTCTTTCTGACCCATATTTCTATCTTACATGTATATTAGTTACTGCCTAAGCCGCAGTAGCTACAGTTGAAATGTAAGGGCTGTGCTAAAAGGAATGAGATTTAGTGGTCTGCCCAATTTCTGTCATACTGGAATGTACACAGTGAATTTGCTGAATATCGCAGCCTGTGAAATGGAAATTCAAGTTCACCTAATTTTTCTTTAGCGTCTCAGACACCAAAAATGGCATAATGACATGGGATTGTTGCAGTGTGCCAGGCTCTTTTAATTCTAATTTGCATAATATCTGTTTTGATGGTGAACTTACTCACTGACTTTTTACTTTTGAATGTCCATTAGACAGCTCCTTTTAACATAGGTTCTTTTCTCTAACGTTTTATTCATACACATATGTGGTTGTTGCAGGAGAAATTTTCCTACGTCCTTATTCACAGAGAAGTGAACATTATCCTTTTATTCATAAAATACCCAAATGATTAGACAAATTCCGTACTGCTGCCACTATCCTCCCCACAAGGCTCATGTGCCAAAAAAAGAATTGGAGTCAGCGGACACATCATTTCACTCCAGATTTATTCAACAACCAGCCGCCCCCACAAAGAAAGTGATCTGCTGATATTCCTGCTGGAAAGGAAAAGGCTGCTGTATGTTATTCTTCATTATGGGCTTGATCCTGCAAGGCGCTGAACCTTAAATCTGTGAAATTAGTCAGTGGGTCTGACCTATTAACGTTTTTTCACCCTGTACAGTATCAGGCAGCTGGTGCTAGGAAATTAAGTTGAGTCTCTTACTAGCATGCCTGTGTATCAGGTCTTTATTACCACGTTTAGTGTATAAACAGTGTGCTCCGTGTATGTGAAAACCAGGCCAAAAATGCATAGCTAATATAATTTTGCTGATATTTGATTTTTTTTCAAAGCCCTGGTTATGGAGTCATATGATTATATAAGAATCTCAGCTTTTTATTTTTAAGTAGGTTTCTGGCCCTCACAATTCTGGTGAAAAGTTTGAAATTGTGAACCCTAAAGGATTAAACTCTAGAAGGCAAATAAAAAGAACACATTATTTTTTAATCATGTTTTTTAGCCAGTCTTGTAGTTTCTTAGGGTATGACTCTAACACCCATGCATCTATTTTAATCCTGGAGCAAAATTCAGCAGTGTTGCGGGCTCTGTGAAATCCTTCTAAGGGATGAATTTGGCCCACTGACTAAATTAGAATTGCATAAATTGTAAGTCCTTTGAGAATTTTGCCCACAGTCTTTCCTTAGCACATACTAACACAACTTGCCAAATTATGTGGTTGTTTAGTAATGTGAACAAATGTCCCCTGGAGATTCAATAACCAAGCTCATTATCATTTGTCATCTAAGCCAGGAACTGGATCCAGGGCTCCAGTGGTGAATGACCAGTGTGTTAACCCAACCTCATGCAGCTAATATCAGAAAGAATATGTTCATGGCAAACGCCACATGGTGAACAAAAGATGCCCAAAGTAATACCCAGAGAAAATGTATCAACAATCCTTCCTATTCCATAGATTCCATTATCTGGAGTAACACGAGTGAGATTTACAAATTTGTTAATGTTTTGAGTAAAGATATAGATGGAAATTGAAATTGTTTTTCCTTTTGCAAACTTTACACTGTGCTATGTAGCTATTTTGCTTACATTACAGTTGATTTTTATAGCATAGGATGCTGTACCTGCTGTTTCATTGATTTTCAATGAGATGTGGTCCCTGAAGTAATTGAGTCACTTTTGAAAATAGGACATAGGCTCCTAAGTCTCTAAGGTGTTCTTGAAAATTTTATCTGAGACCTCTAGTCTGTCTTGTGCTCCCAGGCAGCTCCCTTCAGTTTCCTCTGGACATTGTATAGAGTCAATCAGCTTGCTTAACTACGATATTAGCAATAGTTCTCATCTTTGTAGATCTGTGTGCAGAACATATGTTATTGCTAGCTTTAAACATTTTCACTCATAAGCAATCCTAGCTGCGTATAGGGTTGGTTTGTATTCAGGATTAAACTCCAGACCAACTGCTCAATTTACAAAAGCAAGTTATTTTAATTTATGTAGATAATGCATGCACATAGCCTTTATTGCTGTGCAAATGATGGGAGTTCAGAGAAGAAGATGGTGCCACTGGTAATTTGCTCCAACAAGGTTAATGCAGGCAAACATGGAAAGGAATATCTTAAATTGCTATGCAGTGTTTCTCAAACTGGGGTTGCCGCTTGTGTAGGGAAAGCCCCTGGCGGGCTGGGCCAGTTTGTTTACCTGCGCTGTCCGCAGATCCCGCTGATCGCGGCTCCCACTGACTGTGGTTCACCACTGCAGGCCAATGGGGGCTTCTGAAAGCGGCGGCCAGTAAGTCCCTCGGCCAACGCCACTTCCAGCAGCTCCCATTGGCCTGAAGCAGCGAACTGCAGCCAGTGGGAGCCGCGATCGGCCGGACCTGCGGATGGGGCAGGTAAACAAACCAGCCCGGCCCACCAGGGGCTTTCCCTACACAAGCGGTGACCCCAGTTTGAGAAACACTGTGCTATTGCCTTTTATGTAGAATCTGGTTCAGGATAAATGTGCTTGATCTCCTTTAAGCAGCATTGTCCTCTCTCCTCCTCTGGACATCACTGACACAGATTAATTGTTTTTAAGAGTTTAATCTGCAGGAACTTTCCAGTGTAATCAGCACCTTCCAAGTTCTGTTAAAAATAACTTGTCTGAAAAAAATATTTTCAAACTAGCACTTTTTCTTTTAACATGAATTCATTTATTGTGTGAATTAACAATAGTATCAGTAATAGTAAAAATATAATTAAAAATAGCTTCTTCAGCACAATTTTATAAGGTTTGGGGTTTTTTCCAATTTGATTTCATACAAAAAATAAGAGTTTTTCAACTCTAAAACCCTTCCTTTCCTATTATCTACCTATGTAAAATGAACCTAATCTGGTAGTTTATTACAAAACTGCATTAACTGACTGATCTTCTTGTATAGCCTACATTTAGTTGTTAATATTATCAGTAAATTCTTGGTCTGCCTACAACATGCTCAGTGCTGTAGAAATATCCAAGGAGACAGAGTCCAACACTTTATTCTTGATTTGTTTATGTTTACCATACAGTGGCTTATATTTTTTGGTCATATCTGCTGTCAGTTACTTGCACTTGAGTAATTGTCATATTCTTGATAGCTGACAGAGTGAACCCAACCAGTAGAACTTATGTATCATTTCCGAGCCTGTGCACCCTTTTTCTAGCAAACTCATCCTCTGGTAATACTTCTATGGAGCTGAAATAGCTCCTTTCAAGACACGATGTAGGCAACTCCCTGGATGAGAATTTAGTGTGCCAGGGAAAGGAGAAAGGGAGGTGGTGGAAGGAAAGGACTACGGTAATATGGATATTAGCTTCCCTTCCTTCCCCACTGAGATTCTCTAAACTAGCTCCCAACTGCACAAGTTAGGGAGCTGGCATCTGCTCTTAACTTAGAGCTACCAGTTGATATCAGGCTGAGTTGGTTCTTTCTCAGGCCTGCAGCTATTCCACAGTTTTCATTCCTGAAATATTACCAGCTCAGATAATCAAGTGTTTCACAGCTTAGCGTAGCAGCTCTGCAGAGGAGGGTGGCACTGAAGGAGGCCCCTTGAGCACAGACCACATTACATTGACTCTTTACTATAGTTTCACAGTATCTACATATGTACCTATATTCTTAAGATGCACTCTGAGACTGGAAGACTTATGTACCTGTGAATAACTATTTTGAGGCATTCTGGTGGCATCACAAAAAAAACCCCAAAACAGCAAAAGCAAAGCTTGAGTGGTTGTGATGTCCCCAAAATGTAAGCTGTATTTATAATCTTGTTCATAGTATCTTTAAAGTGTATACAGCTTCAAATTTACCTCTCCCACACTTAACCCAAGTAATGAAGCTTTGTGCAAGACACTAAAGACCAGATTTTTAAAGGTATTCAGGTATCTATCTGCATCTTTAGGCACCTAAATCCCTTTGAAAATCTGGCCCCAAAGCCTGATACTTCAGACTTTACCCCCACATAAAGACTGGTGCAAATTCAGGGGCTGGAGGAAAGGCAGACTGAATGAGGATGAGGTGTAATGAAATTTACCCACCAATTTTCACACCTTCTGTGCAAGGTGTTAGGTTCCCTTCCATGAATGTCTGTGTAGTAAATTAAAGAGATGGGTAATAAAGTGCATTCATCCAGGCACTTACGACCCTTTCAACTGCATTCTCCACACTGCTCTATGGGCTGATCTCCTCTGTGCACCAATATAAATAAACCCTGCAACACACTAGTGTTCAAATTAAGAGTCCCCTATTCCAGTGTTTCTCAAACTGGGGTCACCGCTTGTGTAGGGAAAGCCCCTGGGAGGCCGGGCCGGTTTGTTTACCTGCCCTGTCTGCAGTTCTGGCCAATCGTGGCTCCCATTGGCCGCGGTTCACCACTGCAGGCCAGTTGGGGCTGCTGGAAGTGGCAGCCAGTAAGTCCCTCAGCCCGCGCCGCTTCCAGCAACTCCCATTGGCCTGGAGCAGCGAACTGTGGCCAGTGGGAGCTGCAATCAGCTGGACCTGTGGACGGGGCAGGTAAACAAACCGGCCTGCCCGCCAGGGGCTTTCCCTACACAAGCGATGACCCCAGTTTGAGAAACACTGCTCTATTCTGATTTTGCTTAAACGGATTATTTACTGATTTAAGAAAAATCAGAACAGCGCACTCTTAATCCAAAGTAAGTGTGTCTACGCCAGGGGGTTGCACCAGTTTAGCTACATTAACTTAAATGAGTGTTCGGTGTAGTGACTGCCTATATCTGCCTGGATTTCATTTAATATTCCAAGCTTTTGAGTCCTCTGGCTGTTTGGTGTCTGGCAGTATTTACAAAGCCTATAATCAGAGCTCTGTGAATCCACAGATATCTGGTTTCTATCCACAGACCATTTTTGTGGATTGTGAATCAGATGCAGATACAAATTTTGTATATCTAGAGCCCTGCAAATCTGCAGATATCAGCTTTGAATCCACGGATGCAGATATCCATGGATCATTTTTGCGGATTGGATATGGATACAAATTTTGTATCCATGTGGGGCTCTACCTGTAAGTGTGAGAGAATGGGTGGGAGATAGAGCATGGGGAGAGGATAGATTGATGAGATAAATTAGAAAATATGGTCCTGAGAGAAATACAGGGGAGGAGATGAGGGAGAGGAAACAGAGCAGAAGGAAGGGGAATAGGTTCTAGGAGAGCTAAGGAGTGGAAGAACAGAGTAGAAAAAGAGAAAACAGCAGGTGAAGATGATGCAGGAAAAGAGGTGTCATTCTTTATGATAGGATGGAAAAATGTGGAATAAATCAGGAAAGGAAAGAGGAAGTTATAAATATAGTACACAATAAAGGGTTCACAACATTTCCTTTAAATTATAGAAACATAATTTTAAGCCTTGGAGGGGAGGGGAGGGGCATGACAGTGTGTATTTTTCCATCCTGCTTAGTAGATTTAATCATTGGGCTAGTAGGTGTGGAGTAACATTTTTCAATTCTTGAGGAGAGCCATTTAGTTGTACACATAGAGATTCTTTCTGGCATTCAATTAATGAATCATTAAATCATGATGGCAGCAAGAAATATTAGTTGCAGAATTAATTGAGAAGATGTGCACTGGTATTATTCTGTTCTGTTGTTCAGCCTTTTCTGTTACCGAGGTGCACGTTTATTTCTGATTACAAAGCAAGTTTTCATTTGTTTTCCAGTAGTGAAAGTGATTGCTGGGAAAACATCTGTTTATTCTACCAATTTAGAGTCTTATTGCTTTAAATCTGCCCAGAATGCCTAGGCATCCAGTTATGACAGTTTCAATTATTTTGCAGCATACAGCAGTTAACAAAGCATTCTCAATGGAAACATTTCCCATGAGACAATGGGTTTTTTAAAGTATTATCATGTGTAATGCAGCATGGAGTCATCATCATAGAATTCATCGTAGGAGCCACAGACCATAGGACCTGTAAATCAGTGCAAATCTGGAGTAATTTCCTTCCATTCAGTAGAGTGGCTCCTGATTTACGCCGGAGTCAGTGAAGTCAGAATCAGGCCATGAACAATGGTGAGGACTTTCTATCCTGTGAACACTGAGTGCAATATTCTAAAATACCACAGGCATTTGTAACAGAGGCTAGCATTCTGTTAGTAGCAAATATGGGTGAAATAGTTTCCCCCTTGAAGTTCATAATTGCAGAGTAAATTTTGATGAATTTTTCCTTTTTTGAGAAATAAGGATGCAATTCTCAGTTTCTCTAGGGCATTTCTATTTATATCCATAGGGTGGCATAGGTGTAATTAGATGCAGAATTGCACCCACTATCCAGTAGTTCCTAAAGTTTTGGAGGAAGGCCTGAGCAATCTCACAAAAGCTTGAGTGTGAGGCCAAAAGCCTGACATTAGCAGGTAAGACTCAGAAGTCGGAGAGCTGGGCAGGAGCCAAGGATGGCAGAGCAGCAGCCAGATGGGGAGAAGGAAGGGAGGTGATGGTAAGCCAGAGTCATGCTTCCCTCCAACATCTCTGGACTCCAGGTACAGCTGCCTGGGTTGTTTCCTCAGTCACATGGTGTGCAGCTCTGCTGGGGCAGAGTCAGTCTCCAAGAGCCAGTGAGCTCTCTTCAGTGAGAGAGACTTTCACTGCTTTCTATACACCGGTGATGGCAGTGGACACTACCTACTTCTGTCTGAACTATGCACAGTCATTCTGTCCCACTATTTATTGCTGCTGCTGCTGTTTATTTTATTCATTTTGTGGTAGCTCCCAAAGACACCAATCAGGTCAGGACTTCACTGTGCTAGACCCTTTGGTGGGGTTTTTGAGTGCTACTGCAATAGAAATAATAATGTTGATGATAATGAAATGGTGCAGAGCTTGAAACCTAAGTCACCGTCAGACTTGCATTACATTTGTTTTAATCATTCTCTGGGTGCTGAGGGAGAGTATAATTTAAATCCAGTGTTCAAGAAATTTTTAGGATTGGGTGCAGGCGATGAAGTTTTTGGTATTATTATACCAAGGGATAGTGCTGTCAAAGTATTACCTGCAACGGCACCAACGATCCTTGTAATATGAGGAGTGAAAATGATAAAAGATCCTTAAGGCATAACTTTGATCCAGGTACTGTAGATAATCAACTTTTCTCTCCCCTACAGGGTTTAAGTGAAATGATATAAAAGCCTCATTTGCATTGTGGATGCTCGTATCTTTCTTGATGTTTTCCTTGTCTTTTCTAACTACTCTTGCTTTATAACATCAGAATGATGGTGGGGTTTGTTCCAGCTGAAGTAGGGGAAAAGCTGAACTGTTCTTAATGGGAGCCTTCGTCAGCAGAGGGCTCTCCTGCTTTAGAGGGGAAGACACTTTGAAATGTAAGAGTGTGAGTCGCTCGTTGACCTCTTCAGTATTCAGAGCTTGTTGGAGGTGCAGGTCAGTGCTCTAGCATGCTGTCTCCTCAACCTGCTGAACACTTCTCAAAGGCTGAGCTGATTAAATACCTTCTGGCAGTAGGCAGGCTAAGATGTGCGTACAAGAAGGTGCCAGTCTCTGCTGTCAGTTGGATTTAGACTTTAAAGTGGTTCTTAATCGTCTTTGTGAAGAGCGTGTGTGTAAGTAAATTGTAGCTAATGAGTCATTGTGTGTGATGGATCTGGATGAAAAATAAAATAGTCAGGTGCTGGAAATACCACTGCATTTTTAAAAAACCCAAAACCTAGTCTCCTAAAAAGTATACGTCTCTTGCAGGTTTTGACCAAAAAAATTAGGTTTCCCATAAATAGAATTGTATTGCAACTCAGTGAATTTTTAAAATTAGTTCTTGCATGTTCAATGGCTTGCAAATATTTGTATATGTTGTAATATTCCTAGAGTATTTCTGGCAAATGGAAAAAAATCATCTCTACTGAATTCCTGGCATGAATGTTGCCATGCTCATATTTTTAGATGATGTAGCTAGCCATAGACATGGGGGATAGATTTGATGTGATATTCTTGTTGTTTGAAAGGTCCTGAATCAGTGAAGATGCTGTAGGGCTATTCCTATGATGAGTTTGTCAGTGCGCAACTTCTCTCACACTGGCATTTTCAGCCAAGAAAACTTCAACTCTTCAGCTACTGAGAAAAAAATTGGGTTGAGATGCTAAAACCTGTCCAAGTGCAGAAAGAGCTTTTGCTATTTTTATGAAGCTGGATTTGTGTGGGCTGTTTGGATGAGCACACTGCAGATAAGTAAGATACAGTTGTAAATATTATCCAATGTCCCTATCTTAGACCTCAGTTCCTCCTGTGCTACTGACACAATGGGCTGTTCAGTTCCTCCACTGATTATGGTTGTTTGCTAGTTTATGATACTTCTTTCCATGTGACACCAGCACATTCAGTGTCCTCTGTTACTGTCTTCTGCCAGTTCTTCCTTGGCCTTCCTTGCCTTCTCTTTCCCTCCTCAGGTACCCAATCAATGCTTGCTTAGCATGTCTCCTATCTTACACAGCATTTACATATCTCCACCACCTGAGCCTTCTTTCTTTGATGGTGTTTTCTAACGTGCCCTGCTCTGTGAGCTCCCTTACTCTCACATTTGTTATTTTGTCTTCCCATTAAATTTGTAGTATCTTCCTTTGCCATCTGTGGCAGCCTCTGTCATTAGCAATGTCTCTGCACCATATAGTAGCATACTCAGGACAATCGCATGGTTTCTGACCTTGAATTGGGTGCGGAGACCTCTGTTTGACCAGATGTTGTTCATTCTTCCAAAAGTGGTGTTTACTTTTCCTAATCTCATCTGTATATCTTTATTACAGCCACCTTCAATTGTCATCAAAGTTCCTAGACAGCAGAACTCTTCTACCTGTTTGATATCTTTTCCATCTGCAGTCACCTTTGCATCTCTTATCCACTTTCCTATCTTTGCTTCCAATCCGATTTTTGCTGCTTCCTGTTCTAGCTCTGATGTGAGTACAATCATTCTGTTCCAGGTCATACTTAGGAAAGCAATGTCATTGGCAAAGTCAAAGTCATGTAACTCATCTCCCATTTTATACCATCCACAATGCCTTTTTCTGTCAACTTCATCACCCAGCCTATTGCTAATACAAAGAGTATTAGTGATAACACACACCCTAACGCTAGTCACAATATCAAGCCCCTCACCTAGGCCTGTATTCAATCTTACTGAGCACCTACTTCTATCATATAAACTCCATTATGTTAATTAGGTTGTCTGGTATCCCATAGCTTCTAGCAATATTCCACAAAGTATCTCTACGGACACTATGCTACGGACACTAATGCTAGTCACAATATCAAGCCCCTCACCTAGGCCTGTATTCAGTCTTACTGAGCACCTACTTCTATCATATAAACTCCATTATGTTAATTAGGTTGTCTGGTATCCCATAGCTTCTAGCAATATTCCACAAAGTATCTCTACGGACACTATCAAGCACTTTCTTAAAGTCAATAAAGTTGATTAAGATGGGGTTTTTGACAAACAGTGAATTTTGATGATTTGTCAAAGGGTGACTATCCGGTCATGACATGATCTACCTGCATGGAACCCAGCCAGTTCTCATGGAATATTTCATCCACTGCTTTCTTTCTTTTATTCAGCATAACAGCATAACAGCAGCCAGTCTTTTGTTCCCTGTAGTTTACTTCTATATTCCCTATATTCCTACATTCCCCTATCTACACCCTTCTTCCTATCACCACTTCCACACGTCTCCTTCCAGCCCACCATTTACTAAAATCTCCTTGCCCCAGTGATTCCTTTCACCCTTCCTTTATTCCTGTGGTTTCCATGCTCCGCTCCCTTGACTGCCTCAATATTTTGTTTTGCTTCCTCTTTCGTGTTCACCATTCCACTTTTAAATGTTGATATCAACATGTTGAGATCATGAAATGTTTTTATCAACATTTAAAATGGAACAAGATGGAGGCAGGCAGGGGAAAATGACTAAGGAAGCCACTGTAGGTAGTGGGGCTGCAGAAGCAGGCTTGTTAACAGTGCTGTCCACTAACTCTGTGGCTTTGCTGCCCACCCTTCTGCAGCCCTGCTGCTTAGCCCACAAATGTATGCCTCCACCTAGCCTTCCAGGGTCCAGCTAAGGTCCATCATGGTCCAACAATCCTAGTAAGGTTTGTTGGAGTGAGCTCTATCTGATGAGCTGAGCTGCTGGAGGCTTGACAGATGGAAAACATGCTTCCTATGTATTGGAGTGACAGGCTCCATTTGTTAGGCAACTTTGTCTCCATGTCCCCTGTGAAAGGTCTGAGACATAGTGGAAAGGGATGCCTTGCCATGCAAGTCATCTGACATGTAACAAGCCACACAGCGAAACAGGGCTAGGGCACGAGGGAGGTAGGATGTGTAAAAGCTGGGGTGCCAGGCTAGGCAGCAGAGGTACAAAGACAACACTGAAAAATTGAAGTTGTCCTAAAAGATCCCATGCTCCATCAGCTTCCATGAGAAAAACAAATGAAACAGTGATAACAAAGGTGCATCTCCTGGGCTGCTTTCTAAATATTTTTCTCCCCCAAAATACTCTCTCTTGTTGTGCCCTGCACCATATAGCATTGTGTACAACTTCCAACTTCATTAAAAGAGAAAAGAGAAGACTGAGAGGGGACATGATAGCAGTTTTCAGGTATTTAAAAGGGTGTCATCAGGAGGAGGGAGAAAACTTGTTCACCTTAGCCTCCAATGATAGAACAAGAAGCAATGGGCTTAAACTGCAGCAAGGGAGATTTAGGTTGGACATTAGGAAAAAGTTCCTAACTGTCAGGGTAGTTAAACACTGGAATAGATTGCCTAGGGAAGTTGTGGAATCTCCATCTCTGGAGATATTTAAGAGTAGGTTAGATAAATGTCTATTAGGGATGGTCTAGACAGTATTTGGTCCTGCCATGAGGGCAGAGGACTGGACTCGATGACCTCTCGAGGTCCCTTCCAGTCCTAGAGTCTATGAGTCTATAATGCTGCCATTGTGAAGGTGAAGGAGTCAAAAAGACACAAGACTGTAAACATTTCAGAGCAGAATGCTTTTTTAAATTTCTTTCAGTGCAAAAGAGAAAACAAAAAACACGAGCATTGGTTAGATTCTGGCAATGAGCTAGAAAATGCAAGCTGTGCTCCTAATGGAAATGGTGTCCTTTTGGGAATGATCAGTGCAAGATTTAATTTTTATATAAGGGATTTAAACCATGCTTTGAGTGCAGAACACAAGGCAACCTTAAATATAGAGCTGCTAGATTGCCTCTATAATAGGTTTCATTTCATGCTTTGTTGTAGGGTTTTTTTTTATGGAGCCTGGAGGGAATTTCTGTTTGTATTATAGGATGTTCTATTTGCCGTTCTGGCAGGATATATCTAGTCAACTTTGCTGTCCTTTCTCTCTGAACATCTCATGTAGTACCTTGCAATAAGATTGCCTGTTTAATTTATACTGAAAGATTTTTCCATTAGCTTATCCTGCATTAATCAGGTGCCAAATCCAGTAATCTTTCTTACTACTTACTTCAGTGGGAGTTTGCCTTTGTGAGGGGGTTAGAGCTTCATATTTAGTATAGTGGGATCTCAAAGCCATGTTACATGCTTGTTTAAAGAGTATTGCAGCTATTGGTTGAGATCCCCTCTTTAGACCAAATTCTGCTCTAAGATATGTCTGCAAACCCCATTACTTTCAAAAGGAGTTGCGCACAGATAGTAGAGGGTAGAATTTGGTCCTTAGAAAATATTTCTTCAGGATTTCATGATAATTTCTGATCGGTCATGATGAAGAGATAGAAAAGGAAGAGGAGAGACAGACTTTCAAGATACTATATACAGAGTACATAGTAGTTGACTAGCTTTGTGCTCATTAGAGGGCATTATCCATTCAGCTTTGTCTCAGAGGAGAAGGTCAGTTATAAGATACGGAAGATACCGGGCCAAATTGTACTGTCAGTTACTGTGCATCCATCCCACCCTATCAAGATTAATAGCATTACATGGGTATAACTGAAAACAGAATTTGACCCAGAGTGCCTGCATTGTGTTGATAGTATATCTCATTAAAGAATAAAGAATCTGGAAAGCTGCTAGTTATGGACAGTAGTATAGACTTATACTGACATGAATTAGCAGCTGGCTCATGTTACCCATGAATTCTTTAAGCAGTGATACTTGTGAATTCATTGTGAGAAATCTAGTCTGACCTTGAAAACCACATGTTGTAAAATAGAACTACATGTAGTTTGAGAATACTTTGCTTTAAAAAATACATTACTAGCAAAGAGAAATCTTTGAATGTATAAATATTGATAGATACAGTACTGTAGGCCTGGATGATAGGCTGGATGGGATTTAGATGAGGAGAAAGTGATGCTATTTATTAAATTGCCGTGCCTATACTTATAGCATCCGTATTTTCAGGTTTTTAAAGTTCACAGCACAAACACCTGCATTATAAAACTGAAATCTTATTTTGGTAAAGCAGCAGATTCCAAACATATCTACATTTCAGGTAATGAAATGCCAGGCTTACAGACATTCCAGGAATTTCAGTTCTAGGGTCATGCATGGATGCCATTGTCACGCAAACAAACATTTGAAAGGCTTTTGAGTCCTGAAATGTATAAACAAGGGCCTTATAAAGAGAAATACAGTTGCACCTGCCTGTGGTATAAACTGCAAAATAACCTTGTTCTCCTGGAATGTAAATTATTCTTCCATTCGCTCATTGTTGGAGAAAATTAAAAATGCTCATTCCATCACCAGTTTTGTGAACAGACTGTTATACCCCATTCTTTTCACAGACTGAGCCACCAGTTATGCTGTAGCTACTAACTTACATTCTTGTCTCAAACTGCTCAGGGTCTTTCATATTGAATCCCCCTTCTAAGTACCTAACTCACTTGTGAAAATGGGACTTAGGACCCACAGCCACTTGGGTGCTTTTGAAAATTTTACTCCTTACACTTAATTATCCACTCCTTGATAGTGTCTCCTCTCCCAGGTGCTAGCTACCCCAAAATGGGTTAGGAGAAGGCAGGCATTGTACCTCCCTTTGCGCGAGCTGGCAGAGCAGTGCAGAGGCCAGTCAAGAATACAGCAGTGACTATATGTGACACTTCCTGGGGGTACCCAGGGCTGTGAGGCCCTTTAGATGGGGAAGTCTTTTCTGTGCCAGCCATAGGCAAAACAAGCAGTCCCCTCTAGGCTTCACAGGCCACACTGTCACTCTACAGATTAGCAATAGACACCCCCACCCCGAGCGTCTCCCTGAAGTGTCCAACTTCTGTTCCACTGAACACTCACAGTATTCACAGATTTGCTGTTTCCAAAGAAGCAGCACACCCCAGCTTATCAGAGGTTCTGCTTAACTCACAGCACTTAGATTTGTTTATAGTGGAATCAAGTTTATTTACCAAAGCATAGAAATTCAAGTAGTAGCAAGTAGAAGTATTGGGAACAAATTGTTACATACAAAATAAAATCACAACAGCATTCTAGCGCCTAGACTTAATTAACAAGATACTCTCATGTCTAATAAATTATTTCTTACTCAAAATCCCTGCAGCGCTGTACAATGGCACAGCCAGTCAGGCTGTGACTTGTCTTTCGTGAGACAGGCACGCTGTCAGTTTGCCTCCAAAGTGAAGGATCCAACATATACCAGAACAATCCTTTGTCTTTATTCATAAACAGGATATGCCCTGCTGTTATTTTCATCCTGTAGATTTCCTCTCTTGTAGATTTCACAGTCTCTCAACACACACCTGGGTTTGTGTCAAATAGGCATACAGTATACAAATGGTCAGGCAGGGACATAGCAGTCCTGTGTGAGAGGGACATTTCCAAGGTATGTCACCTCCAGGTGACCTGCCTTAACTCCAAGACTTTAAGAGCATAATTTTAAGTATAGATACATA